>NC_136419.1:201383750-201995625 GCF_052625555.1 Lactuca saligna | reverse complement strand
CTCTCTCATATTTTTTACCACTTTTTCCTCTTCCCAACACCCACCTTATCCCATATTATTTAGAAATCATTTCCATGAATTGAAATGAAGTTATGGCCTCTATGATATCAACTTTCATGAAAAAATAGCCTTTTACATCGTTGGCATGATCATCCTCGGAGCTCAGTACCGAGGACCAAGATCTGACCAAAGAGTATGCCATACCGAGGAGCTGTGTGACTACCATAATGTTGATGGCTTGCTTGCACAGCCTCTATGGTACACCTTGTGCAACACTGGTAGATTTCTTTACAAATCAAAGACCTCACATACTGCAAACTACAAACTCCGTGTACCCAAGACTAAAGCATACCGCATACCCCATCCTCCTCTCCTCGCTACCAAACCTTCAACCTTCACCAAAGACATACTCAACCTCCCTAATCTTTGCTTCACTCCTCGTTACCTCCTAATCCTCACTACCACAATCATCCAACCACTTAACCCTCCAACCTTTCATCTCAGAACCATAGACCCTAGTCCTTGGTAGCCATTCCTTCCTCGCCATCAAATCCTCTCACCCAAACCCTCCTCAATATATCCTCTCATCTATACTTCCTGATACTTCCTCCTCTTCTCAGTCCTTCTCGGTACCGCAACCCTCCTCCCTCATCTATTCAACCTTACTCTCAACTCCTCCCTTTTTCTTAAAACCTCATTTAATCCTATTTTACCACTACAACCCAATTTTTTTTAAATATTCTTTATTGTCAGCCAATTTTTTTTTTGACTCCTTTATTTTTATTAATACCAATTATTTTTTAATTAAAAACAATTTTTTTAACACCATTATTTACCACTGCAACCCATGATCAGAAGCATCATTATGAAGAATGATTTTTACAAGACTACATTTATTGTCTTCACAAAATAGTTCATTATTGGATATTTATTCAAGCATCGATCACCAATATGGATTACTTCTTGCTAATTACACTGAAAGAATTTTATTATTCTTTCCATGAGGAGTTCTCTTTAATCAAGGTCCATCGGCAAGCATTCCTTGGATCATGTCTTAGGACCAATGATCCTCCATACCGCAATCATACATCATATTCCTCTTTGCGACGTAGGCACCGCAGTTGTGTATGATCAACAAAATTGTTGTGCAATCTTTACTCTATGAAGACCTTTTGTGACTCGTCACTCTTGATCTTCGGTTGACAAACTATGTGTCTTGAGCAAGTGGACTTTATTTATTGCAGCCACCTTACTAGTTATGGCATTGCAGTTTGGGTACATTAGCATTTATCAATAGAGCAGACATTTTTCATGCAGAGTTCTTATTTGTTACCATGGTACTTGTTCGAGCAGTTTTCAGCAACAAAATCAACCGACTAGTTATGACCTTGGAAGTATTAATATACTTTCTGTGTTGTGTTTTATTGAGGCCCTTCATACATCTTGGGAGAGCATGTGAAGCTCTTGGTATCTAACACTCTCCATCCTGATTGATTTATTTAGTTTTGATATCCTTCCATTGGTTATCAAACAAAGGGAGAGAATATCTTGAGCATGTGGATTATTGGTTATGTTTTAAAGAGTGTGGATTTTGAAGATTTTTGGGAAACCGAGATCATTTTGTATGCTATGTGCTAATTGATTTTGGCTTATCATCTACTTGTTTAGTAAATCGACACCATAATGATAGTTTTGATTGAAATTTGAAGTCTGATTCTTGGGCTGATCATTGCAACTTCTTTTCCTTGATCCAGACTTATTTATTATTCCAACTTTACCACAGGATGTTTTCATGTTTTTAGCAGGTTATTCTTTTTGAAGAATTTTGGGTATATTATGATTTGAGTACTAGAGATGTTTTAGACTTTTGAAGCCGAAGTGTGATTTGATTACGGGATGTTTTGTTCAAGAGTTATTGTTACACTTTTGAAATTGATCAGTTTGGTTTACTGATCACATCTGTATCTTGGAATCTCACTCTTCAACAACGGAGATGATGGACTTCATTTCTTAGAAGACGTTGACTACAAAGATTTCATTGCCCAATTTCAGACATCATAGACACTATAGAGTTTCAGAGACATTTCAACATGTGGTTCTCATTATGTATCATTTTACTACCGCACCTGCTAGTTGGTTACTATGCACTTTAGCCTTTTATCAATGTATTTGTATCCTTCATCATTTGCGAGAATTTATGGAGAGATTATTGGAGAATGGAAATGATCTACAAATTATAAGTGATAAGTTAGATTATTTTTACTACCCTTTATTATTTCTAAGGTACCTCTCTTTATAAATAGAGAGAGAGTGGTCATTTTATTTTTAGTGCACCAAAATTTATCCTTTTGTTTAGTTAGAGAGAAAAATCTATGTTGGTATCTCTACTACCTAGGTGCTATTCGTTCTTCATAGTGTAACCTCTCTTTCAAGTAATATCATCTGATTAATCATCGTATGTTCATCGTTTATTTTTTTGTTATCAAGAAATATCAAGATCCTTTTATTTTGCAACTAGTTACTCATACAAATGGGCTCCTACACAATTGATTTATATAGTTTTCTTAAAATCACTCCACATGTCATGAGATTATAGTGCTCGCATCGTGAGTTTAGTAGATATTCGTAATCATCAAGGAAAACTTGTACTCTACATGTAATCTTTCAGAACTTTCTTCTCATGATGTGAATGGTAGTCACTCACTCTGTGTGCTCTATTATTATGCATATCATTAAGATTCTTCTTGATTCCACATTGTGGGCTTCATAGTGCCATGTAGTGGGATTTGTATTTGCTTGATTTTCTCTTATTTTAAGCTCCTAGCTTAGCTCCAGTCTTTCTAGGTTCCAACTTTTGTCATTTTTTATCCAATTTCTTCAAGAGTGTCCTTTTTGGATGCAAAATGTAATTTAACTTAATAAATATCGAATATCTATGCATTTAATGAAATTATAGCTTAAATTTTTTTTTAAAATAATGCATAATATATGGAAATATCATCAGTAATACTTTAGTGTACCATTTTAAGTATAATGAACGGGAAAACATAAATATCCTATACGGATCAACCAATCAAACTATCATCACATAACATGTTTTCTACCACAAACATTGCGTATTTTTACATAAAACTCTTAATCATCATGGTAATTAATCTTTGCCTTATTAAAACTCTTAACCATCATGGTAATTAATAATAGTTTTCTTCACTATAATTAATAAATTTATTATTAATTGCTTTCTACATTGGATTTTTTCTTCGCTTACTTCATCACATTAGTCTTCGCTTAATTCATCATGTTTTTTCTCCAAATAATACATCGTCTTATTCTTTGTAATTATGGGTCTATATCATTGTTAACCTGAAAAATAATAGCATCATTCACCTTTAACATGAATGAATTGAACCAATGCAGTAAGTGAGGTTTGAATCGCACACAACACAATGCCCTCGATACAAGCGATTTTGAAAACGTATCAACATAAAGCTGGGGACTTCATAATCATATTTTTGTGTATTGAAAACTAGTCACTGAGTTTGTATAAATGATTTCTTTCCATTATAAGTAAAATGTCGATTATATCGAAAACCGTTGTTATCAAGTTCTAAAATACGTATGCATGCCTACCAAGAAAATCCAATATTTTATAACATGTTTGTTGGTTTCTATATGCAAAGTACATTATGTTTGAAAACCCTGGCTACCACCAGTATGTAATGTAAGGTCTCTTTTCGAAAACCCTTGCTACTACCAGTATGTATAGTAGTTTTATTACTTAAAATAAAACCAAATGTTGAGTCCCTATAATACCCTCCAGTAAGTTGATAGGTAGTTTTCTTACATAAAATAAAACCAAAGGTTGAGTCCCTGGAATACCCTCCAGTAAGTAGATAAGTAGTTTTATTACTTAAAATAAAACTATACAAGAAAGAAATCCCATAAACAAAGGTTATTTTATACTTATTGTGAGTGGTATAACCATACTAATATGACATGTGACCTCCTTGACGTTCTTCAGGTGTCGTACAATTACAAAATTTGTCAACCCAAGCGTGCCTGCGTAACTGTAGCTAACAGTTTAGGTGTGGGATTGTCGGTCCCGAATAGATCTATTCACAAATTCCACGCTCTATCTCCAGGAGACTCTGGTTATACTATTGGTGAGGATTTATTGGTACCCCAAGGGGCATAACGAAGATAGTCTCACAATCATGTATTAACTAGTTTATGTGTTGTTCGATTGTTCTTGAGTTCGAAATTGTTTTTAACGGTATAGAGTATAAATAATTATACATAAAAATAAATATTTAGCATGATGCTCTAGTTTTGTATTCGTAGTAATGGATAAACTAGATCTGACATAGTCTATATGTTTGACTTTGTATGAAATTTGAATATGTAAGACTGGTAATGAAATCCCAAACTATACCTATTATAGTTTCAATGGTTTGTTACGTCCATGTATGGTTTTGAAAACTATGCAATTATGCTTAGAATACATACCTTATGCTCCGCATATTACAAAAGGGATAATTGTATCTAAATGTTTAATAGGAAACCATTGTAATTGCATTAGGTTTTAAGTTATGAAAACCTTTATGTTTAGCTTGTATTCCCCCCTGAAAACATGAAAAAAAAAACTTGTAAACGTGTAGGGGTATGAACAAACAATTTATCGTAGGATCCCAATGTTCGATTGGTTATGAGGGTCGAGTGTCAATTGATGCTTTGTACACGAGTGGACCCTATTTAAATATATTGCACATATATGTATTAGATTGAGTATTCTATGACAAACCAATATGGAAAACCACCATAAAGACTTGGAAACACTAGAACTAAGTGTTGGATCCTTATATGATCAAGTAAGGGAGGTGTATGCCCACAAAATCATGGATTGGATGTGTGTGCAGCCAGGGAGTGTGGCCAGACTATGTGTGTGGCTGCATATAGGAGTGTGCGGTCGTACATAGGGTGTGTGCGGCCGTACACTCCTCATTTGTGCCCGAAATGTCGATTTTTTAGGTGTTCAGGTGCTAAGACTAAGTTCAACTAGTAAATGGAGGCCAAAATTTTCACTTTTGGAGAGTTTTAGTGTGTGTGTGGCCACCTTATGAAGGTGTGCAGCCACACTCCTTCAAAGGATGAAGAACATCAAGAGTTTCAGGCTTAGATTTAGGTGTTTTACCTGTATAACAAGCTAGATGATGGAGTTCTTCACGTTTTTTAGGCCCTTAGAGTGTTTTTGGATGGGATTTTAGAGAGAGAAAGTAGAGTGTAGCCAAAAGAAAGGAATAAATGAAGGGGGTCCTCACGTATATATAGACGGGAGTGTGCGGCTGGGGGACGAGTGTGCTGCCGTACACACCTCTCAAGAGGTGTATGGCCCGGTTCTGCTTCTTTACAACATGCTGACTCATTACTAACCTCGTTCTTGGTTGTACTCAGGCTTAGAACTCTTAAACGAATCCTTAAATGGCGTTAAAAAGTGACGAAATCAAATCTATCATTGTTAAAACTTGACCCATCGTACATAATGAAAGTTTCGGGATGTCACATCATCCCCTCGTTAGAGGGAATGTTGTCCTGAAATTCAAGAATAAAGATACAGATCATGGATTTGGAAGAAGATGCGGATACTTCTGTTTCATTGAATCCTCGCTCTCCTAATTGAATTCAGGTCCCCGCTTGGCATTCCAGCGAACCTTTAATATCGGGATGCAACTTTGCTTTGTTTGTTTGACCTCCTGGTCCATGATTTCGATTAGTTCTTCCACGAAGTTCAGATTTTCGTTGATTTCAATTTCATTAAGAGGGACCACAAGGGTTTCGTTAGATAGGCATTTCTTGAGATTTGAAATGTGGAAGACACGGTGAATGTAGCTAAGTTCATGTGGTAAATGAAGTTTGTAGGCTATGGAACCAATCCTAGCTAGGATTTCGAATGGTCCTATGTACCTCAGATTTAGCTTTCCATGTTATCCAAAGCGTATCATGCCTTTCCAGGGCGAGACTTTTAGCAGAACATGGTCTCCGACCTGGAATTCCAAGGGTTTTCGTCGTTTACCGGCGTAGCTCTTTTGGCGATCTCGTGAAGCCTTTAGTCATTCCCGGATTTGTATATTCTTTTTAGTGGTTTCGCGGAAGATTTTTGGACCAGTGAGAGTGCTATCAGGGACTTGCACCTTGGATAGCTGCATGTCGCCCACCTCAGCCCAACACAGAGGGGATCTGCACTTGCGGCCATAGAGGGCTTAGAAAGGCGCAACCTTGATACTGGTATGATAAATATTTTTCTAGGACAATTCAACCAATGGCAAATGGGTATCCCATAATTTACCAAAGTCAATGATACATGCTCTCAACATGTCTTCCAAGGTCTGGATGGTTCTCTCATTCTATCCATCTGTCTGAGGATGGTAAGTTGTACTCATGTCCAACTTAGTTCCAAGAGATTTCTGTAGGGACTGCCAAAATCTCGAATTGAACCTGCTATCTCTATCGGAGATAATAGATACAGGCACTCAGTGCAGTCGAACTATTTCTTGGATATAGATTTGTGTGAGCCTTTCCATTTTGAAGGTTTCTTTAATTGGTAGCAAGTGAGCGGATTTCATCAATCAATCGACTATAAACCAGATGGTGTCATACCCACTCATGGATTTGGGTAATTTAGTAATGAAATCCATGGTAATCCTCTCCCACTTCCACTCAGGTATCTCCAGCTGATGAAGCAGACCTGAGGGCTTCTGATATTCGACCTTTACCTTGGCACAAGTCAAAAATTTGGCCACGAAGGTAGCTATCTCGGCTTTCATGTTTGGCCACCAATATAGTTTCTTGAGATCAAGGTACATCTTATCCGATCCTGGGTGAACGAAATATGTAGTTTTATGGGCTTCGTTCATGACGACTCCTCTATAACAACCAAACTTTGGGGTCTAGATCCGATCCATGAAATAGTAGACTTCATCTCCCTTGATCTCTAAGTTCTTTTTCGTTCCTCTCAAGGCTTCCTCCACCATGTTCTCTGGTTTCAGGGCTTCCAACTGAGCCTCTCTAATTTGTGCGGATAAGTGGGAATGGATGGCCATGTTAAGTTCTTTCACACTGTGACTTGAGTACTCTTTTCGGTTGAGGGCATCACTACCACATTGGCTTTGCCGTGAAGGTAGGGTATTTCACACTCATAATCACAAAGTAGTTGTACCCATCGCCGTTTTCTCATGTTTAAATCTATCTGGTCGAATATGTGTTGCTGACTTTTATGGTCAGTGAAGATCGTGCACTTTATTCCATAGAGGTAATGTCTCCAAATCTTCAATGTGTAGACCATTGCTCCCAACTCTAGGTTGTGAGTTGTATAATGGACTTCGTGTGCTTCCAGCTCTCTTGAGGCATAAGCAATAACCTTTCCTCGTTGCATAAGCACACAGCCTAATCCCTGGTTGGATGCATCGCAGAGGAAAACGAAATCCTCTATCCCTTCCTGCAGAGACAAGATATGTGTGCTGCATAAGGCTCGCTTCAATGTTTGGAATGCACTGTCTTGCTTCACACTCCAACAAAAGAGTATACCTTTCTGATTCAAACTGGTTAGGGGTTTGGCAATTCTGGATTAATTGTGTATGAATCTAAGATAATAGCCAGCAAGTGCCAAGAATTGATGGATTTACGTGGGTGTCTTTGGTGCTGACCAATTCTCTATCGCTTTTATTTTGGATGGATCTATGTGTATGCCTTCATCGCTTACCACGTGACCCAAGACAGTTACTTTCCGAATCCAGAATTCGCACTTGCAGAATTTCGCGTATAGCTTTTCTGTCCTTGGAGTTTCCAACACTAATCTCAAGTGTTGTTTGTGATCTTCCTCGCTTCTGGAATAGACAAGTATATCGTCTATGAACACGATAACAAACTTGTCCACAAAAGGATGGCACAAGCGGTTCATCAGGTCCATGAAAACCGCCGGTGCGTTGGTTAGATCGAAGGGCATTACCACGAATTCGTAGTGAGCATATCGAGTCCGGTGCGTTGGTTAGACCAGTGCGTTGGTTAGACCGAAGGGCATTACCACGAATTCGTAGCTGATGGTACCCTGATCTGAGGTCTATTTTGGAGAAATAGTTGGCTCCTTGAAGCTGGTCGAAAAGGTCGTTGATCCGAGGAAGAGGATAACGGTTTTTGATGGTGAGCTTTTTCAGCTCTCGGTAGTTAATGCACATTCGGAAAGATCCATCCTTCTTTTTCACAAATAAAACCGGGGCTCCCCAAGGTAAGGAACTTGGTCTGATGAATCCTTTGTTGAGCTGCTCATTGAGCTGGCTGGATAACTCTTGCATTTCTACTTGCGCTAGGTGATATGGGGACTTAGCTACATGGGTAGCTCGAGGGATTAATTCGATGCAAAACTCAACCTGACGCTCAGGAGGAATTCCCGGAAACTCTTCGGGAAAGACTTCAGGAAAGTTGCAGACTTCGGGGATGCTCTCGAGGTCTTTAACCTCCTGTTTCTCATTTGCAACATGGGCTAGGAATGCACGACACTCCTTTCGCAGAAGTTTTTGGGCTTTGATGCACGAAATAATGCCAAGGTTTGAACTGAGTTTATCACCATAGATAACGAGTGATTCTCTAGAGGGAAAATTGAGACGGATAACTTTTTCGAAACAAAGGATATCAGCACAATTGGGGCTCAACCAATCCATGCCAATGACGACATCGAAGCTTTTTATGGAAACTGGCATAAGGTCGATCGGAAAGGAATGATCATTTAGGGTAAGGGTACAACCATGGAATATATCGTTAGTTATCTCTATCTCACCGTTAGCCATTTTGATGGTAAATATTTTAGTTAAAGATTGAGGTTTATGTTTGAGAAGATGCTTGAATGCATGACTGAAAAAACGGTCGGATCAGCGACTGCCTCCTCTTTCCCCCATTGGTAGAACTCTCCTGGTGTTGCCAGTTGTTGCTGCCTTGGGGCAATTTCTCTTGTAGTACCCGACCTCGCCACAACCATAGCAGGCGTGACCGACACCTGCTCTAGATGCCCGATTGGTTGGTTGGGCTGGTGTTCTGTAGTTTCGAGCAACGTGACCCTTCTTTCCACAGTTGTTGCAGAGCATATCACGACATGGGCCAGGAATACGGTGATGATAACTACACTTGTTGCACCAAGGGAGGGTACCAGTATATCCGCTAGTAGGTGTTTGAGGTGTAGGAGCAGCAGCAGGAGTAGTGGCAGCATGGACTACCACAGTATGTTGTTTCCTGGAAGGCTCCTGTGACGACTGGCCCTTTCGTTGCTTCAAGAACTTTCTTTTCTCGCTACTTTCTTTCGTTTATTTGGGAGCGGATGTTTCTTTATCTAGATCAACCACGTGATCTATGAGAGTCTGCACCAGGCACTTGGCACAATCAAAAGTGATTGGCCTAGCAGCCAAGACATTCCCTTGAGTTGGGGGCATCAATCCCCAAATGTATATCTCTATCTTCTTTCTTTTCGGGTTGACCATTCCCAGGCAAAGAAGTGCTAGGTCTTCAAACCTAGAAGTGTAGGCAGTAATATTAGAACCCTTCATCTTTAGGTTCCAAAGTTTGTGCTCCAGTTTCTGCATTTCGCCCCGTGGCCAGTACTTAGCAAGCATGAGCTCCTTCAAGCTCTCCCGACCCATAGCATTTGCTACTGGAAAGGTTAGGGATTTGACCTAACTATTCCACCAGGTCAATGCTCTGTTGGTGAAAGTGCAGGCAGAAAATTTCACCTTGTTGGCTTCCGAACAGGAACAGATTTCGAAAATAGACTCGATCTTCTTGAACCATCAAGTCAAAGAAATAACACCTCCACTGACATTGAAATATGTGGGTTTTGCGTTCATGAAGTCTTTATAGGAGCACTCCCTCTGATGCCCTTGAATCCCATCATGATTTTGAGAATGAATACCACTCCCAGAACCACCAAAACCACAAGGATTTATTTGTGACAAAGCAACAGTCACGATGGTAGTAACAGCTGCCTGGATGGTAGTAACAGCAACAGTCACGATGGTAGTAACAGCTGCCTGGATCCGTCGAGGAATTGTTGTTCATTTTGTTGGGTCTTTTCTTTGGAGCCATCTTGTTCTATATATCAGGAGGAAGAAGATGATAAGTCCCTTTGACTTTAGAACCAAGAGATATGAAACATGATATATCTCTACATGATAGATAAAGTGTTCTACTAAGCGATAAACAGGAAGGAGTTACTCAGGAAAGTAAACTATCGCTAGGAAAGAATGAGTAGTAACACTTGGAATGAATCTCTACAATGTATTCTGCTTTGACTAAAATACTCCTATAGTATCTTATGTTGAATGTTTTGTTCCATGAATTTCTTGTGGTGGGAAAACTTGGTGAGTTTTTGGCCTGTTGCAACACCACAGTCACTTCCAAGCACATGTTGGTCATGTCTCGAATGGATATAGTTGATCAGGCTATATTGACCCTAGCCATGATTACAAAACTACCTAACTTTAACCACAGTGTCCAACATCCAAATACTTTTGTTTGGTGCTTTTTACGATATGGTTTCTGGTATGTAGGTATACCTGTATACTTAGTGTTTATAATTGTATACCATGTAAGGTTTGGTATACTTAGTTCACTATAAACAATAGCTCTGATACCAATCTGTCACACCCCCAAACCGATAGAAAAACAATGGCGGAAACGTCCGGGGGTGGGTGACATCATACGTAGTATCACAACAATCGTATCATAGCAATCAAAGTAAACACAAAAATTACATTACAATATGAATATTTACATCTGTTTTGATAACATAGATTGTACATAACAATATATAGCAAAAGATAAAGACGAGACTCCAAAAATGCTCCGTCTTCTCCAAAAGCTGGCAAGGTACCTGTTTATCGTTGTCCTGAGAATACAAGCGATTTTGAAAACGTATCAGCATAAAGCTGGTGAGTTCATAATCAAGTTTTTGTGTATTGAAAACTATTCAATGAGTTTGTATAAATGATTTCTTTCCATTATAAGTAAAATGTCGATTATATCAAAAACCGTTCTTATCAAGTTCTGAAATACGTATGCATGCTTACCAAGAAAATCCAATATTTTCTAGCATATTTGTTGGTTTGTATATGAAAGTACATTCTGTTTGAAAACCCTGGCTACCACCAGTATGTATAGTAGTTTTATTACCTAAAATAAAACCAAAGGTTGAGTCCCTGGAATACCCTCCAGTAAGTAGATAGGTAGTTTTATTACATAAAATAAAACCAAAGGTTGAGTCCCTGGAATACCCTCCAGTAAGTAGATAGGTAGTTTTATTACTTAATATAAAACTATAGAAGAAACAAATCTCGTAAATAAAGGTTAGTTTATACTTATTATGAGTCGTATAAGCATACTAATATGACATGTGACCTCCTTGACGTTCTTCAGGCATCATACGATTACAAAATTTGTCACCCCAGGCATGCCCGCCTAATTGTAGCTAGTAGTTCAGGTGTAGTATTGTCGGTCCTGAATAGATCTATTCACAAATTCCATGCTCTCCCTCCAGGAGATTCTGGTTATACCACCGGTGAGGATTTATTGGTACCCCGAGGGGCATAACGAAGATAGTCTCACAATCATGTATTAACTAGTTTACGCGTTGTTCAGTTGTTCTCAAGTTCAAAATCGTTTGTAATGGTGTAGAGTATAAACAATTATACAAATTATTTAGCATGATACTCTAGTTTTGTATTCGTAGTAATGGATAAACTAGATCTGACATAGTTTATATGTTTTACTTTGTACAAAATTTGAATCCGTAAGACTGGTAATGAAATCTCAAACTATACTAATTATAGTTTGAATGGTTTGTTACGTTCACGTATGGTTTTGACAACTACGAAATTATGATTAGAAAATATCCCTTATGCTCCGTATATTACAAAAGGGATAACTGTATGTAAATGTTTAATAGGAAACCGTTGTAATTGCATTAGTTTTAAGTTATAAAAACCTTTATGTTTAGCTTGTATTCCCCCCCCCCCCCCTTTAAAAACATGAAAAAAAACTTGGAAAAGTGTAGGGGTATGAACTTACAATTTATCATAGGATCCAAATGTTCGATTGGTTATGAGCGTCGAGTGTCAACTAATGTTTTGTATGCGAGTGGGCCCTATTAACATATATTGCACATATATGTATTAGATTGAGTATTCCATTACAAAACAAGATGGAAAACCACACTAAATACTTGGAAACACTAGAACTAAGTGTTAGATCTTTATATGATCAAGTAAGGGAGGTATATGGCCACAAAATCACGGATTTGATGTGTGAGCGGCCAGGGAGTGCAGCCAGACTGTGTGTGCGGTTGCACACAAGAGTGTGCGGCCGTATAGAGGGTTTGTGCGGCCGTTCACAGGAGTGTGAGACCGCACACTCCTCATTTGTGCCCAAAATGTCGATTTTTGAGGTGTTCAGGTGCGAAGACCAAGTCCAACTAGTAAATGGAGGCCAAACTCTTCACTTTTGGAGAGTATTAGTGTGTGTGCGGGCACCTTATGAAGGTGTGCGGCCGCAATCCTTCAAAGGATGAAGAACACGAATAACATGAAGAGTTTCAGGCTTAGATTTAGGTGGTTTACCTATATAACAACCTAGATGATGGAGTTCTTCAGGTTTTTTAAGCCCTCTAAGTGTTCTTGGATGAGATTTTTAGAGAGAGAAAGTAGAGTGCAGCCGAAAGAAAGGAATAAATGAAGGGGGTTTTCCCCTATATATAGAGAGGAGTGTGCAACTGGGGGATGGGTGTGCAGCCGTACACACCTCTCAAGAGGGTGTATGGCCCCGTTTTGGTTCTTTACGATATGCTGACTCATTCCTAACCTCGTTCTTGGATGGACTCAGGCTTAGAACACTTAAACGAACCCTTAAATGGCCTTAAAAATGACGAAATCAAATCTAACATTGATAAAAATTGACCAATCGTACCGAATGAAAGTTCCGGGTTGTCACAAATTCATTTATTATTAATTCACACACAAGGGCTACACACCAATCACCACTTTTCTTCCATAGGTAATCGTTCATAATTTATTGAACATTTATTATAGCATATTAAATCACTATACAACACTATACATCACTTTGTAATCATTCATATTTTATCAACACCATATTAAATCATATTACATCACTATAGAACACTATACATCACTATGTACTAATGAACATTTTATCAACACCATATAATAACATATTACATTAAGTAATTAACCTTATTTTGTCAACACCATAATAAAGCATAATACATCACTAGTATGTAGATTTCCTACATTATACAAAAGTATATTTCCAAAAATGTAGTTGGTAGGAATCATCATATAACATATTCAAAACATATTTATCACACTACCTAACATTCCATTTCATACGAGTTTGTCACAAACATTATCTAGCATGTACAACATCCATAATAACATCTTACACAGTAGAGCAACAAATATACAACACATATACCACATACAAATAAAGACATATTGTTGGATTACGTGTATAATCTCATAACTATAATTCGTATGTACCTGAATTGATGGTAGCACAGTCCTTTTGGGTTGCCTTCATACTAACAACTTGATAGTATGACTTTTAAAGAGAAAAAGAGGTTGAATTTATTATTTGAAATAATAAATTTGTACAGAGAATTATTTATTAATGTATTATGAAAAAAATATTAACTAGAAATCATATTATTTGTTAATATTTAATCAGAATTTAATTTGGAACTAATTTAGGGATTAAATGAATTAATTAAAACTACAAGGGGTTAATTTGCAATTTGTAGATAGCTGTGGAATTGGACTCTTGGACCCTCCTAGAATGAGTAGATGAAAACCCCTAGGGAAATCCCTAGACTTTTCGTCGAAGGCTCCTAGATAGGGAGTCCATGGGTTGCTTATGGTTTAAGCAAACTGATTAATGTTTCCTCCTTTTACCCTAGCTTTGCTTCTAAGCTACCTCAGCTATAGAAGGAGCCCCAACCCCTTGAGATTTTGGCCATATTCTTTAAACACTAAGAAGATCCGAATTTTAGAGCTTCCTCCTCCTCTCTCCTCTCATTGTCTTGCTTGGTGTGTTTTTGAGCTATTGGAGTGGTTACACTTGTGACACTTGCTCTCAAAAGTTCAAGATCTTCAAGGATTTCATTGTTATTACAATATCATAATCAAGGTATGTATTCTAACCCTCGCTATTTTTATTTTTAGAAAATAATACATGCTTCCTTGGGTTTCTAGTTTTTTGTTCAATGCTTGTTTGTCTAATAGAGAAACCATAGATTCAATAATTTGGAGTGAATGCACATATATGATTGTTTGCTATGCTCAAAACACATCAATGGTATTAGAGTTGTTGGTTTTGTTTTCAATTAGATTCGAAAATTGCTAAGCATTTTTAAATCCTTTCCTTTGGCCGCCATATTTGCGAGATCTAGGGTTTCCTAACCCTAGGGTTTTCGAAAATAAGGCAAGGTTGAAAGCCTTTCCACTCCAAGTTCTAGATTTTGAAAATCAAGGGTTTGATAGGGTTGTTATATTTGGTAATTATCTTCTAAATTGTTTTACTAGATAATTAATGAATCTTATAAATCCCTCCTAAAATTTTGAAATTAGGGGATAAGGGACTAGGTTAAATTAATTTGTTTAAGTTAATGGATAATCCTTAATTGATTTAATAAATTAATTAAAGCTTTAATTAATAGATAATTATTAAATCCAAGTTTTTAAATCTTAAAATTTAAATTTAAATTGTTTTTAATTTTCAAAATTTTAAACAGATTTAAAAACCCTAGTATTTTGAAATGTTTAAAATACATCCTTATACTATATTTAAAATCAAAAGTCTAATATTTACTATACATATAAGACAAGCAATAGAACCGCTACTACGCCTCATTCATGAAGCTGATCTATAAGGGGGTATAAGGAAACTACTTATAAAATGGCGGTTGAATGAGTGTCCGCTCTCACCCACTGCTTCCTTGATTGGTGGAGTTTCGTTAGCCTTTCCACTCCAAGATCCAGATTTTGGAAATCAAGGGTTTGATAGGGTTGTTATATTTGGTAATTATCTTCTAAATTGTTTTACTAGATATAAATCCCTCCCAAATATTCGAAATGAGGGGATAATGGAGTAGGTTAAATTAATTTGTTTAAGTTAATGGATAATGCTTAATTGATTTAATAAATTAATTAAAGCTTTAATTAATAGATAATTATTAAATCCAAGTTTTTAAATTTTAAAATTTAAATTAATTTTTTTTTTAATTTTCAAAATGTTAAACAGATTTAAAAACCCTAGTATTTTGAAATGTTTAAAATACACTCGTATACAATATTTAAAATCAAAAGTTTAATATTTACTATACGTATAAGACAAGCAGTCGAACCGCTACTACGCCTCATTCACGATGCCGATCTATAAGGGGGGTATAAGGAAACTGCTTATAAAATGGTGGTTGAATGGATGTCCACTCTCACCCACTGCTTCCTTGATTGGTGGTGGTTCGTTAGCCGAATGGGTTTGATAGGACACTTAATTCTCATTTATAAGTATAAAGAATTATATAAAGTAACTAAATGTTTTATTAAATTCCTAATCTTAGTTACTTTTGGAAAATGTAATTGGATGCTAATCCATGAAATTACACATTGTACTTTATAAAAGTTGTTAGTGGAGCCTGTGTCATTTACCGATACACTAATATGGACTAATAAGGGGTGGCAATGGGAGTTTCGTAAATTATCATTGATTAATGGAGCGTTTGTAGGTAACAAGCACATTAATTAGGTGATAAATAACATTGAAAGTACCATGTTAATTTCCATGGTGACACCTTGTTTGTGATCCTCGGTATTCCAGACAAAAATGGAAAGGGCATTGTATAGTTCAATAATTTCAAAATATCTAGGATTTTCTTTTAACACCTAATTCATTTTAATTTCATTTTTCATGGTGAATTTGGTTAAACATCATTTACCTACCTTAAAATAATTTGAAATTAGATTACGGTATTCCACTTCTGAATTGTGATTCATTTAGTTGGATCATAGCCTTAATATTTCATTTGGGTGTTATATTAAGGATTTTATTATCTAATGAAAACTTTTCCTTTTTCCTTTTAAGATGTCGACTTCAAAAAATGCTTCTGGTTACTCCTCTAACAACAACTCCTCCAACCACTTCTCTCTCTTGAGCGTTTGATCGCAAGTTACCTTTGATGGATCCAAGGATAATGATTGGATGTGTAACATCAAGATGGATTTGCGCTTTGAGGGAAAGGAATATGTTCCTGAGAAAGAACTGAACGAGATTGATGAAACAACTGCTACTCTAGAAGAAATAGCTAAGTGTTGGTGACATTGCAATGATGCTACCAAAGTGGCATGCATCATGGTGGCTACTATAACTCTTGAGATACAAGTGTTTTATGAGGAATATTATCCATACGAGATGTGAAAGGACTTGATGGAAAAATATCATTAACGAGCTCGTCAAGAGAGTTATGAGATAGTCAAGTCCCTAATAAACAACAAGATGAAGGACGGAGAGTCTTTCGCGAACCACTTGCAACGTATACTGTCACACCCCCGAACCAGACGGCAGAAACGTCCGAGGGCTCTTGTGACTCAATTGAATAGCATCACAATGAGTATACATGAATCATAACATCATTCGTCACCATGCATTGAAATATTACAACCGATATTGTTTACATTCAGTACATTGTTCAAAACATTACATTCTGAAAACATAAACCGTTCGATACTAATTAAACAAACATTATGACATCACTGGATACATTTTTCTTCGATGTACTTGTTACCTGAGAATACAAGTATTTTGGAAAAACGTCAACATATGAAATGTTGGTGAGTTCATAAGTAAGGTTTGAAAAGAAATGATTTGTATAGTTTTGAAAACCACAGAAAATCCAATATTTTCTAAAAATAAAGTGTTGTTTATAAAAAAAAAGGTGTGAAGATCCGTAAGTGTGCTTGTTGATTATTGTAAACGTGAATAATTGTTAAACTTTGTATACATCACATAGTTAAGAGTGTTGAATTCCCCCGGGAAAACCCGATGTTTTCCCAATACATCAAATTACGTGGCTTAGTTTGTGTTATTCCAATACGACGTTGTTTTCGATAATTCCAGGTGACATTGGATTAATTATGAGTTGTGAGTCGTTAATCACGCATTAATGAAAATGACTAGTTTACAACTAACAAATACAAACGATCCCTTAGGCGTCGTCTGTACTACTCACTTAATCCTACCACCCTGACTTCTCATAGCCCCACAACCGAGGAGAAAAGAGGGTACGAAACTCCCGTTATTTCCATAGGTTGTTCAAGGCTATCTTGAATGCGAAAGGCACTTGGCCCTACTCGCATTTGACTTCTCGACTTTGATAGCAGTACCAAAGGACCCTTGGGGCCCAACAGCACAATAAAGCTATTGAAAGTCCTTTTACACGAAATTAGGTCATATAAGGCCCAATAACATGTAAGCACGTTCCCTTCGGGGCTAAAGATCATGTCATTGGGCTAGCTAGGCCCAACAAGCACGATTTGAAACTTTCGAGCCCAAAGATTGTGTATTGACCCTCGTAAATTACCGCGTGTGTATTGAAGTACCATTGTTTATTGTTTTTTGATTCGTTATTGATTCGAGACCGAATCAATTCGTTTGGTAACGATATTGGTGTTGAAAGTGTAATTACTATTACGTTTTGCTGGTAGACGCAGTACTCGTATTGTTATTTTAAGGGGTTTGCTGTTTTAAGAATTAGAGTTTATCTTTTTAAGCCCCTTCTTGGATAAAATTTACACTTCTAACCCTTTGGGTATAAAAGAATTCCCATTTTAGTCCTTAAACTATTTTTCTTGACACTTTAGTATCAAAACTTATTGGAAAGACAGTTTTAGCACAAATTTACTTGATAAACAGCTTGAGTCCTTCAAAAATGAAATTTTCTCGGTAGAAACCTCCATTTTCGCAACTTTTCCAATTTTGTACCAAGATGGAAATTTTTTGCATCTTTGGTCCCTTTTTAATTTGAAAAGCATTTTTTACCCTTGAAATAGTTTTAGTACACAAGTAATCCCCTTTTTTATAGAAACGTGCGGTTTCAGCCCCTCCAAATCAAAAATCTCGCAATTTGGGGCTTCATTTGGCCGAAAAAGCCCATTTTGGCCCATTATGTTTAAAATTCACATTTTTAACCCTTTGAAAGTGTTGATATTGAGAAAATACATATTAGAAACTGTTTAGACTCATCTCAACCTTCTAAATTTAGATTTTGTCGTTTTGGGCCCCTTAGTTTTGTATTTTTGGCATTTTGAGCCCAAAAGTGGGTTTTAAGTCCAAAAATGTTCACATTAACCAACTAGGTTAATTTTCTAGACTTGATTAGTGTGAAATGTATAAGTTATACTTATTTCATTCTACTTATTGTAGTTCTCGATTTTTAAGTTCTTTTGACTAGTATAAACATCACAATCACATAAGATCATACTTATAAGCTTAAAAATCACACAAAGCATACATATACTCATAGATCTATACATTTGCTTGTGTTATCCCCCACAAAAACTTATAAAACCGAAAAAGAGGGGGTATGAAGCTCACCATTGGGTGTGGTTTCGGTTTTTGGAAGAAAATGAGAAGATATTCGGCCTTAGCAACCTTCCTTGGAAGATTTCGAACTTGGATGCTTCTTAGGTGCTAGATCATGAGTTTGAATGAATTAATAGGTGATTGTTGGATGAACTGAAGTAGCTAGCTTAAGGATCTAAGAGATTTCTTACCTTAGATGATGATTTTTGTGTAAAAATCCCATTGAATCCTCCTTAGATCTCGAAATGTGGATGAGATATGAGAGAGTTTCCTTGAGAGAAAGGAGAGCGAAATGTGTGTGTGTGTGTGCTTGGACTCGGCCGAGAGCAAGAGAGAGAGAGAGAGAGAGAGAGAGAGAGAGAGAGAGTTAGCTAGTCATGGAAGTATGTGAGTGCATGGATGTTTTAGTCTCCTTGCATGGAAGTCCCTTGAACAATTTTGAGGTGGCACTCACAAAGTCAACTCTCCTATTCTTTTGGGCTTGGGCCAAGAATGGGGAGGGTGAGAGGAGGTTTTTGGGCTTTTTTCCCTTAAGCCCATATTATAGCTAGGTTAGATGATTTTTGGCCCTAAAAAATATAAATGTGATTTTTATGACCTATTAGGCTAGATTAGGTTAATTATGGTCCAAAATGGTTCATATAATTAATCTATTACCCTCTAGGCCCAATATGGCCAAAAAATTGAATTAAATGGAAGTGGGTCCAATTAGAGCCCATTTAAGAGTTCTAAGCGCAAGATAGCCAAATTGGAAGCTTATTGGTCCATTGGGCCCAATAAGGAAGTCCTAGTCCAAAAATGGACTTAAACAAGAACTTCTAGGGTTTCCAATTGCTTAATGAATATTTGAATTAATATTGCTTGCATGGGGTGTTTGATTGAAGTTCTATTGTCATAGAGTATGCATCATACATGATCTTATGTTTTTGATTCATAATTTGGTTTAAGTGTTGGTTACAAGGCACACAAATTCCTAATTGCGACATCATCCCCCCGTTAGAGGGAATTTCATCCCGAAATCGTTTTGAAAGCTAGATTTGAGAATGCTAGAATAGGTGAGGGTACCTTTTCTTCATTTGTTCTTCGCGTTCCCACGTGAATTCTGGCCCACGCTCCGCGTTCCACCGTAATTTCACGATCGGGATGCGGCTTTGCTTAGTATGCTTCACCTCCCTGTCCATGATTTCAACCGGTTCTTAGATGAACAGGAGATTCTTGTTGATTTCAATCTCGCCAAGGGGAATGATGAGTGTTTCATCTGATAGGTACTTCTTTAGATTGGAGACATGGAACACGGGGTGTACACTGTTTAGCTCCGCGGGTAGCTGTAGTTTGTACGCCACTGGACCTATTCGGGAAACGATCTCGAACAGTACAATATATCGTGGGTTTAGTTTTCCCCATTTTCCGAAATGAATAACTCCTTTCCAAGGTGAAACTTTTAACAACACTCGATCCCCGACCTGAAACTCTAAGGGCTTTCGCCGTTTATTAGCGTAGCTTTTCTGTCGGTCGCGCGATGCTTGTAATCGAGCTCTGATTTGAACTATCTTTTCCGTGGTTTCACGAATGATCTCTGGTCCCATTAGCGCCTTGTCCGATGCTAGTGTTTTTGCTAGCTGGGTGTCACCCACCTCAGCTTAACACAACGGTGATCTACACTTACGCCCATATAGTGCTTCGAAAGGAGCGACCTTGATGCTCGAATCGTAACTGTTGTTATACGAGAATTAGACTAAGGGTAAGTGGGTATCCCAAGACTTCCCAAAGTCTATCAAACATGCGTGAAGCATGTCTTCGAGTGTCTGGATGGTTTGTTCGCTTTGACCGTCCGTTTGTGGGTGATAAGCGGTGCTCATGTCAAGATGGATTCCAAGTGCTTTTTGAAGTGATTGCTAAAAACATGAAGTGAATCTACTGTCTCTATACGAGATAATAGACACTAGTACTCCATGGAGTCTCACGATTTCTCGAATGTATAATCGTGTCAATCTCTCCACCTTGTAGGATTCTTTTATTGGCAGGAAATGAGCGGATTTCGTCAATCAGTCGACTATTACCCATATGGTGTCTAGTCCATCTGACGTCTTGGGTAGTTTGGTCACAAAATCCATAGAAATCCCTTCCCATTTCCACTCGGGAATCACCGGTTGCTGTAATAACCCTGAGGGCTTCTGGTACTCCACCTTTACCTTGGCACAAGTAAGGAATTTGCTGACATAGGTGGCAATTTCTGCCTTCATGTTAGGCCACCAATAATGTTGTTTAATATCCAAATACATCTTGTCTGAACCGGGATGGATGGAGTATTGCGTTTTGTGAGCTTCATTCATGACTACCTCCCTAAATCCTCCGAGTTTAGGGACCCAAATACGGTTCATGAAGTAGTATACTCCATTCTCCTTTACCTCTAGATTCTTCTCCATTCCGCGTAATGCTTCGCTTGCTCTGTTTTCCGTTTTCATGGCATCTGACTGGGCTACCCCGATCTGAGTGGTTAGGTGAGATTTGATGGTTATTGAGAGAGTTTTCACACGATGATTAGAGTACTCCTTCTGAAACAAGGCATCAGCTACCACGTTGGCCTTTCCTGGGTGGTATTTGATTTCACACTCGTAATCGTTTAATAGTTCAACCCATCTCCGTTGCCTCATATTCAACTCTTTCTGGTTCAAGATATGCTGGAGACTTTTGTGGTCCGTAAAGATGGTGCACTTCGTACCATAAAGGTAATGCCTCCAAATCTTCAGAGCAAAGACCACCGCTCCCATTCCAGATCATGGGTTGTATAATTCACTTCTTGTGTCTTTAGTTGGCGGGATGCGTAAGCTATCACTCTTCCACGCTGCATGATAACGCAACCTAAACCCTGATTCGACGCGTCACAGTAGACCATGAAATCTTCCGTTCCCTCTGATAAGGATAGTACCGGGGCACTACAGAGGGCTTGCTTCAGGGTTTGGAATGCAACTTCTTGTTTGTCCATCCATTTGAATGGTACGCCCTTTTGTGTAAGCGAGGTAAGTGGCTTGGCGATCTTAGAGAAGTTTTGAATGAACCTCCTATAGTAGCCCGCTAGGCCTAAGAATTGACGAATTTTTGTGGGTGTAGTCGGGACTGCCCATCCTTCAACGGCTTTGACCTTAGAGGGATCCCACATGAATTCCATCTTGGCTAACAACATGACCTAGGAAATTCACGCTACGGAGCCAGAACTCACACTTGGAGAGTTTTGCGTATATCTTTTCCGTTCGCAGAGTTTCTAAGATTTGTCTGAGATGTTGGCCATGCTCTTCCTCGCTTCGGGAATAGACAAGAATGTCGACAAAGTTGTCGAGGAATGGTCGATAGATTCGGTTCATTAGATCCACAAATGCGGCATGAGCATTTGTTAGACCGAAGGGCATTACAACAAATTCATAATCTCCGTTGATATGTGCATAATTAGTTAATAATTTAGCACATATTCTTAATCATTTTTAATTAATTATGTGAACAATGTGGACAAAAGGTACTTAAAATGGTTAGAATTTTGTTTTCAGTCCAGAAGACATGCTTGGAAGTAAAAGGGGGCAAGGGAAAGAAATTGAAGACCAAAGAATGAAAATAAGAGACAAAAGACCACCTACTCGACGAGTAGACGACTCTACTCAGCGAGTACACGAGGATGTTCCAGAAGATAGCTACGACTCCTGATTCAAGATGGATAACTATGCACCTACTCAGCGAGTTGGTCCTACTACTCGCCCAGTACACCCTGTTTTGAGATATCTATAACAACCAAATCTTTATCCAATGGTGCGACATTCCTGGCGATTTTTGAAGGTTAAGCTGCGACTAAGAGCCCTAGAAGATGCTGAGGAACCCTAAGCTTCAATCTTTTGAAGAATTCAAGCAACTAGGTTAATCCTACCACTTAGATTTAGGAATTGAATATGTTTAATCTAGTAAAACTTGTTTTTATGTTTGTTCCTACTGCAACTATGAACTAAATTCGTTTTTGTTTCTGTTTGGGGAATACCAAGGAAATCCTATGGTTTAATTATTAGTTTTTGTTTGATTGTTTATTGGCGATCTATTAAATTAAGTTTGTTAAAGAACCTTATGCATTAATCACTACTATTTTCTGTTAATTGGAAGACAATTAGGCTGCATGCACATCTCTTAGTTGTTAACCTCATATGTTTATGTGAACACTAAACCATATGCTTAGAAGTAATGATTATGAAACTATGATTAATAAGAAAATACAAAGATTAATGTGTGAGCTTGTTTGAGAAACCATCAAACAAGAGGTTAATTGAATTAGCAACTTAATTGACCACTACAAATCTTATTTAATCCAAATCATTAATCTAGGGAATTAATTAGTTTAAACACTTGATCACCGCTTAAATTAGTTAATTGCCTAAGGGTTAGGAGTAATGAACATGAACCTAACCATTATAATGGGTAACCAATAACAATTAATCTATCATAAATACCAATAACCATAGGAGTGAATTGGTTGAACCTAAATAGAAACATCTTTATCAAATTTGGTGAATTAGTTGTTGCTTTAGTTATTTAGTTAATTTAGTGTGCCTAAGTTTCTAGTCTTGCAAAACTAGAAGAAATCCCTTTTACTTTTATTAATTGTTTTAGTTCAAATTAGTTATTAGTTTAATTTTCCGTTCCCTAAGTTCGACACCTTACTTACTAATCTATACCACTAAAAGACAGGTTCACTACCTTTGTGTGCTAAATTTATTAATAAAAAGTAGGGATAAAACAAGTGCATTTTACACACATCAAGTTTTTGGCGATGTTGCCGGGGAGCGGTTCTAAATAATTAATCTAATTCCTATTTTTTTCGATCCTTTGTGTGGATTTACTTGCATAGAGTTCATTTATTGCAATTTAGTAATTAGTAATTAGGTTTTAGCATCTGTTTTAGTTTTAATATTAAGTTTAGAATTTTTTCAAAATCTCACTGATACTCGTCGAGTGGAGTCGGACCTACTCGGCGAGTACCAGTTTATTTAGCAGTTAATTTTTAATTTTTTTAGTACATTTTTTTTTGTTCTTTTTACGCTTTTATTCTATTTATTTCAGGACTTTCATGACCAGAGGATCAAACACACCACTGGTACCCCCGTTTGAAGATCCCGAATCCGCATTGAAAAGGAACAAAGGAAAGGACGTGGAGAGTTCAAGTACACCAAAGAAGTCGCCTTTGTCCAACTTGAAGACTGTTTTTGGGAAAAAGAAGAGTAGTAAATCAGGAGCATCCAGTGCCTCTTTGATAATCGAAGATCCAATTCAAGAAGATATCGGGTACGAGACCGAGGAAGAAGAGGAGCCTACATACGAGCACGAAACTGAGTCCGAGGAAGAGTTAGCTTTCACATTGGCTAACATTGATGAAATCCCCATGGGAGAATGGAAGAAGAGGATGCGCGACGACAATGGCCCGGGACTTGTGCAACCCGCAATTCCCGCGACTGCTACCTTCGAGCTAAAGGGTCATATCCTAGCTTCACTAAAGAAATACCTTTTTCTTGGAAAGATAATGAAGATGCCTACAAGCATTTGGATGAAGTCAATGATGTAGCTGATTACTTCAATATTCCAAATGTAACCCGCGAGACTCAACTACTTCGTATGCTTCCGGTAACATTCAAGGGTGCTGCCAAAGACTGGATCAAGTCACTTCCCCCCAGATCAGTCACTACTTGGGCCAAGATGAAGGAAGAATTCATTAATCACTTTTGCCCACCTTCTAAGATAGCCAAGTTGAAGAAGGCCATTGCAAACTTTGAACAACAAGCTGGAGAGTCGCTATATGAAGCATGGGAGAGGTACAAGAGCTTGCTAAGAAATTGCCCACACCATGATCTAAACAGCCAGCAAGAAGTCTCCATCTTCTATGATGGAGTCAATGTCACAACTAGGCAGTTACTAGACTCATAAGGCCCACTTACAAAGAAGCCGCCCCCGGTGATTAAAGAATTGATTGAAGAATTCTCTAAACACTCTAGAGAATACCATAACCCTAGACATGATGTCACTAGGGGAACCGCTTATGCTGCTACTGAAGACTTATCCGCGGTCATGGCTATGCTAAAAACCATGGATAGGAGAATGGATAAAATGGATCAAACGATCCATGCTATTCAAGTGGGTTGTGAAAATTGCAATGGGCCTCACCTCACTAGAGATTGCGATTTGGATGAGAATCGCAACAAGAAGGCGCAAGCGTGTTACTCGAGTGGAGACCGATATGATGAAGATTGGCGCAAAAAATAGAAAGAGTGGCTCCCTTATGACGAGTACAAGAAAGCCAAGGAGGAGAAGTGTAGACAAAAAGGGAGAGGGTTCTACCAAAAAGAGGAGCCGGAGCAATAAAGGAAGCCAAGCTTGGAAGATATGCTCACTAAATTTGTAGCTGCTTCAGAAAAAAGGCATAGTGATCATGATGCTGCAATTCAAGAAACAAGAACCATGCTCAGGAACCAGCAAGCATCTATCCACAATATAGAAACACAACTTGGGCAACTTGCTCAACAACTTAACCAAAGGTCACCGGGCGAACTTCCTAGCAAAACTGAAAATAACCCACGAGGCGCGCACATAAACATTGTCACAACAAGAAGTGGGAAGATAATCACTCCCCTGGCACCTATTCGGATAGAAGCACCTAAGGATTCAAAGAAGGATGAGGCAGAAAAGCCAACAGAAAACCAAAATTTACAATCTGACAGTCCTACTCGCCGAGTAGGACCGATGGACTCGGTGAGTACACCATCAAAAACCTGTGAGCAAGCTCCTGAAAAGCCTTACCAGCCTCCAATGCCATACCCAGCCCGAGTCAAGAAAGAGAAGCAGGAAGAGGAGTATCAGAAGTTTCTAGACCACATCAAGACTCTTCAAATCAACATACCATTCATTGAAGCCGTCATGCAAATGCCCAAATATGCAAAGTTCCTTAAGGAACTTCTCACCAATAGAAGAATGATGGAAGAAGTGAAGCAGGTAGTGCTTAATGAAAACTGCTCCGCTGCGATGCTAAATAAGCTACCAAAGAAGAAGGGTGATCCGGGGAGCTTGACTTTACCTTGCCAATTTGGCAACTTGGCTGCTATTCATGCCTTAGCTGATTCTGGAGCAAGTGTAAACCTTATGCCATACTCATTCTTTAAGAAGCTGGACCTCCTAGAGCCAAGGCCAATTCGCATGGCAATACATTTGGCGAACAAGACAGTCACCTTCCCAAGAGGCATATGCGAAGACTTACTAGTGAAAGTGGATAAATTTGTCTTTCCTGCTAATTTCATCATTCTAGACATGGAGGCGGATCCACAAGTACCAATCATCCTTGGAAGGCCCTTCCTCAACACGGCCAACGCTATAGTAGACATGAGAGACTCAAAGCTCAACTTGTGGGTCGGAGACAATACAGTGACATTCGGGGTGGACCAAGCTATGAAGTATTCTAGGAGCAGTGACGACACGACATTCTCAATAGATATGCTTGATGAACTATTGGAGGAAGACATACCTGAAGATTCCAGCAAGTTTACAACTTTAGATGAAGCATTTGATCCAGAAAAAGATTTAATAGAAATTGAAAGACTGTTGGAAGAAGCAGAGTATGAAGAGTTAATGAAGCAATCTGACAGTCCTACTCGCCGAGTAGGACCGATCTACTCGCCGAGTACATCTGAAGAAAAGTCAGAATTCGTGAATGCAGCCACCAACTCGCCGAGTACCTTACCTGCACTCGGCGAGTTCGTCACTCAGAACCAACGAACAGAGCTCAAAACGTTACCAGACCATTTGGAGTATGCTTTTCTGGAAGAAGGCAATCAAAAGCCAGTAATCATAGCCTCTGATCTGTCCAAGTATGAAAAGGAGGAGCTCGTGCAAGTGTTGAAGAAGCGGAAACGGGCCATAACATGGAGCATCATCGACATCAAAGGAATAAGTCCATCCTATTGCTCTCACAAGATCAATCTAGAAGAAGGAGCAAAGCCGGTGGTACAACACCAAAGAAGGTTGAACCCGAACATGCAAGAAGTAGTCAAGAAGGAAGTGGTCAAACTCTTAGATGCAGGAATCATTTACTCCATTTCCGATAGCCCATGGGTGAGTCCGGTCCAAGTGGTGCCCAAAAAAGGAGGGATGATGTTCATAACCAACGAAAAGAACGAGCTAATCCGGACACGAATGGTAACCGGTTGGAGAGTGTGCATCGATTATCGAAAGCTAAATGATGCCACTCATAAAGACCATTTTCCCCTACCTTTTATTGATCAAATGCTAGAAAGACTATCGGGCCATAGCTATTATTGCTTTCTAGATGGATTTTCGGGTTATTTTCAAATACCCATAGACCCAATGGACCAAGAAAAGACCACATTCACATGCCCAAGTGGGACTTTTGCCTATAGACGCATGCCTTTTGGGCTATGCAATGCACCTGTGACTTTTCAAAGGTGTATGACAGCTATATTCCATGATATGGTGGAAAAATTCATGGAAGTTTTTATGGATGACTTTTCCGTTTTCGGATCTTCTTTCCATGTCTGTCTCACAAATCTTGACTCAATGCTTGCTAGGTGTGAGAAAACCGACTTGGTCCTCAATTGGGAAAAATGTCACTTCATGGTCAAGGAGGGTATAGTTTTGGGCCACAAAGTTTCCAAAAAGGGAATTGAAGTGGATCGGGCAAAGATTGACACCATTGCCAAATTACCCCCACCAACTAATGTGAAGGGCATTAGGAGTTTTCTAGGACACGCAGGTTTTTACCGGTGTTTCATAAAAGATTTTTCCAAAATAACTAGGCCTCTAACACAATTATTACTCAAAGATGCACCATTTAATTTTACTAAAGAATGTTTAGAGGCATTTGAATTTTTAAAGGAAAAATTAACTAATGCCCCGATCATTATTGCACCAAATTGGAACTTACCCTTTGAGATTATGTGTGATGCTAGTGACTATGCATTAGGAGTTGTCCTTGGTCAAAGGGTTGATAAGCACTTTCAACCCATATATTATGCTAGCAAGACTTTAAACCCAGCCCAAGAAAATTACACCACCACTGAAAAAGAGTTGTTAGCCGTGGTATATGCTTTTGACAAATTTCGCCCTTACTTGGTTTTATCTAAAACTACTGTTTTTACTGACCACTTGGCTATCAAGTATTTGTTTTCCAAACAGGATGCTAAGCCAAGACTGATACGATGGGTGCTACTTCTTCAAGAATTCGACATATAGATACGAGACAAGAAGGGAATGGAGAACGTAGCAGCTGATCACTTGTCAAGGCTAGAGAACCCGCAATTGCAAGAAGACAAAGATAAAGACGACTTTCCGGATGAATACATTATGGTGTCAGTGGGAGAAAAGCCATGGTTCGCAGACATAGCTAATTATTTAGCTACAAAATACATCCCGAAGGACTATAACAGTCAACAAAAGAAGAAATTATTTGCTGAAATAAAATATTACTTTTGGGACGACCCATACCTCTTCCGAAGCTGTGCGGATGGTATCATACGAAGATGTGTGTTCGGGAAGGAAAGCCGGAGAATACTAGAGCATTGCCATAGCGGGCCCACGGGAGGACATCATGGAGCACACTACATTGCAAAGAAGATCTTTGAAATTGGGTTTTATTGGCCTACAATCTTTAAGGATGCAGCCCAATTTGTCAAAGAATGTGATGCTTGTCAAAGAGTGGGAAACATTTCATCTCGAAATAAAATGCCAGAACATAGTATCCAAGTGTGCGAGGTGTTTGATGTGTGGGGAATTAACTTCATGGGACCTTTTCCCATGTCCAAAGGGAACAATTACATACTAGTATCGGTCGATTATGTATCAAAATGGGCAGAGGCACAAGCGTTACCAACAAATGACGGACGGGTAGTGGTGCGATTCTTGAAGAAACTATTTTCACGTTTTGGCGTTCCGAAGGCCCTAATAAGTGACCGAGGCACACATTTTGCCAATGATCAATTGGAAAAGGTGCTAAAGAAATATAGGGTTACCCATAAGTTCTCCACATCATACCATCCACAAACTAGTGGACAAACCGAAGTGACAAATCGAGCCTTGAAGCGAATTTTAGAGAAATCGGTGGGAAGCAACCGCAAGGAATGGTCGGATAAGCTAGATCATGCGTTATGGGCTTTTCGTACAGCTTTCAAAACACCTATTGGTACTACACCATATAGGTTAGTTTATGGAAAGCAATGCCATTTACCAGTCGAGCTAGAGCATAAGGCGTATTGGGCTTTAAAGAGGTGAAACTTCGACATGGAAGAACTAAAGAGCAACCGGTTGATGCAAATGAATGCCATTGAAGAGCTAAGGAATGATGCATACTCTAGTTCATGGCTTTATAAAGAGAAGAAAAAGAAATGGCATGATAAAAGGATTAAAGATAAAGAAATCCATGAAGGCCAAAAAGTGTTGCTTTTCAATTCACGATTAAAGCTTTTCTCGGGCAAACTCAAATCAAGGTAGGATGGTCCTTTTTTGGTGAAGATGGTGTTTCCACATGGGGCTATAGAGTTGTTATCAAGAGACAACACGCCCTTCAAAGTCAATGGTCATAGCGTAAAAAAATATGAAGAAGGAGTCCCCCAGAATAAAGGATTGGAAGAGTTGCTGCTGGAAGGGATTGCAACTACGTAGAAGGGGAGGAGTCCAGCTAATGACTCCATAAAAAGAAGCGCTTCTCGGGAGGCAACCCGAGTCTCAAGTTTTCCTTTTCTTTCTTTTTCTATATTTTCATATTTTTTTTTTCATTTTTCTTCATCTACTTTTATGCCCATAACTGCTTGAGGACAAGTCATGCTTAGAGTGTGGGGTGGATGGTTTAAAAACATGAATTAATACACTAATTTTTCTAAATACACAAAAATTTTCAATCTATGACATTTACTCGCCGAGTAGAGTCGTGTACTCGGCGAGTAGATGCCCAGTTCAGTTAAGATGATGTTTAAAAGCACTTCTACTCGGCGAGTAGACACATTCTACTCGACGAGTAGCCAGTTTAAAAAGAGTAAAACATAAATCTGTAAAAAATGTTTTTTTTCACCATTCCATCCCATTACTCGCCATGCAGCAGCCTCTCAACCATTTTCAAGTTGCTTTCAAGATTTCTTCAATTTTCTACTCAATTCTCCCTATTCAAGCAAAAAGGTAACATATTTACCCTTTAAATTCATGAAAGGTTTGATTTTTATCATAGATTTGTCCAGATTTTAAGTGATTTCGGATTTGGGGAGTTTTCCTCAAACTCTAGGGTTTTGATTTAGTCACAAATTAGATAATGTTAGGAGTATTTTCTTCAAGATCTATGGTTAGATAAGTAATTACAACAAAACCCTATGAAAAATTTGGACTTTTGGACAGTCTACACAGATCCGGCACTCGATCTGTCATGGTGTTCATACTACTCGCCGAGTAGAGTCGTGTACTCGGCGAGTAGGTAACAGTCAGACCCAATTTTTTGTTTTTAATTAATGGGTGTTGTTTGTTTCTGTGTTCTTGATGTTTGTATACAAGTAGCATGGCAAGAAGGGGTCAATCTTCGCGAGGGGGAAGCCATGGTGATATGTTATGGCTATCTTTTCAACAAATTACTTCCAAATCGTCAAAAACAAGAACCCTAAACAGACTGGAGGCACTCAGGCAGAAGGAAATTCACCTTCCAAATGCAGTGGATTGGGGGTGGATGGGAAATGTTGGTTTGGAAGAAGAACTCACCCCGTACTTGGTAAAGGATTGCAATTTAGGATATGCCAACATCACCTGTGATGGGTGGTTTCAATTATTTATGATCCAAGAGCCGGTTTACGCTGAGTTGTGCTGGGAATTTTTTGCTACCATCTCATTTCGAGGTGGTAGTGAGTTCTATAATCCTAACACAATCTCTTTCTCTTTGGGCTGGGAGCTGCGACAATGCAGCATGGTGGAGTTCTCATGGAGGTTGGGTGTTTATGACCAAGACATGGTGATGACGGACTATTCTGAAACTTTCTTGGAGAATTTTCACAAAGAACTTCTCGAGGAGGTGGTGGCATCTACATGGTGGAACACAATTGCCAACCGAGCCTACATTCCTTCCACCGCGCAAGAAGGTCACATTCGTTCTCTGATCCACCGACTCATTCACCGGTTTGTGGCTAGTACAATAAACATGCAGAAGGATGGGGACAAATTCCCCACCCTTGACATCTTCTACTTGTGGAGCATCATCACTCCAGACGTTTTTTGCAACCTTCCTTACTGCATTGCCAAATTCCTTGCTGAGGGGGCGGTCAAAGAGAAGATCAATTCAAAGATAAATGGAGGCATGTTTATTACCCAACTGGCCAAGTCATTTGGGATCTTGGATTTGCCACAAGCTCAAGCACTAACGGTTATCCACCCTCCACCATTCAACACTGCACGTTATAGGAGGGCACGGATAGTTGAAAAGTTTGGCGACTCCTTCACTATTCCACATGAAGATGAGCCGGCGGTCACCAAGGAGCCGGGAAGGCGGGTCCGACAAAGGAGCGAACGCGTGCGGGAAGATCCACCGGTTATTCCGGTGGAGGACAATGATGGTTGGAACCAAGTAGAGTACCGACACCACTTGGATGATATTGGGCAAGGGGTGAACTACACTAATCAATCTTTCGAATACCTCTTTCAACAAATGCAAATTGCCCCGTGACCTGGACCCGGCTATCCCTATATCATGAATTGGGATGAGAGGATGTGAAGAAGAGACGGAGAGGGAGGAAGTGGAGCAGGAGGAGCTGGAATGGATGATGAAGATTGAAGAATTTGTTTTGCTTTTATGTTTTATGCTTATGATGTTTTGTTCTAGACAATTGTTAAACACCTTGGATTTTTATGGTGGTTGGATTATTATTTTCACTGTTAGTTGTTTATTTTTTTCAGGGATTGAAGATAGGGAAGCATACTAACTAGTGAGGGTCGAGAAAGGAATGAGAGATTTTCAAGCAATTATGGAGTTTTGTCCTTAGGATTGAGTCCGTGAGAGTCGAGGGTCATAAGGAGTGTTGCTGCTGAAGGAATTCGAGTGAGGGTCAATTTACATTTCCAATTTCAACACCAAAGTCGAGAGAAGCAGCAACTAGACCAATTTTGGAAAAACACTCACTACTCGCCGAGTGCACAAACTCTACTCGGCGAGTACATGCGATATTACACGATCTTATTTTGCATCAAGGCCTACTCGCCGAGTCCACGAGCCTACTCGCTGAGTAGCCTGTTACTTTTGGATTTTCAGAATTGCTTTGAGCACTTTCACTGCAACATTCATACACTCTTTGTGAGGGATTGCTACTACAGACTTTCTAACGACCTTGTTCCGTGAAATTTTCGAGCTGTCAACCACACAAGACGCATGACACCCGTGCCATGGATGAGCTGTTCCCATGGCTAAAGTCAATTGAAGAAGGAGCTGAAGAAGAGAGTGTCAACCTATCGACTGCTACCCCAGGGGAGTTTGTTCCAATTCTCTCTATATTTGCATTTTTATTTTTGCATAGTATGCAATGAGGGCATTGCCTAAAATAAGTGTGGGGTAGGGGGTTAGTCACATTTTAGAAAATTGAGAATCTTAATTTAGGCTAATTTTAAAATTGTTGCATACCAAAAATATGACTTAGGGATTTAATTTAGAAAATTTTGGTAAAAGAAAATTAGGATTCCATGTTAGAATTATGTTGATAATTGCATGAAAACCCAAATGTTTAGTTGAGCCTATACACGTTCTAGTGCATTTGTGGCTTCCTTATTTCAGTGAAATCATGAGACAAAAACATGACCTTGCTCAGCCTGAGGGATGCAATACGTTTAGCAGCCTAAACCTGAAATGTATCCAGGAAAATTGTTATCATTAGCCAATAAAGGTTGAGATTGAGCGCCCCTGCTTAAGCATGTAGGGATTTGAGTGAAAAAAAAGTGAGGAATACATGTAAAAAAAAAGAGAGAGAATTACTAGAAAAGTTGTAAGAGTTTTGGAGCAAATAAAGTGAAGATCTAAAGATCAAAATTCCAAGAAATCCAAAAAGCTGAAGATACCAAAAATCAATCAATACAAGGTGGTGAATTCAAAGAGATGAAAGATCAAATTATCAAGGAAGTGAAGAATTCAAAGAGCTCCATAGTGGTACCGAAAAGTTGTAATTCTATATTATGTATGCTTGAGTTGCTTAATTAAAAATACCTTGAGGGTAAAGAGGTTTTTTGAGGATGGATTCGGAGGGTTGCATAAAATGAGCATAGTTCGGGGTGAGTGGGCGAATGTTTATGAGGATTGTGAGTATTTGAAGTATGGGGGGTCTTTAGGAAAATTTTAGACACAAATGCATGCGTTGCGATCTTGGCATAATGGCTGGGTTAGATTGGAGTTATTATATGGGATTCTAATATGCTTAAAATTTAGTTTTGCTTGGGGGAAAGCAAAAGTCAAGTGTGGGGTATTTTGATATGTGCATAATTAGTTAATTATTTAGCACATATTCTTAATCATTTTTAATTAATTATGTGAACAATGTGGAAAAAAGGTACTTAAAATGGTTTGAATTTTGTTTTTAGTCCACAAGACATGCTTGGAAGTAAAAGGGGGCAAGGGAAAGCAACTGAAGACCAAAGAATTAAAATAAGAGACAAAAGACCACCTACTCGGCGAGTAGATGACTCTACTCGGCGAGTACACGAGGATGTTCCAGAAGATAGCTACGATTACTGATTCAAGACGGATAACTATGCACCTACTCGATGAGTTGGTCTTGCTACTCGCCGAGTACACCCTGTTTTGAGATATCTATAAAAATCGAATCTTTATCCAATGGGGCGACATTCCTGGTGATTTTTGAAGGTTAAGCTGCGACTAAGAGCCCTAGAAGATGCTGAGGAACCCTAAGCTTCAGTCTTTTGAAGAATTCAAGCAACTAGGTTAATCCTACCACTTAGATTTAGGAATTGAATATGTTTAATCTAGTAAAACTTGTTTTTATGTTTGTTCCTACTGCAACTATGAACTAAATTCGTTTTTGTTTCTGTTTGGGGAATACCAAGGAACTCCTATGGTTTAATTATTAGTTTTTGTTTGATTGTTTATTGGCGATCTATTAAATTAAGTTTGTTAAAGAACCTTATGCATTAATCACTACTATTTTCTGTTAATTGGAAGACAATTAGGCTGCATGAACATCTCTTAGTTGTTAACCTCATATGTTTATGTGAACACTAAACCATATGGTTAGAAGTAATGATTATGAAACTATGATTAATAAGAAAATACGAAGATTAATGTGTGAGCTTGTTTAAGAAACCATCAAACAAGAGGTTAATTGAATTAGTAACTTAATTGACCACTACAAATCTTATTTAATCCAAATCATTAATATAGGGAATTAATTAGTTTAAACACTTGATCACCGCTTAAATTAGTTAATTGTCTAAGGGTTAGGAGTAATGAACATGAACCTAACAGTTATAATTGGTAACCAATAACAATTAATCTATCATAAATACAAATAACCATAGGAGTGAATTGGTTGAACCTAAATAGAAACATCTTTATCAAATTTGGTGAATTAGTTGTTGCTTTAGTTATTTAGTTAATTTAGTGTGCCTAAGTTTCTAGCCTTGCAAAACTAGAAGAAACCCCTTTTACTTTGATTAATTGTTTTAGTTAAAATTAGTTATTAGTTTAATTTTTCGTTCCCTGAGTTCGACACCTTACTTACTAATCTATACCACTAAAAGACAGGTTCACTGCCTTTGTGTGCTAAATTTATTAATAAAAAGTTAGGATAAAACAAGTGCATTTTACACACATCATCCGTAACCAGTTCGGAAAGCGGTGATTAGAATATCCTCTTCCCGAACATTGAGTTGATGGTATCCGGACCGTAGATCTATCTTAGAGAAGTAACTAGCTCCTTGGAGCTGGTCAAATAGATTGTCGATTCGTGGGAGTGGATAGCGATTTTTGACAGTGAGTTTATTTAACTCCCTGTAGTCGATGCACATTCTAAAAGATCCGTCCTTCTTTTTGACAAAGAGGACTGGAGCTCCCCATGGCGAGTAACTAGGTCGGATGAATCCCTTGCCCAGGAGTTCGCTGAGTTGGTTGGACAATTCCTGCATTTCAGCAGAATCTAGCCGGTAGGGTGAATTAGCGAGAGGAGTTGCTCCTGGAACAAGGTCAATTCGGAACTCAACTTGTCTCTCTGAGGGTACTCCACAAAGATCTTCAGGAAATACATCTGGGAATTCACGTGCTACTAGGATGTCTTGAATGTTAACCTCTTCCTTGGTTTTATCCACTATGTGAGCCAAGAACGTGAAAAATTTCTTTGGTAGATGCTTCTGTGCCTGGACACACGAGATGATGTGAAGGTTTGTGCTAGGTTTGTCTCTGTAAATAACTACGGTTTCGTGATTGGGAAGATGAAGGCAAACGGCTTTCTCGTGACACATAATTTCAGCATGGTGGGGGCTTAACCAGTCCATGCCAATAATCACATCGAAACTCCTAATGGAAGCAGGCATCAAGTCTATTTGAAAGACGTGTTGATTTAGAATTAGGGTACATCCGATGTAGATTTCCCCAGTGGATTCGGTTTTCCCATTGGCCATTTCCACCGTAAAGGTTTCATTGAGCTTCTGGGGTTGTTGTTTTAATAAATTGTTAAACTTATTGCTCACAAAACTTCGCTCGGATCTGGTGTCAAATAGGATGCATGCATAATTGTGGTTTAGGGGAAACGTACCTGTAACAACAGCGGGATCTTGGATCGCCTCCCCCTGACTCATGGTCAGCACCCTTCCTATTCCTCCATTTCTGGGATTGTTGTTGTTAGGGCAATCTCGGCGGAAATGCCCAGTCCTTCCATACCCATAGCAGGTGTGGCTAGGTCCTGCATTGTTGCTGCCGATGTTGATGTTGTTGTTGTTGCGGTTGTTGTTGTTGTTGCTGTTTCCCTGTTGTTGATTTCGAGGAGGGTAAGTCCTGCAATATCTTGTCGTGTGCCCCTTCCGCTTGCAACTGGTGCACTACAGCTCCTTGCATTCTCCAATGTGATGGAAACGACACTTGTTGCACTTGGGAAGATTACCGGACTAAGGTCTAGGAGCATTCGAAGCAGCTGAGGCTGGAGCATGTGGTGTGGCCAAAACTTGTGCGGTGGCATTAATTGCCACTGTCTGCTACTTCTTAGAAGTCTCGGGGCCTTGATGCCCCTTCCTCTTGTTGTTCTTCCCCTTCGTGCCATCACCTTCCTTCTTGCCTTCAGCCTCCGCTGGCTTCTCACCCTTCTTGTTGTTGTAGTCATACAACTTTTTCGCCAATCTCTTAGCACTGTCAAAAGTTTCGGGATTTGCAGCTATCACGTTTCCTTGGATCAGAGATGTTAGTCCCCAAATGAATCGCTCGATTTTCTTTCCTTCCGAGGTGATCATGCCTGGACATAACAAAGATAGTTCACTAAATCTTGATATGTAGGCATCGATATCAGCATTCCGTACAGTGAGGTTCCACAGCTCTTGCTCCATTTTCTGAATCTCACCACGAGGGTAGTATTCAACCATCAGCATTTCCTTCATTTTTGTCCATGGCATGGAATTGGCTACGGGGAGTGTCATGGCTTCTACGTGCCCGTTCCACCAAGTGAGTGCTTGGTCGACAAATGTGCATGCAACAAACTTTACTTTCATCTATTCAGGGAAATCGCATATCTCGAACACCGATTCCACCTTTTCGATCCATCGTTTCAGGGTGATCACTCCTCCAGTGCCGTTAAAGGTTTGTGGTTTGGCGTTTGTGAAGTCCTTGTAGGTACATGTTTTGGTGGGTCCTTGATTCATTCCGTTGTTCGAACTCCCGGCCCCTTGCCTGTTGACTCCTCCATTGTTCCATTGGTGAATTTGTGCCATTGCTACGGTGACCGCTGCAGATACAGCTGCCTGGAATGCGGCTGAGTCAACTTCGGGTGGGGTTGGTCCTAGGTTTCCGCTAGTGGGTCGGCGAGGCATAATTCTGTCATGAAACGGAAAGATGTTGAGTGTTTGTAGGTTCTGTGAGGTTGTGATCCTACTGACTAGGTGCATGGTACGCACTTAAGTACTTCTACCATTTAGCATACAATCATGGATTCGCAACCCATAGCAATTTGTATTGTCATAATAAAACACGTAAAAGTTCACTAATATTATCCGCATTTGATACATGAAAATTTTGCTCGAAGGAGCATACATAAGTGATATTAGTTCGACAGCGTAACGGCTCTATGAGTAGTGTAGTCACTTAAACATAGAGTCGGGGTACATAGCATAGATCCTAATGACCTAGTAAGATAAGTCTATCCCTAACACTCCATGGTGTGTCCTAATATAGTGGCGGGATCATATGCCGAAATGTTGAGCCAACAGCTGAGCCATCTCAGTCATGTCTCCAATGACCTCATCCCTCTCATGCTCAGCTTGCACTACACGTGCTTTCATGGCGAACAGTTGTTGCCATAGGGCGGCAATCTCAGCTTTGGGAGAGCGATTCTCCTGTCACACCCCCAAACCAGAACGGCGGAAACATTCGGGGGCGGAGGACGTCATATTCAGTATCATAACAGTTCATAGAAAGGAAAGTACATACCACCATACATATATAAAGGTTTTAAAAATGTTTACATAATTGTATTCATTACATGTTCAAAAGATAAATACATAAACATCTTTCAAAAGAAGTAATTAACACCAGCGCGTTAATCCCAAAAGTTGATTTCCAAACCTGCTTAGTGGTTCCCTGAGGATACAAGTTATTTCAAAGAGAAAGTGTCACCAATTAAGTTGGTGAGTTCGTAAGTGGTTTAGAAAAATTGAATGCCATTCCAAAATGGGTGTGTGTTTTCCAACAAAATTCCTTATTTTCTTATAAAAGTATGAAATGCATGAGAGTATTTGTGTTGAAAAATGTAGATAGTTGAACCAAGAAAACCCCTTATTTTCCAAATAGTTGTTTGGTTTGTATACAGGAAATTCCCATATTTTCCTAAAGTAATAGTTTGTTTAATGTCCAAGACTAAAAATTGGAAGCAAGCCACATGCTTTAGAAGATTTTAAACATAGATTTATATAATAAACCTATCAGAAGATTTCCGTTTGTTAGATAAAGAATAGTTTTAATAGCTACTCGTTCATCAATCAGAAGTACTATAATAATTGTGTATCCGATGAGTTTTATAACCATACTAAACATAATATGCCTGTAGCGACGTTCTTCAGGCGTCGTAGCGTTATGACAACTGTCACCCCAAAGGACGGACTGTAGCTAACAGTCAGGGCGCGGGATCATGACTTCCCGTATAGATCTATACACATTTGACACGTTCTCCTAACGGGAGACTCTGGTTATAGACAGGACTTGTAGTATTACTTTCTAACAAGAAGGTAGTATTTGGAGATATACACATCTCATGGATTCTCAACTAAGTCTGTATTAAAGTAGTAGTTTTGTATGCGAAGTTTATCCTTTTTCACAATGTTTGACAAAGCATAAATCATAAGTTTTTAGAATGTATAAAACGACTTAGCAACGAAAGGTACTTTAAAATCACTATATACTTTGTATATGTCTAATGCACACAAAGTATGACAAGAGTATTTCATAGTAGTAATGAATTCCAAGTGATTTATTCAATAAAAACAAGTGAAGTGAAACTTTATAAAATACACGATAATAACCGTATGTTTACTTGTATCCCCCCCCCCCCAAAAGAGTATAAAATCATTTAAAATGTATTTAAAGTGTGTTTGAAGGGGGTATGAGATCACTTGATAGTTTGAAGAAGGTGTGACGAAAACCGAGCAGAACTTTGGCTTGAAAAAGCGGATTTTCTCGGGATTCTCAGGAATCTCGGGAGTATAAACGACCTTCGGAACTTGAGCTAAGCGACCAGGGATTCGGGTTTGCATGGGCACAGAAAACGAGGCAAAACGCAAGAAGAACGAGAGGAAATGAGCAAGTTTTCCCGGAACCATCACATCCCTTTTATAGGGGCTGAGAGGCTTTGGTACGCAGGGCGTACGGGTGTACGCGGGGTGTACCCGTGCATCATGCATGACCGAGTCCTTGACTGCCCCGGTGTTCGGATGGGACGGGGCGTAGCTCGCATAGGGGGCGACGTGGACGAACCAGGGCCAAGGCCTTGAGTACGCTGGGCGTACTCGTGTACGCAGGGTGTACTCGCGTGACTCAGACTTCGGATAATACCGAAAGTTTTCAATAAAAATATATATTAATTATTTATCAAACTTCAAAAATTCATATCTCCTTCATACGAACCCCGTTTTCGATGTTCTTTATATCCACGCGTAGGTGAGAGTAAGATCTACAACTTTCGTTTAATTCTGTCGGCAAATTCCGAAATTATTTTTATTATTTATTTTTTTAAAAGGTCGTGGTAAGAAAATTCGTTAAAAATTCATAACTTTTTCATACGATGTCCGTTTTGGGCGTTCTTTTTATGTAAATTTGTAGTTTAATGATATATATGACTTTCATTTAGACACCTAAGGTCAAAAAGTATTTTATTGGAACTTTGCATTTTTACGTAACTTCGTATTGCCAGTTTTTATTGGAAAACTTAGAATGGTCATAACTTCTTCGTTATAACCCGGATCTTAGTGTTCTTTATATTCTTGGAAAGCTTAAGACGATATTTACTACATAGCGTACTCCAAATAGAGCTTTTGAATACCTTATTTTTCGATGATATTCTAATCCCTTTTTCGAAGAGGTTACAATACTCGATCTTCAATGACCTGAAATGATGGGTTGTTACATCATCCCCCCATTAGAGGGAATTCCGTCCCAAAATTTTAATATGAAAGACAAGTTTTAGGGGCCGAGGAAGAGGGGGTACTTCTGTTGCATTTGATCTTCTCGTTCCCACGTGAACTCAGGTCCCCTCTTAGCATTCCATCGGACCTTTACTATTGGAATGTGGCTCTGTTTAGTTCGTTTAACTTCTCTATCCATGATCTCGACGGGTTCTTCCACAAAGTTAATATTTTCATTTAGTTTGATTTCATCGAGTGGAATTACAAGTGTTTCGTCGGACAAACACTTTTTCAGGTTCGATACGTGGAATACTGGATGTACTTTGTTAAGCTCGATTGGAAGTCGGAGTTTGTAGGCCACTGGACCAACTCTTGAAATGATTTCGAAGGGTCCAATGTACCTAGGATTTTAGTCGCCAATATGAAATTCCAAGGGTTTACGTCTTTTGTCGGCATAGCTCTTTTGCCTATCCCTTGAGGATTTCAGTCGTTCTTGTATTTGCACGATCTTTTCAGTCGTTTCTCTGATGATCTTCGGACCAGTGAGGGTGCTATCAGGGACTAGACCTTTTGCCAATTGCGTGCCACCCACTTCCATCCAGCATAGTGGTGATCTGCACTTACGGTCGTAAAGGGCTTCAAATGGAGTAGTCTTGATACTAGTATGATAACTATTGTTATAAGAGAACTCGACCAAATGTAAGTGAATATCCCATGCCTTACTAAAGTCGATTTCACATGCTCGCAACATGTCTTCCAAGGTTTGGATCGTCCTCTCACTCTGTCCGTCAGTTTGGGGGTGATAGGCTGTACTCATGTCCAATCTAGTTCCCATGGATTTTTGCAATGATTGCCAGAATCTGGAAGTGAATCTGATGTCTCTGTCTGAGATGATAGACATTGGCACTCCATGAAGTCGTACGATCTCTCGGATGTAGGTTCTCGATAGCTTTTCCATTTTATCAGTTTCCTTGATCGGTAAGAAATGAGCGGACTTGGTTAATCTGTCGATGATTACCCAAATAGTATCTTGGCCACCCTGAGTTTTGGGCAGTTTTGTTATGAAGTCCATGGAAATCTGCTCCGATTTCCACTCAGGTATTTCAGGTTGTTGAAGTAGACCTGAGGGTTTCTGGTGTTCTATTTTTATCTTGGCGCAAGTCAAACACTTGCTCACATAGGTAGCAATCTCCGCTTTAATGTTTGGCCACCAGTAGAGTTGCTTGAGATCTAGATACATCTTGTCTGACCCTGGGTGTACGGAGTATGGAGTCTTGTGTGCCTCGCTCATAACTACCTCTCTGAATCCACCAAACTTGGGTGTCCATATTCGGTTCATGAGGTAGCGTGCTCCGTCACTCTTGATTTCTAAGTTCTTGTCTATTCCCCTAAGGGTCTCACCTGTCACGTTTTCGGGTTTCAAGGCCTCTATTTGAGCTTCCTTGACTTGTGCTGACAGGTACGAATGGATCGACATGGCTAATGACTTCACTCTTCGGCCAGAATACTCATTACGACTAAGGGCATCTGCCACAACGTTTGCCTTTCCTGGATGATAGGGAATCTCACATTCGTAGTCGTTGAGCAATTCGACCCAACGTCGCTGTCTCATGTTCAACTCCTTCTGGTCGAAGATGTGTTGGAGGTTCTTGTGATCTATAAAGATAGTGCACTTGGTATCGTATAGGTAGTGCCTCCAGATTTTAAGAGCGAAGACCACCGCCCCAAGTTCTAAGTCATGAGTGGTGTAGTTGACCTCATGCATTTTCAGTTGTCGTGAGGCATATGCAATAACCTTTCCCCTCTGCATTAGCACACAGCCCAGCCCTTGCTTCGAAGCGTCGCAATACACCACAAAATCTTCGGTCCCCTTTGGAAGAGAAAGGATGGGTGCACTGCAAAGGGCCTGTTTCAAAGTCTGAAGTGCAGCATCTTGCTTTTCTTCCCAGTTGTAGGTCACACCTTTTTGGATTAAAGCGGTAAGAGGCTTTGCGATGCTGGAGAAATTCTGAATGAACCTTCGATAATAACCAGCAAGACCTAGAAATTAGCGAATTTCTGTTGGTGTAGTTGGTGCAGACCAGTTTTTGATAGCCTTGATTTTTAATGGATCCACGTGGATTCCTTCCTTGCTGACCACGTGACCGAGGAAGTCCACCTTTCTAATCTAAAACTCACATTTTGAGAATTTTGCATAAAGTCTCTCAGTCTGTAACGTCTTTAAGACTTGCCTCAGATGTTGACTATGCTCTTCTTTATTCTTTGAATAAATAAGTATGTCATCTATGAATATTATCACAAATTTCTGCAAGAATGGACGACATACCCGATTCATTAAATCCATGAATATGGCCGGGGCATTGGTTAGTCCGAACGGCATCACTACGAACTCGTAATGTCCGTATCTCATTTGGAAGGCCTTCTTAGGAACATCACTCTCCAGGACTCGCAGCTAGTGATATCCCGACCTCAGATCGATCTTGGAGAAGTAGTTGGCTCCTTGGAGTTGGTCGAATAAGTCATCGATTCGGGGTAGGGGGTATCGGTTCTTGATGGTAAGTTTGTTGAGTTCTTGGTAGTCGATGCACATCCTGAATGATCCATCCTTCTTTTTCAGGAACAACACGGGTGCTCCCCATGGCGAGAAGCTCGACCTGATGAATCCTTTTCCAAGTAGCTCATTCAGTTGGCTGGATAGCTCTTGCATCTCTACCGGGGCTAATCGATAGGGTACTTTGGCTACTGGGGTAGCTCCGGAAACCAGATCGATTCTGAACTCGACTAGTCTCGCGGGAGGTATTCCCGGAAGGTCCTCGGGAAAAACGTCGGGAAAATCGCATACGTCAGGCACATTCTTGATGTCCTGGACTTCGTGTTTCACATCTACCATGTGCCAAAAACGCATGACACTCCTTGCGTAGGCACTTCTAAGTTTGGATACTTGAGATGATACGAAGAGTGGTACTGGGTTTGTCGCCCAAGACAATGAAAGTTTCGCTGGTTGGCAGATTAAGGCGAACGGCCTTATCGTAACATAAAATGTCCGCATGATGAGAACTCAGCCAATCCATGCCAACGATGACATCGAAACTCTTAATCGAGACTGGCATGAGGCTGATTGAAAAGGGATTATCGTTTAGAGTTAGGGTGCAGTTTAAGTATATCTCCTTAGTGCCATCGGTTTTCCCGTTGGCCATTTCTACTATGAATGGTTCACTTAATGATTGTGGTATTAGTTTTAGCAGTCCTTTAAAGTCGTGACTCATAAAACTCCTTTCCGTTCCACTATCAAACAAAATGCATGCATACGAGTTATCAAGAAGAAACGTACCCGTAACAACAGTAGCGTCCACAATGGCTTCATTTTGTCCCATTGCGAAAACTCGGCCCCTTCCGCCGGTATTCTTGTTGTTTGCCTTTAGGCAGTCCCTGCGGTAGTGCCCCGTGTCTCCGCACTCAAAGCAGGCACGGCTTACTCTGGTATTAGCACTGGGGGCGGATGGTTGGGTTGGCTCTTTGCAATAGTAGGCTGTATGTCCCTTCTTATTGCACCTGGTGCATTGAAGATCACGGTAAGGACCGTGGTGGTGGAAGATGCATTGGTTGCACTTAGGAAGTTTCCCATTGTATGAGCTTGTGGGGGCAGAGTTGGTAGGTACAGTCATAGCGTGGGTCGCTACTACTTGTTGTTTCCTGGGGTTGTCCTGGAGGGTTTGTCCCTTCCTCTTGTTCCAAGGCCTACTCTAGCCCTAAACCTCCTTAGATGGATTTGCGGTTGCTGCAATGGTACCCTGTTTTACTCCGTGGTTGATGAGTCGATGAGCCAAGTGTTTAGCGTTGTTGTAGGTAATAGGGTTGGAAGCTAGGACATGCCCTTAAATCTGGGGTGACAACCCCCAAATGTACCTTTCAACCTTCTTTTATTCTGGGTTGACCATGGTAGGGCACAATGCAGCGAGGTCGTTGAACCTAGCTGTCTAGGCAACTAGATCAGACCCAGTCATTTTCAGATTCCAGAGCTCCTGCTCAAGCTTTTGCACTTCGCCCCTTGAGTAGTATTCTTCCAGTAGTAGAACCTTCAGATCCTCCCAACTCATGGCGTTGGCGACAGTGAGCGTCACTGAATTCACATGGCTTTTCCACCAAGTGAGGTCTCGATCTATGAAGGTGCAAGCAGCGAACTTAACCTTGCTTGTTTCTTGGCATGAGCAGATCTCGAAGACTATTTCAGTCTTTCGAACCATTGCATTAGCGCAATGACTCCTCCAATGCCATTAAAAGTCTTTGGCTTTGAGTTGGAGAACTCCTTGTAGGTACATTCCCTTACTTGACCCTGGCCGGTGCCACGATTGGAATGATTCGTGCTGCTTCCTGTTCCTCCATTTGCATTGGAGTTTATTTGCGAGAGAGCTGTTGTTACTGCTGCTGTGATAGCAGCCTGGACCATGGCTGGATCATAAGTTAGTGGTGGAGGTGGTGGTGGGGTTGCGTTTGTACGTGTTGATCTACGAGGAGGCATCGCGCTGTCAAAAGAAAAGAATGAGAGATTATAAGTTTCGGTGGTTGCGAGTTGGATGATATTGAGTTAACTTTTAATAGTTCAAGAATTTGGTTTGGCCAACACAGGGTTTTGAGCTTGAAAATAAAGTGTGAATAGATGTACTTATGAATTGAACGAACTACACATAATTAAAACAAGAAAGATATATTCCCTATATATATTAAACATATAGTTGTGTTACATCTGAGTCTAGACAAAAGTTTTTGACCTTTCTAAAGGTCTCTGATTACAGAAAATTTTAAAGAAAATAATACCTTTATCCGAAGTCCTAATTTATAACAAAAATTGAGAGTCGGGCAAGTACTACTTGCGGCGTGGTTTGCGCTTGGAGCTTGACTCCGTGTCGGACTGCTTTGACTCCATGAGGCACTTATCAAACGCAGCTTGTCGTTCCCTTAACTCCGCTATTGCTGCAATTGCTGCATTCATTTGTTCTTGGAGGGAATTAATGCGGTCTAGGCCATACCCTTGCAACCTGTCCAAACGGCGGATGTCGAAAGTGTGCACTTGCACTTCCACATTGACCTTGCGGATCCGGTTGGCTTGAACTCCGAATTGATAGCACTGGTTAGCTATTTTTCCAACCATGACCGGAAGTGCTCGGTCTGCTGATCCCCCGCCTCTAACATTATAGAAGTCTCGGCACATGTCGTAGGGAGGGCGTAAGCTTTGTTGTTGGCTCCAATGGTGGAGGTGACTTCCGCACACAGGAGTGGGTCCTTGGAAGTTCCTCACGTGGACGGGAGGTTGTGGAATCAGTGGATTGATAACTTCTGGCTCCGAATCTGTACCAGAGTCATCTCCTTCCTCCAACTATATAGGCTCTTCGTCTTCTTCAGGATCTTCTTCGATCCATCCTCCATTACCTTGGTTAGGGTAGTAGGGGTCATTGGGGTGATGGAATCCAGCCATTGAGTCTGTACGAGAATAGGGTTAAGAATTTACTATAAGCTAGAGCACATGAAAGTTACCCTTAAGTTTAATGGTTGATGACAACACAAAAACTCCCTTAGTATTATGTAATGATGTGCTTTCGGTAAGTTTTAAAATTGTTGTCCACTGCAGACACTCCTTGGCATACGTTAGTCGTCTCTCAGACAAATATAGTTGATCAGGCTATATTCTTCCCAGTTCCGATTACATGTCCCAAGGGGTACCTGTACTGCACAACGTATTTATAATACTTCTAAAATTATTTGATATGAAACTATTATTAGTATGAAATGAGTGCATACTTACCTTAAAAACTAAATAAATTTAATTTCAAAAGTATGACTCTTCCCAGAGTGTTTTTGCCCAGTTGAGTTTATAGTTGTATACCAAAAAGAAATGGTTTTGATATACTTAATTCCTTATAAACAAAGCTCTGATACTAATCTGTCACACCCCCAAACCAGAACGGCGGAAACATTCAGGGGCGGAGGACGTCATATTCAGTATCATAACAGTTCATAGAAAGGAAAGTACACACCACCTTACATATATAAAGGTTTTTAAAATGTTTACATAATTGTATTCATTACATGTTTAAAAGATAAATACATAAACATCTTTCAAAAGAAGTAATTAACAACAGCGCGTTAATCCCAAAAGTTGATTTCCAAACCTGCTTAGCGGTTCCCTAAGAATACAAGTTATTTCAAAGAGAAAGTGTCAACAATTAAGTTGGTGAGTTCGTAAGTGGTTTAGAAAAATCGAATGCCATTCCAAAATGGGTGTATGTTTTCCAACAAAATCCCTTATTTTCTTATAAAAGTATGAAATGCATGAGAGTATTTGTGTTGAAAAATGTAGATAGTTGAACCAAGAAAACCCCTTATTTTCCAAATAGTTGTTTGGTTTGTATACAGGAAATTCCCATATTTTCCTAAAGTAATAGTATGTTTAATGTCCAAGAATAAAAATTGGAAGCAAGCCACATGCTTTAGAAGATTTTAAACATAGATTTATATAATAAACCTATCAGAAGATTTCCGTTTGTTAGATAAAGAATAGTTTTAATAGCTACTCGTTCATCAATCAGAAGTACTATAATAATTGTGTATCCGATGAGTTTTATAACCATACTAAACATAATATGCCTATAGCGACGTTCTTCAGGCGTCGTAGCGTTATGACAACTGTCACCCCAAAGGACGGACTGTAGCTAACAGTCAGGGCGCGGGATCATGACTTCCCGTATAGATCTATACACATTTGACACGTTAACCTAACAGGAGACTCTGGTTATAGACAGTACTTGTAGTATTACTTTCTAACTAGAAGGTAGTATTTGAAGATATACACGTCTCATGGATTCTCAACTAAGTCTGTATTAAAGTAGTAGTTTTGTATGCAAAGTTTATCCTTTTTCACAATGTTTGACAAAGCATAAATCATAAGTTTTTAGAATGTATAAAACGACTTAGCAACGAAATCTACTTTGAAATCACTATATACTTTGTGTAAGTCTAATGCACGCAAAGTATGACAAGAGTTTTCCATAGTAGTAATGAATTCCATGTGATTTATTTGATAAAAACAAGTGAAGTGAAACTTTATAAAATACACGATAATAACCGTATGTTTACTTGTATTCCCCACCCCCCTAAAAGAGTATAAAAGCATTTAAAATGTATTTAAAGTGTGTTTGAAGGGGGTATGAACTCACTTGATAGTTTGAAGAAGGTGTGATGAAAACCGAGCAAAACTTTGGCTTGAAAAAGCGGATTTTCTTGGGATTCTCGGGAATCTCGGGAGTATAAACAACCTTCGGAACTTGAGCTAAGCGACCAGGGCTTCAGGTTTGCATGGGCACAGAAAACGAATCAAAATGCAAGAAGAACGAGAGGAAATGAGCAAGTTTTCCCGAAACCATCACATCCCTTTTATAGGGGCTGAGAGGCCTCGGTACGCGGGGCGTACGAGCGTACGCGGGTCGTACCCATGCGTCATGCATGACCGAGTCCTCGACTGCCCCGAAGTTCGAATGGGATGGGGCATAACTCGCATAGGGGAGACGTGGACGAACCAGGGCCAAGGCCTTGAGTACGCTGGGCATACTCGTGTACGCAGGGCGTACTCGCGTGACTCAGACTTCGGATAATACCGAAGTTTTCAATAAAAATATATATTAATTATTTATCAAACTTCAAAAATTCATATCTCCTTCATACGAACCCCGTTTTCAACGTTCTTTATATCCACGCGTAGGTGAGGACTAAGATCTACAACTTTTGTTTAGATTCCGTCGGCAAATTCCGAAATTATTTTTATTATTTATTTTTTTAAAAGGTCGGGGTAAGAAAATTCGTTAAAAATTCATAACTTTTTCATACGATGTCCGTTTTGTGCGTTCTTTTTTTGTACATTTGTAGTTTAACGATATATATGTCTTTCATTTAGACACCTAAGGTCAAAAAGTATTTTATTGGAACTTTGCGTTTTTACGTAACTTCGTATTGCCGGTTTTTGTCGGAAAACTTAGAATGGTCATAACTTCTTCGTTATAACCCAGATTTTAGTGTTCTTTATATGCTTTGAAACCTTAAGACGATAGCGTACTCCAAACAGAGCTTTTGAATACTTCATTTTTCGATGATATTCTAATCCCTTTTTCAAAGAGGTTACAAGACTCGATCTTCAGTGACCTGAAATGACGGGTTGTTACATCTCCCTTGCGGGGTTCACTGGCGGGGCGGGGTGGTCCTGCTGCACCTTGCTAACAGGTGATGCGGCATGATCTTTTCCGGAGTCTTGTTCTTCCTCCATGTCATCATCGGTCTCCTCGAACTCGTAGTCGGTGTCCGTGTACTCGTCAGGTCCGACGTCGTGTGCTCCCTCTTGATTCCCTTCTAGTTCATCTTCAAGCATCCCGTGAGCCACTAAGACTTGATGAAACTGAATGTCCTGCTGCTCTCCTTCCATGAAGACTGGGAGAAGGTATACGAATAAACTATCATTATCCTATGACTCTACCACTATTGCATAGACTTAACGGATGTTCTCCTTTTTGATGCTAAAGGGGTATATTTTTAGGTTCCCTAGCTATCACGATCTCCTCAGGACGTGTGGTAGTGATACCTTGGAGGGAATGTAGTTGATCAGGCTACATCCGCTCCTTGATACAACTAAGAACAGTCCTGGATTAACCGTGATACTAGCATTATCTTGTTTGATTCGGTGTTAGGTTCCCGTTCCTAATACAAGCAAGGGTGTTTTATTGTTATGTTTTACTTGTTTCGTTCAGAATTGTGTTAGTCCCTCTTTTGGTTTATAGTTGCGTATCAATGTGTGGCTAGATATGGCTAGATATGCTAGTTCACTATATGCTAGTTCACTATAAACAGAGCTCTTGTGACTCAATTGAATACCATCACAATGAGTATACATGAATCATAACATCATTGGTCACCATGCATTGAAATATTACAACCGATATTGTTTACATTCAGTACATTGTTCAAAACATTACATTCCCAAAACATAAACCGTTTGATCCTAATTAAACAAACATTATGACATCACTGGATACATTTTTCTTCGATTTACCTATTACCTGAGAATACAAGTATTTTGGAAAAACGTCAACATATGAAATGTTGGTGAGTTCATAAGTAAGTTTTGAAAAGAAATGATATGTATAGTTTTGAAAACAACAGAAAATCCGATATTTTCTAAAAAAAAGTGTTGTTTATTAAAAAAAAAAAAAGGTGTGAAGATCCGTAAGTATGCTTGTTGATTATTCTAAACGTGAATAATTGTTAAACTTTGTATACCTCACATAGTTAAGAGTGTTGAATTCCCCAGGGAAAACCCGATGTTTTCCCAATACATCAAATTACGTGGCTTAGTTTGTGTTATTCCGATACGACGTTGTTTTCGATAATTATAGGTGACATTGGATTAATTATGGGTTGTGAGTCGTTATAATCACGCATTAATGAAAATGACTAGTTTACAACTAAAAAATACAAACGATCCCTTAGGCATCGTCCGTACTACTCACTTAATCCAACCACCGTGACTTCTCATAGCCCCACAACCGAGGAGAAAAGAGGGTACAAAGCCCCCGTTATTTCCATAGGTCGTTCAAGGCAATCGTGAATGCGAAAGGCACTTGGCCCTACTCGCATTTGACTTCTCGACTTTGCTAGTAGTACCAAAGGACCCTTGGGGCCCAACAGCACAATAAAGCTATTGAAAGTCCTTTTACACGGAATTAGGTCATATAAGGCCCAATAACATGTAAGCGTGTTCCCTTCGGGCCTAAAGATCATGTCATTGGGCTAGCTAGGCCCAACAAGCACGATTTGAAACTTTCAACCCCAAAGATTGTGTATTGACTTCTCGTAAATTACCACGTGTGTATTGAAGTACCATTGTTTATTGATTTTTGATTCGTTATTGATTTGAGACCGAATCAATTTGTTTGGTAACGATATTGGTGTTGAAAGTCTAATTATTATTACGTTTCGCCGGTAGACATAGTACTCGTATTTTTATTTTAAGGGGTTTGCTGTTTTAAGAATTAGAGTTTATCTTTTTAAGCCCCTTCTTGGATAAAATTTACACTTCTAACCCTTTGTGTATAAAAGAATTCCCATTTTAGTCCTTAAACTATTTTTCTTGACACTTTAGTATCAAAACTTATTGGAAAGACATTTTTAGCACAAATTTACTTGATAAACAACTTGAGTCCTTCAAATTTTGGCCCAAGATGGAAATTTTTTCCAATTTGGCCCAAGATGGAAATTTTTTGCATCTTTGGTCCCTTTTTAATTTGAAAACCATTTTTTGGCCCTTGAAATAGTTTTAGCACACAAGTAATCCCCTATTTTATAGAAACGTGCAGTTTCAGCCCCTCCAAATCAAAAATCTCGCAATTTGGGGCTTCATTGGGCCGAAAAGCCCATTTTGGCCCATTATGTTTAAAATTCACATTTTTAACCCTTCGAAAGTGTTGATATTCAGAAAATACATATTAGAAAGTGTTTAGACTCATCTCAACCTTCAGAATTTACATTTTGTAGTTTTGGGCCCCTTAGTTTTGTATTTTTGGCATTTTGAGCCCAAAAATGGGTTTTAAGTCCAAAAATGTTCATATTAACCAACTAGGTTATTTTTCAAGACTTGATTAGTGTGAAATGGTATAAGTTATACTTATTTCATTCTTCTTATTATAGATCTTAATTTTTATGTTCTTTTGACTAGTATAAACATCACAATCACATAAGATCATACTTATAAGCATAAAAAACACACAAAGCATACATATACTCATAGATCTACACATTTTCTTGTATTATACCACACAAAAACTTATAAAAGCCGAAAAAGAGGGGGTATGAAGCTCACCTTTGGGTGTGGTTTCGGTTTTTGGAAGAAAATGAGAAGAAATTCAGCCTTAGCAACCTTCCTTGGAAGATTTTGAACTTGGAGGCTTCTTAGGTGCTAGATCATGAGTTTGAATGAATTAAGAGGTGATTATTGGATGAAATGAAGTAGCTAGCTTAAGGATCTAAGAGATTTGTTACCTTAGATGATGATTTTTGTGTAAAAATCCCCTTGAATCCTCCTTAGATCTCGAAATATGGATGAGATATGAGAGAGTTTCCTTGAGAGAAAGGAGAATGAAATGTGTGTGTGTGTGTTCTTGGACTCGGCCGAGAGCAAGAGAAAGAGAGAGAGAAAAAGAGTTAGCTATTCATGGAAGTATGTGAGTGCATGGATGTTTGAGTCTCCTTGCATGGAAGTCCCTTGAATAATTGTGAGGTGGCACTCACAAAGTCAACTCTCCTCTTCTTTTGGGCTTGGGCCGAGAATGGGGAGGGTGAGAGGAGGTTTTTGGGCTTTCTGCCCTTAAGCCCATATTATAGTTAGGTTAGATGATTTTTGGCCCTAAAAAAATATAAATGTGATTTTTATGACCTATTAGGCTAGATTAGGTTAATTATAGTCCAAAATGGTTCATATAATTAATCTATTACCCTCTAGGCCCAATATGGCCAAAAATATTGAATTAAATGGAAGTAGGTCCAATTAGAGCCCATTTAAGAGTTCTAAGCCCAAGATAGCCAAATTGGAAGCTTATTGGTCCATTAGGCCCAATCAGGAAGTCCTAGTCCAAAAATGGACTTAAACAAGAACTTTTAGGGTTTCCAATTGCTTAATGACTATTTGAATTGCTTGCACGGGGTGTTTGATTGAAGTTCTGTTGTCATAGAGTATGCATCATACATGCTCTTATGTTTTTGATTCATAATTTGGTTTAAGTGTTGGTTACAATGCACAAAAATTCCTAATTGTGACACATACAATGTTATGTGGATCATTTGCTTGAACTTAAGGTGAACGTCGATAAGCAATTGGCTATTAACATAGTCCTAAACTCATTGCCTAGCTGTTATGATCAGTTCATTATAACTTGTCATTTCAACAAGGAGGAAACCATGTTGAGTCAGCTTTAAAGCTTATTGAGAACCGCTGAGAGTGGAATGAAGGGAAAGAGTATTGCCTCCACTCCTGTTGCTGCTGCTCCTATCTTGGCCATTGGGCAAGGGAAGAGGAAGAAAAGAAAAGCTCCTTCGAAACAGAGTTGCAAGGGAAAGTCTTAAGCAGGGTCCTCAAGCAATAGACCAGAAGAAAATGCCAATTCAGATGCTCCTCCTACCACTGATTCTAAAGAGGCTACTTGCTTTTACTGCCATGAAAAGGCGCATCTGAAACGAAGCTGCCGCAAGTACTTGCAAGATATAAACGATGGAAAAATTAAGCCAACCTCGGCAGGTATTTACACTATCATATCTAAAGATTCATCACATTCTAATTCTTGGATCCTTGATATAGGATGTGGTTTTTACATTTTCTCTCATTTGTAGGTACGAAAATTAAGTGAGGATGTGGAGCATGGGAAGATGAACCTAATTATGGGCAAAAGGAGATTGTCACCTTTTACCAAGATTGGTGTTTATTATTTAGTTCTTAGTAATGGGTTGTGTTTAGATTTAAACAATTTTTGCTATTCATCAGAAATGACGAGGAGTATTATTTCTTTTCATGGTTTATACAGACAAGGTTTTAGATATTCTTTTGATAATGAGATTGGTTCTATTTATGCTTATTATAATGGTGTATTTTATTTTAAAGCATTACCTTGTGATGGCATGTATGAAATTGTGATGGTTGTAGACGATTTAGGTACTAGTGTGTTGCAAATTGATTCTTCTAATGGTTTAGACAAGGCATGCATGTGGTATTGTCATCTCGGACATGTCAACAAGAAACGCATTACCCAACTCCAAAAGGATGGAGTGTTGAGGTTAGATGATACATGCTAATATTGTGTTTCTTGGAAAGATAACGAAATCACCTATCACTGGTTCTTGTGAAAGATGTGAAGGATTGTTGGATCTCATACACATGGATGTGTGTGGGCGCTTCAGATCCACCACAAGGGATACAAATCGATTCTATATGACTTTCACTGATGATTATAGCAGATATGGATATATCTACTTAATCAAGCATAAGTCAGAAACCTTTGCAAAGCTCAAAGAGTTCAAACAATATGTCGAGAATCAATTGGGCAGGAAGATCAAGTTTCTCAGATATGATAGAGGTGGTGAGTATCTTAGTATCAAGTTCCACGACTATCTCAAGTAATGTGCAATTGTTTCACAATTAGCACCTTGTAGAACATCATAACTTAATGGTGCGCTGAGAGGCGTAATCGAACCTTATTGGACATGGTTCGTTCCATGATGAGTTGAGATTCAGTTCCAATCTCATTCTGGGGGTATGCCTTAGAGACTGCCACCCACATTCTTAATCTTTTCACAAGAAAGATGGTTGCCAAAACACCGCACAAGATGTGGATATGGAAGGTTCCCTCGTTGGTGGATAAAAAAGTTTAGGGTTGTGAAGCCTTTGTTAGATGAGAGACTCATACAAGTATAAACCTTGAAGTAATAGATGTATTTTCATCGGTTACCCACAAAAGTCCTCTGGATGTTTGTTTTACAGACCTAGTGAGAACATGGTCTTCATAGCAAGAAGAGGAGTCTTTCGTGAGAGATAGCTAATATGTAATGAGGACAGTGAGAATACAATTGATCTTGAAAAAATATAAGAGTGAATCCATAAAGGAACCTCTAACACTATTGCTCAACTTGAGGAAGAAATTCATTTTAAACCGGTTGACAATTGTTTACCTCTTAGGCCTTCTAGTAGAGTTAGAATTCAACCTGAGTTTTATGGTTCCCATATAATTGTAGAAGGTGATACATTTATCAGTGATAGCATAATGGTAAATTTGGTTGAAACTACTAACTACAAGGAATCAATGTCGGGCCCTGAGTCTTTCAAGTGGAAGGAGGCAATGGACAACGAGATCAAGTCCATGTATGACAACCAATTTTGGAATTTGGTTGACAATGTACCAGATAATAAGATAGTTGGGTGCAAATGGAGCTTCAAGAAGAAGACCCACATGGATAGAAAGGTATATACTTTTAAGGCTCGACTGGTTAAGAAGGGATTTACTCAAACCCTAGGGGTCGACTACGATGAGACCTTCTCACCAGTGGCTAAGATTAAATCTATTATGGTTTTGCTAGCCATAACTACATTTCATGATTCTGAAATTTGGCAGATAGATGTCAAACTGCTTTCATTAATGGAAACTTGACTGGGGATGTTTACATGAGTCATCCAGAGGGTTTCTGGATGCTAAGTGCCCCAATAGAGTGCATAAGCTTAATAAATCAATCTATGGATTGAAAACAAGCTTCTTCCAGATGGAATCTTTGCTTTGATGAGAAAGTCAAAGAGTTTGTATTCTCTAGAAGTGAAGATGGGTCTTGTGTATATGTCAAAGCTAGCGGGAGTTTAGTAACCTTTATGGTATTGTATGTTGATGACATACTACTTATAGGAAACGACATTCCAACCTTGCAAGAAGTTAAGGCCTGGCTTGGAAAGTGTTTCACTATAAAGGATCTGGGAGAGTCTGCTTATATTCTGGGAATAAGGATTCTGAGAAATAGGAGTAGAAGACTAATTGGACTTAGTCAAAGTACATATTTGGATAAGTGCTAAAATAATTTAGCATGGAGAATTGCATGAAAGGAGAGTTGCGTTACCAAAGTAATACCAAACTGAGTAAGACTCAGAGTCCGAGTACCGATGTAGAGATAGCAGAAATGAGTCGAGTTCCATATGCTTCAACTATTGGATCGATCATGTATGCTATGACATGTACTGACCTTGATGTGGCTTCTTCTTTGAATATGGTTAGTCGATATCAGTAAAATTCGGGTAAAGCTCATTGGATAGAAGTCAACAATATTCTTATGTATTTGTGAGGAACTAAGGACTGGGCTCTTGTCCTTGGTGACAGTGATAACTTAAGAGTTACAGGGTATAGTAATGCTAGGTTTTAGATAAACAAGGGCAAATTACATTCTAAATCTAGCTGGGTGTTTACCCTTAATGGAGGAGTGTTGACTTGGAAAAGTTCCAAGAAGGAAACAGTGGCTGATTCGACATGTGAATTAGAGTACATTACAGCGAGCGAAGCATCGAAAGAGGCTATATGGTTGAAGAACTTCATTAGAGACCTTGGGGTTGTGCCAACCATTAAGGAGCCGATAGAGATATTCTTTAATAATTAAGGAGCGATTTCCTTAACAAAGGAACCAATAGATCATGGCAGATCTAGACATATCGATAGAAAATACAACTTTATCACACATCGAGTGGAAGAAGTACACCTCGTCGTGAAGAGGGTATCATCAGAAGAGAATCTTGTTGACCCTCTCACAAAGGATCTAAGTAGGGTCAAACACGTTTAGCATGTGAGGATCATTGGTCTGAAGGATAATATTAGTTTTAGTGATTAGATACATATTTAGAAACATGTAACAAATAAATGTAATTGACATTTGATGCTTATCTAAATGGAGATCTGTTTATAAGTATTTTTTACTATCTTTTGTCAATTGTTTATCATTGTATTTCACTTTTTCATGTTTTACTTCCTGATAGATTATTCAAATACCAACAGTCGGTCATACTTTGGAAGTAAGTACTGAGTTAAGGATATCATGAATTGGGTTGTTGATTGTCTAAGGGTTTAAAGATAGCAATGGTTTGTTGCAACATTCATGAGTACTTTTGAAATAGGGATTTAAGTATTGGATTAAACCTATACACAGTGAATTGTTGTTTACGATAATATCATATAATCTTTAAATAGAGATAGATGAGTTGTTGTTTACGAGTTGGTTCTGCATTGATAATGCTTAAATGCAACAGTAACTTGGTGTTATAAAACATGTTGTTGTGCATAATTTGATGAGTAAATAGTACTAGCATATAAGCCAAAGTTTATCTATTCCTTTTTCCCTAATGGGAAAAGCGATATCTTGGGCCCCTCGATGATTTGGAGTTGATTTATGTGGCGGGCCCGGTCAGGACTAAATTGATGCGCTCAATTATGTTATTTTTCATTACAAGTCAGATACCGGGAAGCAAACTGTTAGACAATGAGAATGATTATGTTTCATGTCATTTGTCCACATGATATCTTGAAGAATGGAGGCTTATATGATCACTTATCTTAGGACACATTACTGCCTAGGTTAGAGTTCGACAGTGGCTTTTGAGAGCTATAATTTGCTAGTCGATTTTGAAGTTAGACTTGAAGTTATTGTTATTAGAATTATCCAAGTGGGAGACTATTCGATTAGGTGTCTAAGCCCATAACTATAATTGGTATATACTTGAATTGATTGTAGTGTTGTCCTTTTGGGTTGCCTTCATAATAGCAAGTTGACAAGATGACTTTTGGAGAGAGAGGTTAAATTTATTATATGGAATAATAGATTCGTATTTAAAATGATTTATTAATATGTTAAGAAAATAATATATTAATTAGAAACCATATTATTAATTAATATTTAATCAGAAATTAATTTGGAATTAATTTTTGAATTAAAGGAATTAATTAAAAATACTGAGGCTGTTTTGTAAATTGTTGATAGTTATGGAATTGGGCTTTTGGACCCTCCTAGAAAGATTAGACGAAAACTCCTAGGGAAAGCCCTAGAATTTTTGTCCAAGGCTCTTAGATAGAGAGTCCATGGGTTGCTTAGGGCTTAAGCAAAGGGATTAAGGCTTCATCTTTTTACCCTAGCTTTAGCTCTAAGCTACCTCAGCTATATAAGGAGCCCAACCCTTTGAAATTTCAGCTATATGCTTCAAACCCTAAAAAGAGCTGAATTCTAGAGCTTCCTCCTCCTCGTTCCTCTCATCCTCTTGTTTGGTGTGTTTGTGAGCCATTAGAGGTGTTATACTTATGACACATTCTCTCAAAAGTTCAAGATCTTCAAGGATTTCATTGTTATTATAAAATAACAATCAAGGTATGTATTCTAAACCTAGTTATTGTTATTTTTTCGAAAATAATACATGGTTCCTAGAGTTTCGAGTATTGTGTTCAATGCTTGTATGTCTAATAGAGAAAACATAGATCCAACAATTAAGGTTGCATGGACCCATAGAATTGTTTGCTATGCTTAAAACCCATCACATATAACATAGCATATTATGTTTAGATCAACTGATTTGTTCTACGACATGCGAATTTCGAACTATGTACTTGATTTGCAATAAAGACCGACTCGCCTTTCTCAAAAAAAGCGCTCATTCCCACTTAAAGTCTCATAAACACTTGAGATTATGACAAACTCCCCTAATACAACACAAATTGTCATATTACTAAGTGTTTTCAATTTTACTATGTCCACAACTATACAATTAATATTACAATTAGGATTATGCTCCTTTTATTAGGGTTTCACAATTTCCCCACTTGACACATGTTTAGTGTTTGAGCATAAAACATAATCTATAAGTCCAAATTGGATGATATAGGAGGTTCTAGAAACTAGACTCGATTTACCACAAGTTTGTTCTATGGTGATGTAGTCTAAATTGGATCGTAATGGCCTCTACAACCCTTACAAGGAATATCTACAATTCTTTCAAGATTTCTAACTTTTGCCAAAAATCACCATGCTTGTTCATAAACTCAACAACTCCAATTTTTGTTGAATAACTGCACAAAAATGAGTGAATGAATATTTTCTTACCTCAAAGAAATTCATATGATATAATAGAACAAGATGGAAACAAGAAGTCAAACACTACACCACCAAAGTCTAAAAAAAATATAATTCTTCTTCACTTGAATCACACTAGATTAATAGGAAAATAGACTTCACAAGAACACATTCCAAATAGATGATGTTGGCTGCAAATTTACAAACCCAAATTCTAGGGTTAGTCTCACTAAAACACCCTATAACTTCCATAATTCACCCTCAAAGTATCAAAAAATGACACCTTAACCCATGTACACGTTCAAGAAATATTTTATTACACTTTGACACTCTTATGATAACTTTAATCAAGCAAAAAGTTTAGTTTAACAAAGGAACGTAATGAAAACTAACGTCGATAATGGAACCAGAAATTACGACCTTGCACACACATTTATTGGAAAAATAAACTGAAGGCATATGCCATCCAATCAAATAAAGACACGTAGGACTGGAGCATGTGAAAGTCTAATAAGCAACTCACATTAACATACACAATCAGTAATGAGCATAATAGCAGTCCTAAGCATTATTCTGGGAAAGAAAATCCGAAACTCAAAACATCTATTACAAGATACAAAATACGGAACTGATTAATCTTTGCAACTTGTCAAAACATATAAGAAAGTCTTACCCATATCTCTATTTATGTATATTTATTGAATAGCCAGAAAAGATATATAGATTAAACTGAGGTAGCGAGCATGTACATGTTACTGCTATTATATTCAAATAATGTAAAATTTAAAAAGAATTAACAACATTTAACAACCCACTACTTCACATCAAATTTTGTATTAAGAGTATAAAGGATATACCTTTATGGGTTATCCATACTCCATTCTTTAGAGGGAAAATATTTGTTTCATTACACAATAATAAGTAAACTAAATTTTGACTATCCTATGATTATATTTATTTATTTATTTATTTATTTATTGGAATATTACATCTCATGTTGCTATCTATTTTTACCTAACAAATGTCCTTCACCAACTCACTTATATCAATATTCTATCTCACGATCATGATCATCTTTTGAAACTTCAATAATATTAATTAACCCTAACCGTCTAGAAGTTGAATAATCAAAACTAGTTTTCTTTAGCCTCCATTCTCCTTCATGCTCATGCATGAACATATACACAGATTCTACGACCCGATTAAGGCTAAATGATAGATTTCAAATATATCGTCTAAGACAACACTCTTCCGACTCCTTTGTGAATAAAAGATTTCTCTATAGAGTTTTATTTATCCAAACCCGACAAATAATAAATAAATGCCATCAATTACACTCACGATCAAATAATTAAATTGTTTTTAATTCCAAAACTTTATGGAGTGTTAACTGTTTTTTCATAATTCAAAGAATCGTATAATGACAATCCTAAAAATAGCTTCCGTAAATTCATAACAGAAAGGATTCTTGATTATTTAATTATTTTGATATTTTAATTGAATGTGAAATGCTATTAAGTTTCGTAAATAGAAATTTCTCTATTTTGGTTAACCTCCATATGGAAATGCATTGTATCTAAATGTGTTTTGTCTTGTGATTTTTTAATAGTTTAAAAAATTCTAAATATCTTTTCAAAAAGTTTATGGTAGGTATTACCAATAATATTGATTCAATAGAAATTAAACAAATATTGTAGAAAATGATTAAATTGCACATAATAAAACTGTCATATATATATATATATATATATATATATATATATATATATATATATATATATATATATATATATATATATATATATATATATATATATATATATATATATATATAGAGGGTGAGATTCAATAAAAAAAATCATAATTAACCAAGAAAACAATCTTTTTTTCAATTTTTATAACTTATTTTTTATAAAAAAAACTAAAAATCCAGAAATTCATAACTTTTTATCTATTTTTCAATGATATAAAATTCAACTCTTTTTTATGTCAAATTCACAATGTGAATTTTTTAAAATTCACAATATGAATCCGAAAAATATTTTTTACATTCACAATGTTAATATATGAATTTAGATATTTTTAGATTTTTTTTATTGAAGTTTTCCATATATATATATATATATATATATATATATATATATATATATATATATATATATATATATATATATATATATATATATATATATATATAACGACCCAAATTTTTTTTTTGTTTAAATAATACTTATGTTATCAACGATTTATAATATATCATAAAATCTTACGTCATAAATCCCACAAAGTTATAGTAGATGTGTCATAACAAAAAAAACTGTAACAATATAACATAGTATTTGAAATAAACTCCCAGGACAAAAGCTGAAGTTGTGGTGTGTGCAATGCCATCATCCCAAGCTCTTCCCTTTGCTTGCGGAAGTACCTGAAACCAAAACTGAAACTGTAAACACAAAGCTTAGTGAGCTCCCCAAGACTACCACATACCATACAATAACATATAAACACATATTGCCTACTGCTTCGGACTGAAGTCCGGAAACTGCATCGAACCGATGTCTGGAACTAACCAGGGCCTTGCCCTTTGCATCGGACCGAAGTCCAGAACTGACTGGGACCTTGTCCCCTGCATCCGACCGAAGTCCGGAACTAATTGCATCAGATCGAAATCAAGAACTGACTGGGACCTTGTCCCCTGCATCAGACCGATGTTTGGAAACTGATTGAGCATAACATAATATAGCATAAACATATCAACTAGCGTAAACACATATACTGCATACTACATCGGACCGAAGTCCAGAACACATAACACAAAGACATGGTCGAATCACAAAGACATCAAGCACACTGAACTACTACATCGGACCAAAGTCCGGAACTATTGCTAACTAGACTGGCCAGCATTGTGGCCGTAGACCCGTTCCTACTGGAAGGAAAACTCACCTCGTAGTGCTGGCTGCTGAGATGTTAGCTTTAAAAGTGGCTGACTGCTTCTTCGGAACTAACCGACTACAAATCCCAAAAACACTAGATCAGTTACTTGTAAATGCCCTCAGGGTAAAATGACTATTTTAACCCTGGTTAAAGTCAACTTCCAGTTGACCGGAGTCACCGAGTCAGGGTGCAGACTCGCCGAGTCCCTCCTTTACTAACTCTGAATTTAACTCATCGAGCCCCTTTCCCACTCACTGATTCACTCTGAACTCACAACTCGAAGGAAAACGGGGACTCGCGACTCGACTCGTCGAGTCCGAAGAACAACTCGCCGAGTCTTATCGCAGATTCCGTACAATCGAATTCTAATCCAATCCAGGGCCTCTAACTCGTAGATCTGAGCCCTTGGGACCATCTGAATATGTAAAGTTGCTGACTTTACGTGTAACTACGAAGGAATGAAGCCATTTCACTCAAACACTACTTTTCTCGGAAAAAACTCATCCAACTCACCGAGTTGTAGAACAACTCGTCGAGTCTAAGGCAATCTTCGTCGGACTTGTCGAGTTGCTCATCCAACTCGTCGAGTCCATGGCTATCTTCATATGACTTGCCGAGTCAAGCTTGCGACTCGCCGTGTCCATTCAGTCCCTTTTCCATACAGACCTAATTTGAGCCATGCAGCGGTTGCAAATCACATATCCAAGCTTCTAGGGCATGCTTTTCACGTAAAGTTGTAACTTTACGTGCATGCATGGCTTTAAAGGCTTCAAATGTCACAACTAAGCTCTTAATGGGGTTCTAAGCTCAAGAGGTCGGGACCTCAATCACGACCATAGCTGAAACTTTACACTACTAGAATGCAATGAGGGTCCAGATCTGAAGTATAACCCAATCATAAGGCTTAATCATAAAGGATTTGGAGTTTTTGGTTTTAAAAGCAACAATTTGGGGACAAACAAGATCTACTAGATCAATAAACAAGATGGAGGATTTATTACCAGAAAATATGACCACAACTGAGTGTGTTCTGGATCTACTTCCTCTTCCTTGAACTCTTCAATCTTCTCCTTCTTCTACTTGCTCCAAAAGTTCCTTCACAAAGCAACAATCACTCATACACTGAAAAAGGGGGCTAGGGTTTGGTAAGTGATGATCTGAGAGTGATGGAGGCGAGGTTGGGGCGTATAAGTGTGTTTAAATAGGGTGCAAACCCTTAAGATTAGGGCTTCATCCAGACAGGCAGACTCGCCGAGCCCAACGTCTGGAGTTGCCAAGTTGCCAGCTTAAATCGCGTCATCAACCTGTCCCTACTCGATGATTCGGGCTATAGACTCATCGAGTACCCTCAAGAAATGAAAAACTTTAATTAAATCACATACCAGAAACAAAGCCTTACAATATACATATATTTTTAGTCCCCAAAAATGCTTGTGTATCAAGCAGATTCGTTTGATGGTGAGGAATCCCAATCAAACGGATGATGTCCGATCAAGTAGAAGAGAGTGAGAAGAAGAAGATGATGAATCTTGTATGTATTGATATGAATGTAGATCCGGATACAAGATTCACACACACTAACACACACTCTCTTTTCTCTCTCTCTAGAACACCTTCAAATGCACACACTTAAGCTCCTCTAGTGTTCATCATTCTTTTCCTCACACCCCTCACCTATATATATATATATACATGAGAATATGGGCTGTAAACAGGGTTTACTGTCGTAAATGTGTTTACGGCCGTAAACACCCCTTGGCTATAAACCTGACCGTGAACACATAAGATATTACATGAAAATACAATTAACTAGAAAAGCAAAGTATAAACTATAATATTGACCCAACAATCTCCCCTTGGTTTATAGCTTTCTTTTCCTAATTGACCCAACAAGCTCCCCCTTAAAAGTAGCTAGCTTTTCTTGTTAATCTTCATTGGGAGATTGGCTTCAGTGTTTATCTTCGATTTCTTCACAACATTAGGATGAACATATGAATCTTCCATGAATGACTTCATCTTGAGCAGTTTGGGCATTTTCTTCAAAGTTTGGCATTTAACGCACATTGGGTGAGGAGGCTTGATGTACTGATTCTTGAAAGATAGCACTTTCAGCTTGAGAATCTTCAATGAGAACATCAGAGAGAATAAATCTTCTGGATCACTTCAGTAGGTTTAAGATAGCAGCAGACTGATTGAGGAGGCTTCAATGCACTCCGTCACATATTCTGCAATTTCAACTTCTCCTTGCTTTTGGGGTTAAAAAAATTGAATGTCGAAAGAATAATCTTCATTTGTTGCTCCTTCGAATGAGAATTCTTCGATGATCACGAATGAAGCCTTGGCTCAGAAATCTTCAACACAAACTTCCATGAGCTTCATCTTCACCTGAATTCACTTTTCAAGACAAAACAAAAGTAAAAGAAAAATTTAGCACACAATATTTTTGGATTTTTCATATTTTCTGAAAAAGAAATAAAAAACAAATAACAGTATTTTTGGATTTTTAGTTTTCTGATTTTTGTTTGTTTTTTTTAAATGTTTTTTAATTCTCCCCTAATGTTTAAATTAGAAGAAACTATAAACAAATTTAACAAAAATAAAATGATATCTAATTTTAAGAGTGATTTGGGATCAAAGTTTTAGACAACCTTTATCCTCTTGTCGGTACCTTTTATCTTCACGTCTTTGTCTGGTCGATCACCGATATTGTTGTCCACTTAAACACGAAAAATTGTGACAAAATAAGGACATACTATTAGTTATAAGACAAAGTGATACTAAGTTCCTAGAAAATATTTCTTAATGACCATGCAGCTGACGACGACCAGGGATATTGTTGTCCACCTAAATTGAGCAACAACATTTATAGACAATCTTTGAGTGTTCAATTTTAATTTTAGAATGCATATGTTATGCACCTAGGTCGGATCTCTTCCAATCACGCAGAGGGTGGAACATATGACTAATTAAGGTTTTAGAGGGATTGAGAATTAGAATGATGCATATACTGTGTACCAGTTCGGATTGTGAGTCACGCAAAAGAAATAGTATATGGCTAACATATAGAAAGAATTACATAGATAGAAGACGCAGAGAAATAGAGTTGCATATGTTACAGTCCAGGTCGGATTTTGAGTCACGCAGAGGAGGTAACATATAACTAACAGACAAATAGAGAAAGAAAACAATTTTCTACATACCTAATTCATCGGAATTTACCAGTTGCCCCATCAATATTGGAATTAAGGACAAAATCCACACATTGAGGAAAAGTTAATCCACAGTTCTAGATACGGGTTCATTTAATGTGACGAGTAGATTCCTATATATATATCCCTGCTCAATCTATCCAAGCATCGTATTGTCAAGCTAAACGGATCTAACTAGGTCAAGATTTGTCAAGTCTATAAATTTCCAAAGTTCAACTCTGCCTAGTCATGTCCATTTAGAATCTTTCATGCCTACCGACGCATCAATCCTAGTGTAACGCCCCGATTTTCAGGTATTGTTCAAATTATAGTTTCTTGGTTTTGGCCCTACTCGACGAGTCGGTTACCTTACTCGTCGAGTAGCAGTGGGATTGGATCGCGACTTAAGTGACTGACTTGGCGAGTCCACTAGTGGGACTCGGCGAGTATGATTGGGCAAGTGAAACACAAATTCCTGGGGTTTGTGTCCCTATTTAAAAGAGCCTTAACCTCCCTTGGGTCTCTTTACAGTCTTAGTGAGTCCCTGATTCGAGTGTGTGTGCTTGTTGAGTGTGTGAAGCTTGATTTGAAGATTTTGAAGGAGAGGGCTTGAAGGAATAGGAGGTTGGAGCAAGTTAGGTGGGGAAATCAGCATTACTTTCATTTGTCATCTTCCAGAGGAATCCTAAATTACCATCTCTTCTGTGAGTTTTACTTTCATTGAAGTTCTAGGGTTTTTCTATGGACCTTAAAGGTTGATAAGTGAACAATGAGTTGGATCTGAAGTTGTATGAGGTCCCTCTTGGGCATGAAACCCCATTAAGAGCTTAGACTTGGCATTTAGAGCCTTAAATGCAATGCATGTACGTAAAGTTTGTGACTTTACGTAATAAGTATGCCATAGAAGCTTAGATCTATTTGGAGCCACTGCATGACTCAGAATAAGTCTGTATGGAAAAGACCAAACGGACTTGGCGAGTCACAAGGATGACTCGGCGAGTCTGATGAAGGAAGTCGTGGACTCGACGAGTTAGATGAAGAACTCGGCGAGTCCGATGAAGATCGTCATGAAACTCGCCGAGTTGGATGAACAACTCGGAGATTCAGATGAACTTTCCCAAGGGTATGCCCGCATAGGCACCCGTCGAGTTTCACTTAGGAAACCCGATGAGTGGCTTTAGAGTTCAGTCAAAAAACGAGGGAAACTCGACGAGTCACTCGATGACTCGGCGAGTGCGATGGAAGCCAAGGAAACTCAGCAAGTAGCCGAGGGAACTCGACGAGTCAGGTCAACATGGACTGTTGAGCTTGACTATTGACTTTGACCATTGACCTAAGTTGATATATTGACTTTTGAGGACAATTCTAGAAGGATCAAAATCTTATGTATGCAATTTGTGATAAGTATAGGTGGTGGGATTCGTGTCAGTAACCTGAAGGTTGGAACTAATTTCTGTGACTCGATGTTTCGAGGTGAGTTATCCTCACTATACTAAGGGGTCTGAGGCACCAAGGCCAGCCCAATGGATTTGATATCCTAGTAGTTATTGATATGTTGAGTTGAGTTAGTAATGTATGCTAGTTGATATGCTAGTCGCGTAGATCTGTAGGGCTGCCTGTGATACTGATTGATTACTTGTATGTACATTTATCTATTACATGTCGACATGTTGTGTGGGGTGGGTTGAGGTTGTACTTCTCTGTGCGGTAGCCAACAAACCCGAGAATATTCCAAATATGAGCTAAGGGCCCGGTAGGCAGTCCAGACTCATACTGAGGACTCGGGAGCATTTCAGATACGAGCTGAGGGCCCGATAGGCATTCCAGACTATTATTAAGGGCTCGATGGCATTCCAGATACGAGCTGAGGGCGCGGTAGGCAATCCAGACTTGTACTGAGGACCTGGGGGTAGTCCATTATGTAAAGTTGGGGACCCAGTGTATGTTGTTCTGTTTGATTGATATGATATGCTAATGTTGATATTGTTATGTGGATTGTATGTGTATCGGTATTTTTGGGTGAGTCACTAAGCTTTCGGGCTTACAGTTTCAGTTTATGGTTTCAGGTACCTCAGGGAATCGTTGCAAGGCCAACGCGTGATCGTACAACTCCTCCTACTATGTTATGTTTTTATGAAAAGACTCTGATAATTAATTTTTTGAAAACTTAATTTGTATTATTTTGATAAACTTGACATGTTTTTAAAATTTTAAATTTTTTTGAAATTTTGGATGTTACAAGTTGGTATGAGAGCCTTGGTTTGAGTGAATTGGAGGAATATTCCTGTGAATCCAGTCTCCAATCAAGGAAAGATTTTCAAAATAGTTTTTAAATGGTTTTCAAAATAAGTAAAGGAGGATGCAGGGTGTACGATCAGCCGGAGCCAGTAACTAGATCCCAAAATACCATACAGTTATTTGATATTGTGATATGTTAGAACAACATGCTAGTACTAGGCTAGGGATCTTCAGGAATTGCATGATAAAATTGCCTGATTACGTGGTGCCTGCTAGCCTAGGGTCTCCTTTACATGGAATTAACATCATTATTGTAGATATTTAGTGTATGCATCACAGTTGTACATAATTAAGACCTTATAGCCTGAGAATGTATGATTTAGCTTTATGCTATGTTCTTGTTTGATTGGGACCTTAGGGTAGAATTGAATATTCAAAAGTCTATCGGGTCCAGCGTTATGTGTGGCTAGCATGCACTAGTGTTGCAGGGTTGGTGGAAGTTCCGTGAGTGGGAAGGTTGTTGGGATGAGTCCGCCGATTTCGAGTCGTCTAGCATCCTTTTAGGAACCAAACTTGAGTGCTCGATGTGATTATGTGTATTGTTAGGGCGTTGTGGTGGTACTTGGAACAAATATGGGTACGTGTGGAAGGTAGTATTGGCTGGTACTACTGAAAGCACAGGAACCATACACGTGACAAGGAAGTCACAACTCCCCGGGTTTTGTTGGGGGTTGGTCCCTAGTTGTTGTGTATGAAGTTAACTAATACCTTGTGCTGTGTTTCAGAATGGTGATGACTAGGCACTTTGTGATTGAATCTGGGTCAGGATCAGGGTCGGGATCAGGAGAGGGTGGACAGGGGGAGCTGACAGCACCCTAGACGATAGGCCAAATGAGACTAGGTGAGATGGACGATAGTATTCGAGAAATCCTGCTTGACGAGGTTGTTGCGTTGTTCCGAGTCGAATTGTCGGAGATGTTTGGGTCAATTAAGACCACCATGGTGGAGTATTTTGATGAACGTTATGCAGCCCTCGCAGAGACAGCCGCCGCAGCAGCTGCATCAGTTGCATCAGCTGTAACTACGGTAGGGGAGGAGTTGGTTGGGGTTTTCAGTACCGTGATTTCGACAACACGAAGCCCCCTACTTTTGATGGGACACAGGATACGATCAAGGCTATGAGATGGATTTCAGATGTGGAGGGGTGTTTCTTCACCTGCTCGTGTCCTACTGACCAAAAGGTTAGGTGGGCTCTTAACCTGCTTAGGTCCGGAGCCAAGGATTGGTGGAGACTTACGACTGGGGCTTATATTGATGATCAGAGAGCTGCTATTACTTGTGAGCAGTTCAGGGATACGTTTCGTACTTGTTACATCCCGAGGGTTGAGTGGGAATGTTTGGCACAGGAATTTCTGAGTCTGAGACAGGATGGAGATTCGGTGACGGAGATCATCTGTATGTTCACTGAGAGGGCGATGTTTTGCCCAGAGTTGGCTTCCAAGCAGTCTCAAATGACCCGTTATCTGAGTATGCTCAAGACTGATATCCGAAATTTCATATCCAACCAGCGATGTGATACTCTTATAGACTTACAGGAGTCCGCCAGACGACGAGAGTTGTAGATTAAGTTGCAGCTGAAGGAGCAGCGGCCGGCACCGGTACTGTCACAGTTGGCGCCGAAGTGGCCTAAGACTGCCGATGCTAGGATAGGGGGTCAACAGGTCCGCACTTGTGAGAAGTGTGGAAAGCATCATTCTGGGGTATGTCAGGCTCGTAGTGGGTACCACAAATGTGGCATGGAGGGGCATTACGTGAAGGATTGTCGCCAGGATGCCACAGTTCACGGTATGAGGTTATATTATCACTGCAACCAGGTTGGCCACATGAGGGCCAACTGTCCACTACTTACCGCCAAGCCGGTGCAGGCTGCAGCACCGGCTACCTTGAGGATCACAGACGGGAGATCAGACAGGTTAGAGCCTCCGAAGGCTCAGGGCCGTGCTTTTCAGCTTACGGCGGAGGAGGCCAGAGCAACACTAGATGTGGTTGCTGGTGTGTTTCTATCCTCACCTTGTTTTATTTATCTATTATATGCTTATCTGTTGTACCTGTAATTAGGTACGTTTTTGGTGAATTCTTTGCCTGCTTTGGTCTTATTCGACTCAGGGGCAAGTCGGTATTTCGTGTCTCAGTTTTTTAGTGGGGAATTCAGTATGCCTATGGGCGAGTTAGAGTGTCCATTGCAATTGTCCATCGCTAATGAACATGGGGTTTCTGCTTATTCAGTTTACTGAGGATGTGACTTGGAGATTTTTGGGGTGTCTATTCCGATAGACTTGATTTCGATTCCCATGGGGGCGGTGTGTGTGATTGTGGGCATGGATTAGCTCAGTAGGTTCGGTGCTATGATCGATTGCGAGGGTTAGCGAGTGGTGGTTCGAACCCCAAGTGGGGGAGAACTGGTGATATATGGTGAGGGTACCAAAGTAGGTTCAGGTTTTTCCTCAGCTGCCAGGGCTCGACAGTACATTCAGCATGGGTGTATGGGTTATCTAGCGTACATGGTAGATACATGAGTCAGGGACCAGAGTTTAGTCTCCGATGTACCAGTGGTCAGGGATTTCGCAGATGTGTTTCCGGAGGAGTTTCCAGGGATACCTCCATAGAGGCAGGTCGAGTTCAAGATCGAGCTGGTGCCAGGTGCGGCCCTTATCTCTAAGCGCCGTACCGATTGGCGCCGCCTGAGATGCGAGAACTATCATCACAGCTGCAGGAACTGTTGGGCAAGCAATTTATTCAACCTAGCAGCTCTCCATAGGGAGCGCCGATTATTTTTTTCCAGAAGAAGGACGGCTCACACCAGATGTGCATTGATTACCGGGAGTTAAACAAGCTAATGGTGAAGAATCGTTATCCACTCCCGAGGATAGACGACCTCTTCGATCAGCTGCAGGGTGCATCTTGGTTTTCCAAGATCGATTTGAGGTCTGGATACCACCAGGCCAGGGTCAGGTAGGAGGACGTGGAGAAGACCGCATTTCGAACTTGTTATGGACATTACGAATTCGTGGTGATGTCGTTTGGGAACCAACACGCCAGCAGTGTTTATGGACCTGATGAATTGGGTCTGCTGACCGATGCTCGACCGCTCGGTCATAGTGTTTATAGATGATATCTTGGTGTGTTCCAAGACCCGAGAATAACATGAGGAGCATCTGTGAGAGCTGTTGGGGGTCCTAAGGCGGGAACGGGTGTATGCCAAGTTCTCAAAGTGTGAGTTTTGGTTCTGAGAGGGCCAGTTCCTCGGATATCTCGTTAACCAAGAGGGGATTTTGGTTGATCCGGCCAAGATCGAGGCAGTTATGCAGTGGGAGGTCCCGAAATCCCTCTCGGATTTTAGGACTAGCAGGATACTACCGGAGATTTATACAGGATTTCTTAAAGATTGCAATACTCCTTACTCGCGTCACGAGGAAAGGGGTAAATTTTCAGTGGGGTCCCGAACAGTAGGGAGCGTTTGAGACCCTCCACCAGCGTTTGTGTGAGGCGCCAGTCCTGACACTGCCGGAGGGAGTTGAGGATTTTTGTGGTGTTCTGTGATGCTTCCTTCATAGGGTTAGGGGCAGTTCTCATGCAGAAGGGACGGGTGATAGCCGATGCATCTCGGTAGCTGAAACCGCATGAGACCCGATACCCTACGCACGATTTGGAGCTGGGGATGGTGGTGTTCGCCATCAAGATATGGATACATTACCTTTATGGGGTCCGCTGTACCATTTACACAGATCACAAGAGCTTGAGGCACATCATGGATCAGTCGAACCTGAACATGGGGCATCACAGGTGGCTTGATATAGTCAAAGACTACGATTGCAAGATCCTTTAACACCCTGGTAAGGTGAATGTGGTTGTGGATGCTTTGAGCCGCAAGTCGGTGGGGTCTTCCACTCCCACGATATGTATGAAAATAGGTGTGGACTCCCCGCTTGTGAGCTTGATCAGGGATGCCCTAATAGAGAGCATGCGACCGGAAAATTTTATCAGGGAAAAGATCAAGGGTGAAAATGCCAGGTTTGTGCAAGATAGTCGGGGATTACTGACCACGTATAGTCGGTTTTAGGTTCCGATGTCTGGCGGGATCAGGCAGATGGTTATGGAAGAGGTTCATAAGTCTCATTTCTCCATCCACCTGGGGGCCACCAAGATGTACCGGGATTTGAGTTTGACCTATTGGTGGTCGGGTATGAAGCGCGAGATCGCTTGGTACGTCAAGAGGTGCTTGACCTGCAAGATGGTCATGGCAGAACATCAGAGGCCGCATGGCAAGCTGCAGCCCCTGGAGATTCCCATGTGGAAGTGGGAGCAGATCATGATGGACTTTATCACCAAGCTGCCAAAGACGGCGAAGGGATTTGATGCTATTTGGGTCCTCGTGGACCGATTGACCAAGAGTGCCCATTTCTTGGCCATAAGGGAGAGTTCGTCGGCCGAAAAGTTGGCCGAGGTGTATGTTCGTGAGATCGTGTCTCGCCATGGGATTCTTGTTTCCATTGTCTCGGATCGGGATGTCAAATTTATCTCCCATTATGGCAGAAGTTTCACAAGGAGCTGGGCACTTCGGTTACAGTTCAACACAACATTCCACCCTCAGACAGACGGCCAGAGAGAGCGGACTATTCAGACCCTCGAGGACATGCTAAGGGCGTGTTCCATCGACTTCGGTGGGAGCTTGGATTCTCACCTACCGCTTGCAGAGTTCGCCTACAACAACAGCTATCATTCTAGCCTTGGCGCCCTACCATTCGAGCTGTTGTACGGGCGAAGATGTCGCACTCCGATTTGTTGGGGGGAGGTGGGTCACATGGTAATGGGTCGGACAGAGGTGGTTTTGCAGACAACCGATAAGATTCAGCAGATCAGACAGAGATTGTAGTCAGCTCAGAGTCGGCAGAAAAGTTACGCCGACAAACGCCGATCTGAATTGGAATTCCAGACCGACAACATGGTACTTCTGAAGGTTTCACCCTGGAAGGGTGTGATCTGTTTTAAGAAAAGGGGAAAATAGGGCCCTCGATACATTGGGCCATTCAGGATCATCGCAAGGGTTGGCAAGGTGGCTTATAGACTAGAGCTTCCGGAAGAGCTTAGTCGGATCCACAATACCTTCCACGTATCGCAATTGCGAAAGTGCACTATGGACACGGAGGCTGTGCTATCATTGAATGATGTTCAGATCGACGAGAGCCTGAACTATGTGGAGAGGCCTGTGGCCATTTTGGAAAGAAAGATGAAGATTCTGCGGAACAAGGAAATACCTTTAGTGAAGGTATAGTGGGAACATCTGAGGGGATCCGAGTGGACATGGGAGCTAGAGGCGGAGATGCGCAAGCACTATCCAGCATTGTTTAGTCTAGCGGACTTCGACGACGAAGTCTAGTTCAAGTGGGGGAGAGTTGTAACTCCCTGATTTTCAGGTATTGTTCAAATTATAGTTTCTTGGTTTTGGCCCTACTCGACGAGTCGGTTACCCTACTCATCGAGTAGCAGCGGGATGGGATCGCGACTTAAGTGAATGACTCGGCGAGTCCACTAGTGGGACTCGGCAAGTAGGATCTGGCAAGTGAAACCCTAATTCCCGGGGTTTGTGTCCCTATTTAAAGGAGCCTTAGCCTCCCTTGGGTATCTTTACAGTCCTAGTGAGTCCCTGATTCGAGTGTGTATGCTTGTTGAGTGTGTGAAGCTTGATTTGAAGATTTTGAAGGAGAAGGCTTGAAGGAAGAGGAGGTTGGAGCAAGTTAGGTGGGGAAATCAGTACTACTTTCAGTTGTCATCTTCCAGAGGTATCCTAAATTACCATCTCTTCTGTGAGTTTTTGTTTCATTGAAGTTCTAGGGTTTTTCTATGGACCTTAAAGGTTGATAAGTGAACAATGAGTTGGATCTGAAGTTGTATGAGGTCCCTCTTGGGCATGAAACCCCATTAAGAGCTTAGAATTGGCATTTAGAGCCTTAAATGCAATGCATGTACGTAAAGTTTGTGACTTTACATAATAAGTATGCCATAGAAGCCTAGATCTATGAATTGGAGCCACCGCATGGCTCAGAATAAGTCTATATGGAAAAAGACCAAATGGACTCAGCGAGTCATAAGGATGACTCGACGAGTCTGATGAAGGAAGCCGTGGACTCGACGAGTTGGATGAATAACTCGGCAAGTTCGATGAAGATCGTCATGAAACTCGGTGAGTTGGATGAACAACTCGATGAGTCAAATGAACTTTCCAAGGATATGCCCGCATATGCACCCGTCGAGTTTCACTCGGTGGGTCAAGGTCAACATGGACTGTTAACCTTGATTATTGACTTTGACCATTGACCTAAGTTGATCTGTTGACTTCAGAGGAATGTTCTAGAAGGATCAGAATCTTATGTATGTAATTCATGATAAATATAGGTGGTGGGATTCGTGTTAGTAACCCGAAGGTTGGAACTAATTTTTGTGAGTCAACGTTTCGAGGTGAGTTATCCTTACTATACTAAGGGGTCTAAGGCACCAAGGTCGGCCCAATGGATTTGATATCCTAGTAGTTATTGATATGTTGAGTTGAGTTAGTAATGTATGCCAATTGATATGCTAGTCGGGTAGATCTGTAGGGCTGCCTGTGATGCTGATTGATTACCTGTATGTTCATTTATCTGTTACATAATGACATGTTGTGTGGGGTGGGTTGAGGTTGTACTGCTCCGTGCGGTAGCCAACAAACCCGAACGTACTCCAGATATAACCTGAGGGCCCGATAGGCTTTCCAGACTCGTACAGCTCCTCATACTATTTTATGTTTCTAGGAAAAGACTTTGATAATTAATGTTTTGAAAACTTAATTTGTAATATTTTGATGAACTTGACATGTTTTTAAAAGTTTAAATTTGTTTGAAATTTTGGATGTTACACCCAGAGCATAGACCCTTCAACTTCGTGTACGTTATGCAGACTTAGATTTCCAATTATCACTAGATAATATCACTTCCCAAAACATCTCCCTCAAGCACATGTCATAGCCAACATATATATATATATATATATATATATATATATATATATATATATATATATATATATATATATATATATATATTCTGATTTTCTAATGTTTTTGGATTTTTTTGAAACTTTTCTAATTTTTGTTTTGTTTTTATTTCTCCCCCTAAATTTGTGCATAGGAGAGAAATGAAAGTAAATGCGCAAATTTAAACTACCCTAAAACAAAAATTTGTCTTTAAAGCGAGTCAGCTTAAGAAAAACATAGGAGTATAGAGAAGAAAATTCAAACCGTAAGTCACCGATTGAATTTGCATCGAGAAGGTCTAAGAACAGCACCCATAATCTTAGAACAGATCCAAAAATTCTTCATGTATTTAAGCACTAACCCCATTTGTGATCTCTTCCTTTCTTCCTTTCCCGCAAAGGACACATACTTACACCTTTCTTTGGGAGCCTCCGATTAGCCTCTCCAGTGGTGCATCGGTGGTCGGACTCCCTGTGTCGGTATCCCTTTGCATCGTTACTTTTGAGTGTACAATTTTTTTTCCTTTATTCCTGATGTATCATAGCACCAAAGAGCCGAAAACTGGTGAGAAGTTGTGTCAACAACTCCTGGAAGTGAAGAAGAGGAGGATCGCCCCTCTGCACATTTTTTTACTGGAGCAATAACGGTGTTCATGATTTAATCTTGTGGTATCGAGGAAGTGAGGGTGAGAGGAGCCTAGTTGATAATGAAGGAATAAAAAATAGAGAAGTTCGCAACTAATGGATAAGAAAGAAGAGTCGGTGTCTATGGGCGGTGGGTTTAATAAAGGTAGTGAAGAAGGAGATGAGGCAGTTATTGGTTTAGATTGGCGGTGAAACTGAGTTGAAGAATAAACAAAGAGACACGTATCTAATCCTGTCAGAAAGTGGTTGTGGTGGAAGGACATGTAGCCATCAAGAATATACAAAATGGCATAAAATGCCCCATAATAAAAATCAAAACTAACTGTAAACACATCCATCACTAAAGGACCAGTTTTTCCAAAAAATCAGGATATTCACTATTCTTAAGGATGATCCTTATTTAATATCCATATAAGAATGGTTTCTTTGGCAACATAGATATCCTTGGAGTTGGATATTTGGGAATAATTGTAATTTTTACAGTTAACTAAAGATGCTATTCATAAAACTTCATCACCTCACTCACCCTATGAAAGTAAAAACAAATATAAAACTAAAAATGGACATAAAACCTAAACATATTTATATACGCTTTAAAGGTAAAAATATATTTTATTTATAAAGTATCATTTTAAAGTATTTTGTTAGCTAATATACATGAATTTGATGGATAGTTTGGGCACAATGGTACAGTCAACTAAAGATCGTATTTACAAAACTTCTCGACCTCACTTATCCCAATAAAGTAAAAAAAAAACTAAAAATTGACGTACAACCTAAACATATTCATATAGGCTTTCAAGGTAAAATATTGTAAAGCTCCAAAAATCACAATAAATTTAAAATTTTCAAAACCAACCATGCACCAATATCGTTTACAAAAAGAGTTATTGTTTCAAAAGCATTATTTCAAATCAGAGTTCTCGCAAGACCCGAAGACATAAAAATAGGAAGCTGTGTACGATCACACCTTTGCCTTCTCACGATCCTATGAAGAAATGATAGATTAAAGATTGTAAGCCAAAGCTTAGTGAGTTCTCCAAAGTACCCGCACACCACAATAAACAAGCATATAGTATGAGCAGTCAGCCTGACAGGACCGCCACGCAGGGCCTATAGCCTATCAGGACCTCTCTACGAGCCTTCGACATGATTGGAGTGCCTCATAGGGCCTACAACCTATCTGGACCGCTCCACGAGCTGCCATCCTGACTGGATCGCCTTGTAGGGCCTACAGTCTATCCGGTCGTTCCCGAGTGTCTTGGCCTACAACACAGAGAATGACCGCCTCAAACCAACACAACATGTCAACATATGCAACAAATAAACATAAACACAGAGCCAGTAAATACATATAATCATACAGTTCTACTGAAACTATCATATCACTATCCTAACCAGGATAAATAATCTAATGTGTCGACATTGGTGCATTCAAACTATGGGTACAGTGAGGAAAATTCACCTCTCATTTTAAATGCAAGGTGAATAAGTCTTGGTCCCGAAAATCGGCTAAGCAATAACCTAACCAAAACCAAGGACCTAATCTTAATTAACCAACTCAAAATACCTAAAATACCCTTAGGTCAACTTGTTGAAAGCTCTAGTCAAAGGTAAAGGTTAATAGGTCAACATGGTCCACTCAGCCAAGTACATGGTGTAACAACGCAAATTTTCAAACAAAATTTTCATTTAAAATAAAGTGAATTATTTCAACCAAATATAATTATTCCAAATTTCATATCAAAATATAATCATAAAATCCCGAAGATCTCAAAACATCAACAGTGTGTACGCGTCATGCCGGCGCCTTCCCACGGTCCTCGCTAGTACCTGAAACACATACATGACAACTGTAAGCATAAATGCTTAGTGAGTTCCCCATTATACTACTTACGCATATACGCCTTTCCAGGCCTTGAGATAATCGCCTTCCGGCCCATAACATATTGCCTTCCAGCCCATAACATAATTCCTTCCGGCCCATAACATATTGCCTTCCGACCAATAACATATTGCCTTCCGGCCCATAAACATACACAACAATTAATACATTAATCTTAACACATATAGCACATATATCATATATCATATCCGACTTTTCAGTCACATAACATATTGCCTTCCGGCCCGTATAAACATACATAGCACGCATAGCAAATACCTTACCATTTATAGCACGTATAACACAAATCATATCCGACCTTCCGGTCACACAGTCAAACCCTTCCGGGTACAGCATAGTGAGAAGACTCACCTCGCGGGTAATGAAAGTTAGCGACTCCTGAAATCACTCGCACTCGATCCGCCGAGGTACAGACTCCGTATAATATCATATATCCCTTATTAATACTTTTATCTTTCAAGACAACTGACCTTAAGAAATTACATGTAGGTCAACTCTGGTCAACGGTCAACGGTCAACGGTCAACTTGACCGGACTCGGAGAGTCTAGACGTCCTCCCCAACTTTCCCTGATGTTCCCTTTCTACTCGTCGAGTATCCCTCTTGGCTCAACGAGATCCTCGTGGAAGAATCGCGGGGCCACCCCGACTCCACTCGCCGAGTCTGAAGAACAGCTCGACGAGTTCCAGTCAATCTCCAAGCTACTCGCCGAGTCTGTTCATCGGACTCGGCGAGTCCATGCCATGCAGTCGATCAAACTGCTTCCTGAGATAAGTATTGTCCCGAAATATACAAGCATGGGACCTTCTGGACCTCTAAAGGTCCTAATACAGGGTTATAGTCGTTTGGGTAACAAGGTAATAATCCATCTAATCACCAAATGGGTTCCATAAACCCTAAATCCATGCACACATCAACATAACAGAAAAGATCCGAAATATTACCTGAATAACGCACTCTCTGTGTCCCCAAACCTCAGAACTCGAATCCCTTGCTATTCCTTTAGCCAAAACTCTTCTCCTCCTTGCACAACAATTTCTTCAAGGTCCTAATATCCTTCAATCTTGCTCTAGATGCCCACAGCCGTTTAGGGTTCTTCTCAGTCGACTAAAAATGGACAATGACGGCCTATAAGTGCATTATATACGTTCCAAAACCAAACGGCTAGGGTTTCCGCTGAATAGCGCAGACTCGCCGAGTCCATAATGGACTCGTCGAGTCCAGTCGCGAACCCGCGACCCAGTCTGTGGTCCTACTCGGCGAGTCTGGCTCCAACTCGCCGAGTCCCCTCCTAAAACACCCCTAAAAACAATATTATAAAATACCTGAAATTCCGGGATGTTACAACTCTCCCCCACTAGGACTAGACTTCGCCCTCGAAGTCTCACTCTGCAAATAACTCCGGATGTTGCTCCCGCATCTCACGCTCCGGTTCCCATGTCATCTCTGATCCTTTCCGGTGTTGCCACTGAACCAACACCAGTGGTACCTCCTTGTTCCTCAGAACCTTGATCTTCCGATCCCTGATAGCTACTGGTCTCTCGGCGTAATTCAGGCTCGCATCCACCTGAATATCCTCTAGTGGAACCACTGCCGATTCATCGGCTATACACTTCCTCAACTGCGATACGTGAAAGGTATTGTGGATCTGTCCCAACTAGGCTGGCAACTCCAACCGATAAGCTACCCGGCCTACCCTTGCAATCACACGAAATGGACCTATGAACCGGGGCCCCAACTTTCCCCTCTTCCTGAACCGGATCACTCGTTTCCAAGGAGAAACCTTCAAGAGGATGAAGTCGCCAACCTGAAATTCAAGCTCGGACCGTCGTCTGTCCGCATAACTCTTCTATCGGCTCTGGGCGGTCAATAACCTCTGTCTAACCTGCTAAATCTGCTCTGTCGTCTGGAGTACAATCTCTGTACTGCCCATCACTCTCTGTCCCACCTCTCCCCAGCAAATGGGGGTCCGACACCTCCTACCATACAACAACTCAAAAGGTGGCATACCAATGCTCGAATGATGGATGTTGTTGCAGGAAAACTCTGCCAAAGGTAAATGCGCATCCCAACTACCCTCGAAGTCTAACGCACACGCTCGAAGCATGTCCTCCAGTGTCTGAATCGTCCGCTCGCTCTGACCGTCTGTCTAGGAATGGTATGCGGTACTAAAATGTAGTTTAGTACCCAGCTCCTCATGGAATTTCTTCCAGAACCTGGAAGTGAAGCGTACATCACGGTCCGAAACAATCGAGATCGACACTCCATGCCGAGATACCACCTCCCTCACATATAACTCCGCCAACTTCTCCGCTGATGAACTCTCGCTGATAGCAAGAAAGTGTGCACTCTTCGTCAATCTATCCACAATCACCCAAATTGCATCGACTCCTCTGGCAGTTCTCGGCAATTTGGTGATGAAATCCATAGTAATATGTTCCCACTTCCACTCAGGAATCTCCAAAGGCTGCAACTTACCATGCGGTCTCTGGTGCTCGGCCTTAACTCTACGGCAGGTCAAACACCTCTCAACGAACCAGGCGACGTCTCTCTTCATACAGGGCCACCAGTATTCCTTCCTCAAGTCCAAATACATCTTCGTAGCACCGGGATGGATCGAGAATTTCGATCTGTGAGCCTCCTCCATCAAAGTAACACGCGTACCTCCCACGAATGGTACCCAAATCCGACCCTAAAATGTCAGAAGTCCTCGTCCATCCTTAACGAACTCTGAAATTAACCCAACGACCCGTTCTTTCCTCTGCATCTCGGATCTCACAGCCTCGGCCTGTGCCCCACGAATAGCATCCAATACCGGAGTCATCACCGTCAGTCTCAGACATACATTTCGCAATGGAGTGCTCTCCGCCCTACGGCTCAATGCATCGGCTACCACATTAGCCTTGCCCGGGTGGTATAGGATTTCGCAGTCATAATCCTTGACCACATCCAACCATCTCCTCTGACGCATATTTAGGTGGGGTTGATCCATCAAATACTTCAAACTCTTATGGTCCGTGTATATCGTACATCGACCTCCATATAGATAGTGACGTCAAATCTTGAGAGCGAACACTACTGCCCCCAACTCTAAGTCATGCGTGGGATATCTCGCCTCGTGAGGCTTTAGCTGCCTCGATGCATAAGCTATCACATGACCTCTCTGCATCAACACTGCACCCAGTCCTGAAATCGATGCGTCGCAATATACGACAAAATCTTCCATCCCTTCCGGGAGAGCTAATACCGGGGCTTCGCACAATCTCTGGCGAAGTGTCTCGAAAGAAGTCTGTTGCTCGGGTCCCCATGAGAATGCAACACCCTTCCGGGTTAGTCTGGTGAGCGGTACTGCGATCTTGGAGAAGTCTCTAATAAACCTCCGATAGTACCCCGCGAACCCAAGGAAACTCCTGATCTCGGAAGGTGACTTCGGTACCTCCCAACTCATCACTGCCGCGACCTTGGCCGGATCGACCAATATCCTTGCCTGATTAACAATATGTCCAAGAAATTGGACCTCCCGCAACCAGAAGTCACATTTGGAGAATTTTTCATATAGCTTCTCCGACCTCAGTACCCCAAGGACCTCCCTCAAATGTCCCTCATGCTGCTCTCTAGATCGCGAATACACCAGGATGTCGTCGATAAATACAATCACAGACCGATCCAGCATCGGCCTGCATACCCTGTTCATGAGGTCCATGAACACTGCCGGGGCATTGGTGAGCCCGAAAGGCATCACCACGAACTCATAATGCCCATATCGCGTCCTAAATGATGTCTTCTGGACATCCTCATCCCGCACTCTTACCTGATGGTACCCTGATCTCAGATCGATCTTGGAAAACCAAGATGCCCCTTGCAACTGATCGAAGAAATCATCGATCCTTGGTAACGGATATCGGTTCTTGACCGTCACCTTGTTCAACTCCCGGTAGTCAATGCACATCCGGTGTGAACCATCCTTCTTCTTGACGAACAGAATCGGTGCTCCCCACGGCGAGCTGCTCGGCCGAATAAATCCCTTCCCCAGCAACTCCTGGAGTTGCGAGGACAACTCTTGCATCTCTGGAGGTGCGAGACGATAAGGCACCTTCGCAATAGGCGCAGCCCCCGGAATCAGATCGATACCAAACTCTACTTGCCTCGCAAGAGGTACTCCCGGCAGCTCCTCGGGAAAAACATCTGGAAACTCGCGCACCACTGGAACCTCCTCCACTGACCTCGGTCTCCCGGAAGCCTCCCGCGTATCCATCACATACGCCACAAAACCCTTACATCCCTGCTGTAGACATTGCCTCGCCCTAGCGGCCGAACAAAAAGCTGATCCTGAACGGGTACCCTCGCCGTACACCGTAAGAACTCCCCCACTAGGGTCTCATATAGTCACCAGCTGGCGCTCACAGTCGATGACAGCGCTGAATCGGCTCAACCAGTCCATGCCCACGATGACACAGACATCACCCATCGCAATAGGAACTAGGTCAATCGGAAACTCAACCCCGAAAATCTCTAGTACGCATCCCCGAAGAACCTCTGTGGCACAAACCACCCTCTCGGCCGCTATAGAAACGCTCAGAGGCCGACTTAACGGCTCACGACTAATACTGATATGCTGACTAAAAGCTAAAGATACAAAGGACCTACTCGCACCCGAATCAAATAACACTAGAGCAGGCATTGAGTTCACAAGAAAAGTACCTACACATATATTAACATAAGCATAACATCTCGACTTTAAATAAATACGTGAATTACAGCATACCTACCACAACATCGGGCGCAGTGCGGACCTCTTCCGCAGTCAGCTGAAAGGCTCTCCCGCGAGCCCTCGGGGCCTTGACCTTCGCCGGTCGAGTCTCAGTAGTCCTGGTAGTAGGTGTAGATCCCAGACGAAGCTGCGGGCACTCGGCCTTCCGATGGCCTGTCTGGTTGCAATGAAAACAAACCATAAACCCCTTAGGACAATCCCTGGCAATGTGTCCTTCCTTGCCACACTTGTAGCAACCACCAGCTCGGCACGCCCCCTCATGACTTTTTCCGCACTTCCCGCAAGTGCGGCCCTTCTGACCTCCCATCCTCGAATCAGCGGACTTTTTCCGCTTGGCTGCCGGCTGAGACTGAGCCGGCCGCCGGTCCACCTGCCGAGACTCGGCCTCCTCCCTGGCCTGGGTCTCCAACTCGATCTCGCACTTCCTAGCATTCGCCTGAAGCTCAGTGAAAGTACGATAGGTGGAGTTTGACACAAACTCCCGGATATCCCTCCTCAAAACGCCTAAATACCGGCTCATCCGTGACTGCTCTGTAGACACCAGCTCGGGGCAGAACATCGCCCTCTCCTGAAACTTCTGTGTGACCACCGCAACGGAATCATTACCCTACTTAAGAGTCAGGAACTCCTGAATCAATCGTTCCCTCTCCACTGGGGGAACGTACTCGTCCCTGAACATGTCAGCAAACCTCTCCCATGTCACCGCTGTAATCTCCGCCAAAGTGAAGTTCGCCGTCACGAACTTCCACCAATCCTTCGCTCCCAGACGGAGCTGGTTCAAAGCGAACCGTACCCTCAGGTGCTCCGGGCATGAGCAAGTGTAGAAGCACCCTTCAATGTTGGCGATCCACCTCATCGCAGCAATCGGATCCTGCGTCCCATCGAACTGAGGGGGTTTCGTGTTGCTGAATTCCCGGAATAGCAACGAATCGCCCCCTTGCGGCCTGGCAGCAGCTACGGCTGCGGTAGCGGCAGCGGCTGCAATCTCAGTCAGTGCGGCGTACCGCTCTTCGAACGTCTCCATCAGAGTGGTCTTAATAGACCCAAACATCTCTGGGATCTCAGCCCAGATCGCTGCAGCTACCTCCTCCTGTATCATCTGACGAATATCCTCGTCGCTCACACCGCTCGAACTCGCCCCGTGGCGTGTGGTAACCATGATGTCTCTGAAATACAACATAAAATTATCAGAGACTCCATCAAGTACAATTTGCACTTGATACGCAACCCTACTCAGCCTCCGATATCCAGGGATTCTTACTTGGGTCTCCCACCGACCCGGTGTCTTCGGTAGTACGGGCCCAATACTACCGACCACACCATATCAGTATTCGTCCCAAATCTTCCTCCCCGAACCCCGAATAGTGAGTCCTCTACTTTGATATGCACTATCTACCTGTACGCTACCAAATATCTCATATCGGCAAACTCCCTAGACTAAGGCATCACAAATCAGGCCACTCTAGTCCTATCATGAATACCTAGTCTTCTAGCATGCATAACAATTCATAATTCATTGCATAACATAACATTGTAAGGTATTCTGGGGATCTTTACCGTTCGGGCACTGGCTGATTGTACACACTGCTTCTTTCTTGTTTACCACTTTACCATTTATAAAAGTTTATGCCTTTATTATTTTTAAAAGATTTTCCTCAAATCCTCGGTTTGAGTTCAGTTACACCCGAAGGTACACCCGAATCCCTCAAACCAAGGCTCTGATACCAATTGTAACAACGCAAATTTTCAAACAAAATTTTCATTTAAAACAAAGTGAATTATTTCAACCAAATATAATTATTCCAAATTTCATATCAAAATATAATCATAAAATCCCCAAGATCTCAAAACATCAACAGTGTGTACGCGTCATGCCGGCGCCTTCCCACGGTCCTCGCTAGTACCTGAAACACATACATGACAACTATAAGCATAAATGCTTAGTGAGTTCCCCATTATACTACTTACGCATATACGCCTTTCCAGGCCTTGAGATAATCGCCTTCCGACCCATAACATATTGCCTTCCGGCCCATAACATAATGCCTTCCGGCCCATAACATATTGCCTTCCGGCCCATAACATATTGCCTTCCGTCCCATAAACATACACAACAATTAATACATTAATCTTAACACATATAGCACATATATCATATATCATATCCGACTTTTCAGTCACATAACATATTGCCTTCCGGCCCGTATAAACATACATAGCATGAATAGCAAATACCTTACCATTTATAGCACGTATAACACAAATCATATCCGACCTTCCGGTCACACAGTCAAACCCTTCCGGGTACAACATAGTGAGAAGACTCACCTCGCGGGTAATGAAAGTTAGCGATTCCTGAAATCACTCGCACTCGATCCGCCGAGCTACAGACTCCCTATAATATCATATATCCCTTATTAATACTTTTATCTTTCAAGATAACTGACCCTAAGAAATTACATGTAGGTCAACTCTGGTCAACGGTCAACGGTCAACAGTCAACTTGACCGGACTCGGCGAGTGCAAGGGCGACTCGGCGAGTCTAGACGTCCTCCCCAACTTTCCCTGATGTTCCCTTTCTACTCGTCGAGTATCCCTCTTGGCTCGACGAGATCCTCGTGGAAGAATCGCGGGGCCACCCCGACTCCACTCGCCGAGTCTGAAGAACAGCTCGACGAGTTCCAGTCAATCTCCAAGCTACTCGCCGAGTCTGTTCATCGGACTCGGCGAGTCCATGCCATGCAGTCGATCAAACTGCTTCCTGAGATAAGTATTGTCCCGAAATACACAAGCATGGGACCTTCTGGACCTCTAAAGGTCCTAATACAGGGTTATAATCGTTTTGGTAACAAGGTAATAATCCATCTAATCACCAAATGGGTTCCATAAACCCTAAATCCATGCACACATCAACATAACAGAAAAGATCCGAAATATTACCTGAATAACGCACTCTCTGTGTCCCCAAACCTCAGAACTCGAATCCCTTGCTGTTCCTTTAGCCAAAACTCTTCTCCTCCTTGCACAACAATTTCTTCAAGGTCCTAATATCCTTCAATCTTGCTCTAGATGCCCACAGCCGTTTAGGGTTCTTCTCAGTCGACTAAAGACGGACAATGACGACCTATAAGTGCATTATATACGTTCCAAAACCAAACGGCTAGGGTTTCCGCTGAACAGCGCAGACTCGTCGAGTCCATAATGGACTCGTCGAGTCCAGTCGCGAACCTGCGACCCAGTCTGTGGTCCTACTCGGCGAGTCTGGCCCCAACTCGCCGAGTCCCCTCCTAAAACACCCCCAAAAAAAATATTATAAAATACCTGAAATTCCGGGCTGTTACACATGGGGCGTACTTAGGTCTTAAGTTGGGCATGCTTAAGCTTTGATCGGAGTCGGCCGGTTGACCCTGTACGCACGGCGTACGGTGGGTTATGCACAACGTACTCATATAATCCTTTTTCCTCAATAAGAGATTAATGTGTTAAACTCTTACGTCCCGATTTCAAATCCAAGGCCACAATACCACTAAGATTCATAAAGCTTCCAATTTTATGACTTTTCATTCCCATTAAGTGCTTAATACACAAAATCCCAACTTCTTAACACCTTAATACCCTCTAGAGCATGTATGGGGAAAAACTAAGCATCAAGACCATATTTTAATGAGTTAAGCCCCCGATTATGTCTAAAAGGATGACTTATTCGACTAAAAGCAAGCCATATGATCAAGCTATGAGCTTTTTACCTTATGGAGGTTGCTAGAAAGGAGTGAATCTGTAATCCAAGTTGCTTCCATGATCCAATGTCTGCCCACCACCTTCTTCTTCATCTAGAATCCCACCAAAACACAAATATGAACTCAAGATGCACTCTTCTCATTTAGGGTTAGCTAGAGGGACGTTTTCTTTGGTAGATGTTGATGAGGGAATAAGAAATGAGGAGTAACTGCTGATAATATATGGACCAAACAATAAAAATTAGGGTTTGAGGATCTATCACTACGTCCGACATATGCGGTGTACGCTTCACGTATTAATGCCCGCGCATGTAAGCCTAGCATACACAACGTACGCTCAACATAATAAGCCTTGCCAAGAATTTAAGGAAATGTCACTATGGGGCTAATTTGTAAACAAAATTCATTCCAAGTGCTAAAATCACAAACCTGAATACTTTGGAGTTAACTTTGGAAATACCTCATTTTCGGCATGTTCGAAATATCTTTTATTTATAGATTATTCTTTTATCATTTTCTATTTACTAATATCGTGATACATGAATTTGACATTCCTGGATTTTGGAGTTTTTTCCAATATACATTGTTATTGGTACCCAAATAGAAATTTGATCCCTTGGGCAATTTCTTGGTTCATGTTAAACGATTATAGAATAATAAATGCTATGCGGCCGTTGATGTTGCTTGTGTATGATTATTTTTTTAAAAATTCCATTCTTACTATATACAATTTTAATAACTGAATTAATATTACATTAGGAGGATAATTCACATATGGAGAAGCTAGAGATGGCATGGATGAGTGTCATGTTGTGTGGTGATCTTATAGCTCCATTTTAATTGATAATGATAATTACCTTTGTCACCTGATAGAAGGTCACCATCTCTGACACCATCACCTTACCTTTCCTTTATATTTTTACTCATATTGAGCCACCACAAAGGCAGGCATCACAAGATGTCAATACAAATTCTGCACCATTATATCTAAAACAACCAAGGTTCTAAATAACATTAGGCGTGACTTGGCAACAATGTTATGCTTCAAGCTTTTACAATTCGTGGTGAGCCACATCGTTTATAAGGTGTGACTTAAGGCGGCTATTTAATATATAGTTAATAATTCTCTCTCTCTCTCTCTCTCTCTATATATATATATATATATATATATATATATATATATATATATATATATGACTTAAGGCTACATTTTATTAAAACTTAGCATCGGGTACAAACCTTCGAGCCATGACGACATTTTTAGAACCTTGAGAACAACCACCAAAAAATGTATTTGTAGATAAAGCAGTTAATGGTGTACCCAGGCCGATTAAATGATCAATCCATTTACCGACCCACATCCACCAAGACGACCTAAAAAACCTACTAGAGACAAGCATAAACCATCATAAATTGATCCGGAACCGACCAATCATATCCCAACCCCTATATTAACAAAATATAACTGATCAAAACCAGACTCACATGATAATAACAAAACCGCAATAGATAAGAAATAAATATATAAGTTGTATCCCTCAATTCACGCAAAGATGAGATCCAAAGCCATAAATGTGAAAACGGTACAGAAGAGGAAACTCTCTATTAGGCGGGTAATAAGGAAAGACTAGAGGAAACCTTTGTTGGATTATATGTCTAAGCCCATAACTATTATTGATATGTACTTGACTCGAGAGTAGCATGGTTCATTTGGATTGCATATCATCAGGACAATTTGTTAGGATGGATTCTTGAGAGAAGGTAATATATATGATTTATTAATATATTATAAGTTATAATATATTAATATGAAATCATATGTTTTAATTGGTAATGATCAAGAATTTATTAGGAATTAATTTTGTGATCAAAAGAGACTAATTGAACCTTTGGGGACTAACTATGGTAATTAGTTATATTTATATGTGTTGAGCTTATGATCCATGTTGGACCAAGTTTATGTATGGATACATAAAGAGTTGAGCCACATGAACCATGGATCATAAACCCATGGGTATGGGTTTGGGTTAACGCATGACCTTTGGAATTCTACATATAAATATCTTACTTTATAGCCAAAATCACGACTAATGTATTGTTGGAGCATATGGACGGTTTTGGTGTGTATGAATTGTCTCTTAAGTTTCATCCTTTGTCCAGGATATGTTATAACTTCATTTAAGGCTTCCACACTATTGGGACTAAGCTCTTAAGGCCAAATACATCAAGACTTCAAGCTACATAAAAGGTATGTTACTCTAACAAGTATCTTATGTCGTTTATGTCAAATGAATGCTAGTTATAGGTTTAATGCCTTGGTAACCATTTGCATGTATAATTTATGAAAACATAGATCCAAGTTATTTAGGGTTGTATGTGTACCATAGGATGTTGTAGTTTACTAAAACCCATCAGTGGTATCAGAGCCAATGCTTGTTTTCAATTATACTTGATGCAAATTACTGGAAATATCGATTTTCTAGTTGTCTGGACTGTGGACTCGCAGATTCCACTGATGTAATCACCGAGTCAATGAAGAAATTCATCCTACTCGTCAAGTAGGTTCATACACTCGACGAGTAGGAGGCCCAGAGCGCAGATTTTCAACTTTCAAGGCTGGAATTGGACTAGGATAATTACCTTAAGCTGTTTTTGAACTTATAAACATGTTTTTGATGTGGTAATGATCATGATAATCCAATTTCAAAAATAATTGTCATACTTTCAAGATTTTTATTAGTTTATACGGTCATGCTAATTTCTTGAAGATTGATGATTTGAATTATCTTGTTCTTATGAGTTAGTTTAGATTAATAGAAAATTTATGTGATAATTTGTTTTCGATCCAAATTTATCTAAAAAGTTGTTCAAAATATGTGTTTTTGTAACTTGTCCTCAAGTTATATGCAAAGTTACATTTATGATTTTTTAAAACTCATAAGATTTCCATAAGTTGTGAAAATGAAAAGTCTCATTTTTTTAAATGTTTCAAAGTCTTCCATAACTTGTCCTCAAGTTATGGAACTTGAAGATTTTTTTCATTAAACTACTTTAAATTCATAGGTTATGGAAACAAAAGGTTTTTGAATAGTTCAAAACCTGCCCTCAAGTTTTGAAATTTGTAAAGTCCCCCCCCACCCCTAAATACCTTAATTCCAAGTTAGACCGTTAGAATTTTAACAGTTTAAAATTCAACCCTTATACTATTATAATATTATAGGTTTAATATATATATATATATATATATATATATATATATATATATATATATATGTATGTATGTATAAGAGTAAGTCAGTACTACCATTAGTAGGCCCCATTCACAAAGCCGGTCTATAAGTGGGGTAAAAGGGTACTGCATATAAAATGGCAGTTTAATGGGATTCCACTCTCACTCACTGCTTCCTTAACTTGTGGAGGGTCATTAGTCGAATGGGTTTGACATGACTCTAATTCTCCCTTCATTAAAAGTATAATGTTAAATATAAAGTAAGTAAAATTTATTAAATTCCCAATCTTAGCTACTTTAAGGAAAATGTAAATTTGGTGCTAACCCATAAAATTACACTTTGTACCTTACCAAGTCGTTGGTGGAGCGTGTGTGGGTAACCGACACACTAACAAGGACTGGTAAGAGTGTCAAAGGGTAACTTAATGTTTATCATAGATCGGTGGAGCACATATGGGTAACCGACACATTGATTAGGTGATAAAGATTAAGGGTACCAAGTTAATTTGTATGGTTATTCACACCTTGTTTGTGATCATCGACATCCCAGTCACAAACTTGAGAGGGTACAATTGAGATTTAAAGATGGAATTGAAAAGTTCAACGAATCTCAAAAGATCTTGGAGTTTTAATCCAATTAAAACCCCATTAGGTTTTCTTAGTGGAAATTGGTGAATCGTCATTCACCTACCTTCAAATATTTTGTAGTTTGGATTACGGCATCCCTCTTCTAAGCTATAAAATATTGTGTTGGGTGTTATATTAATGACTTAAATAAACTAACTTAAATTTCTCCCATTGTAGATGTCTGGTTCAGACAACTATGATCTTCCCAAATCCCTTGGAACAAGCCTTCCTAATGAAGATGATGTCCCGTGATTGGATCATGGAAATCGTACTTTTCCTCCACCTCCTCCAATAATTTTCCCCAACCCACAAGATTAAAGACTTGAATAGTTCAAGGTTACTCAAGCCCTATTGGCAAGTCTATGTGCACTCATATCTTGGAGATGAAGACACATACAAACAGGCTGGGAGAGTTGGGTGTTAAACTCTCAAGGAAGTTGGATGTTGACTGGGTTCTTTATTCACTTCTTAAGTCACATAGTGAGTTCTTTAAGGACCACTATGTAACAGACTATGACATGACCCTTAATGATCTTAACTATTTGCTTGATGTTGCTGAATCAACAATGATTTGAAGCACTAGTAAAGCAAATTTGATTAGAAGATCTACTTCCCAAACATACTTCGACATTTACAATTGTAACAATGGAAGTCCAGAAAAGCTTTCTTTTCCCAATGGAAAGGGATCAACCATAGTCAACCCGGGTGACCAAATGGTAAAGATAAAGGCTAAGTTTGAGATAGTCCCATATACAATTACCAAAGAGTTCATATGTTTCTATTTCCAAGAGAAGGGGTATTGGTTGCGAAGCTACCCTATTTACTTGAAAGATGATAAGGATGGTAAAGTCAAAAAGTTTGACTCTACATCAGGTAAAGTCCACTATCTAACTCTATTAAGTTCCTATTGGAGATTCTTATTACATGATGTGACTAGGTTGTCTTTTGATGTTTAGTAGAATCAAAGGAAGCTTAAGAGAAGAGTAAGCTGATTCTGATTGCGAAGATGGATTTCGATCTAATGATTCGAAGATCAAAATTTTGAGTTGCTACTTAAGAGTTATGATATATTGTTTAGGAATAGATAACAACAAGTTTTTCATATGTATTCACATTGTAAGGATAAGTTTTTTCCGTAAGTTTTAAATAAATGAAAAGTTTTGATTTTATTTTGTTAAATTTCCTTACAATGGAATTTGTAAACAAAATTGTTGTTTATATGATTCCATTGATAGCAATATTAGAAAATGGATTTGATTCTTTTGTTGGCGGTAGTGTCATAATTTACCAAATAAGGAAAGATTCTCATCACCCAAGTTTCAGTTGGATAGAAACTTGGAATCATGCAACTTGTATTGTATGTTGAATGAGAATTTTCATCTTTGTGAAATTAAGACTAATTCCTTGTTCACATGTATATGTGAGTCAAGTGAAGGACTAGGAGATCGGTTACACTTGGTTATGTGCTGATCAAGTCCACCAAAAAGATAGATAAGACTATTCGTCATGATTTTTTAAAGTTTAGTAAATATGGTTATACTTACAATTTTAAGGATAATTCTGAATCATTGGAAAAGTTTCAATGTATGGCAGAACGAATGAGAAGAATCAAATTAGGCAGAAAGATAAAAGTTTCTCAAATCTAAAAAAATGAGAGAGTATTTAGTCTCATGTTTTATGATTATCTTAGTGATTAAGATACCATATCAAAATTGATCCTCTAACGACATCTTAATTCATTTGTTTGACTAAGAAGAGGTATCGTGAATTTTTGAAATGGATGAATCAAAATATATATCATACTTTGTTTCAAAAACAAGTCGTAAAGTCATACTCCAAGATTGTAACTTGAGTAACATAATCTTTAGAAGGTTTATAAAATTTGTCAAATGTAGAGTAAAATGTTTTCTTACTCTTGTACATTTGAAATTGGTAAGTTGTGATGTTTTGGATAAAATAAAGACCAACTAAGGCCAATTGTGTTAAGTGTTTGTCTTGATAAGAATCCAAACTAAATCTTTAATGTTTGCTTTGTTAAGGAATGGTTCTTGAAAAGAGAATCTTATATGTCCAGAGGTCATTGGAGTCTTAAAGATCTTGAAAAGTTTCAAGAACTAATCAAGAATAAAACATGTTGTTTATCAGTAGCACACGACTTGAGATTTATAGCCTATTGTGTTGACATATTCTTGTTTCTCTGCCATTCCAATTAAAGCTGACTATGCATGTGAGTTCTATGAGTTCTCAGTTTTTCTCATAACTACTTGGAAGCAATGGTGGGCACTAGTGCTTCCAGGTGGCAAGAAGTTAAGGTTGAGCAAGTTTAGTCCATATGAGTTTGGATTTGTCACTAACTTTATCTTGTGACTATGGTTATGACAAATTCACATGGATAAGAACACATACACCATAAATTCTAAGTGTCATAAGGTTTCTCTCCGATTCATGAAAATGATGGTGAGGAAATGCTTTCACAAAATAGATTTTAAGTAGATAACAATTATGACATTTGAATTCTCAAAGTCGTTAATGGAGCATGTGTGGTTAACCGACACACTAACATAGACTTGTGAGAAATGGCAAAGGTCTAAACAATTGAGACTATGATTATGCCATCCCTTTTCATAGTTCTAAAAATTGTTGAGACTATGAGCTATTGAAGCAAAGGGGTATGATTTGATAAAGTCTTATCTAAGCATCTCGTACATAAATCTGAACTTTTGTAAGAAAGTCAATAAAGTATTGATTTCTAGAAGTATAGCTGATTTCTGGATACATGTCAAAGCTAGTGGGAGCATAATTATTATGATAATAATTATCATGTTAGTGGAAGCATGATAATTATGATAAGTGTTGCAAGTTAAAAATGTTAATTATAGAAAACAAAAGTTTCAATTGGGAAAAGTTGTTTTCCTATAATTAAGGGAGAGGAAATTATACTTCATTTCAATTCTAAAAGCTTAGATTGAGATTTTAATCATCTTTAGTCAATGATATATATATATATATATATATATATATATATATATATATATATATATATATATATATATATTGCGTTCTTACAATTTGATTATGATTACAACATCCCTCTTCATAGTCGAATTATGAAAACATGACAAATAAAAAATATTGTAGCAAAAGACTAGTCTAGGATCATATCTTTATGTGAGACATCATGAATCGTTCCCCATATGCATCAAATATAAGACCGATTACATGTGCTATAATGCTTATGTTTTCTAAATTTTCCAAATACCTAGGGCATTAATAGGGGAAAAGGTGTAGAATTGGATATGACTAAAATGATTAAGCAATTGACGAGGACAATATGAGGTTTACCAAAGATTGGTTGCTCATGGAAAATTGGAAGTATGGTGTAAATTTTTGGAAAGGACCATATTGACGTATTCTGAAAGGAGGCAACTCGTGTTCAGAAGTGATAGTCAAAATAGGAGTGTGGAAATGTTTTCATAGGTGGAAGTTATCCATTAAATCCGTGTAAGATTAGAGAAAATAATGCAAGCAGGATGTTCAAAGGAATGTACTTTGAATTTGAGACTTCGTTTCCATGGAATTGCTCTCCATTGGAATACTCTGTAATGTCTGTTGACAAGTCTTTGTGATTTTGTGCATAGACATTACAAGAGGATCAATGCATATAAGTTTAGAATCTAACAAATTTCGGTATATGGCAAGAATTTGGAATTCTTACATTTACGATAAGGATTTGGGATTGTGAAATGAGAATCATTAGAATTATGTTAAATCTATCCATTCCACAAAGTAAGGATCATAGACAAACATAGTGTGCATACTTGGAGTACGACATAGCTATTGTTTGGACAAACATAGTGTGCATGCTTGAAGCATGGCATGACTACTGTTTTTGATTCAAGTATAAAGTTGATTATTCGAAACATTATACAATGAATAATGAGTCATAAATATGGTGTTTAAATAAAAGGTGTTTTATTTACTCTCAAAAGTAGTTGGGGCTATATAGGATTAATATTATTCTTGTGTTTCACTTTGCATGGTTTGACTTCCCGAATAACTAGGCTATTCAAAGTCTCCACAGTCAATCATACTTTGGACTAGGTATGACTCAAGACTATCATGAATTGGGCTTGTAAATGTCTAAAGTGTCTAGACATAGAAAAAGTTGATGCAACATTCATAAGTGCTCCTGGAATGAGATTCGAGTATTGAATTAAACCCACGCTCATTTGAATCACTTCATGGATTTTATCACGAGTGATCACGAAACGATAATATCTTATATTCTTCAAACCTAGAGATATGATTTGTTGATTATGAGTTGGTTATACATTGATTGTACGAAAATGCATCAGTAAGTTGATGTTATAAAACGTGCCTTTGTATATTATTCAACAAGTAGTTAGTACAAGCATATGGGTCGAAGTTTATCCATTCCTTTTACCCTTGGAGGGATAAAAGCAATATCTGTGGGCCCCTTGATGATTTAGTGATGCAAAACATAAGTGCTCGGCCGGGCCTGGACTGATTTGATTTATTCAATTAGTCAGTCGTCATAAATCTAAAATCAGGAAACAACAAATGTACAGAGAGAATGATTATAATCCATGTCTCAGCCCATATGATATCTAAAGTGGAGGAATATTTGATCCCCTATGTAGCACCTGGTTTCTGGTATGTAAATCTTATTCGAACATTTCCCATTTTAGCCTTGGACTCGGCGAGTCATAGGTCCGACTCGCCGAGTAGAGACGCGATCCAGGTCATGTTTTAAGTTGGCGACTCGGCGAGTCCATATCCTAGACTCGGCGAGTCACCGCTGTTGGATGAAACCCTAAGTTTCAGGGGTTTGCACCCTATTTAAACGACTTAACTGCCCCAAGCCAGCCCCCATTCACCCTTAGAGCCCTGTATACCTCGTCCTAAGCCATTCCTTGAGAGTTTGAGACTTTTGTGGGTGTTTTTGAAGGTTTTGAAGGAGGAAAGAAGTAGATCCAGAAGAAGGAAAGCCAACCAAGCAACTATTGTGTTCTTCCAGCAGTTCCTTTGAGGTATAACCCGTTTTCCCCATGATTCTATGCTTAAAACTTCATTTGGGTCTTTCTTGGTCAAGTCCCCAAGCTCGTATGTGCCTTATATGTCGTATTAAGACGTTTGGCCTCTGGATCTAGGCAAGATTGAGCTCCAGGAGCTCAGATCTGTTAGCTTTATGGCCCCATGTGGCTTGTTAGCCCTAGATCTACCCTTTTAAGGCATTTTGAGCCCTAAAATCCATATTGGTGAATATCCACACGTAAATTGTGACAACCGTCATATTCTGGTCAATTCAAAGTCAAATAAAGTCAACAAGTCAAACCGGTCAGCTCCACTAACCCGTGTGTGCTTGGACTTACGCTCAGTATTTACTAAACAAGTCGCTACTCTAATAAGAAAACATGAATCGAAAAGTACGTACAACTAGATCTCTTTAACCTAAAAACTGTACTACGTGGCGAGCCAAACTGATAAAACAATGATGCATACTCATCGGGAGTGTGTAAGATCCTTAAACAAGGCTTAACAGGGTTTACGAACCATGCATTGCGATGCCGGACACTCACATTTGTCACACATGGATCCCCTCTCAATCGTTTTCACTCTATCTCTGACTATGTCAAATCTCTCCCAAATCCCTCTAAGTATGTGAAATCTCTCTCAAATATCTCTTTGTATGAGAAATCTCTCCAAGAATGTCAAATCTCTCCCAAATCCCTCTAAGTATGTGAAATCTCTCTCAAATATCTCTTTGTATGAGAAATCTCTCCAAGAATGTCAAATCTCTCCCAAATCTCTCCACGTATGTGAAATCTCTCCCAAATATCTCTCTGTATGAGAAATCTCTCCAAGAATGTCAAATCTCTCCCAAATCCCTCTAAGTATGTGAAATCTCTCTCAAATATCTCTTTGTATGAGAAATCTCTCCAAGAATGTCAAATCTCTCCCAAATCCCTCTAAGTATGTGAAATCTCTCTCAAATATCTCTTTGTATGAGAAATCTCTCCAAGAATGTCAAATCTCTCCCAAATCTCTCCAAGTGTGAGAAATCTCTCCCAAATCTCTCTCAAAAGTTTCCCGTAACTTTTTGGAATCATTCGGGTCATTCCGGCCCTTAACCGGGTCAAAAACGGCTTAAAACGGGGCGAAAACGAGAAAAATAGGTTTTAGGAACCGAAACCGGAATGAGAGGCTTCTTAGGACCAGAGACCGAGCCTCTGGTGGCCAAGAGACCAGAGACCGAGCCTCTGGTGGCCAAGAGAACCGAAACCGAGAGCAAGAAGCAAGTACCCGAAACCGAAAGTAGAGCCGAACCCTCCTGATGCTGAACCGAACCGAGACCGAGCCCAAGAAGCAAGAACCGGAACCGAGAGTACTGTTCACAACCGAGCGGTCGGTCCCTCTCGGTCCGTCCCACTCTCTGTCCGCTATTCTGCCTCTCGGTCCGCCTCCGCCTCTCTGTTCGCTAACTCGCTCTCTGTTCCCTTCTCTCGCTCTGTCTCTACTCTGCCCCTCTGTCTCTTCGCGCGCCTCTCTGTCCCTTCCCAACTCTCGGTTCCCCCTCTCTGCTTTCTTCCTCTCGGTTTCTGCCTCCCTCTCTCTCGGTTCAGCACCAGAAGGCCGAGACTCGGCCAGATTTCGCATAATTGCCACTTTTAGCCCATTTTTGATATTTTTGACATTTTAAGCCCGTTTTTCATGATTTTAAAGCGGGATTTTCTCCAGAAATTATATTTTAACATTATAAACTCTAAATATTCATAATTTAAACATATTTTGATGAAAATCATTATTTAAATAAAAAAAAATCAAATGGATGAATTATTAAAGGTGGAGTGTTGACTTTGCCTTATCCAAGGTCACAAGCAACCACCCCACACCCACTCTTTGACTAACCACACCTCTCCACCTTACCTAGGTCACATCAATGTCTTTTCCACTCAATTATCCCTCCTCCCCACGTTTTTGAGGGCTGATTATTCATCCTCTCTCCTCACTTCTCTCATTTGCTCTCATTTCACAAGAAGATCAAACTCTTTCCTCTCTCACTTTCTCTCTCTAGAAATTCGAGATTCAAGGGCTGATCTTGAGTTTTTCCTCCACATTTGGTAAGCATAATCCATTCTCTTTATGATTATCTCATTTATTTCCACTCAAATCATGGATATCTTAGACAAACTCTCTCATAATTGTGTTAGATCTTCGAATCTTCAAGTGATTCTTCAAGTGTTCTTGGGTTGAACACTTTCCTTCTTCAACACTTACCTACTGGAATCACTTAAGGTGAGTTCATACCCCTACATTTTCATGTTTTATCAAGTTTTCAGGGGGGGAATACAAGTTAAAACACTAAGAACATATCTAAATTTTTCTAACAGCCCTCATCAGAAAAGTTCAACTCCATTCACGGACTGTTTTGGGCATCTTAAACATTTTTGTTTTCAAAACTGTACAAGGTGCAAATAGTTCAAGTTTTTAGCTTTAAAATGGCTACTTGCACATCTCCATACGATTTTTCTACAATTTATGGTGATTTTTACAAAACTGCCTATCATTTCAAACAACAATCCGGACCAGTCTGTGATTATGGACTTTTTCACCCAAGTTAGAGGTCATTATAAATTGTGATAAAAATTATGAGCAAACTAGACACATTTTGTGAACTCTCAGAATTTACGGATCTAGTTTTCGACTTCGTATGATTTTTCTATGATTTTTCCAAAACAGGGCAGAATTGCTAAATTTTGCCAACAGCATGTAAATATCATAACACTTTGTATTATGTTGAGCAAAGTGTATAATCATAAGTTCTAATATTTGAATGTGTTTTCTTGCTAGTTTATCATTATGAACTGAAACTAAGACATTCATATTAAATATTATTCATTCATTTTGGAACACGCACTATTAAACTATGAAAAGTATAGTTCGATAAATTCACAACACTAATACTTTTCCATAAAAGAGTTCATACATAGTACATACATTTTAGATAAACTATAATAGGTATAGTTTATGATACATCACTCTACGCACTCGTACAAGAAGGGTACATTCATACAAGAAATCTTTATATTCACACACATTTCACGTAAACTTGGTATCCTATATTGTGAGTTTCTCTATTTTTCTCTCTCTCTCTCCCCGTACGTCCGAGTGCGGGATATAATTCCTGGTAGTTATAATCAGAATCTCCTTGAGGGAGAACGTGATACTTGTATATAGATCTATATTGGGATTGACACCCCACACCTTGCTGCTAGCTACAGTTGGACCTGCAGGTCTACGGGTGACAAATGTCATTTCATTTTTCGCGACACTGAGAACGTCGTGGCAGGTTCACATAGTCATAGTATGATTATAACGGCTCACATAGGGAACAATCCATAAGTTTACGGGATTTTGTTTTTAAAACCTAAATGAGTTTTATGTCGATTTAAAATCACCTTTTATCTCTATGGGTACAAATACAAAGTACCGGGTCTCTATACAAAAAGGGGTACAAATACAAAGTGCCGGGTCTCTATACAAAGCTATTATGATATTAAAACTACACTTCCTCTAAAATTGTTAGACTTCAACTATAGTCGCTGAGCGTATATGTTGAGTCATATAAGAATTTAGTCTTGATTGGCCTAGAATTGGTGGTGCCCGCCTCATCTCCTGTTCCTCGTTGGGTTGTGGACCTAGGGCAGACCCACTATATTCAACGTTTTATCTAAGTTAAGCCTTATATAACTTTATATGTTGGACGATTATAGAGGAACTCTACGGATTACTCTAGGGTTCATTACAGCATCATGTAGGATTATTTCTATTCATACTTAACTAAGAAAATATTGGATTTTCTGGAAATCAAACTAAATCGATTTTACAAGGAAAAACGGTTTCTACTTCAAACAAAACTCTTATGAACTCACCAACCTTTGTGTTGACACTCTTTAAAACTACTTGTATTCTCAGGAAATCAGTGAAACAGGAAAACTTCATCGCTTTGAGGATGGGACGCTAAACCGTCAACAAATTATTTTGTCATCATAATGTAATTGCTTTTGAAACATGTAAACATATACTTTGGTGTAACTTTTGCAATTATATATATGGTGGTTGTTTTTACTTTGAGCACTATTATACACGTTGTTGTGATACTGTACATGAAGTCCTCCACCCCCAGACGTTTCCGCCATCCTTGGTTTGGGGGTGTGACAGATTGGTATCAGAGCATTGTTTATAGTGAACTAAGTATATCGAACCACATAAGATATACAAACTATAAATGCATTGGGACTAAGGTCTCTGATTTTAAGATTTCAAAACCACTATACCTTTAAGAATAAATAACTCTTGTTAAAAGTATACATGCATGCATACATACTAAGGTCAGCATTATTTTAGGACAAAACAAAAGTAATGATTGTTGGATATCACAGGTAAGCCTGGGGATGTATGATCAGTCTTGGGAATAGCATAGCCTGATCAACTATGCTGGTCCGAGGAGTGATTAGCATATGCCCAAGAATGGTTGTGATGTGGCAACAAGCCTAAAAACTTACCAACACTACCACAATGGAATACCATAGGGGTATTTTGGCATTATTAAAATTACATCTGCGAGAACTAAATAGATCTTTATCAATAGGTCAATAGTTGCTTAGTGGATACATTAAAATTTTATGTATCCAGGACGTCATAGACTTAGAATCTGTGGATCTTTGCTCTACTTCCTGTTCTCGTTGGATTGGGGATTTAGAGTTAGGGTCGCTTATTCGAAGGTCTATCCTGTCCCGAATACATATAATTAGTATGCACTAAACAATTTGTTGAAGTACCTGATAAAGATCATCATATAATTAGCCAATTAGTACTTTTGCTTAATTATTTCTTATATCCCCATTTCTCGCGAAGATATCATGGCTGGATTTCCATCCACACGACGACCCGTACTACCCTAACCACGATAATACCAAATGGCTCGGAGAGGAGCCAGAGAATGATTACCCAACCCCTGTAGATGGTCACCAAGCTGAAGGCTATGCTGATGGTTCTGACCCCGACCCTGAAGTGGAGAACTTAACCCCGATGACTCTTGTTCCGAATCCCAACCCTTGACCGGCTTTCAAGGCCCGACGCCTCCTTGGGTAGAGTGCTTGGAAACCTGGAGCAAAGAACAAGACCAACATATGTCGTTTAATAGAGAACGAAGCTTCTACAACATAAACGAAGGAAACTCAGCAGATAATTTTTTTTTTCCAATCCTAGTCTATAGAGTTGCCCGAAACGAGATTCAGGGTAGAACAACTCTCCATAGTATCGCAGAGGTTGATGCAAATACAAGAATACATACGATCCGCACCAATCGCCTTGAGCACACTCGCGAAAAATCTAAGAGAGACCACAAAACCCACTAACTCGTGAAGTTCATTAATATGGACTTCCTTTATGAATTATATATAAGGAATTCTTAAATCGAAGAATAACGCAGGAAAAATCAAATTCTATAACAACTGACTTGTCTTTACTAGTAGGAACTTACCATCTGATCAGTTTTCCTTTTTGCAAACTCATGACAGAACGATGCCACCAAGGAAAAGACCCAGACCTTCGGGCAGCACAACGCCACCACCTCCAACGCCACCTCCCCAGTTTGATCCCGAAATGTTCCAAGCTGCAGTAACAGCAGCCGTGGTAGCTGCAATGTCACAAATTGGCACAAATAGCACTGGTGGTGCTGGATCTGGAGCCACAAACCCTAACCACGGGAATAGTGCAGGACGCACAAGGGAATGCACTTACAAGGACTTCACAAATGGCAAACCCGATTCCTTCGATGGAAGTGGGGGTGTCCTCGCATTAATTCAATGGTTCGAGAGGACCGAAGCAATCTTTGAGATTTGTGCTTGCCCCGAAGCGAGCAAAGTCAAGTACGCGACATTCACCTTCATCGGAAGAGCTCTCACTTAGTGGAACGGCAAAGTTAAGTCGCTTACGCTTGCAGTGGCTAACTCGTTAAGTTGGGAGGACTTAAAGAAGATGATGTTGAAGGAATATTGCCCAAGAGGTGAAGTGCAAAAACTGGAGCAAGAACTATGGAATCTCCGAATGGCAGGCTCCGACCTTACAACTTACACCAACCGATTTTGTGATCTAGCACTCCTTTGTCCCGCTATGGTCACCCCGGAAGACAAAAAGTTGGAGCGTTACCTCTGGGGATTGTCCCCCGAAATTCAAGATAGCGTGCTCGCCTCAAGACCAACTACCTTCGACAGCGCCAAGGAGTTAGCACAACAACTCATTGACCATCATGCCCACCATGACACTATGGCAACCACCCTTACCCAAGCAAGAGGAGGGAACAACGAAAGAAAGTTTTGGGACAACAAGAAGGACCAATCAACCCAAGGCCTCGCTAAGAAGCAACAGATCCTTGCTGTTCATGCTGCCACAACCCTCACCACACCAACTCCCATGAAACCATACGCAGGAACACTTCCAAAATGCAACAAGTGTAACTTCCATCACACTGGGGCTTGCCGAAAGTTGCATTGCAAAAACTGCGACAGAGAGGGGCACACTGCTCGTTTCTGTAAGGCACCAGCACGACCCATCAACCAGGTACCCGACTCTGGAGCAAGCCCAACCTGTTACGAGTGTGGAGAAACGGGACACTTTAAAAGGGAATGCCCAAGAACAAGAGATGCTGGTGGTGGCGGGAGGGTGTTTGCAATCACCGAGGGAGAAACCACTCCGGAACTGCCCGCAAATATCAGTACGTGTTTCTAACATCGACATTTAAATCCCGAAATTCTTTATTAAATCCCGAAATTCTTTATATGATAAATCTAGCATCGATTAAAGCATGCATAGTAGTAATCATGTGACATCGGGCGAGTTATTCCTCGCCATAATCAAATTCTTGTACTACGAAAAGTCATCCCCATCTTTCCTCTAAATTCCTGGATCCCCATTCGAAGTGCAAATTTCGGGACGAAATTCCCTTTAACGGGGGGATGATGTGACAACCGTCATATTCTGGTCAATTCAAAGTCAAATAAAGTCAACAAGTCAAACCGGTCAGCTCCACTAACCCGTGTGTGCTTGGACTTACGCTCAGTATTTACTAAACAAGTCGCTACTCTAATAAGAAAACATGAATCGAAAAGTACGTACAACTAGATCTCTTTAACCTAAAAACTGTACTACGTGGCGAGCCAAACTGATAAAACAATGATGCATACTCATCGGGAGTGTGTAAGATCCTTAAACAAGGCTTAACAGGGTTTACGAACCATGCATTGCGATGCCGGACACTCACATTTGTCACACATGGATCCCCTCTCAATCGTTTTCACTCTATCTCTGACTATGTCAAATCTCTCCCAAATCCCTCTAAGTATGTGAAATCTCTCTCAAATATCTCTTTGTATGAGAAATCTCTCCAAGAATGTCAAATCTCTCCCAAATCCCTCTAAGTATGTGAAATCTCTCTCAAATATCTCTTTGTATGAGAAATCTCTCCAAGAATGTCAAATCTCTCCCAAATCTCTCCACGTATGTGAAATCTCTCCCAAATATCTCTCTGTATGAGAAATCTCTCCAAGAATGTCAAATCTCTCCCAAATCCCTCTAAGTATGTGAAATCTCTCTCAAATATCTCTTTGTATGAGAAATCTCTCCAAGAATGTCAAATCTCTCCCAAATCCCTCTAAGTATGTGAAATCTCTCTCAAATATCTCTTTGTATGAGAAATCTCTCCAAGAATGTCAAATCTCTCCCAAATCTCTCCAAGTGTGAGAAATCTCTCCCAAATCTCTCTCAAAAGTTTCCCGTAACTTTTTGGAATCATTCGGGTCATTCCGGCCCTTAACCGGGTCAAAAACGGCTTAAAACGGGGCGAAAACGAGAAAAATAGGTTTTAGGAACCGAAACCGGAATGAGAGGCTTCTTAGGACCAGAGACCGAGCCTCTGGTGGCCAAGAGACCAGAGACCGAGCCTCTGGTGGCCAAGAGAACCGAAACCGAGAGCAAGAAGCAAGTACCCGAAACCGAAAGTAGAGCCGAACCCTCCTGATGCTGAACCGAACCGAGACCGAGCCCAAGAAGCAAGAACCGGAACCGAGAGTACTGTTCACAACCGAGCGGTCGGTCCCTCTCGGTCCGTCCCACTCTCTGTCCGCTATTCTGCCTCTCGGTCCGCCTCCGCCTCTCTGTTCGCTAACTCGCTCTCTGTTCCCTTCTCTCGCTCTGTCTCTACTCTGCCCCTCTGTCTCTTCGCGCGCCTCTCTGTCCCTTCCCAACTCTCGGTTCCCCCTCTCTGCTTTCTTCCTCTCGGTTTCTGCCTCCCTCTCTCTCGGTTCAGCACCAGAAGGCCGAGACTCGGCCAGATTTCGCATAATTGCCACTTTTAGCCCATTTTTGATATTTTTGACATTTTAAGCCCGTTTTTCATGATTTTAAAGCGGGATTTTCTCCAGAAATTATATTTTAACATTATAAACTCTAAATATTCATAATTTAAACATATTTTGATGAAAATCATTATTTAAATAAAAAAAAATCAAATGGATGAATTATTAAAGGTGGAGTGTTGACTTTGCCTTATCCAAGGTCACAAGCAACCACCCCACACCCACTCTTTGACTAACCACACCTCTCCACCTTACCTAGGTCACATCAATGTCTTTTCCACTCAATTATCCCTCCTCCCCACGTTTTTGAGGGCTGATTATTCATCCTCTCTCCTCACTTCTCTCATTTGCTCTCATTTCACAAGAAGATCAAACTCTTTCCTCTCTCACTTTCTCTCTCTAGAAATTCGAGATTCAAGGGCTGATCTTGAGTTTTTCCTCCACATTTGGTAAGCATAATCCATTCTCTTTATGATTATCTCATTTATTTCCACTCAAATCATGGATATCTTAGACAAACTCTCTCATAATTGTGTTAGATCTTCGAATCTTCAAGTGATTCTTCAAGTGTTCTTGGGTTGAACACTTTCCTTCTTCAACACTTACCTACTGGAATCACTTAAGGTGAGTTCATACCCCTACATTTTCATGTTTTATCAAGTTTTCAGGGGGGGAATACAAGTTAAAACACTAAGAACATATCTAAATTTTTCTAACAGCCCTCATCAGAAAAGTTCAACTCCATTCACGGACTGTTTTGGGCATCTTAAACATTTTTGTTTTCAAAACTGTACAAGGTGCAAATAGTTCAAGTTTTTAGCTTTAAAATGGCTACTTGCACATCTCCATACGATTTTTCTACAATTTATGGTGATTTTTACAAAACTGCCTATCATTTCAAACAACAATCCGGACCAGTCTGTGATTATGGACTTTTTCACCCAAGTTAGAGGTCATTATAAATTGTGATAAAAATTATGAGCAAACTAGACACATTTTGTGAACTCTCAGAATTTACGGATCTAGTTTTCGACTTCGTATGATTTTTCTATGATTTTTCCAAAACAGGGCAGAATTGCTAAATTTTGCCAACAGCATGTAAATATCATAACACTTTGTATTATGTTGAGCAAAGTGTATAATCATAAGTTCTAATATTTGAATGTGTTTTCTTGCTAGTTTATCATTATGAACTGAAACTAAGACATTCATATTAAATATTATTCATTCATTTTGGAACACGCACTATTAAACTATGAAAAGTATAGTTCGATAAATTCACAACACTAATACTTTTCCATAAAAGAGTTCATACATAGTACATACATTTTAGATAAACTATAATAGGTATAGTTTATGATACATCACTCTACGCACTCGTACAACAAGGGTACATTCATACAAGAAATCTTTATATTCACACACATTTCACGTAAACTTGTTATCCTATATTGTGAGTTTCTCTATTTTTCTCTCTCTCTCTCCCCGTACGTCCGAGTGCGGGATATAATTCCTGGTAGTTATAATCAGAATCTCCTTGAGGGAGAACGTGATACTTGTATATAGATCTATATTGGGATTGACACCCCACACCTTGCTGCTAGCTACAGTTGGACCTGCAGGTCTACGGGTGACAAATGTCATTTCATTTTTCGCGACACTGAGAACGTCGTGGCAGGTTCACATAGTCATAGTATGATTATAACGGCTCACATAGGGAACAATCCATAAGTTTACGGGATTTTGTTTTTAAAACCTAAATGAGTTTTATGTCGATTTAAAATCACCTTTTATCTCTATGGGTACAAATACAAAGTACCGGGTCTCTATACAAAAAGGGGTACAAATACAAAGTGTCGGGTCTCTATACAAAGCTATTATGATATTAAAACTACACTTCCTCTAAAATTGTTAGACTTCAACTATAGTCGCTGAGCGTATATGTTGAGTCATATAAGAATTTAGTCTTGATTGGCCTAGAATTGGTGGTGCCCGCCTCATCTCCTGTTCCTCGTTGGGTTGTGGACCTAGGGCAGACCCACTATATTCAACGTTTTATCTAAGTTAAGCCTTATATAACTTTATATGTTGGACGATTATAGAGGAACTCTACGGATTACTCTAGGGTTCATTACAGCATCATGTAGGATTATTTCTATTCATACTTAACTAAGAAAATATTGGATTTTCTGGAAATCAAACTAAATCGATTTTACAAGGAAAAACGGTTTCTACTTCAAACAAAACTCTTATGAACTCACCAACCTTTGTGTTGACACTCTTTAAAACTACTTGTATTCTCAGGAAATCAGTGAAACAGGAAAACTTCATCGCTTTGAGGATGGGACGCTAAACCGTCAACAAATTATTTTGTCATCATAATGTAATTGCTTTTGAAACATGTAAATATATACTTTGGTGTAACTTTTGCAATTATATATATGGTGGTTGTTTTTACTTTGAGCACTATTATACACGTTGTTGTGATACTGTACATGAAGTCCTCCACCCCCAGACGTTTCCGCCATCCTTGGTTTGGGGGTGTGACATAAAGTTGGAAACTTTACGTGCGATTTGTGTCCTAGAAGTCCAGATCTATGAATGGCATGGACTGAAATCGAGCAAATCGGTGTATTTGGTGGATGCATGGCGGCGACTCGGCGAGTCGTATAGGTGACTCGGCGAGTCTGGTTGCGAGTCACCGATTTGGTCCCTTCATGATGTGTCGAGTTGAGCCGTGAGTCACAGGGGGTGACTCGGTGAGTTGGAAGCTGAACTCACCCATGATAGGACTCGGTGAGTCAATGCCCTGACTCAGCGAGTCCAAGGCAATCTTCATAGATCAAGAACAGACTCGGCGAGTTGTTCATACAACTCGGCGAGTCTTAGCATATGTGTTCTTCGGATGAAGATGAACTCGACGAGTTGTTCATACAACTCGGCGAGTAGGATGAAGGAGTTGAATGTCAGTTTAGAAGATGAACTCGTCGGGTCATAGCCCAACTCGACGAGTAGAATCAGGGACCCAGGACAATTGTCTGGACAGGGACTCGGTGAGTGGAGATCCACTCGGCGAGTCGGGTCAACTAAAAGTTGACTTCGAATTGACTTAGGGCTAGACCAGGGGAAAAATGGTCTTTTTACCCAAAGGATAGTTAGTAGTGTATGATTAAGTATATTGTGGGAATTACAGCCGGGGAGTTTCCGGAGCAGCAGCAGCAGTAGTAGGTGATCAATTCCCACACAGACCAGCAGCTATTTCGAGGTGAGTTTCCTTCCAGTAGTAACGGGTCTAAGGCACCATGGCCGGCCCGTATAGACGAGACGTTAGTATTAGAGTGTGGGCCGAGCCCGTATCTCTTAGTTGAGTTGATTATGATATATGCCAGTATGATAGAATTGTTTAGACCTGTTGTCTGTGCGATACTTGTATGATATGAGTTGGCGGTTGAGTGTGGGCGAGGCCCGTATCTCTCCGAGAATGGAGTTTGGGCTAGGCCCGTATCTCCCAGATAGCGAAGTGTGGGCGGGGCCCGTATCTTCATGAGTGTGGGCGGGGCCCGTATCTCTCAGAAAGCAAAGTGTAGGCGGGGCCCGTATCCTCATGAGTGTGGGCGTGGCCCGTATCTCCTAATTGCATGTTGTTTGTTAAATGCTTGCATGGTATGGGGTATTATGGGGGAGCTCACTAAGCTTTGTGCTTACGGTTTCAGTTTTGGTTTCAGGTACCTCCTCAGCTAGGGGAAAGGAGCCGGCGCGGTAGCAGCATGTCACACACACACACTCTTCGGTTTCCGCATTTACGAGCTTTTCTGGGATTGATACTCTGATATTCTGATTAGTTGTATGTTTTGGTTTTCAGACATGGTTCAGTTTATATTATGGATGATCGAATGATGTTTTAGTTATTAATATTTTCTAAAGTAACGTTTTTAAACAAAAAAAATTTTGATGTGAAAATTGGGTCGTTACAAGTTGGTATCAGAGCCAGGTTTGAGGGATTCGGACTCACCTTCGGGGGTGTCTGAACTCAAATCTAGGGATTTAAAGAACTTTTTTAGAAAATGATTTCGAACAACGAGAAAAGAGTTTAAGATAGAACAAAAGTGTGTGTGATGTGCGCGACCGGCCGAGCTCAAGTATGTACTCCCCAAAGTACCCATACCAGTTTATGTTATGTTTATCAGCTTTTGTAGAATAGCATGCTAGAATAGGGCTAAGGATCTAGGAATGATGCCTTATGTGCCTACCTTATGTGTTCCATCTATATGTGAATTGCATGCTTGTATAGTGTAGACAGCGGTAGGGTAGCCTGCTTGGGTTTGCCTGGTAGTATAAGCTAACACGGTGTGCTAGTTCAGTTCCTCTCTATGAGAGCGGAATTGTTTGAAGTCGTTTTTCCTTGTCCGAATGCTGCTTGCTTCGTGCTAAGTGGGACTCCGAATAATGGGAATTAGCCATTAGGCGAATACGTCACACCACATGCGATCAGAGTTGATTAATCTTAGAGTACCGGATTTAATCCTACTGCGCAACTCTTGTTTGAGTCCAACCGTTGTAGGGACGAGTCGGGTACTCGAAGGATTATCTGAGTCTCGCCGCATGTGATGGTGTTCGGGTGATGGCCAATTGGCATTATAATGAGGCCTGCAGCAGCTGAGGACTGGTTAGAGTAGAATTAGAGATCTCCCTAGGGCAAGCCTAGGATGAGTATACCTTTGATCAGCAGTAGTAAAGGGGATCTAGTGGAGTCGAGGAATTCCTTGGAGAAGGTACGGATAGATGTGGAAGGTAGTATGGGCCCGTACTATTGAAAGCAGAGGATCCATAACCGAACCAAGGAAGGCCAAGATGAGACCAGGGAACCTGTAAGTAGTTAAGATCCCTCAGAAAGTAGCAGTATCACTAATGATTATTATGATGTTTTGCAGAATGGTGGTACTTCGACCGAGACCGACAGATGGCGGTTCAGGAGAGGGGTCAGGTTCGGGATCAGGCTCCGAGCCGATTGACGAGAGGCTACGTGAGTTCATCATGTCGGAGATCACCAGGGGCATCCTTGAGTCGACCCCCATTCTCTTTGGGTCGATCAAGGAAGGGATCATGGAGTTGATGGAGGATCTCCTACGGGCATTCAGGAGCGATTTACCCTCTAGCCAGTCAGGATCTCGCACACTGTCCTTCAAGGACTTCAGGGGCAGTGGTGCGCCGGATTTCCATGGGGTGAAGGACCCCATTGTCGCTAGGCGATGGATTGCAGATATCGAGTCTGCCCAGTTGACTAGCTTCTGCCCCGAGGGGTCGAAGGTGAGGTACGCAGCAGGGTGTTTACGAGACCGAGCCCGGGATTGGTGGGAGTCAGTGGGTGACTCGTTGGGAGCCTCAGCTATCGAGGCAATGACCTGGTCGGACTTTGTGACCAGGTTCAGGGCAGAGTTTGCACCGACGGTCGAGCTTCAGCAGCTAACCAGGGAGTTTCTAGACATGAGGTAGACGACGGAGACTGTGGCGGAGATCACCGCCAAGTTCCGGGAGAGGGCTTTATTGGTGCCCCAGTATGCTGGTGACGAGGACATGAGGATGACTCGTTACCATGATATGCTACGAGCTGACATCCGGGAGCATGTTAGCTTTTCGGCTTGCCCTACCCTGGACTCTATGATTGCCAAGGCTAGGGAGAGGGAGATAGATTTGGAGCACATCCGGAAATGGAAACTAGAGGACGGTCAGGCGGGAGGGGCTTCGGGGAAGAAGCCCAAGGGATCAGACAGTAGGCCGAAAGGTCAGTCAGGATCGAGCGACTGCGGGAAATGCGGCAGGACGCACGTGGGGGTATGTAGGATGGGATCAGGAGGCTGCTACAAGTGCGGCAAGACAGGGCACTTTAGCAGGGATTGTACTGCTCCACTTTCAGCTATTCAGACATCCGAGTTGCTGTGTTTTCACTGCAACCAGAGGGGCCACAAGAAGGCCAATTGCCCCCAGTTGATAGTTGCAGCACCAGTGAAGGCGCCAGCTCCAGCGACCCTACGGATCACGGATGGTCGGCAGGGCAAGGCAGAGGCTCCAGTGGTGAGGAGTCGGGCATTTCAGTTGACTGCCGAGGAGGCACGCGCCGCACCCGATGTGGTGATGGGTATGATTCTTCCCCTTTATTTTTTTATGATGATGTTATGTTATTGATATGTGCTCTATATGTATATGTATGCCTTAGGATCGTTCCATGTGAACGGCTTCCCAGTTCAAGTGTTATTTGATTCAGGAGCATCCTGATCATTCGTTTCCCTTGCACTTAGCAAGAAGTTTCTTGAGCCATCGGGCGAGTTAGATTGCCCTTTGGAAGTGGAGATCGCTGACGATCGATCGGTGCGAGCATCGATGATATTCCGAGACTGTGTGTTGCGTTTGTTCGAGGAGCGCTATTTGGTAGATTTGGTTCCCATTCCGTTGCGTGGGAACAAGGTGATTATAGGCATGGATTGGCTGAGCCCCAATGGGGCGGTGATAGATTGCGCGCAGCAGCTAGTACGGGTCAGGACCCCAAGCGGGGGAGAGCTAGTGATTCATGGAGAGAGGCCTCAGCGTGGACCCACTGTATGTTCAGCTGCGAGGGCTAGGTGCTACCTCCAGTAGGGATGCGCAAGATATGTCGCATATGTGATGGATACCCGGGAGGCGGGTAAGGCGACAGTGAGCGAGGTTCCGGTGGTTCGAGACTTTGCAGATGTTTTCCCGGAGGAGCTTCCTGGGATACCTCCGGAGCAACAGGTGGAGTTCAGGATTGACCTTGTCCCTGGCGCGGCTCCGATAGCCAAGGCGCCGTATCGGTTGGCCCCTCCCGAGATGCAGGAGTTGTCTACGCAGCTACAGGAGCTGCTAGACAAGGGATTTATTCGTCCGAGCAGTTCACCCTGGGGAGCCCCGATTCTGTTTGTAAGGAAGAAGGACGGGTCGCATCGGATGTGTATAGATTATCGGGAGCTAAACAAGGTAACGGTGAAGAACCGTTACCCGCTTCCGAGGATTGATGACCTATTTGACCAGCTTCAAGGGGCATCTTGGTTCTCCAAGATTGATTTGCGTTCGGGTTATCATCAGATGAGGGTCAGGGAGGAGGATATGTAGAAGACCGCGTTTCGGACGCGCTATGGTCATTACGAGTTTGTGGTGATGCCGTTTGGGCTCACCAATGCTCCTGCTGCGTTCATGGACCTCATGAACCGCGTATGCAGACCGATGCTGGATCGGTCTGTGATAGTCTTTATCGATGATATCTTGGTCTATTCCAAGACTCGGGAGGAACACGAGGAGCATCTGAGGGAGGTATTGGAGACCCTGAGGAGGGAGAGCTTGTATGCCAAGTTCTCCAAGTGTGAGTTTTGGTTGCGCGAGGTGCAATTTCTTGGACACCTCGTCAACTAGAACGGGATTTTGGTTGATCCGGCCTAGGTCGAGGCCGTGATGAGATGGGAGGTCCCGAAGTCTCCATCTGAGATTCGGAGCTTCCTGGGATTGGCGGGCTACTATCGGAGATTTATCCAGGATTTTTCCAAGATAGTTGTACCCCTAACACGGCTGACGAAGAAAGCCGTGGTCTTTCGGTGGGGACCCGAGCAGCAGGCTGCATTTGAGACGTTGAGACGGAGACTGTGTGAGGCGTCGATCTTAGCCCGGCCAGAGGGTGTAGAGGATTTTGTGGTCTATTGTGATGCGTACGTTTCAGGGTTGGGCGCAGTACTGATGCAGAGGGGGCATGTCATTGCCTACGCTTCAAGGCAACTCAAGCCCCAAGAGGCGAACTACCCGACGCACGATTTGGAGTTGGGGGTCGTGGTCTTCGCCCTCAAGATTTGGCGACATTACCTCTACGGGGTTCGTTGTACCATCTACACGGACCACAAGAGTCTGAGGTATCTCATGGACTAGCCGAATCTGAACATGAGCCAGCATCGGTGGTTGGATGTGGTGAAGGATTATGATTGCGAGATCCTTTACCACCCGGGGAAGGCCAACGTGGTGGCCGATGCACTTAGCCGCAAGGCGGCGCCGATCAGGGACGTATGCTTGAGGATGACCGTAGTGACTCCCCTATTGGAGCAAATTCGGGAGGCTCAACAGGAGGCTATCAAGGAGGAGCATCGGAAGAGCGAGCGCGTGGTGGGTCAGGTATCCTCTTTTGATTATGATAGCCGGGGTCTATTGACACTACACCATAGGGTGTGGGTTCCGTATCACGGTGGCGTCCGCCAGATTTTGATGGATGAGGCGCACAAGTCCCGATTCTCTATCCATCCCGGGGCGACGAAGATGTATAGGGATCTTCATCTGAACTATTGGTGGCCCTGCATGAAGCGGGATGTGGCATGGTACGTAGAGCGGTACTTGACCTGCAGGAAGGTCAAGGCCGAACATCAGAGACCGCATGGTAAGATGCAACCGTTGGACATTCCACTGTGGAAATGGGAAGATATCACCATGGACTTTATTACAAAGCTTCCCAGAACCGCGCGTGGAGTGGATTCGATTTGGGTCATCGTGGACCGACTGACCAAGAGTGCTCACTTTATTCCGATACAGGAGAGCATATCAGCCGAGAAGTTGGCCGATATCTATATCAGGGAAATCGTGGCGCGACACGGGGTGCCAGTATCGGTGATCTCGGATAGGGATGTACGTTTCACTTCCATATTTTGGAAGAAGTTTCATGACGAGTTGGGCACTCGATTGCATTTTAGCACCGCCTATCACCCGCAGACAGATGGTCAGAGTGAGCGGACCATCCAGACTTTGGAGGACATGTTGCGGGCGTGTGTGTTGGATTTCGGTGGTAGCTGGGATACCTATCTTCCCTTGGCTGAGTTCTCCTACAACAACAGCTATCATGCGAGTATTGACCGACCACCGTTCGAGATGTTGTATGGGCGGAGGTGCAGAACCCCGATATGTTGGGGTGAAGTTGGCCAGAGAGTCATGGGAAGCACCGAGGTGGTGCTAGAGACGACAGAGAGGATCCAGCAGGTTTGGGGTGAAGTTGGCCAGAGAGTCATGGGAAGCACCGAAGTTGGCCAGAGAGTCATGGAGTTCCAAGTTGGGGATATGGTTCTCCTGAAAGTGTTGCCTTGGAAAGGCGTCATTCGATTCAGGAAGCGGGGCAAGTTGGGCCCGCGATTCATCGGACCATTCAGGGTCGTAGCCCGGGTGGGCAGGGTGGCGTACAGGTTGGATCTACCAGCCGAGCTCAGCCAGATCCATAGCACTTTCCATGTTTCTCAGTTGCGGAAGTGCTTAGTAGACGATTCAGCAGTAGTGCCTTTGGAGGATATTCAGGTTGATGACAGCTTGAATTACATTGAGCACCCAGTCGCAATCCTCGACAGGAAGTCGAGGGATTTGAGGAACAAGAGAGTGGAATTAGTGAAGGTGTAGTGGCAGCACCGCAAGGGTTCGGAATGGACTTGGGAGCCTATGGACGAGATGATGGAGCATTACCCCGAGCTGTTTCAGGAACGAGCAGTAGACTTCGAGGACGAAGTCTAAAATAAGTGGGGGAGATTTGTAGCACCTGGTTTCTGGTATGTAAATCTTATTCGAACATTTCCCATTTTAGCCTTGGACTCGGCGAGTCATAGGTCCGACTCGCTGAGTAGAGACGCGATCCAGGTCACGTTTTAAGTTGGCGACTCGGCGAGTCCATATCCTAGACTCGGCGAGTCACCGCTGTTGGATGAAACCCTAAGTTTCAGGGGTTTGCACCCTATTTAAACGACTTAACTGCCCCAAGCCAGCCCCCATTCACCCTTAGAGCCCTGTATACCTCGTCCTAAGCCATTCCTTGAGAGTTTGAGACTTTTGTGGGTGTTTTTGAAGGTTTTGAAGGAGGAAAGAAGTAGATCCAGAAGAAGGAAAGCCAACCAAGCAACTATTGTGTTCTTCCAGCAGTTCCTTTGAGGTATAACCCGTTTTCCCCATGATTCTATGCTTAAAACTTCATTTGGGTCTTTCTTGGTCAAGTCCCCAAGCTCGTATGTGCCTTATATGTCGTATTAAGACGTTTGGCCTCTGGATCTAGGCAAGATTGAGCTCCAGGAGCTCAGATCTGTTAGCTTTATGGCCCATGTGGCTTGTTAGCCCTAGATCTACCCTTTTAAGGCATTTTGAGCCCTAAAATCCATATTGGTGAATATCCACACGTAAAGTTGGAAACTTTACGTGTGATTTGTGTCCTAGAAGTCCAGATCTATGAATGGCATGGACTGAAATCGAGCAAATTGGTGTATTTGGTGGATGCATGGCGGCGACTCGGCGAGTCGTATAGGTGACTCGGCGAGTCTGGTCGCGAGTCACCGATTTGGTCCCTTCATGATGTATCGAGTTGAGCCGTGAGTCACAGGGGGTGACTCGGTGAGTTGGGAGCTGAACTCACCCATGATAGGACTCGGCGAGTCAATGCCCTGACTCGGCGAGTCCAAGGCAATCTTCATAGATCAAGAACAGACTCGGCGAGTTGTTCATACAACTCGGCGAGTCATAGCATATGTGTTCTTCGGATGAAGATGAACTCGACGAGTTGTTCATACAACTCGGCGAGTAGGATGAAGGAGTTGAATGTCAGTTTAGAAGATGAACTCGTCGGGTCATAGCCCAACTCGACGAGTAGAATCAGGGACCCAGGACAATTGTCTGGACAGGGACTCGACGAGTGGAGATCCACTCAGCGAGTCAGGTCAACTAAAAGTTGACTTCGAATTGACTTAGGGCTAGACCAGGGGAAAATGGTCTTTTTACCCAAAGGACAGTTGGCTGTGTATGATTAAGTATATTGTGGGAATTACAGCCGGGGAGTTTCCGGAGCAGCAGCAGTAGTAGGTGATCAATTCCCACACAGACCAGCAGCTATTTCGAGGTGAGTTTCCTTCCAGTAGTAACGGGTCTAAGGCACCAAGGCCGGCCCGTATAGACGAGAAGTTAGTATTAGAGTGTGGGCCGAGCCCGTATCTCTTAGTTGAGTTGATTATGATATATGCCAGTATGATAGAATTGTTTACACTTGTTGTCTGTGCGATACTTGTATGATATGAGTTGGCGGTTGAGTGTGGGCGAGGCCCGTATCTCTCCAAGAATGGAGTGTAGGCTAGGCCCGTATCTCCCAGATAGCGAAGTGTGGGCGGGGCCCGTATCTCTCAGAAAGCGAAGTGTGGGCGGGGCCCGTATCTTCACGAGTGTGGGCGTGGCCCATATCTCCTAATTGCATGTTGTTTGTTAAATGCTTGCATGGTATGGGGTATTATGGGGGAGCTCACTAAGCTTTGTGCTTACGGTTTCAGTTTTGGTTTCAGGTACCTCCTCAGCTAGGGGAAAGGAGCCTGCGCGGTAGCAGCATGTCACACACACACACTCTTCGGTTTCCGCATTTACGAGCTTTTCTGGGATTGATACTCTGATATTCTGATTAGTTGTATGTTTTGGTTTTCAAACATGGTTCAGTTTATATTATGGATGATCGAATGATGTTTTACTTATTAATATTTTCTAAAGTAACGTTTTTAAACAAAAAAATTTTGATGTGAAAATTGGGTCGTTACACCCTATCTAATGGACACATCATTCGCCAGGTCAGAGTTCAGTAGTGGCTTTTAAGAGCTACGATTGCTAGTCGGGTCTTAGAGTCACACTTGCAATAATAGTTTTAGACTTATCCAAGTGGGAGATTGTTGGATTAGATGTCTAAGCGCATAACTAGTATTGGTATGTACTTGACCCGAGAGTAGCATGGCCCATTTGGGTTGCATATCATCAGGACAATTTGTTAGGATGGATTCTTGAGAGAAGGTTATATATGTGATTTATTAATATATTATAAGTTATAATATATTAATATGAAATCATATGTTTTAATTAGTATTGATCAAGAATTAATTTGGAATTAATTTTGTGATCAAAAGAGACTAATTGAATCTATGGGTTCTAATTATGGTAATTAGTTATAATTATATGTGTTGGGCTTATGATGCATGTTGGACCAAGTTTATGTATAGATACATAAAGAGTGTTGGAATAGTGTCTAAGGCTACAACTATATTAGGCAAGTATTTGACCCGGTTGTGCATGGTCGTTTTAGGTTGCCTTCACCATAGCAACTTGATAGGATGATTTATTAAGAGAGAGTTAATATTATTAGTATATTATGAGAATAGTATAAAGAATAATATATAGTTATTTGATTAATATAAGTCATAGAATTAATTGGAATTAATTTGGTGACTTAAAGAGATTAATTAAATAAGAGGGTATAAACTGTCAATTGTTTGATAGTTACACTTTAGACTATAAATCCTTATCCAAGATAGGATGGGAGATTTCTAGGGCTTGGATAAGCCAAAATCGTCCATAGGGTTATCAAGGAAAGGATATGGATTAACTTAAAGTCTAAGTTATCCAATTAGGGTTAAAGCTGTAATCCTTAAGGAGTCTACAAGTATAAATAGACCCTAGGGGTGAGGGAATTCGACATACACCATCTAAAGTAAAGATACTCTGGCCGAATTCCTCCCCTCTCCTCTCTCCCAAATCATCCTCCTTGTTATTGATGTTTGTAAGCCATTAGAGGAGTGACAATTGTGACTCTAGAAGCTCCATGACAACAAGATCAACAAGGAATCAAGAGGTATGATTCTAGATCTGTTTCAATATTGTTTTTGCATCTAAATAGTCATTAGAAGTCTTGGATTCAAAGCATTTTTGATTAGAAAGCCTAGATCCGAACATTAGGGTTTTGCATGCGCACATAGGAAAGTTCTTATGGCTAAAACCCATCAGTGGTATCAGAACCTGGTTTGGTTTTCTTTAAATTGTTGCTTGATTAACTGAAAGAAACCTGCAAAATTCGATTTTTTGGTTTCTGAGTCATGGACTCGGCGGGTTCCAAAGTGGACTCGGCGAGTAGGCCTGACTCAGCGAGTCCCTTTGTGTACTCGGCGAGTCCGGGCGTCAGGATTAGCCAAAAGCGGGATTTTTCATATTTATCTTGTGGAAACTTACCTTAATCATATTAGATCAACCCTAATCCAATTTTGTGATATATATGACTATATTTTTTATCTAATTGAAGATAATTATCAATTAATAAAATATTTGATTTCCTTACATGATAATTATTAATTAAATATTGATAATTATGTGATTTAGATTATTTGTTATTTGATCCTTTATGTTTTGAATGTTTAAAACTTGTCCTCAAGTTTTGAAATTTATGTTTTGTGATTAAAAGTTTAATTTAGACAATTTAAATTTCAAACCCTAGAATTTTACAAGTTTAAAAGACAACCCTATACTAATATAATATTACAAGATTAATAAGTATATATGTATAACTTAAATGCTAGTCTTACCGTTAGTAGGCCTCATTCACAAAGCCGGTCTATAAGGTGGGTATAAGGTTGCGGCCTATAAAATGGTGCTTAATGGGTGTACACTCACACCCACCGCTCGCTTGATTGGTGGAGGGTCTTAGCCAAACGGGTAGGATAGGGCAACCTCATCCTCTCATTAAAAGTATAATAAGAAATACAAAGTAACTACATGTTTTCTTAAAATTTCCCAATCCTAGTTACTTTAGGAAAGTGAATTGATGCAATCCCATAAAATTACACTTTGCACCTTGCTAAGAAGTTAGTGGAGCGTGTGTGGTTTACCGGCACACTAATTGGTTCTAAGCGAAGGTGGCAAAGGGTGATTCATTGTTTATCATAGTTCGATGGAGCGTGTGTGGTTTACCGGCACATCGAATAGGTGATCGTTACAATGAAGGCACCACGATAATTTGTATGGTAATTCACACCCACTTTGTGATTCTCGGTATCCCAGTCACAAACAAGAGGGGCATATTGAGATTTAAACATGCCATTGAAAAGTTTCAATGAATCTCATCTAAACCTAGGAATTCTCAATACATTTAGAACCTAAGAATTAGTGAATCATCATTCACTTACCTTTAATTTATTTGCATGTTAGATTACGGCATCCCTTTTCTAGTATGTAAATGTTATTGTTGGATCCTAACCCTAATTTTTCTTATTGGGTGATAATTAGGGATTCTTATTCTAATCTATCTTTGCCCTTTCTATCAAAGATGTCGAACGCAAACAACACTGCTCCTAGTTCTTTCACGTTGATGAGCCTTTGCCAAAAGGTCACCTTCGATGGAATGAACTTTAGCGAATGGATAAGATACATTCGCACCATTGCTCGCTATGAGGATAAGGAGTATGTCCTCGATGAAAAGCTTGAGAAGATCAACCCCAAAATCACTACTCCGGCCGAAATCACCGCTTTTGAGACTCATGAGCGAGATGCAACGAAGGTACATTGCATCATGATTGCCACCATGAACTCTGAATTCCAAAAGTCCTATGAGGACATGTACCCGTATGAGATGCACCAAGACTTATTATAGAGATACCACCAAAATGCGAGACAAGAGCGTTATGAGATTTTCACTAACATGATTTCCGCTAAGATGGGTCATGGAGAATCTCTTACCATGCACCTGCAAAGATGCAAAGGTATGTCGACCGCCTTCGCAAGTTAAATGTTGACTATGGGGAAGACTTGGCGATGGACATGGTGCTTCAATCTTTGCCTCCGATGTACAACCAATTTAGGATGACCTACCACATGAACAAAGAAGAGGTCACCCTAAGTAAAATCCAAAGTCTCTTGAGGGTCGCTGAGAGCAACTTCAAGGACAAGTCTGCTGCACCAACTCCCAATCCGCCCGCTGCTCCTGTCTTGGCAATTGGACAAGGAAAAGGAAAGAAGAGGAAGGCTTCGTCAAAGAACCATCGCAAGGTGAAAGCCCGAGATGGTGCCTCTTCTAGTGGGACCAATGTTGATCCCTCTAAGCCCTACTCTAATCCGAAGGAGGCAGAGTGCCACCACTGCCACAAGATAGGACATTAGAAGAGAAGCTGCCCGGAGTACCTGCAAGCCATCAAGGAAGGAAAGATCAAGCCATCTTTTGCAGGTATATATACAATTAAATCTAATGATTCCCACAATACTTCTTGGGTTCTTGATACCGGTTGTGTTTATCACATTTGTTCTAATGTGCAGGGACTAAGAAGAAGTAGAGACGTGGAGCATGGAAGAATAAATCTAATCAAGGGGAACAGAAGATCGTCGCCTGTGACCAAGATTGGAGTGTATTCTTTAGTGCTTAGGAATAGTTTGTCTTTAGATTCGAACAATTGTTGCTATTCGCCAGAAATGGCTAGAAACATCATTTCTTTTCATGGTTTGTTTAGACAAGGTTTTAGATTTTCTTTTAATAATGAGAATGGTTCTATTTTAGCTTATCTAAATGGTGTCTTTTACTCTGAAGCTATACCATGTAATGGAATTTATGAAACTGTTATGATTGTTGATAACTTAGGAAATGATGTTTTGTATTTGGATTCTTCCAATAGTATGGATAAGGCATCCTTATCACATTGTCATCTTGGACATGTCAACAAGAAACGCATAGCCCAACTCCAAAAGGATGTAGTGTTGGATTCATTCGACCTTAGGGAAGATGACACATGCGAGTCTTGTTTACTTGGAAAGATGACTAAGTCACCCTTCGCTGGTACGTACGAAAGGGGTGAGGGTCTATTGGACATCATACATATTGATGTATGTGGGCCGTTTAGATCTACCACGAAGGATGGAAACCGCTTCTACGTGACTTTTACCGATGACTATAGTAGATATGGGTATATCTACTTAATGAAGCAAAAGTCAGAAACTTTTGAAAAATTCAAAAAGTTTAAGAGTGAAGTGGAGAATCAATTGGGCAGGAAGATCAAGATGCTTCGATCCGATCGAGGAGGAGAGTACCTAAGTCTTGAATTCTACGATTATCTCAAGGAGTGTGGAATAGTTTCACAATTGACGCCACCTAAGACACCACAATTGAATGGTGTGGCAGAAAGGTGTAATCGAACCTTGTTGGATATGGTTCGCTCTATGATGAGTCATGCTTCGCTATCTATCTCTTTTTGGGGGTATGCATTAGAGACTACCGCCCATATCCTTAACCGATTCCCTACTAAGAAGGTTGCCAAAACACCTCACAAGATGTGGACGGGGAAAGCTCCTTCGTTAGCACATATCAAGGTTTGGGTTTGCGAGGCTTTCGTAAGACGAGATACTCACGACAAGCTCGAACCTCGTAGTGAGCGAGTATTTTCATCGGCTACCCGCAGAAATCCTTTGGATATCTCTTCTATAGACCGAAGGATAATGTTGTCTTTTTTGCGAGGAGAGGAGTTTTCCGAGAACGAGAACTCATAGGCCAAGGAGATAGTGGGAGGCAAATCGATCTTGAAGAGATTCAAGAGTCGATAAATGAAGGAACCTCTGCCGCTGGCACTCAACCCGAGGAGGAAACTCCGGTTGAACCAATTAACATATTATTACCTCTTAGACATTCCGAAAGAGTTAGGTTTCAACCCCAGATATATGGTTTTCATATTACTACCGAAGGGGACACGTATATTAGTGATAGTACACTAATAAATCTTGATGAACCTAATAGCTATAAGGAAGCCATGGCAGGCCTGGAGTCTGCGAAATGGAAAGAGGCAATGGATAGCGAGATCCAATCCATGTATGATAACCAAGTTTGGAATTTGGTTGATAATGTGCCTGGTCGTAAGACCGTTGGGTGCAAATGGATCTTCAAGAAGAAGACCGACGTGGATGGAAAGGTACACACGTTTAAAGCGCGACTAGTTGCGAAGGGCTTTACTCAAACTCCCAGAGTTGACTATGAAGAGACCTTCTCACCAGTTGCGAAGATAAAATCTATTAGAGTGATGCTAGCAATTTCCGCATTTCATGATTATGAAATTTGGCAAATGGATGTCAAGATCGCTTTCCTTAACGGAAAGTTGGCTGAGGATGTTTACATGGCTCAACCAGAGGGTTTTGTGGATCCGAAGCATCCAAATAGAGTGTGTAAGCTTGAGAAGTCCATTTATGGACTTAAGCAAGCGTCTCGTAGATGGAATCTTTGCTTCGATGAGAAAGTCAAAGAGTTTGGATTTATACGAAGCGAAGATGAATCATGTGTATATGTCAAAGCCAGTGGGAGTGTAGTAAGCTTTCTCGTTCTATATGTCGATGAGATATTACTCAGGGGAAACGACGTCCCGACTCTGCAGGAGGTTAAGTCCTGGCTCGGGAAGTGCTTCGCTATGAAGGACCTCGGAGAGGCTTCCTATATTTTGGGAATAAGGATAGTGAGAGAAAGAAGTAACAGACTGATAGGACTTAGTCAGAACATTTACTTAAAGAAGGTACTAAAACGTTTTAGTATGGAAAACTCGAAGAAGGGAGAATTACCGATACAAAGCAATGCCAAGTTGAGTAAGACGTAAAGTTCGAGTAAGCTGAGATAGCTGAAATGAGCCGAGTTCCATACGCTTCCGAAGTTGGCTCAATCATGTACGCTATGACTTGTACTCGCCCTGATGTAGCCTTTGCTTTGAGCATGGTTAGTAGATATCAAGGGAACCCTGGCAAAGCCCATTGGGTTTCGGTGAAGAATATCCTTAAGTACCTTTAGAGGACGAAGGAATGGTTCCTAGTTCTCGGAGGGAGTGATGATTTGAAGGTGCGAGGGTATAGTGACGCCAGTTTTTAGACCGACAGGGACAACTACCGTTCGCAGTCGGGCTGGGTCTTTACCCTAAATGGAGGAGCAGTGACATGGAAGAGTTCCAAGCAGGAGACTGTAGCTGATTCAACGTGCGAATCAGAGTACATTGCAGCGAGCGAAGCGTCGAAGGAGGCAATATGGCTAAAGAACTTCATCGGTGACCTTGGAGTTGTACCTGCCATAAAGGAGCCCATAGAGATTTTCTGTGATAACGAAGGTGCGGTTGCCTTGACCAAGGAACCGAGGGGTCATGGTAGATCAAGACATATCGACAGAAAATATCACTTCATTAGACATCGTGTAGAAGAAGGACAACTCATAGTTAAGAGGATATCATCAGAAGATAACCCAACAGATCCGCTTACGAAGGGACTGAGTAGGGTTAAGCACTTGCAGCATTCTAGGAGTATTGGGCTGAAGGATGATATTAGTATAGATTAGATAGTATTAGAAACGAGTAATAGATAAATGTAATTAACATTTGACAATTAAATAAAGGATTTTTATTTATGAGTAATGTTATTGTCTTATGTTGATCGTATAACTATTGTTTCACTTTGCATGTTTTGACTTCCAGAATAATTGAGTTTATTAGGAATAATCGAATTGTTCAAATTGTCCACAATCGTTCATATGTTGGAAGTAGATATGAATGAAGATTGTCATCAATTGGTGTGTAGATTGTCTAAATGGTGTTAGACATAGCAAAGGGTTGCTGCAACGTTCATGAGTGCTTATGAACTAGTTTTGAGCATTAGAACAAACCCGCGCTTGCTGGAATCACTTTATGGAATACGATATAAAAGGTGATCGCAAGAAGATAATATCATATAGTCCTAAAACCTAGATATATGGTTTATTATTTGTTAATTGATTGTACATTGATAATGCGAAAACGAATCAGTAACTCGGTGTTATAAAACACATTGTTGTTCATAGTTGGTTAATGAATAAGTAAATGCATATAAGTCGAAGTTTATCTGTAACTTTTTTCAAAGAAGGTAAAAGCGATATATCGGCCGCTCGATGATTTGATTTGACTTATGTGCCGGGCCCGGTCAGAACTAAATTGATGTGTTCGATTAAGTTCTATGTTGAATAAATCGGAAATCGAGAAACCAAATGCTTGATTGACTGTTCCATAGTATTGTCAGCATGATATCTAATAGAGGACTGTAAGATCCCTTATCTAAAGGACAAGATTGATTAGATCAGAGTTTGACAGTGCCTTTGAGAGCTACGATTGCAAACCGAATTGTACTTGCGCTTATAGTTACTAGACTTATCCAAGTGGGAGACTGTTGGAATAGTGTCTAAGGCTACAACTATATTAGGCAAGTATTTGACCTGCTTGTGCATGGTCCTTTTGGGTTGCCTTCACCATAGCAACTTGATAGGATGATTTATTAAGAGAGAGTTAATATTATTAGTATATTATGAGAATAATATAAAGAATAATATATAGTTATTTGATTAATATATGTCATAGAATTAATTGGAATTAATTTGGTGACTTAAAGAGATTAATTAAATAAGAGGGTATAAACTGTCAATTGTTTGATAGTTACACTTTAGACTATAAATCCTTATCCAAGATAGGATGGAAGATTTCTAGGGCTTGGATAAGCCAAAATCGTCCATAGGGTTATCAAGGAAAGGATATGGATTAACTTAAAGTCTAAGTTATCCAATTAGGGTTAAAGCTGTAATCCTTAAGGAGTCTACAAGTATAAATAGACCCAAGGGGTGAGGGAATTCGACATACACCATCTAAAGTAAAGATACTCTGGCCGAATTCCCCCCCTCTCCTCTCTCCCAAATCATCCTCCTTGCTATTGGTGTTTGTAAGCCATTAGAGGAGTGACAATTGTGACTCTAGAAGCTCCATGACAACAAGATCAACAAGGAATCAAGAGGTATGATTCTAGATCTATTTCAATATTGTTTTTGCATCTAAATAGTCATTAGAAATCTTGGATCCAAAGCATTTTTGATTAGAAAGCCTAGATCCGAGCATTAGGGTTTTGCATGCGCACATAGGAAAGTTCTTATGGCTAAAACCCATCAAAGCGTTGAGCCACATGAACCATGGATCATAAACCCATGGGTATGGATTTGGGTTAACCCATGACCTTTGGAATTCCACATATAAATATGTTACTTCATAGCCAAAATCATGACTAATGTATTCTTGGAGGATATGGATGGTTTTGGTGTGTATGAACTCTCTCTTAAATTTCATCCTTTGTCCATGATGTGTTGTGACTTCATTTGAGGCTTCCACACTATTGGGGATAAGCTCTTAAGTCTAAATACATCAAGACTTCAAGCTATGTAACATTCAGAATAAAAAGGTATGTCATGAACCCCTTAAAATTAGAATTTTTGCATTTTTTGTCCATTAGTACGCTGGGTGTACTTAGGAGTACGCTTAGCGTACTAGGCCCTTTAATGGTGGAGGGTGTTTGGAGGTACGCTGGGCGTACGCGCCAAGGACCAGAAAACCATAATGGCAGACTTGAGGCCTATATAAACGAATTTAAGCCCTTCGGGCTAAATCCTAGAGAGCCTCCACTACCCTTGAACATCATTTCACTAATGGAAGCTTTGAGGAATCATTTGTGAGCTCTTAAGGTGTGCTTTTCTGATATCTAGTGTCCATTTCAAAGAGAAGAGTTGATCAAGCAAGCTTGGATCAAGAGGAAGCTTCAAGATCTTGCATCATAATCATATTTCAGAGCTTTTAGAGGTAAAAAGCTTGCACCTTTCCTTGTTGCTCGTTAGTTTTAGCTAGGGTTTTGTAATTGGTTCTCTTGTTGGATTTTGGGCCTCATTTGTTTACTAGAATGTCCCCATTCGTTAATAAGGTCAGATCTGGGATCCTTAAACAATTTGAGGGTATAAAAATAGGATCTTGGTGGAAGTCTTAACCTTGTGCATGAATGAGATCTAGATTTTAGTCATAAAAGAACGAAGTATTAAGCACTTAATGGAGAAAGTGCTTAACTGAGACTTAGAACATGCGTACTCCAAGTACGCTACACGTAACCCATGAAGACCCAGTACGCTGCGCGTACCTGGAGCGTACGCTGGGCATACGCGGGACAGTTTGGGCCGATCTAATTTTAGGGATGTCAAACTTTTGGCTCTCTTTTTGGTTTTGGGGCTGATTGGATTTTAAAAGTAAAGCCTTTTATCAACTACAGCATAGACATATTAAGTGGGCCTTTTGGGCCAAAGGGGCCTATTAGGGACATTGGACTTAGATCTCGGGCTCATTTGCAATGCAAGGTTGATTGGGCCTTTGGGGTTAGGGTTTAAAGGTTGGGATTTCCCTTGGGATAATTTATGGACCAATCATTGATGATATTATTATTGTTCTTATCCAGTTTTGGAGGTTGCGGGTCATTGAGAGTGCGGTATTCATATTCTTCGGGCGAAAGTGAGTCTTCTCACCATACCTATGGGTCTACGGCACCAAGTACGACCCATTATGTGTTTTGCTATGTGTAATTACTCTGTGTATTATTGTGTATTATGATTGTATGTTTTGCATGAATACCTCGGGGGGAGCCCGTGGCCTTTGGTGTAAGACCATGTAGGGTAGCCGATTGCAGTCCAAGTAAAGACCATGTGGGGTACCCCAGGGCCTTGGGTGTAAGACCATGTGGGGTAGGCCATGGCAGTCCAAGTAAAGACCATGTGGGGTAGCCCATAGCATTCTTGCTGAGTCTTTGTATACGTGGCCGACATGACTTGTACTTGTGTTTATGTATGTGTGGTGTAGTATGCTCATGGGAACTCACTAAGCATTTCGCTTACAGGTTATTGATTGTTTCAGGTACAACGGAGCTGAAAGGCAAGGGCAAGGCTTGATGGCGCGGCGTGCAGTCTATTTATCTATATCTTTGTTCCCTGATATGTTGGGGACCCACTCTGATATTTTATATATAATGTAAAAGACGATGTTCTTAACTAAACGTGTGCTTTATGGATTTCATGTCATTATATTATTTAAATTAAATGAAAATTTTCGTCGTAAATGGTATAAATGTTATCAAAATAATAACATAAAAAAACAAGAGATGAGAGTGCAATGTGTGTGATCAGCCGAGCCAAGTACGTAATTTCCCTATATGTTTGCGTTGATATACTGAATCGAACCATGCTGCCTATGTGAAATTTGCTATGTGTATGCATTTAAAATTGTATACAGTTAGGAACTTATAGCCTCAGAATGATTGGTTTGGCCTTATTTCCTGTTCCTTGTTTGGTTGTGACTTTAGGGTAGAATCTTTTAATCGAAAGTCTATTTGATCCCTTATCTGTGTATAATTTTGCATGCATAAGAGCAAGCTGTTATGATGATGTGATTGCTCTGAGTAGAGGAACCTTTGGGAGGACCGGAGGTGATAATGTGTGGTAAATGCGGGGTATGGTTTATTCATGGGAAAATTTGGAGTTTTCGGATTGAGCAGTGGAGAAGGGTACACGTATGTGTCGACGGTAGTATTGGGCCCATACTGCTGGAAGCACAGGATCTGTGCCCAAAGCACTGATGGATCCGGCAACCCCAAGGAGGGCGGGTGTAGGATTGTCTCTTATCAGGAAACCCTAATCTTTGTTGTTTATGAAATTTCAGTTATCATGGTGGTGACACGATTTGGAGCAGGAGGGTCAGGATCGGGATCGGGATCCGGGGCAGGATCACAAGACACTGCTGATGTCATTGATGAGAGGCTGCGATAATTCATTGTAGCCAAGGTTACCATGGCACCCTTGATGCAAACCCATTCATTTTTGGGATGGTCAAGTAGAGTATTATGGAGATTATGGAGGAGAGACTCAGATCTTTCAAGACGAAGATGGCAGCGGGACAGATTGGGACCCGAACTGCCTCCTTCCGGGAGTTCCGGGCATGTGCAGCGCACGAGCTCCTACACGGAAGTGGCAAAGGTTGGGTTTGCTTCGTGTATGTTGAGAGATAGGGCTCGTGAATGGTGGGGCAAGGTTACCACCCAAGTGGGGCCAGCTGGAGTGGTCGAGATGTCATGGGCTGAGTTCGTTCGATGATTTTGTTGGGATATGAGCATTCTAACACTCCTAAGTGTACATGCAACCCTAAATACCTTGGATCTATGTTTTCTCTATTATACATGCAAATATGAATATCCAAGGTATTATCCTAAACTAGCATACACAACTATCAATATAACAAGATAGAATACATACCTCTTTGATGGAGCTTGTCTTCATGAAGCTTGAGTGCCTAGTGCCCCAAGTGTGACACCTCAAATGGTTCACAATCATCAAAACACTTAGAATAACTTAGAGAGAATTCTACACTTCATGAAATCGGCTAGCCCTTTCTTACTCTCACTAGTGGCCGATTTTCCTCAAGAATAAGATGCTTATATAGTTATACAATTAGGGTAAACCCTAATTGTCATGACTTTCCATTTCCTTGGATCCATGGGTTCAAATACACCATGGAGCATCATATGGGTTTTGGCCCAACTAGATAATCCATGGAGCATTAGCCCACTATACAAGTATGGATGATTTACACAATCAACCCATATATTTAATTAGTCTTCTTTTGATCACTCAATTAATCCTAGATTAATTCTTGATCAATACTAATTAAATAATCTCATTATTCTTATTATTAATATACTAGAACTTATAATATATTAATAACCATAAGTGTTTTATTTCTCTCATTTAGTCTATCCAAGTGCATGATGGTATGCAACCCAAATGGACCATGCCGGGTCGGGTCAAGTCTTACCAATTATAGTTATGGACTTAGACATTAATCCAACAGATTTGATTTGGAGTTTTGCACCGCTTTTTGAGGTGCAATGGCTAGTAAGGGAATTTCATGATTTGTAGTAGACCACCGAGACTGTAGCAGAAATCACCGCCAAGTTTTGAGAGCGAGCCTTATTGATTCCGCAATATGATACCAATGAAGAAATGAGGCGGACCCGATATCATTCCATGCTGAGGGACAATATCCGGGAGTTCTTGAGTTTTACATGGTGCAAGACCCTAAACGAGATGGTGGAGAAGGCCTACGAAAGGGAAATAGAGTTGGATACCCACAAGAAGAGTGATTAGACACAGGCGGCGGGGGGTTAGGCTAAGAAGCCTAAGACCTCTGATTCTACGGGTAAGGGCCAACAGTCTCCCACTTGGATAAGTCTAAAACTATTATTGCGTATGACTTTAGGAACCAACTGGCAATCGTAGCTCTCAAAAGCTTCTGTCGAACTCTGACCTTGTAGATGAACTCTGATCTTGTCAATGACTTGTCCATTAGATAAGGGATCATATATTCCTCCATTCTAGATATCATATGGACTGAGACATGGATTATAATCAGTCTCTTTGTCCATTTGTTGTTTCCCGATTTCCGATTTATGACGACTGACTAATTGAACAAATCAAATCAGTCATGGCCCAGCCGAGCACTTCCATTTGTCATCATCAAATCATCGAGGGGCCCACAGATATCGCTTTTATCCCGAAGGTAAAAGGAATGGATAAACTTCGACTCATACGTCTTGTTTTACTACTTGTTGAATCATACACAAAGACACGTTTTATAGCACCGAGTTACCAAATGCGGTTTCGTGCAATCAATGTACAACCAAATCATAGTAACAACTCATATCTCTAGGTTTGACGAATATAAGATATTATCATCTCATGATCACTCATGATAAAATCCATGAAGTGATTCCAATGAGTACAGGTTAAATCCAATACTCAGAACTTATGAGCACTCATGAGTGTTGTAGCCATTTGTCCAACACCTTAGACCTCTACAAGCCAACCCATGACAGTCTTAATTCATATCTACTTCCAACATATGACCGACTGTGGATGGTTTGAATAACTTAGTCATTCCGGAAGAATAACCTAGTTTATTCGGGAAGTCAAAACATGCAAAGTGAAACACAATAATAATTGAATCCAATATGGTATCAAAACCTATGAACATAAATAAAACACCTTTTATTTATCACCATATCACATTATTCATTGTATACTGTTTCAGCTATCAACTTTATTCTTGAATTAAAAACAATAGTTGTCCCATGCTCTAAGCATGTACACTATGTTTTCTAAACACTAGTCATGCCACACACTAAGTATGCATACTATGTTTTTCTATGATCTTTACTTTGTGAACTAGATCAATTGAACATAACTTCAATGATTCTCTTTTCACACTCCCAAATCCTTATTGTAAATACAAGAATTCCAAATTCATGTCATTTACTGAAATCTGTTAGATTCTAAACTTATATGCATTGATCCTCTTGTAATGATTATGCACAAAGTCATAATGACTTGACAACAACCATTATAGACCATTCCAAAGGAGATCAACTCCTTAGAAACATCCTTCTTGCATTAAGTTTCCTTAATCATACACAGATTGAAATCTCTGACTTTGAAACATTTCCAGATTCCATTTTGACTATCACTTCTGAAAAAGAGTTGCCCCCTTACAGATTATGTCAATATGGTCCTTCCAGAATTATCACTATACTTCCAACTATCCTTGAGTAACCAATCTTTGGTAAACCTTAGATTGTCCTCAACAATTGTTTAAACCTTTTAGTCATATCCAGTTCTAAACCTTTTCCCTTCTTAATGCCCTAGGCATTTGGAAAATTTTAGAAAGGATGAATATAGCACATGTAATCGGTCCTATACCCGAAGCATATGGGACACGATTCATGATGTCTCACATAAAGACTAAACCAGTCTTTTGCTATAACATTTCCATTTCTATTTTCCAAGTTCTCATAATTCAGATTATGAAAAAGGGATGCCGTAATCATAATCGAATTTAACAATGCAAATAACGGACCAATATACAGAATTTCCTTATGTTGAGCCATTCCAACATGAAATTCATATATATCCTTGACTAAATGATTAAAACCTCATGATCTAAGCTTATAGATTTGAGATGAAGTATAATTTCCTCTCCCTTAATTATAGCAAAACAACTTTTCCCAATTGAAACCTTTTGTTTTCTATAATTAACATTGCTAACTTGCAATCTTTATCATAATTATCATGCTCCCACTAACATGATGATTATTAGCATAACACTTATGCTCCCACTAGCTTTGACATGTACTCAGAAATCAGCTGGACTTCTAGAAATCAATACTTTCTTGACTTTCTTACCAAAGTTCAGATTTCTGATACTGGATTGTTTTGATAGAACTTTATCAAAATCATACACCTTCCCTTAGATAGCACACTTGTGTGTCTAAACAATTATGAAGAGGGATGCCGTAATCATAATGGTTAGACCTTTTTGCCACTTCTCACAAGTCCAGGTTAGTGTGCCGGTAAACCACACACGCTCCACTAACGAGTTTGAGAATGCAAACATCACAATTGCTATGTAGCTAAAATCTACTTAGTGAAAGTGTTTCCTCACCATCATTTTCATGAATCGGAGAGAAACCTTATGACACTTAGATTTAATGGTGTATGTGTTCTTATCCATGTGAATTGTCAAAACCATAGTCACAAGACAAGGATAATGACAAATCCAAACTCGTATGGACTGAACTCAATCTTAATTTCTTGCCACCTAGCGGCTCAAGGGCTTGCCATTGCTTCCAAGTTGTTGTGCAACAAATTGAGAACTGTAAGAACTCATATGCAAAGCCAACTTTAACTGGAATGGGCACAGAATATGTCAACACGATAGGTTATAAACCTTAAGTCGTGTGCTAGTGAAAAACTTTAGGTTTTATTCTTGATTAGTTCTTGAGACTTTCAAGACCTTTAAGACTCCCACTGTCCTCTTGACCTATAAGACTCCCTTGTCAAACATCCAAGAGATAGTTTGGATTCTAATCAAGACAAACACTTCACACAATTGGCCGAAGTTGGTCTTTGTTTTATCCAAAACATCACAACTTACCAATTTCAAATGTACAAGAGTAGAAAACTTTTACTCTTACATTTGTCAAGTGTTTTAAACCTTCTTTAAGACATATCACTCATATTACAATCTTGGAGTATGACTCTAAGACTTGTATTGGAACGAAGTATGACTCATCTTCTTGATTTAACCATTTCAACAATTTCAAGATCACTTCTTCTTAGTCATAAGAATGCACTAAGACTTCCTTAGAGAACAAATTTTGATATGGTTTCTTAATCATTAAGATGATCACAAAGCTGATACTAAAGTACTCTCCCATCTTTTCAGATTTGAGAAACTTTTATCCTTCTGCCTAATTTGATTCTTCTTATTCGCTCTGCCTTACATTGGAACCTTTTCCAATGTCTCAGAGTTACACTTAAGCTTGTAAGTATAATCATATTTACTGAGCTTTAGTAAACTATGACGAATAGCCTTATATCTTTTGTGGTGGACTTAATCAGTGCACATGATTATGTACTCGATCCCTTAGTCCATTACTTGAATCACACATCCATGTGAACAAGTAATTGGTCTTAATTTTTCCAATACTTGAAGGTTCTCATTCATCATGCTATACAACTTGCATGATTCCAAGTCTCGGTCCAACTGAGACTTTGGATGATGAGAATCTTTCCTTATTTGGTAAATTTAGACATTACCACAAATGAAAGAATCAATTTCATACTTCCACTCTTGCTATTAATGGAATCATATAAGCAACAATTTTTCCTCAAATGCCATTGTAAGGATATTTTAAAATAAATAAAATCAAAAATTTTCTTTTATTTTAAAACTTTGCAGAAAAACTTATCCTTACAATCCATATGAAAACTTGTTGTTATCTATTCCTAAGCAATACCTCATAACTCCTAAGAAGTAGCTCAAGAATCCGATCTTCAAACTACGCGATAGAAATCATGTAATAAGAATCTCATAATAGAAACTTAGCAGAGTTAGATAGTGGACTTTACCTGAAGTAGAGTCAAACTTATTGACTTTAACATCCTTAGGTAAATTTGGCAGCTTCTCAACTAATGACCCTTTCTTTGGAAATATAAACATGTGGACCCTTTGATAATGGTACACGGGATTATCACAGACTTAGCTTTTCTCTTTACCATTTGTTCAACCGAGTTGTCTATGGCCGATCCCTTTCCATTGGGAAGAGAATGCTTTTCTGGATTTCCTGTGTCACTATTGTCAATGTCAATCAGGTTTTTGAGGAAGTTGATCTTAACAAATAAATAAGATCATTAAGGGTCTTGTCATAGTCTGTTTCATAAGTGTTCCAAAAAGAACTCACTATGTGACTTAGAAAGTAGTTGAACCACCAACTTTCTCAAGACTTTGACACCCAACTCTCCCGGTTTGTCAATATGTGACTACATCTCCAAGATGTGATCACACCTAGACCTTGCCTTGCCAATAGGGCTTTAGTGACCTTAAACTTTTCAAGAACTTGTGGGTTAGGGAGAATAATTACTAATTGGAGGAGGAGAAAGAAGTATGATTTCCATGGGACATCATCTTCATTTAGGAAAGCTTGTTTCAAGAGATTTGGGAAGATCATAAATGTCTAAACCAGACATGTTTTGGGAGATATTCAAGATAGTTGATTTAAAGTCCTTAATATGACACCCAATATGAAATATTAAGGCTAGGACCCAACAAACTATTTTATAACTTAGAAGAGGTATGCCGTAATCCAGTCTATAAAACAATTTGAAGGTAGGTGAATGACGATTCACCAATTTCCACCAAGATAAACGAAATGTATTATTAGGTTTTAATTGAATTTGAAACTCCTAGATCTTTTGAGATTCATTGAACTGTTCAATGGCATGTTTCAATCTCGAGTGTTCCCTTCAGGTTTTGTGACTGGGATGCCGAGGATCACAAAACAAGGTGTGAAGTAACCATGCAAATTACTTGGTACCCTTAAGTGTTTACCCCTCAATCGATGTGCCGGTTAACCACACACGCTCCATCGATACTATTATAAACATTAAGTTACCCTTTGCCTACCTTGTTAAATACGAGTTAGTGTGCCGGTTAACCACACACGCTCCACTAACCGACTTAAACAAAGTGCAAAGTGTAATTTCATGGATTAGCACCTTATTCACATTTTCCTAAGTAACTAAGATTGGGTATTATTAAGAGTATAGTTACTTAGTATTTATCATTAATACTTTTAATGAAGGGAGAATTATAGTCATGTCAAACCCGTTCGGCTAACGACCCTCCACCAGTCAAGCAAGCGGTGGGTGAGAGTGGACACCCATTAAGTTGCCATTTTATAGGCAACAACCTTATACCCACCTTATAGACCGGCTTCGTGAATGAGGCGTACTAGCGGTAAGACTGACTTTACTCTTATACATATATATATATATATATATATATATATATATATATATATATATATATTATTAACTTATAATATTATAAAGTATAAGGGTTGAATTTTAACTTTTAAAATTCTAAGGGCTAACTTGGAATTAAAGTATTCATAAGTGAAAACTTTACAAATTCCAAAACTTGAGGGCAAGTTTTGAAACTATTCAAAACTAATTAATTCCATAACTTATGTATTTAAAGTAGTTTTAATCCAAAAACTCTTCAAGTTCCATAACTTGATGACAAATTATGGAAGACTTTAAACTAATAAAGAATTAACTTTTCTTTATTTTATAACTTATGGAATTAATTAAGGTTACATTATTTTTATTTTATTTATTTATTTAATGAAGAGACTCTTGGTCCTCCATAACTTGAGGACAAATTATGGAGTCATAACTCCAATTAATTAGAACTAGACTCTTCATTTTTTGTAACCTTTGCCAATTTTATGAGTTTTATGAGTCTTTAATGTGACTCTTCATGTAACTTGAGGACAAGTTGCACAAACACATTTTATACTCAACTCTTAGATTAAAATGGATTGAAAACAACTATTTCAATTAACTTTTCTATTAATCTAAGCAACTCATAAGAACAAGATAATTCAAATCAAACTTTTTCATGTAATTAGTCTTTAAACTAATACAAAACATGAATCTATTGACAATTATCTTTGAAAATGGATTAGCATGAACATTACCACATTAAAAAAAAACTAGTTTATAAGTTCAAAAACAACTTAGTGTAATGTTCCTAGTCCATTTCTAGCCAAAAACCTCGAAAATATGTTGTATCGGGTCCAACTCGTCGAGTGCATGAACATAACTCGGCGAGTTGGATGCATTTTGTCTTGGACTCGTCGAGTCCCTTCATGGACTTGGCAAGTCTGCTGGGCTGACAGCACCGATTTCGATTTTTCAGCTTCTATTGCAGGTATAACAAGAAAACAAGCCTAGGCTCTGATACCACTGTTGGGTTATGAGCATTCTAACACTCCTAAGTGTACATGCAACCCTAAATACCTTGGATCTATGTTTTCTCTATTATACATGCAAATATGAATATCCAAGGTATTATCCTAAACTAGCATACACAACTATCAATATAACAAGATAGAATACATACCTCTTTGATGGAGCTTGTCTTCATGAAGCTTGAGTGCCTAGTGCCCCAAGTGTGACACCTCAAATGGTTCACAATCATCAAAACACTTAGAATAACTTAGAGAGAATTCTACACTTCATGAAATCGGCTAGCCCTTTCTTACTCTCACTAGTGGCCGATTTTCCTCAAGAATAAGATGCTTATATAGTTATACAATTAGGGTAAACCCTAATTGTCATGACTTTCCATTTCCTTGGATCCATGGGTTCAAATACACCATGGAGCATCCATGGAGCATCATATAGGTTTTGGCCCAACTAGATAATCCATGGAGCATTAGCCCACTATACAAGTATGGATGATTTACACAATCAACCCATATATTTAATTAGTCTTCTTTTGATCACTCAATTAATCCTAGATTAATTCTTGATCAATACTAATTAAATAATCTCATTATTCTTATTATTAATATACTAGAACTTATAATATATTAATAACCATAAGTGTTTTATTTCTCTCATTTAGTCTATCCAAGTGCATGATGGTATGCAACCCAAATGGACCATGCCGGGTCGGGTCAAGACTTACCAATTATAGTTATGGACTTAGACATTAATCCAACAGATTTGATTTGGAGTTTTGCACCGCTTTTTGAGGTGCAATGGCTAGTAAGGGAATTTCATGATTTGTAGTAGACCACCGAGACTGTAGCGGAAATCACCGCCAAGTTTTGAGAGCGAGCCTTATTGATTCCGCAATATGATACCAATGAAGAAATGAGGCGGACCCGATATCATTCCATGCTGAGGGACAATATCCGGGAGTTCTTGAGTTTTACACGGTGCAAGACCCTAAACGAGATGGTGGAGAAGGCCTGCGAAAGGGAAATAGAGTTGGATACCCGCAAGAAGAGTGATTAGGCACAGGTGGCGGGGGGTTAGGCTAAGAAGCCTAAGACCTCTGATTCTACGGGTAAGGGCCAGGAAGGCCGGGGCCGGTGTGCTAAGTGTGGGAGATTCCATAACAGGGCGTGTTGGGCAAGTGGGATGAAATGAGTAAATATTGCCCTAACAAGAGATTGATATGTTTCCACTACAACCAGACATGCCATAAAAAGGTCGAATGCCCTAGGTTTCAAGGAGGGGGAGGAGGAACGGTGGCGGCGCCCGAACCTGCCACCCTGAGGATCACTGTTGGCCGCCCTGTCAAGGCAGATATTCCGGCGTTGAAGAGCCACGCTTTCCAGCTGACTACCGAGGAGGCTCGGGTTGCACCAGACGTCGTGACTGGTATGTATCTAATACCTTACTGCTTATTGTAATCGTATGGATTATGTTTATATCATGGTTGTTCAGGAACCTTTTTAGTCAATGGTATGACTGCTCATGTTTTTTTCGATTCGGGTGCTACCCGATCATTTGTGTCTCTTACGCTTAGCAAGAAATTCCAGCATATGTCGGGGATCATGGACTCCCCACTCGAGTTTGAGGTTGCAGCTGATTGCACTGTTAGTGCAACAAGGGTGTATCGGGACTGTGTCCTGAATGTACTTGGGGAAAGATTTCGAGTCGACCTAGTTCTGATATCGTTGCAGGGACTGAAGGTGATTAACAGAATGGATTGGCTGGGAGTTAATGGGGGTCATGATTGATTATGAGCGATAGTTAGTTCGGGTTCCAACTCCCAGTGGCGGAGAGCTGGTTATTCCTTGTGAGGGGACCTTGCAGGGACCGACCCTCTATTTGACTGCGCAGGGAAAGAGGTTTATTCAACAGGGTTGCAAGGGGTTTCTAGCTTATATAGCGGATACAAGGGTAAGGGTCGCGACGGATATGGGCAGTGTGCTAGTTGTTCAGGAATTTCGGGACGTTTTCCTCGAAGAACTGTCGGGGGTGCCTCCGGAGAGGCAGGTAGAGTTTTGTATTGACTTGGTGTCGGGTGCCACCCCAATAGCAAAGGTGCCATACTGGTTGGCACCACATGAGATTCAAGAGTTATCTGCATAGCTTCAAGAACTGTTAGACCGTGGTTTCCTTCGTCCAAGTAGCTCACTGTGGGGCGCACTGATCCTTTTTGTGAAAAAGAAAGACGGGACGCACCGAATGTGCATTGATTATAGGGAGCTGAACAAGCTGACAGTGAAGAACCGCTATCCTTTACCAAGGATCGATGATTTGTTTGATCAACTTCAAGGTGCATCTTGGTTCTCCAAGATTGATCTCAGGTCCGGGTATCATCAGATGAGGATTAGGGAAGAGGATATACTGAAGACAGCTTTCAGAACTCAGTATGGGCATTATGAGTTTATGGTGATGCCATTCAGACTCACCAATGCCCTGATAGCATTCATGGACCTCATGAATAGGGTATGCAGACCGATGTTGGATCGGTCTGTGATCATTTTTACCGACGATATCCTGTTTTACTCCGAAACCAGAGAAAAGCACAAACAACATTTGAGGGAGGTACTGGAGACTTTGAGGCCGGAGAAACTATATGCAAAGTTCTCCAAATGTGACTTCTGGCTGCAGGAAGTGCAGTTTTTGGGGCATGTCATCAATCAAAAAGTTATTTGGGTTGATCCAGCAAAGGTGGAGGCGGTGATGCGATGGGGGGTACCGAGAAACGCCTTGGAAATCCGTAGCTTTTTGGGTTTAGCGGGTTACTATCATAGATTCAGCCAGGATTTCTCCAAGATTGTTGTGCCATTGACACGTTTAACCAAGAAGAATGTGACTTTTCGGTGGGATGAGGGTTAGCAGGAGGCTTTCAAGACTCTGAGGTAGAGGTTATGCGAGGCTCCAGTCCTCATATTGCCTGAAGGATTGCACGACATGGTAGTATATTGTGATGCATCGATTTCAGGATTGGGTGCAGTATTGATGCAGCGAGGGCATGTGATTGCCTATGCCTCGAAGCAGTTAAAGCCTCACAAGGCAAATTACCCCAGACATGACCTGGAATTAGGTGCGGTGGTGTTCGCTCATTTGGAGGCACTATCTGTATGGGGTGCGGTTTACCATCTATACCGATCACAAGAGTCTAAAGTATTTGATGGATCAATAGAACCTTAATATGCGACAGAGAAGATGGTTGGATGTACTTAAGGATTATAATTGTGAAATCCTGTATCACCCAAGGAAAGCCAACGTGGTAGCTGATGCCTTGAGTCGCAAAGCGGCAGGGTCCCTAGTTAGGGACATTTGTATGAGGATGACGGTGATGTCACCTTTGTTAGATATGATCAGAGGGGCTCAGGTTGATGGGGCAAAGAAGGAACACTGGAAATCGGAGAAAATATGGGGTCAGTATCCACTATTTGTTAAGGATAGTCATGGCCTTTTGACTCAATGTGGACGAGTGAGGGTACCTTGGCAGGGGGGGGTGAGGCAAAGGCTGTTGGAGGAGGCTCATAAGTCTAAGTTCTCTATACATCCGGGGGAAACAAAGATGTATAAAGACTTGAGGCTTAGTTACTGGTGGCCCTACATGAATCGAGAAATCACTTGGTTCGTGGAGCAATGCTTGACCTGCAGGAAGGTCAAAGCCGAGCACTAGCGACCTCATGGAAAGGTTTAGCCATTACCCATACCCATGTGGAAGTGGGAAGAGATCACTATGGACTTCATTACAAAGCTACCTAGGATGGTGAGGGGGTGGATGCCATATGAGTCATTGTTGACAAACTGACAAAGAGTGCCCACTTCCTTCCAATCACCGAGAGCATATCCGCAGAAAAGTTAGCAGACATCTATGTTCGAGAAGTGGTGGGCAGCCATGGGGTGCCGGTGTCGGTGGTTTCGGATATGGATGTTTGGTTTACTTCTAGATTTTGGAAAAAGTTTCACGAAGAACTGGATACCCAGCTACATTTTAGTACAACATATCACCCTCAAACTGATGGTCATAGTAAGAGAACGATCCAAACATTAGAAGACATGATACATGCATACGTGCTAGATTTTGGGGTAAGTTGGGATATATATCTTCCACTGGTAGAGTTCTCCTACAATAACATTTATCATGCCAGTATCGATCGATCCCTATTTGATATGTTATATGGTGAGAGGTGCAGGACCTTCGTATGCTAGGACGAGGTCGGTCATCGGGTCATGGGGAGTACAGAGGTGGTGCTCAAGACCACCGGGTTGATTTAGCAGGTGTGCGACTGGCTGCAGGTCGCGCAGAGCCGACATAAGAGTTATGCCGACCGACAACGATCTGTTCTTGAGTTTCAAGTAGGAAATTTTGTCTTATTAAAGGTGTCACCCTGGAAGGGGATTACCAGGTTCCGTAAGAAAGGCAAGTTGGATCCTCGATTTATAGGTCTGTTCAAGATCCTAGCCCAAGTAGGCAAGGTGGCCTATCGATTGGAGCTCCCCGAGGAGATTAGTCAGATTTGCAACACCTTCCACGTATCTCAGCTTTAGAAGTATATTGCTGACGAGTCCCCGATTATACCTTTGGATGACATTCGGGTGGATGGGGGACTGAATTATGTCGAAAGTCCAATTTCCATTCTACACAGGATGACGAAGACGCTTCGGAATAAGGAAGTAAAGATGGTAAAGGTGCAATGGCAACATCGAAGGGGTTCCGAGTGAACTTGGGAGCCCAAGGAGGAGATGCGGAGCATTACCCTGATCTGTTTTCATCCACGGACTTCGAGGGCGAAGTCTAGTTCAAGTGGGGGAGAGTTGTAACATCCAGAATAAAAAGGAATGTCATGAACCCCTTAAAATTAGAATTCTTGCATTTTTGGTCCCTTAGAATGTTGGGCGTACTTAGGAGTATGCTTAGCATACTAGGGCATTTTTTGGTCGCGGGTGTTAGGAGGTACGTTAGGATTACCAGGGTTTACGTGGGGCGTACGCGCTAGGGACTTGGAAAACCCTAATGCCGGACTTGCGGCTTAAACAAACAATTTCAAGCCCTTGGGGATAAACCCTAGAGAGCATCCACTAACCTTGAACGTCATTTCACTGCTGGAAGCTTTGAGGAATCGTTTGTGAGCTCTTAATGTGTGCTTTTGTGATCTCTAGTGTCCATTTCAAAGAGAAGAGTTGGTCAAGCAAGCTTGGATCAAGAGGGAGCTTCAGGATCTTGCATCATAATCATATTTCAAAGCTTTTAGAGGTAAAAAGCTTGCACGTTTCCTTGTTGCTCTTTAGTTTTAGCTAGGGTTTTGTAGTTGGTTCTCTTGTTGGATTTTGGGCCTCATTTGTTGGCTAGAACGTCCCGATTCGTTAATAAGGTCATATCTGGGATCCTTAAACAATTTGAGGGTATAAAAATAGGTTATTGGTGGAAGCCTTAACCTTTTGCATGAATGAGAGGCTTGGGAAACGTCTTAATGATGACTTGGGGGCTTAATGGACATGCAAAGGCATAAAGTTAGCAACTTTATGCCCTAGGAGGTATTGATGGAATCAGATCCAGATTTTGGTCATAAAAGAACGAAGTAATAAGCACTTAATAGAGAAAGTGCTTAACTGAGACTTACACCAGGCATACTCCAAGTACGCTATGTGTAACCCCTGAAGACCTGCTACGCTGCGCGTACCTGGAACATACGTTCGGCGTATGCGGGACAGCTTGGGCCAATCTTATTTTTGGGTTGTCAAACTTTTGGGCCTCTTTTAGGTTTTGGGCCTGATTGGATTTTGAGAGTAAAGCCTTTTATCAACTGGAGCATGGACATATTAAGTGGGCCTTTTGGGCTAAGGGGGCCCATTAGGGACATTGGACTTAGATCTTGGGCTCATTTACAATGCAAGGGCGATTGGGCTTTTGGGGTTAAGGTTTAAAGGTTGGGCCTTCACTTGGGATAACTTATGGACTAATCATTGATGATATTATTATTGTTATTATCCAGTTTGGGAGGTTGCGGGTCATTGAGAGTGCAGTATTTGTATTCTTTGGGCGAAGGTGAGTCTTCTCACCATACCCATGGGTCTATGGCACCAAGGCCGGCCCATTATGTGTTTTGCTATGTGTAATTACTCTGCGTATTGTTATGTATTATGATTGTATGTTTTGCATGAAGACCTCGTGGGGAGCCCGTGGTCTTGGGTGTAAGACCATGTAGGGTAGCCCGTGGCAATCCAAGTAAAGACCATGTGGGGTAGCCCATGGCCTTGGGTGTAAAACCATGTGGGGTAGTCCATGGCAGTCCATGTCACACCCCCGAACCGAATGGTGGAAACGTCTGAGGGCTATTGTGACTTAATTCAATACCATCACAATGATTATACATGAATCATAACATCATTCATCACCATGCATTGAAATATTACAACTGTTATATTGTTTACATTCGGTACATTGTTTTAAACATTAAAAATCCATAACATAAACCTTTCGATAATAAAATTAAGCAAAACACCTTGACATCACTTGGTACTTATTCTTCAGTTTACCTGTTGCCTGAGAATACAAGTATTTTGGAAAAATGTCAACATATGAAATGTTGGTGAGTTCATAAGTAATGTTGTGAAAAATGATTTCTGTGAAGTTTGAAAAACCCAGAAAATCCGTTATTTTCTGAAAAGAGTATTGTTTATAAAAAAAAAAGTGTGAAGATCCGTAAGTATGCTTGTCAATTTTTTTAAACATGTATAATTGTTGAACTTTGTATACATCACATAAGTAAAAGTGTTTCCCAATACATAAAATTACGTGTCTTATTTATTGTTATACCGATACGACGATTGTTTTTTATTACCTAGGTGACATTGGATTAATTATGGGTTGTGAGTTGTTATAATCACGCATTAATGAAAATCAGTAGTTTATAACTACCAATTACAAACGATCCTTTAAGCGTCGTCCGTACTACTCACTTAATCCAACCACCCTGACTTCTCATAGCCCCACAACAGAGGAGAAGGGAGGGTATGAAGCCCCCTTTATTTCCATAAGTTGTTCAAGGCTATCGGGAATACGAAAGGCACTTGACCCGAGTCGCATTTGACTTCTTGACTTCATTAGCAGTACCAATAGACCCTTGGGGCCCAACAGCACAATAGAGCTATTGAAAGTCTTTTTACATGGAATTAGGTCATAGAAGGGCCAATAACATGTAAGCGCGTTCCCTTCGGGACTAAAGATCATGTTATTGGGCTAGCAAGGCCCAACAAGCACGATTTGAAACTTTCGAGCGCAAAGATTGAATATTGACTCCTCGTAGATTTCGAGTGTTTATTGAAGTACTATTGTTTATTGATTTTTGATTTGTTATTGATTCGAGACCGAATCAATTCGTTTGGTAACGATATTGGTGTTGAAAGTGTATTTGTTATTACGTTTTGCCGGTAGTCGTGGATCTCGTATTTTGTCTTAAGGGGTTTATTTGTTTAAAAGTAAGATTTTACCTTTTCACGACCCTTCTTTGATAAAATTTGCACTTTTAATTCTTTATATAAAAGAATTTCCATTTTAGTGCTCAAACTATTTTTTCTCTCTTGACACTTTAGTACCATAACTTATTGAAAAGACAATTTCAGCCCAAATTTACTTTGTAAACAGGTTAAGTCCTTCAAAAATGAAGTTTTCTCGGTTGGAACCCCCATTTTTGCAACTTTTACAGTTTTGGCCCAAAATGGAAAAGTTTTGCATTTTTGATCCCTTTTGAATTTGAAAAACACTTTTGACCTTTGAAATGGTTTTAATACACTTGAACTCCCCTGTTTTACAGAAAGTTACATTTCCAGCCCCTCAAATTTAAAAATTTCACAAATTGGTGCTTATTGGGCCGAAAAGCCCATTTTAGCCCATTAGGTTCAAAATTTACATTTTAAGCCCCTCAAAAATGTTGATATTCAGAAAAATTGTATTAGAAACTGTTTGGACCCTTTTTAACCTCCAGAAATTATAGTTTGTTGTTTTGGGCCCTTAGTTTTGTATTTTTGACAATTTAAGCCCAAAAATGGGTTTTATGTCCAAATATGTTCATCCTAACCAAATGAACTAGTTTTCTTGACTTGATTAGTGTAAAATGGTGTAAGTTATGTTTATATCATCCCTCATGTTATAGATCTCGGTTTTTAGGTACTTTTTGGCTAACATATTCATCACAACACATGATATTACACACAAACATGCATCAAATCACACAAAGCATACATTTACTCATAGATATACACATTTGCTTGTATTCTCCCCCATAAAAAATCATAAAAACGAAGGAAAGGGGGTATGAAGCTCACCTTGAGTTGTAGTTTCGATTTTGAAAAAGATTGGAAGGAGCTTGATGTCGTTTTCGGCCCTAACAAGCCTTCCTTTGATGATTTCGAACATAGAGGGTTTCTAAGAGAGTGATCATGATTTTTCATGGATTAGAAAGAGATTTTTGTTAAAACAAAGAACCTAGATCATAGATCCAAGCATGATCTTACCTTAGATGAAGAATTTGTGGAAATATCTTCTTGAAAAACCTTCTAAATTTCGAGAACTTGACGAAGAGTGTAGGGAGTTTCCTTGAGAGATTTGTGAGAGAAATGTGTGTGTGTGTGTGCTTGGAATCGGTCGAGAGCAAGAGAGAGAGGAGAGAAGAGTGATTTTTGAAGTGAGTTGCATGAAAACATGAGATGGCATGGATGTTTGAAGTGTAATAACCTAGATATCTTCCATGCAAAGATGAGGTGTCATGAAAAAGTCAACTTCTTCTTCTCCTTTTGGGCTTGGGCCGAGAGTTAGAGAGGAAGAGAAAAGAATTTGGGCCTTGTATGCTTAAGCCTTTTTCATGGTTATGTTAAGTGATGTTTTAGTCCAAATAATCATAAATGTGAGTCTTATGACCTGTTAGGGCTAAATTAGGTTAATTATGGCCCAAAATGGTTCATATAATTAATTTATTTCATTCTAGGCCCAATATGGCCCAAAATATTGAAATAAATGGAATTGGCTCCAATTAGAGCCCATTTAAGAGTTCTAAGCCCAAGGTGGTCAAACTGGAAGCTTATTGGTCCATTGGGCCCAATAAGGAAGTCCTAGTCCAAAATGGACTTAAACAAGAACTTCTAGGGTTTCCAATTGCTTATTGACTACTTGAAATGCTTGCATGGTGTGTTTAATTGAAATTTTGTTGTCATAGAGTATGCATCATACATTCTCTTATGTCTTTGATTCATAATTTGACTTAAGTGTTGTAGTTACAAGGCACAAAAATTTCTAGTTGTGACATCATCCCCCCGTTTGAGGGAATTTCGTCCCGGAATTCTTTTGAATGCTAGATTTGAGAATGCTAGAATAGGTGAGGGTACTTTTGCTTCATTTGGTCTTTACGTTCGCATGTGAATTCTGGCCCAAGCTTCGCGTTCCACCGTACTTTCACGATCGGGATGCGCCTTTGTTTAGTATGCTTCACCTCCCTGTCCATGATTTCGACTGGTTCTTCAATGAACAAGATATTCTTGTTGATTTCAATCTCGTGAAAGGGAATGACGAGAGTTTCATCTGATAGGCACTTCTTTAGATTGGAAACATGGAACACGGGGTGTACGCTGCTTAGCTCAGCGGGTAGCTACAGTTTATACACCACTGGACTTATTCGGGCAACGATCTCGAAAGGTCCAATGTATTGTGGGTTCAGTTTTCCCCGTTTTCCGAAACGAATGAGCCCTTTCCATGGTGAAACTTTTAACAACACATGATCCCCAACCTGAAACTCTAAGGGCTTTTGTCGTTTATCAGCGTAGCTCTTGTGTCGGTCGTGCGATGCTTGTAGTCGAGCTCTGATTTGAACTATCTTTTCCGTGGTTTCAAGTATGATCTCTGGTCCCGTTAACACCTTTTCCGAGGCTAGTTTCTTTGCATAGCTGGGTGTCGCCCACCTCAGCCCAACACAACGGTGATCTGCACTTACGTCCATATAGTGCTTCGAAAGGAGCGACTTTGATGCTCGAATGGTAATTGTTGTTATGCAAGAATTCAACTAAGGGTAAGTGGGTATCCCAAGACTTCCCAAAGTCTATCACACATGCGCGAAGCATGTCTTCGAGCGTCTGGATGGTTCGTTCGCTTTGACCGTCCGTTTGTGGGTGATAAGCGGTTCTCATGTCGAGATGGGTTCCAAGTGCTTTCTGAAGTGATTGCCAAAAATGTGAAGTGAATCTATTGTCTCTATCTGAGATGATAGACACTGGTACTCCGTGAAGTCTCACGATTTATCGAATGTATAATTGTGTCAGTCTCTCCATCTTGTAGGATTCTTTTATTGGCAGGAAATGGGCGGATTTCGTCAGTCGGTCAACTATTACCCATATAGTGTCTAATCCGTCCGGCATCTTGGGTAGCTTGGTCACAAAGTCCATGGAAATCCCTTCCCATTTCCACCCGGGGATCACCGGTTGCTGTAATAACCCCGAGCGCTTCTGGTACTCCACCTTTACTTTGGCGCAAGTAAGGCATTTCCTGACATAGGTGGCAATTTTTTCCTTCATGTTAGGCCACCAATAATGTTGTTTAATATCCAAGTACATCTTGTCCGAACCTGGATGGATGGAGTATCGCGTCTTGTGAGCTTCATTCATGACTACCTCCCTAAATCCTCCGAGTTTAGGGACACAAATACAGTTCATGAAATAGTATACTCCGTCCTCTTTTACCTCTAGATTCTTCTCCATTCCGCGTAATGCTTCGCTTGCTCTATTTTCTATCTTAATGGCATCTGACTGGGATACCCCGATCTGAGTGATTAAGTGAGATTGGATGGTTATTGAGAGAGTTTTCTCACGACGATTAGAGTACTCCTTCCGGCTCAAGGCATCAGCTACCACGTTGGCCTTGCCTGGGTGGTACTTGATTTCACACCCGTAATCATTTAATAATTCAACCCATCTTCATTGCCTCATATTCAGCTCTTTCTGATTCAAGATGTGTTGGAGACTCTTGTGGTCCGTGAAGACGGTGCACTTCGTACCATAAAGGTAATGCCTCCAAATCTTCAGTGCAAAGACCACTGCTCCCAATTCTAGGTCATTGGTCGCATAATTCACTTCGTGTGTCTTTAGTTGGCGGGATGCATAAGCTAGCACTCTTCCACGCTGCAAGAGAACGCAACCTAAACCCTGATTTGAAGTGTCACATTAGACCACGAGATCTTCCGATCCCTCTGGTAGAGATAGTACCGGGGCATTGCAGAGCGCTAGCTTCAGGGTTCGGAATGCAACTTCTTATTTGTCCGTCCATTTGAATGGTACGCCCTTTTGTGTAAGCGAGGTAAGTGGCTTGGCGATCTTAGAGAAGTTCTGAATGAACCTCCTATAGTAGCCTGCTCGGCCTAAGAATTGGTGAATTTCTGTGGGTGTCGTCGGGACTGCCCATCCTTCAACGGCTTTAACCTTAGAAGGATCCACATGAATTCCTTCCCGACTAACAACATGACGTAGGAAGTTCACGCTACGGAGCCAGAACTCATACCTGGAGAGTTTTGCCTATAGATTTTCTGTTCGCAGGGTTTGCAGGATTTGTCGAAGATGTTGGCCATGCTCTTTTTCGCTTCGTGAATAGACTAGAATGTCGTCAATGAAGACGATAACAAAGTTGTCGAGGAATGGTCGATAGATTCGGTTCATCAGGTCCATAAATGCAGTAGGGGCATTTGTTAGACCGAAGGGCATTACGACAAATTCATAATGTCCGTAACGCTTTCGGAAAGCGGTTTTGGGAATATCCTCTTCCCGGACCTTGAGCTGATGGTACCCGGACCGTAGATCTATCTTAGTGAAGTAACTAGCTCCTTGGAGCTAGTCAAATAGATCGTCAATTCGTGGGAGTGGATAGCAATTTTTGATAATGAGTTTTTTTAGCTCTCTGTAATCGATGCACATTCTAAAAGATTTGTCCTTCTTTTTGACAAAAAGGATCGGAGCTCCCCATGGCGAGTAGCTGGGTCGGATGAATCCCTTGTCCAGGAGTTTGCTGAGTTGGCTGGACAATTCCTGCATTTTAGCAGGAGCTAGCCGGTAAGGCGATTTAGCGAGAGGGGTTGCTACTGGAACGAGATCAATTCGGAACTCAACTTGTCTCTCTGGGGGTACTCCAGGAAGATCTTCAGGAAATACATCTGGGAATTCACGTGCTACTGGAATGTCTTGAATGTTAACCTCTTCCTTGGTTTTATCTACTATGTGATCCAGGAACGTCAAGTCGTTCTTTCGTAGATGCTTCTGTGCCTGGATGCACGAGATGAGGTGAAGGTTCGTGCTAGGTTTGTCTCCGTAAATAACTAGGGTTTCGTGATTTGGAAGGCGCAGGCGAACGACCTTCTCGTGACACATAATTTCAGCATGGTCGGGGCTTAACTAGTCCATGCCAATAATCAGATCGAAACTCCTAATGGAAACAGGCATTAAGTCTATTCGAAAGACGTGTTGATTTAGAGTTTGGGTACATCCGATGTAGATTTCCCCAGTGGATTCGGTTTTCCTATTGGCCATTTCCAGTGTAAAGGTTTCATTGAGCTTCTGGGGTTGTTGTTTTAACAAATGTTTAAACTTATTGCTCACAAAACTTTGCTTTGCTCCAGTGTCAAATAGGATGCATGCATAAGTGTGGTTTAGGGGAAACGTACCAGTAACAACAGCGGGATCCTGAATCTCCTCCCCCTAACCCATGGTCAGCACCCTTCCTATTTCTCCATTTTTTGGGATTGTTGTTGTTAGGGCAATCTCGACGGAAATGCCCAGTCCTTCCACACCCATAGCAGGTGTGGCTAGGTCCTGCATTGTTGCCGTCGGTGTTGGTGTTGTTGTTGTTGCGGTTGTTGTTGTTGTTGATTCTGAGGAGGGTAAGTCCTACAGTACCTTGTCGTGTGCCCCTTCGGATTGCAACTGGTGCACTGCATCTCCCTGCATTCTCCATTGTGATGGAGACCGCACTTGTTGCACTTGGGAAGATTACCAGAATAAGGTCTAGGAGCACTTGGAGCAGCTGAGGCTGGAGCATGTGGTGTGGACGGAACTTGCATGGTTGCAGCATTAACCACCACTGTCTGCTGCTTCTTGGAAGTTTCGGAGCCTTGACACCCCTTTCTCTTATTGTTCTTCCCCTTCTTGCTATCATTTTCCTTCTTGGATTTGGTCTCCGTTGGCTTCTCACCCTTCTTGTTGTTGTGTTCATACAACTTCTTGGCCAATCTCTTAGCACTGTCGAAAGTTTCAGGATTTGCAGCTATCACGTTTCCTTGGATCGGGGAGGTTAGTCCCCAGATGAATCGCTCGATCTTCTTTCCTTTTGAGGTGATCATGCCAGGACATAACAGTGACAGTTCGCTAAACCTTGATATGTAGGCATCTATATCAGCATTCCGGATAGTAAGGTTCCATAACTCTTACTCCATTTTTAGAATTTCACCACGAGGGCAGTACTCGGCCATCAACATTTCTTTCATTTCTGTCCATGGCATGGAATTGGCTACGGGGAGTGTCATGGCTTCCACGTGTCCGTTCCACCAAGTGAGCGCTTGGTCAACAAAAGTCCATGCAGCAAACTTCACCTTCATCTCTTCAGGGCAATCGCATATCTCGAACACCGACTCCACCTTCTCGATCCATCATTTCAGGGTGATCACTCCTCCAGTGCTGTTAAAGGTTCGTGGTTTGGTGTTTGTGAAGTCCTTGTAGGAACATGTTTTGGTGGATCCTTGATTCATTCCGTTGTTCGAACTCCCAACCCCTTGTCCGTTGACTGCTCCATTGTTCCCTTGGTGAATTTGTGCCATTTCTGCGGTGACCGCAGCAGATACAACTGCCTAGAATGTAGTTGAGTCAACTTCGGGTGGGGTTAGTCCAGGGTTTCCGCAAGTGGGTCGTCGAGGCATCTTTCTGCCAAGGAACATAAAGATGTTGAGTATATGTGCTTTTTGTGTGAGCGTGATCCTATGAGCTAGGTGTGTGGCACTAACTTAGGTACTTTCACAATTTGGCAAACAATCATGGATTCGTACACATAGTAGGTTACAACATCAAAGTAAAACACATAAAAGTTTACTAATATTATCCGCATTAGATACATGAAATTTTTTGCTCGAAAGAGCATACATAAGCGTTACTAGTTCGACAGCATAACGGCTCTATCAGTATTGTAGTCACTTAAACATAGAGTCGGGGTACATAACATAGATCCTAATAACCTAGTAAGATAAGTCTATCCCTAACACTCCATGGTGTCTCCTAAGATAGTGGCGAGGTCATATGCCGAAGTGTTGAGCCAACAACTGAGCCATCTCATTCATGTCTCCAATGACCTCATCCCTCTCATGCTCAGCTTGCACTGCACATGCTTCCATGGTGAACAGCTATTGCCGCAGGGCGGCAGTCTCAGCTTCGGCAGAGTGATTCTCCCTTGCGGGGTTCACTGGTGTGGCGGGGTGGTCCGATTGTGCCTCGCCGACAAATGACGTGGTGTTATCCTTGCCCACTTCTTGTCCTTCCTCCATGTCATCATCGGTCTCCTCAAACTCGTAGTCAGTGTCCGTGTACTCATCAGGTCCGACGTCATGTGATTCCCCTTGATTCCCTTTAGGTTCATCTTCAGGCATCCCGTGAGCCACTTGTTGGGTCAAAATATGGTTTATACTTTACTTTTTTGGGCAATTGTTTTTTCTGTAATATCTATAAGTTTATGGTCATGTTTACGGTTGAGTTTAGGGCCGTAAACACCTTACAGCCGTAAACTCATTTATGGCCCATTTGTTTCCGACCCATGTTCCCCTAGTATAAATATAGGTATTAGGGTGTGAGGAATAGAGTGATGAACTAGAAGGAGTTTACGTCCAGAGAGAATAAGGAGTGTATGTGTGTGTGAATCTTTTGTATCTGAAACTTTAATTCATATCAATTGATACGAAGATTCATATTATTCTTCTTCTCCTTCTCTTCTATTTGATCTGACATCATCCTTTTGATCGGGATTCCGCACCATCAAACTGTAACAGCCCGGAATCTCAAGTATTGTTGAAATTATATTTATGGGGTGTTTTAAGGGGGGACTCGGCGAGTTGGAGCTAGACTCGCCGAGTAGGATCGCAGACCTGGTCGCGGGTTCGCGACTGGACTCGACGAGTCAGATAGAGACTCGGCGAGTCTACGCTGTTTAGCGAAAACCCTAGCCGTTTAGGTTTGGGACGTATAAAGGGGACTTATTGGCCTTCATTGTTCGTTTTAGCCTTCTGAGAAGAACCCTAAATCAATTGTGTGCATCTAGATCAAGATTAAAGGTCATTGGTGATTTTGAAGGAGTTGTTGTGCAAAGAAGAGAAGGGCTTGGCTAAGGAACAGCAAGGGGGTCACATTCTGAGGATTGGGGACACAGAGAACACATTATCCAGGTATGAATTCGTGTGTATTCTACTATGGTGATGTATTTAGAGGATTAGGGTTTATGGAACCCTTTTATGGATAGATTGAATGTTACCCTTGTTCCCCAAGCGATTGTAACCCTGTATTAGGACCCTTGGAGGTCCAGAATATCCCATGTCTGTGCATTTCGGGAATTGGGAAGGTTTTGGATTGAAATCCTTATGCCTTAGGTCAACATGTAAATTATAAGTTTTGGGGTGTAGCATGAGCACCTAAATGAAGACCTTATGTAATGAACCAGTCGAGAAAGGCCAGACCTATGAATGGTCGGAGCAGTTATGACCTTAGGAAGCAGTTTGAGCGACTGCATGGCATGGAGTCGCCGAGTCAGATGAGCAGACTCGGCGAGTAGCTTGAAGAATAATTGGGACTCGTCGAATTGTTCATCAGACTCGGCGAGTGGAGTCGGGGTGGCCCCGCGATTCTTCCAGGAGTAACTCGTCGGGTCAAGGAGGATACTCGACGAGTAGAAGGGAAACCTTAGAGGATTGGAGGACGACTAGACTCACCGAGTCGCCAGAGTACTCGCCGAGATCGGTCGAGTTGACCGTGGACCGTTGACCAGAGTTGACCTATGTGTAATTTCTTAAGGTCAGTTGTCTTGAAAGATAAAAGTATTAATAAGAGAATACATTACCCAGGGAGCTTGAAGCTCGGCGGATCAAGTGCAAGTGATTTCTGGAGTTGCTAATTTCCAGTATCCACGAGGTGAGTCTTCTCACTATGCTGTACCCGGAAGGGTTTGACTGTGTGACCGGAAGGTCAGATATGATTTGTGTTATACGTGCTATAAATGGTAAGGTATTTGCTATGCGTGCTATGTATGTTTATACGGACCGGAAGGCAATATGTTAGGTGACTGAAAAGTCGGATATGATATCTGATATATGTGCTATATGTGTTAAGATTAATGTATTAATTGTTGTGTATGTTTATGGGCCGGAAGGCAATATGTTATGGGCCGGAAGGCAATATGTTATGGGTCCTCTGCTTTCAGTAGTACGGGCCCATACTAGCTGGCACATCTACCCATACTTTCCACACGGACCATCCCAGAGCTCCTAAGTAGCTGCTTGACCTGCTCTCTCACCAATCCCATCGCACGTGCCCGCTCTCCAGCGAAATCCTCTACTTTACCAACGCACTCATCTGGCTGGGTTTACTCCCCAGTCTCTTCCGTCGTCCTCCCACTTCTTTGCTATCAGCTGCTGAAGAGCTCCTAATGATGCCAACCATCTACCTCCTGAATATCGTCATATTCACTTGGTAGCTGACTCCCATCATCGAGAGTTCCACAAAGCACAAAGCAAGCAACATTCGAGCATCAAAGAATACATAGGACTCCCCATCTATGATAACTCCACCTTCTCAGCTCATCCTCGAAAGTACCACCGAACTCTGTAACTCTACCCCTTATGGGTTCTAGCTGGATACTATCACTCATCACATACTTAAAACATAACACATATAACAACGAGTCCTAGGCTAAGGCATCACAAATCAGGCCACTCTAGTCCTAACATATGAAATACCTAGCCTGTCTCTAACATGCAATAATATCTCATAAAGTGCATTATACATATCTCATAACACAAAAGTGAGGGTATTTTGGAGAATCACCGTTCGGGCTCTGGCTGATTGTACACACTGATCTTTCTTGCTTTCTCTTTGAACTCTTATTCACTTTTAGAAAACTATTTATTTGAAAACTTTTTCTTACTTCCTCAGTTTGAGTCCAGATTTACCCGAAGGCGCATCCGAATCCCTCAAACCAAGGCTCTGATACCAATTTGTAACACCGTAAATTTCAAGGCAAAATTTTCATTTAATATAATCATTTTAATATTAAAACACTTGTTAAAAAAATCTCGTTCATAATTGAATTACAAAGCATAGTTTCATTTTCACTTGTATAAGAAACCAGGATCCTCCAAAATTTGACTCTTTCTCTGGTGTGTACAATCGAGCCGGTGCCATCCCGTGTTACTGAAAGAACCTGAAAACAACATAACACAAAACACTGTAAGAACGAAGCTTAGTGAGTTCCCCAGTATACTACTTACGCATATACGCCTTTCCAGGCCTTGAGATAATCGCCTTCCGGCCCATAACATATTGCCTTCCGGCCCATAACATAATGCCTTCCGGCCCGGAATCTCAAGTATTGTTGAAATTATATTTATGGGGTGTTTTAAGGGGGGACTCGGCGAGTTGAAGCCAGACTCGCCAAGTAGGATCGCAGACCTGGTCGCGGGTTCGCGACTGGACTCGACGAGTCAGATAGGGACTCGGCGAGTCTGCGCTGTTTAGCGAAAACCCTAGCCGTTTAGGTTTGGGACGTATAAAGGGGACTTATTGGCCCTCATTGTTCGTTTTAGCCTTCTGAGAAGAACCCTAAATCGATTGTGTGCATCTAGATCAAGATTAAAGGTCATTGGTGATTTTGAAGGAGTTGTTGTGCAAAGAAGAGAAGGGCTTGGCTAAGGAACAGCAAGGGGGTCACATTCTGAGGATTGGGGACACAGAGAACACATTATCCAGGTATGAACTCGTGTGTATTCTGCTATGGTGATGTATTTAGAGGATTAGGGTTTATGGAACCCTTTTATGGATAGATTGAATGTTACCCTTGTTCCCCAAGCGATTGTAACCCTGTATTAGGACCCTTGGAGGTCCAGAATATCCCATGTCTGTGCATTTCGGGAATTGGGAAGGTTTTGGATTGAAATCCTTATGCCTTAGGTCAACATGTAAATTATAAGTTTTGGGGTGTAGCATGAGCACCTAAATGAAGACCTTATGTAATGAACCAGTCGAGGAAGGCCAGACCTATGAATGGTCGGAGCAGTTATGACCTTAGGAAGCAGTTTGAGCGACTGCATGGCATGGAGTCGCCGAGTCAGATGAGCAGACTCGGCGAGTAGCTTGAAGAATAACTGGGACTCGTCGAGTTGTTCATCAGACTCGGCGAGTGGAGTCGGGGTGGCCCCGCGATTCTTCCAGGAGTAACTCGTCGGGTCAAGGAGGATACTCGACGAGTAGAAGGGAAACCTTAGAGGATTGGAGGACGACTAGACTCGCCGAGTCACCAGAGTACTCGCCGAGTCCGGTCGAGTTGACCGTGGACCGTTGACCAGAGTTGACCTATGTGTAATTTCTTAGGGTCAGTTGTCTTGAAAGATAAAAGTATTAATAAGAGAATACATTACCCAGGGAGCTTGAAGCTCGGCGGATCAAGTGCAAGTGATTTCAGGAGTTGCTAATTTCCAGTATCCACGAGGTGAGTCTTCTCACTATGCTGTACCCGGAAGGGTTTGACTGTGTGACCGGAAGGTCGGATATGATTTGTGTTATACGTGCTATAAATGGTAAGGTATTTGCTATGCGTGCTATGTATGTTTATACGGGCCGGAAGGCAATATGTTAGGTGACTGAAAAGTCGGATATGATATATGATATATGTGCTATATATGTTAAGATTAATGTATTAATTGTTGTGTATGTTTATGGGCCGGAAGGCAATATGTTATGGGCCGGAAGGCAATATGTTATGGGCCGGAAGGCATTATGTTATGGGCCGGAAGGCAATATGTTATAGGCCGGAAGGCGATTATCTCAAGGCCTGGAAAGGCGTATATGCGTAAGTAGTATACTGGGGAACTCACTAAGCTTCGTGCTTACAGTGTTTTGTGTTATGTTGTTTTCAGGTTATTTCAGTAACACGGGATGGCACCGGCTCGATTGTACACACCAGAGAAAGAGTCAAATTTTGGAGGATCCTGGTTTCTTATACAAGTGAAAATGAAACTATGCTTTGTAATTCAATTATGAACGAGATTTTTTTAACAAGTGTTTTAATATTAAAATGATTATATTAAATGAAAATTTTGCCTTGAAATTTACGGTGTTACAAATTGGTATCAGAGCCTTGGTTTGAGGGATTCGGATGCGCCTTCGGGTAAATCTCGACTCAAACTGAGGAAGTAAGAAAAAGTTTTCAAATAAATAGTTTTCTAAAAGTGAATAAGAGTTCAAAGAGAAAGCAAGAAAGATCAGTGTGTACAATCAGCCAGAGCCCGAACGGTGATTCCCAAAAATACCCTCACTTTTGTGTTATGAGATATGTATGATGCACTTTATGAGATATTATTGCATGTTAGAGACAGGCTAGGTATTTCATATGTTAGGACTAGAGTGGCCTGATTTGTGATGCCTTAGCCTAGGACTCGTTGTTATATGTGTTATGTTTTGAGTATGTGATGAGTGAGAGTATCCAGCTACAACCCATGAGGGGTAGAGTTACAGAGTTCGGTGGTACTTTCGAGGATGAGCTGAGAAGGTGGAGTTATCACAGATGGGGAGTCCTATGTATTCTTCGATGCTCGAATGCTGCTTTCTTTGTGCTTTGTGGAACTCTCGATGATGGGAGTCAGCTACCAAGTGAATATGACGATATTCAGGAGGTAGATGGCTGGCATCATTAGGAGCTCTTCAGCAGCTGATAGCAAAGAAGTGGGAGGACAACGGAAGAGACTAGGGAGTAAACCCAGCCAGATGAGTGCGCTGGTAAAGTAGAGGATTTCGCTGGAGAGCCGGCACGTGCGATGGGATTGGTGAGAGAGCAGGTCAAGCAGCTACTTAGGAGCTCTGGGATGGTCCGTGTGGAAAGTATGGGTAGATGTGGCAGGTAGTATGGGCCCGTACTACTGAAAGCAGAGGACCCATACTTGATACAGGGAGCATTCTGAAGGTCCTAAGGAACAGATTGAGGAGTGATGCTATGGTTCGAGTACCATACATCAGAGTAGGTTGAAGAGTGATGCTTTGGTTCAGGTACCATACATCGAAGCAGATTGAGGAGTGATGCTATGGTTTGAGTACCATACATCAGAGCAGATTGAGGAGTGATGCTATGGTTCGAGTACCATACATCGGAACAGGTTGAGGAGTGATGCTATGGTTCAGGTACCATACATCGGAGCAGATTGAGGAGTGATGCTATGGTTCGAGTACCATACATCGGAACAGGTTGAGGAGTGATGCTATGGTTAAGGTACCATACATCAGAGCAGATTGAGGAGTGATGCTATGGTTCGAGTAACTTACATCGGAGCATGTTGAAGAGTGATGCTTTGGTTCAGGTACCATACATCGGAGCAGATTGAGGAGTGATGCTATGGTTCGAGTACCATACATTGGAGCAGGTTGAGGAGTGAAGCTATGGTTCGGGTACCATACACCAGAGCATATTGGGAAGGGATGTCATGGGATGATTACCATGGTTCGTAGTGAATGATGCTGGTGATTATTTTATTATCCGGTCATGATCGATGAGGTAGAGATCGGATGCTATGGGTTTTAGGCCTGCAGACCATGATTGAGTATGAAGAGGCGTCCCTCGAGAGGAAAGGCGAGTGCCTATTAGAGTATTTTGGTAAGGAGTTAAAGGAAAGAGAAAATTTCGGTCTGAGCTGAGCAATCAGTCGATAGAGGAGAGGTCACCTCCTAGGTGAGTGGTGCTATTTTGTTAGTGTGCAAGACACGGGAGGCCTGATGTTTCAGTTTTGGGTTTGGGGGTACACCCTACAGGTCGTATCGGTGATGATTTTCCCCAGAGTAGTAGGTGGCAGGTGTGCCGCGAGTCAGTGACTTATCGGGAGCAGACAGTCAGTTGGGACTGAGGTAGTCGAGGACCACACCACACCTAATTGAGAATAGTAGGTTGTGTTATAGTGGTAGTAGTGGGAGTTCAGTTGAGTTTTGCAGTGCAGGGAGTTTTCGTCTATGTTGGGAGTGGGTCCCTGTCCTTGGGAAAATTCCGGTGTTGGAACATTGGTTGATGAGTTGAGGTGAGAGGAACGACGATTTTGCGGTGCAGTCTATGAGACAGGGATGTTATTGAGCAGTTGAGATGTTTAGTGTTGGATTGGTATGAGATTTGGAACGATTAGAGGCAGTCGTGATGAGAGGTTCTTGAGGATTTCATCAGAGGTTCAGAGTATAGGGGGTTGATTGAGTTCCTTAAAGGGAATTATTGGGCGTGGTGTAGCACTTTCCGGGGACAGGTGCGATTTCGCTGGTGGAAAAATAGTCGTGGGTTGGTTGTGTGCTAATTGGTAATGGTTCGAACCCTAAGTGGGGGAGAACCGGGTGCATTATGTAAAGCAAAGATTTTTCAAGAGTAGTTATAGGTGGAGTATAGAGATATGCTGTAATAAATCATGAAACCAGAGATGTCGGTGATCGAGGAAAGGGGTCAGAGTGAGTTAATGCGGGAAGTACTTGAGGAGGAGGACGAATGTATCCATGATAGGTGATTGGTGTTGTTGCAAGTAGATAGAGAATGATTGGGCGGCCAACTCCCGGGGTCGGTATGCGTATCCTCGTTTGGATTTTGAGCGTCGGGAAAAAGGGGTTTCGGAGGATTATCAGTATATTTCGTAGCGTCAGCGTTTTCTTGTATTCCAATCGAGAAATTATATGCACCGAAGTTGTAATGTGGGAAAAATGTAGATCTAATTTTGGGGTTCAGAGGAAACGTATAATTGTGTTTATATGGTGCTTGGGGCAGGAGATCAGTGGTTGTGACAGGATCTTGTGGTGTTCTGTTGGAGTACTCTGTGATATCCGGGTATGATATCCTTATTTCGAAATTACTTGTGAACCCTGAATTGAATCGACGTGTGGCATATCAAGTATCTGTGAATCCAGTGGGAGCCCTTCGAGTATGAGCATCCAGGGAGATTATTTGAGAGAGTGGATTTTCGCATAGATGGGCATTTGTTACGTTGATTGCCTCCAGAGTCTGTGATGGATATTTGAGTCGTAGTACTCCCTACTCAGAGGGTGTTGTGATGCTGCGTGGAGTTGCAGTACTCACTAAATGGCAAGAGAATTTCGATGTTGGAATGTTTTCGAGCAGTGCATGATGTGGAAGAGTTGGGTTTGAGTAGCCCTGGTATTGAGTCCTTGGAGCTTGGATGTTGAGTCGGGGGCGAGACGGGGGTCTCCGTCTTTGTCAGGAGATGCGGGGAGATACGCAGGGAATATGCGGAGCAGAAACCAGATATTTGAGTTGAGACAATCCTCGGTTGAATTGTATTTTTCTCGCATGAGGAAAAGAGGATTTTGTGACTTGCGTGTCACTGGGCCGGGATAGTGGTCACGGGGAGGAAGTTAGTGGGACACTTGGATCATGATACGGGTGACGTTGGGGGCTCAGCTGTGGAGCCAAAAGCTGATCTAGTACTCAGTCTTGAAGAGGAATATGAGAAAGGAGATTATCCTGATGACATCTAAGGACACTTTAGAGAGAGTGAACGATTCAGACGCTCGAAGACATGCTTCGGGCATGTGTATTAGATTTTGGAGGAAGCCGCGGTACGTATTTATCCTTGGTTGAGTTGTCCCATATCAACAGCCATCATTAGTGCATTGGTATGTCGCCTTTTGAGCTGTTGCATAGGAGGTGATGTCGGACCCTCATTACTGAGGAAAGGTAACGCATGGGCCTGAGAGTCCTTACGAGCAGATCCAGAGCATGTGCGATACATGGAGTAGTGGCAAGGTCGTCAAGCGGATTTCCCTAGGTAAGGGAGAGGAAGGTATGTTGGGACTAGTGCAGCATGTGTATGCGAATACAAGAAGGGAACTCGTGAGAGTTGCTCTGAGAGTGCGAATGGGTCTCTCGGTCGTTCCGAAATGGATAAAGTTGGCTTTGGATCGGGGATCCGGTGATTCATGGTTTCCTAACCCTTATGGGTCGAGTGATCGTTGAGATTTGGAGCAGAATTGCATCGTGGGTAATTCTCGGTTACAAGGAGTAGTGGGCAGTACAAAGATCGTGCTTCAGTCGACAGAGCAGATTCAGCAGGTTAAACAGAGGTTATTGATCGCCTAGAGCTGACAGAAAAGTTATGCAGATAGACGCCGGTGCGAGCTTGAGTTTTAGGTCGACGATTTCGTACACCTGAAGGTCTCTCCTGGAAAAGGGGTGATTCGATTCAGGAAGAGGGGCAAGTTGTGGCCCCGGTATGTTGGGCCTTTTTCGTGAAATTGTGAGGGTAGGACGGGTGGCCTATCGTTTGTAGTTGCCAGCGGAATCTCAAGTATTGTTGAAATTATATTTATGGGGTGTTTTAAGGGGGGACTCGGTGAGTTAGAGCCAGACTCGCCGAGTAGGATCGCAAACATGGTCGCGGGTTCGCGACTGGACTCGACGAGTCAGATAGGGACTCGGCGAGTCTGCGCTGTTTAGCGAAAACCCTAGCCGTTTAGGTTTGGGATGTATAAAGGGGACTTATTGGCCTTCATTGTTCGTTTTAGCCTTTTGAGAAGAACCCTAAATCGATTGTGTGCATCTAGATCAAGATTAAAGGTCATTGGTGATTTTGAAGGAGTTGTTGTGCAAAGAAGAGAAGGGCTTGGCTAAGGAACAGCAAGGGGGTCACATTCTGAGGATTGGGGACATAGAGAACACATTATCCAGGTGTGAATTCGTGTGTATTCTGCTATGGTGATGTATTTAGAGGATTAGGGTTTATGGAACCCTTTTATGGATAGATTGAATGTTACCCTTGTTCCCCAAGCGATTGTAAACCTGTATTAGGACCCTTGGAGGTCCAGAATATCCCATGTCTGTGCATTTCGGGAATTGGGAAGGTTTTGGATTGAAATCCTTATGCCTTAGGTCAACATGTAAATTATAAGTTTTGGGGTGTAGCATGAGCACCTAAAGGAAGACCTTATGTAATGAACCAGTCGAGGAAGGCCAGACCTATGAATGGTCGGAGCAGTTATGACCTTAGGAAGCAGTTTGAGCGACTGCATGGCATGGACTCGCCGAGTCAGATGAGCAGACTCGGCGAGTAGCTTGAAGAATAACTGGGACTCGTCGAGTTGTTCATCAGACTCGGCGAGTGGAGTCGGGGTGGCCCCGCGATTCTTCCAGGAGTAACTCGTCGGGTCAAGGAGGATACTTGACGAGTAGAAGGGAAACCTTAGAGGATTGGAGGACGACTAGACTCGCCGATTCGCCAGAGTACTCGCCGAGTCCGGTCAAGTTGACCATGGACCGTTGACCAGAGTTGTCCTATGTGTAATTTCTTAGGGTCAGTTGTCTTGAAAGATAAAAGTATTAATAAGAGAATACATTACCCAGGGAGCTTGAAGCTCGGCGGATCAAGTGCAAGTGATTTCAGGAGTTGCTAATTTCCAGTATCCACGAGGTGAGTCTTCTCACTATGTTGTACCTGGAAGGGTTTGACTGTGTGACCGGAAGGTCGGATATGATTTGTGTTATACGTGCTATAAATGGTAAGGTATTTGCTATGCGTGCTATGTATGTTTATACGGGCCGGAAGGCAATATGTTAGGTGACTGAAAAGTCGGATATGAGATATGATATATGTGCTATATGTGTTAAGATTAATGTATTAATTGCTGTGTATGTTTATGGGCCGGAAGGCAATATGTTATGGGCCGGAAGGCAATATGTTATGGGCCGGAAGGCATTATGTTATGGGCCGAAATGCAATATGTTATGGGCCGGAAGGCGATTATCTCAAGGCCTGGAAAGGCGTATATGCGTAAGTAGTATACTGGGGAACTCACTAAGCTTCGTGCTTACAGTGTTTTGTGTTATGTTGTTTTCAGGTTATTTCAGTAACACGGGATGGCACCGGCTCAATTGTACACACCAGAGAAAGAGTCAAATTTTGGAGGATCCTGGTTTCTTATACAAGTGAAAATGAAACTATGCTTTGTAATTCAATTATGAACGAGATTTTTTTAACAAGTGTTTTAATATTAAAATGATTATATTAAATGAAAATTTTGCCTTGAAATTTACGGTGTTACACAAACGGATTTGATTGATACATTGGTAGATTTCGGGCTTTACAATTGGTATCAGAGCTAAGTTGTATTAGTCAATTTTGTCAGATATTAGGCATTATTTGATCTTATTTTCAAAAGATTCTTGCATTTTTGGATAGATCTCGCAAAAATAAGGGGGCTTTGTTCTTCGTGTTTTTCATGAAAAAGGGTTTTTGATCGAGTTTTGGAGCTTCAAAGTCAAAAAATCGCTGTTTTTCACGTAATCGTTGAAGGGTTTTCGGTTAGAGCTTACTGTCGGAAACAGTTCACGGCCGGAGTTTACGGCCGGAAACTGTTCAAGGCCGACGGCAGAGTTCGTGTTTGCGGCTAGGGTTTTCGAGCTTTCGCCTCGGAGTTTGCAGCTCGGCTCCGTTTGCGGCTTGAAATTCAGCTAAGCAGCAGCTCGCACGCGCATCTGAAAAAATTAGGAAGCGGCTTGCAGGTGCCAGCAATCGATCTCGAGTGCTTCAGCTCATAAGTCCAGCGCCTTTGCCAATTGATCCTGCTTGCTGCATGTTCTTCTCCTCCTGCATTTAATTCTTAAACACTCTTTTTCTCGCGTTCTAATTTCGAATTGTGATAGTTTTAACCCAAAAGCTCAATTTATTTTATTTTTAAATTCTATTTTCATTTAAAATTTTAAAAAAAAAATTTTAAAAAAAAATAAATAATAAAATAATAATAATAATAACAATAATAATAATAATAATAATAATAAATTGTTTTTAATTTTCTTTTATTTTTGACATTTTACTTAAAATTTTGACTTTGACTTTAAAGTTTGACCTTTGACTTTCTAATTTGACTTTTAAAATTTCAAATTTATCTTTTCGGTTTGACTTTTAAGTTTGACTTTTGAGTTTGACTTTTGAGTTTGACTTTTTAAATTTGACTTTTAAGGTTTGATGAGTTAAAAACCTTTATGATCGAATAGATCTTTGAAACAGGTATATAAAGAATGTAAAGCAATATTCAAGAATGGATTTGAATCTGTCGAATGATTAAACTTTCAATCCTCAGCAGAGCTCGATGAAGAACTTCTGCTGTAGAGGATTCTCGGGTTACAAAAAGATAACTTCTATAATTACACCGTAAAACCCTAATCAATCGGTTACGTAAAAGATGCATGCAAGCATCTATAAATACACAAACCCGAGAAAATAAGATACGGATGGACAGGCCCATACCACACAAAGAATGGACCAGGAAGCGAGCCCAAGACACAACATCAATAACCCAATAATCTCCCCCTTTGCGTCAATAGGGGCGAGACTTCACTCCAGCTTGCTTGCCCCCGCAGCACTGGCTTTCTTGACTGTCTTGAACAGGCAGGGGATGATGGCAAGAAGTGTTTGACGGAAGTGAATATACCAGTTTATCATATCATTGAAGTAATTTTTGTCACTATCCGTGTTCTGCTTGCAACGATTGATTATACCCAGAACATGCTCTAGACAAGAGGTCGTGTAAAGATGTTTGTCAGCCAAAGCAAACAGGCATTTCTGGCCTTCTGCTCTAGTGAACATGACTGAGTTCTGTTTCGGGTCAATCTTTCCCATCTTCATTCGGTTTATGTCGCTAGCAAAACCCACTGGAGTGATGATGGGCTTCTTCCTTAGGATATTAGCAATCTCTTGATCAAGCTTAGCCACCTCCAAAATATAGCAAACCAACATTCTCTTGAAATGGTCTATAACCGGACCATATTCAGCTTCATTGACAAGAAGAATGTTGTGCAGAACAATCCAATCGTGAGGGTTGAGGTTGGGAAGATCAGCCAGAGAGATAGAGTGCTTAGATTTTTCAGATCCCCTCAAGACCTTGAATCTGACATTAACAAAATTACCTTCACGAACAGGCTTGAGTACCCGAACGTTGGTTATCTTCTGTGCGCTCCAAGTTTGGTACTGAGGTTGAGCAGTCCTCAGGTAATAGTCTATAAGCTCCCTATGCACCTTTGGGTTAGGATGGGGAACTTTAGCTATATGAGCGAACGCATGGAAGATGAAGGCCTTTTGGGTCAGGGGCATGTCGAACTGGGAATCAATGGAGTTGACACGGTCTAGTGAGATGACCGGTTCTAGCCAAAGAGTGCAAGGAGACTCAATGGCTTCTTTGATTAGCACCTTGAGGGTCCAAGGAGGAAACAGAGTTTGCTTGCTTTCAAGGAGATCATGAACCTCCTTCATCTTCCTCTCCTTGGCCTCGGCTTCCCTGACTATTCGAGCATTTTCATCCAGCTCTCTCTCTCTGGACTGCTTCCTGACCAAGTTGACAATTGGCTCTTGATCATCACTCTCATCACTGTCGTCAGCAATTTGTTTAGCTTTGGCTTGAGCACACAGACCTGATAAAGGACCGGATGATGGTTTGGGTGCTTTTGGAAGGACAGGTGATGAAAGTGGAATTGATTGTGGTAGAGAACTTGGAGGGGGTTTCTGTTGAGCTGTGGACTTCTTCTTTTCTCCCCCTTGTTTCGGATGGTCCTCCTGCTCAGGAATGCCTTCAATACGGCTAAGAAGGGCAAGAGCAGGAGCGAGCTTCTCGGCAAGACTTCGCCTCACCGAATAGTTGAGAATCGGATCATGGGCTTCAAGGATATTGGACAAAGCTCCGTGGACATCTGAAACACAACTCCTGACCACAGCTTTCTCGGACCGAAGAGAATCAATTTCCTTCTTGGCCTGGGAGAGCTGATGAGTTGCCAAGGTAAGCTGGGAAGACTTTTGGGCAAGCTCTTCCTTTGAGGTAGATTCGGTGGCTAGAGTGGCTTGGAATGAGAGAAGACGATCCGCAACCAAAGACACAAATAATTGGTTGTCTTCTTTGAGTTTTTGGCGGAAGCTGGCAAATTGATCATTTTCCGTCTCGAAGGAGTGGACCAGCTTCTCCACAACGGTGTGGATCTTCTTAGTGTTTAACTCTGAAGCCGCCTGTAAGGACTCCAGCCAGATCTGGGCGTCCTGAAATAGTTTTTCGACTTTTTCGGTCGCTACCGCACTGGCCTCCGTGGATTTATCAATGGCAGCAGCAGCTGTGCTGATAGAGGCTTCATGAGCTTTTGTAAGTGACTCCACCATACTTTGAATAGCAGCCTCTGAAAAGTGAGAAGTTGAGGAGGAGGAAGAAGCCACAAGATTGTCAATCTTCTTGTGGAGCTCCTTGATGTGCTTTTTGGTGACCGGAGCATCATCATCATCATCACTCTGAAGTTGATAAGGGCTGTAATAAATGGAGTCAAAAACGGTATCCTCCCCTCCTAAAAAGGTTTCGGTTTCAGCAGAGGGAGTGGGAGATAAGGATGCAGTGGGGGGTTCGGTGGTCATAGTGGGTTCGGGTGCAGATGTAGGTTCGGTGATTATAGTGGGTTCAGGTGCAGATGTAGGTTCGAGTTGTGAAGTAGAAACCCCCGTATCAGATACGTTGGTTAGAACCTCACGGGTGGTAGTGGTGGTGGCTTCTGTAAAAAGTGGTAGGGGAAGGGTGGTTGATGTGGTTTGAAGAGGAGTAGTTATGGGGGGAATGGAAATAGGGTCAGATATGGAGGGAATGGAAATGGAGGAGGTTATGATGGGAATGGAAGAGGTGGGTATAGGTGAAGGTGAAGGAGGTTTTGATGAAAGATGTACCTCATGATCAGGGGAGAGAGGTGGGGTTTCGCCTCGAGCTGACTCATCGGAGTCAGAGTGGTGCTCTTCCGAGTCGCTGGAAGAAGAGGAGAGAATGAGTTTTCTCTTAGGTTGGACTCTCTTCTTCTTTGCTGGTGGAGAAAGATCTGGTTTTGAGGGTTTCCGCTTCCTAGGAGAAGGACCCTTTGCCCCCTTTGCTGCTTTCTTTATCTTCCCTTGCTCGAGTTTCTTTCCGCGAGCAGCAGGTTTATCTGCATCATTAATGGACTGAACAATTTCAGCAGAAAGCTCTCTTGGGCCCGAAGGACAAAAGTCCTTGTAGGCTTTCATGATGATGCTCTCCTTTGACACCCCAGCGGACATAGAGTCCGGAATGGATCCGACGAAGGAAAATTTTGTCGGATCGGTGACAATTATTTTGGTGGTGTGGAAAACGCTGATGTGGGAGAGAAGAGAACCTGCAACAGTAGGAACATGGAGTTTATCCATGGCCCACTTGGTGATGAGCGTCTAAAACCTGGCATAGGATACCTCAGTGTGGCGAGAAGAGGAGGCAAGGCTCTGAATGAGTTGCTGCCATAGAACCGAGCCATAGTCTAGGTTAAGGCCATGATAAAGACCATAGAGAATGGTCATAAACATTTTGTTGGCCCCATCAGAACCAGAACTACGCTCAGAGAGCCCTTTGAAGAGAATGGTGAAGAAACCATTCCATGGGGGAGGGAGACACGATTTCTTGAATTTTGTAACTGTTGTGAAAATCTCCGTGTACCCCATATTGTAGAACATCGAAAATAATTGGCCGACGGTAATAGTGTCGGGATTAACCCTAGATTCATCAGCTTCAAAGCCTAGGAGCCAACAGAATCGTTGCTTAGAGATGGAGGTCTTGTGAGCAAGAAGATCAAAGTAGATGCGATCCACTGATCTATCATAATGGGCTATTGAGAAGACCTGGGAGAGGCATTCCATTGGTACAAGCTCGAATTTGGAAAGAGCGAGCACCAACGGAGAGTATTTGAGGCACTCCACCATGGGATACATGTAATTTTCGTATGCCTTAGGGTTGAGATCAATCACCAGACTTTGTTGCGCACGGATTGGAAGAATGTTTGTGCGGGAAGAGGTTTCCAGTACTGATGAAGAATTCGCCATGGTTGAAGGAAGAAGATGACTTCTATAAGGAAGAAGATGATAAACAGTAGCTGAGAAGTCATCCGATTTTGCTCTTTTGAGTTTTGAATGTTGTAAATTGGAAATGAAGCAGATGAATTCCTTTTATACCGGGCAGAAGAGAGAGAAAGATCATCCCCAAATCTTCTTGATACAATAAAACGGTTTTGGATTTGACTGAAGCGTGACGGTTGGCACCCCCGATGATTACGCAGGAGAGTGAAGAACTGTTCCGTTTTGGACGCGTTCCCATCACCTCACTATTGAGGCCGTTACACTGTCGGCTGAGTCAGCATCTTATCTATTTAATAGCTGTCATCCAAACATAAGATTATAAAGCAACCGAACGAGAATGTTGGAAAATCAAAGATTTTCGTGCATAGAGTGTGAAAGATAAGGAAATAAAGCGAGATATCTATGGGAAGTAGTGATGTCAAAATTGACACAAAACAGTTGATCCTGGGCACGAATCACTTTCTTCAAGGTTAAGAGAGACCTTAAAGTGTTAGTATGGATTCCCGTTGAATTACGATCAATCACTTTCTAAGAAGTGTTGAAAGGTTTCTTTTGGTTAGGCATAATAGGGTGGCTTTCGCTTCAATGTAGAAACCCGGACCTTGACATAAGACCAAGACTAAATGAAGTACTTGTGAGACCGATGTGGTCTGTTGAACAAGTAGGCAGGATAACATATATAGAGACTTGGAGAAGATATATGATGGTGAAATCTCAAAACAAAATTAAACTGGATTCTAGGGGAAGAAATGTTATGGTAAATAACAAATTCATAAGAATCGCACAAACAAAGAGAGATTTCATGTTAATCGTCAATTCATGATAGGTATTGAATGTTGGGTTTCACTGAGCACGTAGTGACACGTGGCTTAGATCATAAACACATATATTGTGCAACCATAAACCTCAGTGGTTAATTCTGAGAGTCTCAAGGGTTACGATATGGGACCGAAATATGATGGAGAAGATAAGGTGGTGAAGAAAAGCGATAGTACCTCTGCTGAAAATAGTGACCAAGCAGTAAACTCTCAACTCATATGAGAAAAGAGTAAGGTAGCTCAGGATTAGAATAAATGGAGCAGCCTTTTTGGGAAGACAAGGTTTGTATATACCTAGTCATGAAGGCTTTTATTCAAAATCAGTTGAGGCTTTTGGACAACATGCAGCAGCATGCTTCTAGGGACACTAAACTAAGTAAAATAAAGAATGAGACAAAAATTTAGACAAACCAAACAGAATTAAAAAACGAACCCGAAATGGACCGAACGCTCGGTTCATTTCGGTTCCAATTTTTTTTTTTTTTTTTTTTGGATTTTTGGAAAACAGCTTTACAAATGGGAAAAACCAATATAGAATAATTAATAATATTAAACAATAAATAAAAATAAAAAAATTTGAACCGAACCCAAAATGGACCGAACGCTCGGTTCATTTCGGTTCCTAAAAAAAATATTTTTGGATTTTTAGAAAGACAGCTTTACAAAAGGATACAACCATAGACAACACCTTATCGAGATTTGAGCGAAAAATTTGTTATGGGACCGAACCCGAAATAGACCGAACGTTCGGTTCATTTCGGTTCCCATGTGAACCGAACCCAAAATGGACTGAACGCTCGGTTTATTTCGGTTCATGTCGCTCCTTACTTTTTAACTTTGGGATGAAGTCTTTGGAACTGATTCAGATTCCATCATTCCTAGACCATGAAGGATTTTATTGAAACTGGCTTCAGGTAGAGCTTTGGTGAAGATATCTGCCAGTTGATCGGTGGTTCGAACAAAGTGAATTTCGACATTACCATCCTCCACATGATCCTTAATGAAGTGATACCTCAGTGCTATATGCTTGGTCTTAGAGTGTTGCACTGGGTTCTGACAGATCCTAATTGCACTTTCTGAGTTGCAATATAGTGGGATCTTTTTCATGTTAAGCCCATAATCCCGGAGCTGGCTTTGGGTCCATATTACTTGAGATGTGCAAGAGGCGGCTGCAATGTACTCTGCTTCGGCTGTAGAAAGGGAAACGCAAGTCTGCTTCTTTGACTGTCAGCTGACCAATTTCCCATCAAGAAATTGGCAGCCACCTGTGGTGCTTTTCCTGTCTAAACCACATCCTCCAAGGTCAGCATCAGAGAAGGCTTGAACGAAGAAGCCTGAGTTGGATGGATACCAGAGACCGAGAGAGGTAGTTCGCTTCAGATACCTAAGTATGTTCTTCACTGCAATCAAATGAGGTTCTCGTGGGTTCGCCTGAAACCTAGCACAATAACATACAGAAAACATGATGTTAGGCCTGCTAGCAGTAAGATACATCAAAGATCCAATCATCTGGCGGTATAGCGTAATGTCAACTGCTGGTTTCTCCAGTGAAGGGGTAAGTTTGGTTCCGAAAGCCATTGGAACTTTGACCTTTGAATCTCCATTCATACCAAAGTTGGCAAGAAGAGTTTTGGTGTATGCCTCCTGGTTGATAAAAATGCCTTCGGGTCCCTGTCTAATATTTAAGCCAAGAAAAAAATTAATCGGACCCATGGAGCTCATTTCAAATTTAGTCTCCATCAGCTTTCTGAATTCAGCTGTTAAGCTAGGATTCGTTGAGCCAAAGATGATATCATCGACGTAAATTTGTACAATCATAAGGTGGTTACCTTCCATTTTACGAAAGAAGGTTGGGTCAACCGAACCTTGTTTGAATTTAGACATCTTTAAAAACTTTGTTAGCATTTCATACCAGGCCCTAGGAGCTTGTTTCAGACCATAAACCGCCTTGTCCAGAATATAGCAGTGATTTGGGAACTTCTCATTGACGAAGCCGGGAGGTTGCTCCATGAAGACTGTTTCTTCGAGTTCTCCATTCAGAAAGGCACATTTGACATCCATTTGGTATACCTCGAAGTTTTTGTGTGCTGCATAAGCCAGAAAAATGCGAACAGATTCCAGCCTTGCAACTGGAGCGAAAGTCTCTTCATAGTCAATCCCTTCCTCCTGACAGTGTCCTTTCACAACCAGACGTGCTTTGTTTCTAATCACATTCCCTTCCTTGTCCATTTTGTTCCTGAAAACCCATTTGAGACCTACAACTGATGCATTTTGAGGAGTTGGAATGAGGCGCCAAACTTTGTTCCTTTCGAATTCATTCAGTTCGTCTTGCATAGCTTGAACCCAATCGGAGTGATCAAGAGCAGTGTTAACTGTCTTGGGTTCAACTTTTGAAACGAAAGAATTAAACATAGAGAATTCTACTTTGGAAAATAGGGAAGTTTGTTTTTCTTTAAGTTGCGATCTGGTCAGAACCTTTTCAGAAACATCACCTACAACTTGAGAGACTGGATGATTTGTGGTCCATTTGATGAGAGGAGGATAATTTGGATCATAGGAAGGATCCAATTCAGCGTTTACCATCTCTTCTGGTTCGGATTGACTTTCATCGTCAAAGAGCATATTAGCATTCTCCCCCTCGAGTGAATAGCTTTCTGAAACAGTCGGACTTTCGGGTATATTGAAGAGTTTGGGTGCTCCTGTGCCTTCAGATGCTGTGGTGTGATCAGATGCTACAGTACTTTCGGGTGATGCATTACCTTCAGGAGCTGTTGTGCATTTTGGTGTTGAGGAGCTTTCGGGTGCTACAGTACTTTCGGGTGCTACAGTACTTTCAGGTGCTACAGTACCTTCGGGTGCTGCAGTATCTTCGGGTGTTGAGGAGCGTTCGGGTGCTACAGTACCTTCGGGTGCTACAATACCTTCGGGTGCTGCAGTATCGGCGTGCTCCCCCTCGACTGATCGTGGACACTCCCCCTCGACTGATCCATTGTGTTGGGGTGAGTCTTGTGAACCTGATTCTTCTTCATTCATTCTTCTTGCGGCATCGTCAATAAGTTGCTTCAAGTGTTCTACCATGTTATCTGCTGCACTGGGCTTAGAAAGAGTGGCCTTCTCTAGTTCATCAAAAAGCTCCATGAATTTCTCGAATAGATTAGCGATCGAGGCTGTGACTTGGCCAGTTTGAGGAAAGATTTCTTCAGCTGTGTCTGTGTTATCCTTTAGCTTTTTAACATAGCTATCATCAAAAGTCACGTAGTAGGTTTCTTCTATTTTCCTTGAACGCTTGTTTAACACCCTGTACGCTTTGGAAGTAAGTGAATAACCCAGAAATATCCCTTCGTCGGCTTTAACATCAAACTTGTTGCGGTGTTCTTTGGAATTGAAAATGAAATACCTGGAACCAAACACATGGAAAAACTTCACGTTCGGCTTCCTGTTGTTGATGATCTCATAAGGAGTGAGAGTGAAGCGCTTGTTAAGATAAGACCTGTTCTGTGTAAAACAAGCAGCAGAAATAGCATCAGCCCAAAAGTATAAAGGTAAGGAAGCAAAACTTAGCATTGTTCGGGCAGCTTCACATAAGGATCGGTTTCGTCTTTTGACAATCCTGTTCTGTTGAGGTGTGTAGGGAGCTGAGAAGTTATGACTTATTCCCTTTTCTTCCAGGAATTCTTCAAATTCTTTATTTTTGAACTCCAACCCATTGTCGCTTCTGATATTTCGAACTATTTTCTTCAGTTGCACTTCCACCTGCTTGATGAACATCTTTAGTTTATGAGTCGCTTCAGATTTAAGCTTTAGAAAGAACACCCATGTAAAATGTGAAAAGTCATCAACAATAACAAGAATGTACTTGCTACCACCGATACTTTCAATTGATGAGGGACCACACAAGTCAATGTGAAGTAACTCTAGTGGTTCAACAACTTTTGTGTTTATAATTGATGGTTGACTTTGACGACTCTGCTTCCCCATTTCACATGCTGCACACAAATGTTCATTATCGAACTTGAGCAATGGAAGACCACAAACATGACCTCCGGCGACAAGTTTGTTGATGTCCTTGAAGTTGAGATGAGAAAGCCTTCGGTGCCACAACCAGCTTTCATCAGATTGTGCTTTTGATAATAAGCAGATTGTTGGATTCCCTTTGATTGGTTTGAGATTTAGGGGAAACATTTCACCTTTGCGCTCTGATTTGAGAATAACTTTGTTCGTCTTCTTGTCAATAATTTCCGAACCCTCATCATCGAACGAGACCTTGAGACCAGTACCTCCAACAAGCTGAGATACACTGATGAGATTATGTTGTAGACCCTCTACATATGCAACTTTCCTGATTGAGAAATCACCGTTTGTAATCATCCCGTAGCCTTTGATGGTGCCGAAGGAGTTGTTCCCAAATTTGACGTTTCCACCATTTGAAAGAGATCTGAATTCCCTTAGCTCTTCCTTCCTTCCTGTCATGTGACGCGAGCAGCCACTATCAATGTACCATTCTTCGTTAAACTGCTCGTCACTGATAACCTGCACAAATTAAACAGATTTAGGAACCCAAATTTTCTTGGGTCCACGTGAGCCTTTCACAGGAACAGGAGCAGAAAAAGAGATGTCAACAAAAAATGTTCTTTTTATCAAAGTTGTTTCATTTTTCTTTTTGATGGTGTAAACCTTAATCTTTGTGGGATCTAGAACTTTTGGTTTAGTCTCTGATTTAACTGACGAAACCTCAGATTTTCCTTTCAGGTCAGTTGGAGATTTAGGTTTTTGAGTTTGAATAGAATTGGATTTAGAATGGGGTTGAGAAGAAGAATGATTGGAAGAATTAGAAGAGTTAGAATGAGAGAATTTAGATTGAGATGATTTCTTGACTTGATATTCTAGGTGACTCTTTCGGTTTTGATTATCAGTGGGACCGAACCTAGAATTTTGGTCTCTTTTGCTCTCTGAACCGAACTCCTCCTTTCGGTTTTTACTATGCTCTGAACTGAACTTCCGCTTTCGGTTGTTACTGTGCTCTGAACCGAACTTCTGCTTTCGGTTGTTACTGTGCTCTGAACCGAACCTCTGCTTTCGGTTGTTATTTTTCTCTTGAGATCCAACATTATTTTTCTCTGAATTTAAATTTTTGTCACGAAATGAGAAATAGGCATTTTGAGATTGCCAAAACTGTTTTCTTTCAGAAAGATTCTTCTTGTATCTCTGATTCCTTTGTCGTTTTTGATTTCTCATCTGTTTCGGCTGATGATGGATGTTTGCCTTTTGATTTTGACTGGTGTCAACAGGTCCACTTTGAACCGATGTTGATTTTCTTGAATCTGCCTTATCTTTAGGAACATCTTTTGTACCACTGGAACTCAGCACATCAAAGTTATCAGGTTTGTTGAGTGGCTCAGGAATGTATCTTCCTTTTGCTTTCCAGGAAGTTTGCTCTGACATACCAACAGTTTCATCAGCATTGTCAATAGGAGCCGACCAGAAGAATTCATCACAACCATCATCATTGTCTTCGTTTACAATGGCTGTGAGTTCGGTTGTCTGATGTTCAGTTACACCTGTGACTTTGTACACCTGATTTGGTGTTGTCCTTACCTTTTGATAAACAACAACTTTTTCTTTATGTTTCGGGGACTTTTGTTGGGACAACCGAGCGAACTCCACAGAATTTTCTGAAATAAGATTTTTGTGGTTCTCGGGTTCATTCTTGACAAATTCTGAACAATCAACAGTGTCCTCTACAGAAATTTCACTCATATTATCGTCCTCATTAAGCTCAGATGCATTTTCAACATCAATCTTATTTTCTGAGCTCAACTTGGCATTCAATGAGTCAAATTTTTGTATGGTTTCGGTCCTTAGATTCAGTTTGTCATTTTCATCCAAAAGGTTTTTCAGCATGTCCTTATGGTCTTTGGACTTAATGAAGGATTCAATTTTGTCTAGACCATACAAATACGTTGGATTAACATCCTCAAATGAAATAATACTCTCACAATTATAAGCATCAGCATCAATTTCATCTTCTTTAAACTCAAGAAAGGGTAAAATCATGCGATGAATCTTTTCCCCTATTTCACAATTCAAATGAAGTTGAGTAATATTAGTATAAAGACGTTTGGCAATTAGACAAAAAACATTTCGCTGTTTCAAAAGCTTTAAATTGTCTCTTTGCAAATAAATGTTTTCATCTTTTATTTTGATTAACTCTGACTCCTTCAGTTCGATCCACATCCGCCGTTCCTCACTCTTCGAAGATGCCCTGCTTAATTGGTCAGTTAGGTTAGAATTGGTAACCCGAGTTTGAGTTAAACTACTATCCAGATGAGAGATTCTTGAATTAACACTTTTTAATTCCTTTTCATATGAGCATTGTGGGACTTTAAATGAAACAAAAACTGATTGTACCTTCTTGATCAATTCATCAAGTTCGCTGAACTGCATGCTGAGTGGTTTAGCAGTAAAGCACAGATTCTGTTGTTCCTTGCCATCATTCCCACCATCAGTGTTGTATCCCCTCATCTGAGAAACGTCGGATACCATCAAGCATCTTCCTCCACTGCTCTCTTCTTTCGCTACATAAGCCTTTCCATGTGAAGGCTTCCTCACTTCATCATCTTCGGAGTCGGTTGACCAGACCTCCACGCCACCGAACTCATCATTAGCTACCGAACCCTACACAATTAAAGCATTCATAGATGGGTTAGCAGCATATTTCTTCTTCCTTAACTCATCGAGCTTTTTCTTCAACATAGCTTCTTCATCATTTTCTTCGTCCTTTTCTACCATCTTTTTGAGGACGCAGTCTTTTGCATAGTGGTTCTTTCCTCCACAATAAAAGCAGCTTACTCCAGAATCTCCTTCCGCCTTCGGTTCCTTCTTTGATTCTTCAGCTTTCGGTTCATTTTTGACTTTTTCAGCGCTATAGCTTGCTTGCCAGTTTCGGTTCCTGTTGGTGGGGAATCTCTTCTTGATGAATCTCTTAGGGTTTGACACCATCATAGCGTAGTCTTCAGACGTGAGATCATAATCATCCAAGTTGAGATCTTCGTCCTCTATCACCGCTTTTCTTTTCGACAGGAGGGCCAATGAACCAAGACCTGAAACCACGTTTTTCTCCTGTAATACGATCTTCTCTTGAGACTTCAGTATACCCACCAGTTTAGCTAGAGAATAAGATTTGAATTGCTCATGTGCTTTAATTGTGGACACAACAGCTCTCCACTCAGATCTGAGGCCGTTAAGAAACGTGACTTTCTGTTCAATCAACTTCCTTTCAATATCATGTTTAATCATCTTGCTAAGAAGATGATTGAAGCGATCGAACGTTTAAGTCACAGTTTCTTCGACTTTCTACTTGAATTCACCAAACTTGGATAAGAGTAAGGTTTGAATGGAGTGTTCAAGATCTTCGTCCGTAGAATACAATTAGCGAAGCCGATCCCATATTTCTTTGGCAGTAGTGCACAAACTCACCAGCCTGAAAGTGTCAGATTGAAGAGCGAATCTGATTAATCTCAATGCTTTAATATTGCACTGAAATTTATCTTTTTCGTCTTGGGCAACATCTTTAACATCTTTCAAAAGATCATTATACTCTTTTTGAGTTTTAATAATCCTTGAAGTTGCAGAATCAGCAAAGGGTCCCGAAATGATTGCTTCCCAGATAAGGTATCTATTATCCTCATATCCTATAATATAGTCTTCAAAGTGATTTGCCCAGACTTCATAATCTTGGGTGTAAAGGATGGGAATCTTGGTTGTTGATCCAATGTTGTTCGAAATATTAATGGGATTAGATGGAGACTCATCCATGCTTGATCGAATAACCTGTTTGAAAGATCAGACTTGTAATATATAATATTAGGGCAAAACGAACAAGTAATGAGATACGTCAATTATGGGGTGACGGCTCAATAATTATTAGTTAATGCGGAACAAACCCTAATAGCTTCTTTCACAGAAGAGATGTGTATGAATTAAACAGTCTCCTGCTCTGATACCATTTGATGAGTTAAAAACCTTTATGATCGAATAGATCTTTGAAACAGGTATATAAAGAAGGTAAAGCAATACTCAAGAATGGATTTGAATCTGTCGAATGATTAAACTTTAAATCCTCAGCAGAGCTCGATGAAGAACTTCCACTGTAGAGGATTCTCAGGTTACAAAAAGATAACTTCTATAATTACACCGTAAAACCCTAATCAATCGGTTACGTAAAAGATGCATGCAAGCATCTATAAATACACAAACCCTAGAAAATAAGATACGGATGGACAGGCCCATACCGCACAAAGAATGGACCAGGAAGCGAGCCCAAGACGCAACATCAATAACCCAACAAGGTTGACTTTTGAGGTTTACAGTCAAAGGGCATTTTCTTTTAAGTTCTAGTTTTGCTTTTAATAGTTTTTGAAGTTCACGAGGGAATTGAAAATATGAAAGAGAGTCGTCAGGAGATTTTAAGACAAAACTTCAACCTGTTCGATTATATCCCTAGAGAAACCCTCGAAGCTCAGTTGCAGCGATTTACCACACTCACTACTGAGATGAATATAGTCGGGATCTTCTTGACTAAGTCCGAGATAAACAAAAAGCTGCTAAATTCACTTCCGAAATCGTGGGGTATGAACGTGGCTATCATCAAGAAGACAAAAGATCTCAATCATCTTAGTATTACTGATGTAATTGAAGAACTTGATGCTCTGAAGTGTAGAAAACCAATGAGTTCTGAAAACATTCCGGTCACTGAAGTTACATGTTCTCCAGTTTGTGAAACTACGATTAACTTTCTTCGGGAACAAATTGATTTGCTAAAAAGGGAAGTCGAGGACCTAAAATACGAAGGATATCAACTTAGGAAACGCCAAAAACCCCTGAAGGCTGAATTAGAAGCAAAAACCAAGGACTTTAGGAAACTTCAGGAAGAGTATAGCAACAAGTGTGAAAATTATGATTATATTACGAGACAACTTGTTGCTGTAATTGAAGAAATTGACGCTTTAAAAATTAAGTGTGGAAAAACAGATGTCAGTTTCAAAAATTATACTGCGTCAAGTAAGAAAGTCGAGTCCATATATGAAACCCAATTAAAATTCAAAGAAAATAAAAACAAGGTTCTAGGGTATGATAGTGTACCTCCTCCTTATGATCATAACTACACATCCATCCCTATGACACAGGACGAAACTGACAGGGAGCCACATCTTCAATATGGAAAACGAGCTGGATTTGTGTCAGGGGGAGTTATTAATGTTGAAAATACTAATGTTTCTGCTTCATGTGCAGGTAAAGTAGCAGAAGATGAGAAAAAGGAGAAAACCATTGAAAAAACCAAGATCTCCTTGAACTTTGAATCTGTTGCTTCGAACTCAACTGTTTCTGATCAACCCGTTGTTGAGAAATACAGGCCACCAATTCCAACGCAATAGAGTTCTTGTGGCAAGTGTGCATGTGGGAACAACAAGATACAAGGCAAGGATATGCCACCAGGGGCAGGAAGAAACAATTTCCCAGTGAAGAAAAGGACTTGTTTTCACTGTGGAACACCTGGACACATTTCCAAAAACTGTCCAAATCGTGCATACGTTCCTTACTATGCACAAGGCTAGCAGAACGCACCAAGAGGGAGATACTCCAAAAGAAACCCCTCAAGGTCACGTTCAGGCCATGATGACTGGAATGCGCACAAGGCTAAGCATCCAACTCCCAAGAACAAGAAAGGAAAGCTAGCCCAGAAGTACAATTCAAGAGATGCCTCAACAAAACCAAGACCGGCTAGGTCAAAATCATCTCAACGGCCGACATCAAGATCAAAAGCAAGCACCGAGGCACCCATCGGATCGAAAAAGAAATAGGTTAACCCCAAATACAAATGGGTTCCGAAGGCTCAATCTCCCAAGTCTTCTAACGCTTCTAATATTTTTACATCTTCTGTTTGTGATAACCAGGACATGTCATGGGAGAGAGTACCCTGCATTAATGACAAAGGTCGACCCAGTTTCAAAATGGACTGGGTTCCAAAGACCAACTGATCCCGCTATGTGTCGGAGCAGCCATGGAGGCATATCATCATACTTTTGTTTGTTGGTAGTGGTTGTTCCAAGCACATGATAGGAGGCATCTCTCAACTATACAACACTCAGAATTTTTGTTTGAGTGTATGTGTCCTTTGCGGGAAGGGAAGAAAGGAAGGATCACTCATGGGGTTAGTGCTTAATGATATGAAGAATTTTCGAATATGTTCTGAGGTTATGCTTGCTGTTCTCAGACCTTCTTAATGCAGATTCAATCGGTGAATTACGGTTTGCGTTTTCTTCTCTATACTGTTGAGTTTTTCTTAATCTGATTCGTTTCAAAGAAAATTTTTTGTTTTAAGATAGTTTAAATTTGTGCATTTACTTTCGTTTCTCTCCTATGCACAAATTAAGGGGGAGAAATAAACAAAAAAAATCCAAAAACAAAGAAAAATAAAGAAAAATCCAAAAACATTAGAAAATCAGAAAATAAAAAAATATGTTGGTTATGTGCTTGAGGGAGATGTTTTGGGAAGTGATATTATCAAGTGACAAGTGGCAATCTGAGTCTGCGTAACGTACCCGAAGTTGAAGGGTCTATACTCTGGTTTGATGCGTCGGTAGGCACGAAAGATTCTAAATGGACTTGACTAGGCAGAGTTGAACTTAGGAAATTTATAGACTTGACAAATTTTGACCTAGTTAGATACATTCAGCCTGACAATACGACACTCGGATAGGTTGAGCAGGGAGATATATATGGGAATCTACTCGTCACATAAAATGAACCCGTACTTGGAACCGTGGTTTAACTTTTCCTCGATGTGCGGATTCTGTCCTTAATTCCAGTTGGATGGGGCGACTAGTAAATTCCGATAAATTAGGTCTGTAGAATATCATTTTCTTTCTTTCCGTCTGTTAGTCATATGTTGTCTCCTTTGCGTGACTTCCAATCCGACCTGGTACACAACATATGCAACTCTATTTCTCTGCAAGTTATATATGTGAAATACATCTTATCTGTTAGACATATGCTGTCTACTTTGCGTGACTTCTAATCCGACCTGGTACACAGTATATGCAACCTTCTTCTTCTCAATCCCTCTAAAGTAGTAAGTAATAGAATTCTGAATCTCTTCTCTCTCTGAATGGTTGTCTGCTCACCCGGTGTAAGGAGTACTCTGGAAGTTCTTGATGGCTAGGGCATATCAGGAAGCGGGAAACACGTTCCAGTACACTTAAAACTGAACTTATACAGATTGTCTGTAGATCTCTCTGCTCAATTTAGGTGGACAACAATATCCCTGGTCATCGTCAGCTGAATGGTCCTTAAGATATAGTATCTAAGGAATTAGGATCAGATAAAATTTCTAGGAACTTAGGATCACTTTGCCTTACAATTGATAGTATGTCCTAAAATGGTCATAATTTTTCGTGTTTAAGTGGATCATAATACCGACGATCGACCAGACAAAGATGTGAATATGAAAGGTACCGACAAGTGGATAAAGATTGTCTAAAAACTTTGATCCCAAATCATTTTTAAAGTTAGATATCATTTTATTTTTGTTAAATTTGTTCATAGTTTATTTTAATTTAAATATTAGGGAAGAATTAAAAATTAAAAAATAATAATAATAAAATCAAAAAAAATTCAAAAACCAAAGAAAAATCAGAAAAATTAAAAATCCAAAAATAGTGTTATTTCTGTTTTATTTCTTGTTCAGAAAAATAAAAATAAAAATATAAAAATATTTTTGTTTGTTTTAATTTGTGTGCTAAGTTTTCTTTTAGTTTTGTTTTGTCTTGAAAAGTGATTTCAGGTATAGATAAGACTCATGGAGTTTGTGTTGAAGATTTCTGAGCCAAAGCCTCGTCCGTGAGCATCGAAGAATTCAAATTTCGAAGAAGCAAGAAATGAAGATTATTCTTTCAATATTCAATCCTTCAACCCCAGAAGCAAGGTGAAGCAGAAATTGAAGATTATGTGACGGATTGCATTGAAGCCTTCTCAATCAGTCTGCTGCTATTGTTATACCTGCAGAAGTGATCTAGAAGATTTGTTCTCTCTGATGTTCTCTCTGAAGATTCTCAAGCTGAAAGCACTATCTTTCAAGAATCAGTACGTCAAGCCTCCTCACCCAATGGGCGTTCAATGTTAAAATCTTAAAGAAAAGTTCAAGTGCTCAAGATGAAGTCATTCATTGAAGATTCATATGTTCATCCTGATGCTGTGAAGAAACCAAAGGTTAAAGTTGAAGCCAAGCTCCCATTGAAGATTGACAAGAACAACTATCTACCTTTTAGGGGGAGCTTGTTGGGTCGTTAAGAAAAGAAAGCTATAAACCAAGGGGGAGATTGTTGGGTCAAAATATGGTTTACACTTTACTTTTCTAGGAAATTGTATTTTTCTGTAATATTTATAAGTTTATGTTCATGTTTACGATTGAGTTTACGATCGTAAACACCTAATGGCCGTAAATTCATTTACGGCCCATTTGTTTCCGGCCCATGTTCCCCTAGTATAAATATAGGTATTAGGGTGTGAGGAATAGAGTGATGAACTAGAAGGAGTTTACGGCCAGAGAGAATAAGGAGCATATGTGTGTGTGAATCTTTTGTATCTGGAACTTTAATTGATATCAATTTATACGAAGATTCATATTATTCTTCTTCTCCTTCTCTTCTATTTGATCTGACATCATCCGTTTGATCGGGATTCCGCACCATCAAACGGATTTGATTGATACATTGGCAGATTTCAGGCTTTACACCACTAGGACTTGATGAAACTGAATGCCTTGCTGCTCTCCTTCCATGAAGACTGGGAGAAGGTATACGAATAAACTATCATTATCCTATGACTCTACAACTATTGTATAGACTAAATGGATGTTCTCTTCTTGGTGATAGAGGGGTATGTTTTTAGGTTCCCTAGCTATCATGATCTCCTCAGAATGTGTGATAGTTATACCTTGGAGGGAATGTAGTTGATCAGGCTACATCCACTCCTTGATATGACTAGAACAGCTTTGGCTTAACCGAGATACTAGCATTATCTTGTTTGGTTCGATATTACGTTCTTTTTCCTAATGCAAGCAAGGATGTTTTTATTGTTGTGTTTTACTTATTTTGTTCAGAGTTGTATTAGTCCCTCTTTTTGGTTTATAGTTGCATATCAATATGTGCTTAGATATGCTAGTTCACTATAAACAGAGCTCTGATACCAACCTGTCACACCCCCAAACCGAACGGCGGAAACGTCCGACGGCTAATGTGACTTAATTGAATACCATCACAATGATTATACATGAATCATAACATCATTCATCACCATGCATTGAAATATTACAACTGATATTGTTTACATTCGGTACATTGTTTTAAACATTACAAATCCATAACATAAACCGTTTGATAATAAATTTAAGCAAAACACCATGACATCACTTGGTACTTATTCTTCGGTTTACCTGTTGCCTGAGAATACAAGTATTTTGGAAAAACGTCAACATATGAAATGTTGGTGAGTTCATAAGTAATGTTGTGAAAAATGATTTCTGTGAATCTTGGAAAACCCAGAAAATCCGATATTTTCCGAAAAGAGTATTGTTTATAAAAAAAGTGTGAAGATCCGTAAGTATGCTTGTCAATTTTTGTAAACATGTATAATTGTTGAACATTGTATACATCACATAAGTAAAAGTGTTGAACTCCCCGGGAAAACCCGATGTTTTCCCAATACATAAAATTACGTGTCTTATTTATTGTTATACCGATACGACGATTGTTTTTTATTACCCAGGTGATATTGGATTAATTATGGGTTGTGAGTTGTTATAATCACGCCTTAATGAAAATGACTAGTTTATAATTACCAATTAAAAACGATCCTTTAGGCGTCGTCCGTACTACTCACTTAATCCAACCACCCCGACTTCTCATAGCCCCAAAACCAAGGAGAAAGGAGGGTATGAAGCCCCCTTTATTTCCATAAGTTATTCAAGGCTATCGGGAATGCGAAAGGCGCTTGGCCCAACTCGCATTTGACTTCTCGACTTCATTAGCAGTACCAATGGACCCTTGGGGTCCAACAGCACAATAGAGCTATTGAAAGTCCTTTTACATGGAATTAGGTCATAGAAGGCCCAATAACATGTAAGCGCGTTCCCTTCGGGCCTAAAGATCATGTTATTGGGCTAGCAAGGCCCAACAAGCACGATTTGAAACTTTTGAGCCTAAAGATTAAATATTCACTCCTCGTAGATTTTGCATGTTTATTGAAGTACTATTGTTTATTGATTTTTGATTTGTTATTGATTCGAGACCGAATCAATTCGTTTGGTAACGATATTGGTGTTGAAAGTGTATTTGTTATTACGTTTCGCCGGTAGTCGTGGATCTCGTATTTTGTCTTAAGGGGTTTATTTGTTTAAATGTAAAATTTTACCTTTTCACGACCCTTCTTTGATAAAATTTGCACTTTTAATTCTTTATATAAAAGAATTTCCATTTTAGTCCTCAAACCATTTATTTCTCTTGACACTTTAGCACCATAACTTATTGAAAAGACATTTTCAGCCCAAATTTACTTTGTAAACAGCTTAAGTCCTTCAAAAATGAAGTTTTCTCGGTTGGAACCCCCATTTTCGCAACTTTTACAGTTTTCGCCCAAAATGGAAAAGTTTTGCATTTTGGATCCCTTTTGAATTTGAAAAACATTTTTGACCTTTGAAATGGTTTTAATACACTTGAAATCCCCTGTTTTATAGAAACTTACATTTCCAGCCCCTCAAATTTAAAAATTTCGCAAATTGGAGCTTATTGGGCCGAAAAGCCCATTTTAGCCCATTAGGTTCAAAATTTACATTTTAAGCCCCTCAAAAATGTTGATATTCAGAAAAATTGTATAAGAAACTGTTTGGACCCTTTTCAACCTCTAGAAATTATAATTTGTCGTTTTGGGCCCTCAGTTTTGTATTTTTGACAATTAAGCCCATAAATGGGTTTTATGTCCAAATATGTTCATCCTAACCAAATGAACTATTTTTCATGACTTGATTAGTGTAAAATGGTGTAAGTTATGTTTATTTGATTATAGATCTCGGTTTTTAGGTAGTTTTTGGCTAACATATGTTGGATAAGGTGTCTAAGTCCATAACTTATTTGGTATATACTTGACCCGACCGGCATGGTCAATTTGGGTTGCATCTCATCCAAACTATTATGGATAATTTTATGAGAGTTATACACATATGTTTATTAATATATTATGAGTTATAATATATTAATATGAAGTTACGTTATTTAATTAGTTTTAGTCTTAAATTAATTATGAATTAATTTAGAGATTAAAAGGAATACTAATTAAATTATGGGCTATTTGTTTTATATAGTGTGGGCTAATACTCATTTGTTAATGGGCTAGGCTTATGTGGAAGTCCATGGATGATCCATGGAGCTTTTAACCCAAGGATCCTTGGAAAAGGAAAAGACATGGGTTATTAGGGTTTCACCCTAACCATGCACACTATATAAGCATGCTTATGGAGCATGAAATGGAGCCTAGGAGAAAACTAGTGAACTAGTGTGTGTGTGTGTGCATGTGTGTGGCCGATTTTATACAAGGTGTATACTCTCTCAAAGTTTTCCAAGAGTTTGTGGTGTTTGTGATTCCATTTAAGGCATTCACACTATTGGTGCTTGGCCCTCAAACTCCTTAGAACCAAACTCACCAAAAGGTATGTAATCTCTTCTAACTCTTTTATGTTGAAATGTTCCCCATGCCATGTTAGATAGGTTATAAACCTTGGAAAATTATTATTTTGCATGTATTTAGATAAACATAGATCCAAGGTTTATTAGGGTTGCATGCACACTTAGGAAGTGTTAGATTGCTCAAAACCCAACAGTGGTATCAGAGCCTAGGCTTGCTTGTTTGATACTTGATGCAAAATAGTGGAAAAATTCGAAATCGTTGTTGTCAGCATGGTGGACTCGCCGAGTCCATTGGGGGGACTCGACGAGTCCAAGGCAATCTTCAACCTACTCGGTGAGTAAGTTCATGCACTCGACGAGTAGGATCGAAAGAGTGCAGATTCTCGACTTTTGCTGCTGGAAATGGACTAGAAACATTACCCTAAACTGTTTTGGTGTTATAAAACTTATTTTAGTTGGTGTAATGGTTGTTCTAATCCATTTGCAATAGCATATATCAAAATTCCATGATTTTATGTGTTCATATAATTCTTGAATTTTTGATGATCATGTTCATGTTCTTATGAATTTAGAAAATGATAGGAATTATTTGCTGAATGTTTTAGGATTAATTCTTTATCATTTATGTGTTTTAATGGAGTCCATAATTTGTCCTCAAGTTATGGATTACCAAAGGTCACTTTCATTTAACACACAATTAAAACACATAAGTTACATGAAAATGAAGAGTCTTCATTTTTATGAACCTTTAATTCATAAGTTATGGAATGAAGAGTTTTGCAAAGTTCCAAAACTTGCCCTCAAGTTTTGGAATTTGTAAAGTTTCACACACTTTAATAATCTTTAATTCCAAACCTTTGAGTTTTAATAGTTAAAATTCAACCCTTATACTATTTATAACATTAATGGTTAATTATTATATATATGTATAAGAATAAGTCGTTTTACCGTTAGTAGGCCTCATTCACGAAGCCGGTCTATAAGGTGGATATAAGGTTGTTGCCTATAAAATGGCGACTTAATGGGTGTATACTCTCACCCACCGCTTGCTTGATCGGTGGAGGGTCGTTAGCCGAACGGGTAGAACAATGACTTTAAATCCTCATTAAAAGTATAATGAATATTATAAAGTAACTAAACTCTTTTAATTCCCAATCTTAGTTATTTTAGGAAAATGTGAACATGGTGCTAGTCCATGGAATTCACACTTTGTACCTTACCAAGTCGTTGGTGGAGCGTGTGTGGTTAACCGGCACACTAACTAGGACTAGTAAGGATCACGAAGGGTGACTTAATGTTTGTCATAGATCAATGGAGCATGTGTGGTTAACCGGCACATTGATTAGGTGATAATATTAAGAGTACCAAGTTTTTAGCATGGTTCTTCACACCTTGTTTTGTGATCCTCGGCATCCTAGTCACAAAACTTGAAGGGCACAATCGAGATTGAAACATGCCATTGAAAAGTTCAATGAATCTCAAAAGAATCTAGGAATTTCAAATCCAATTAAACCTAATAAATCATTTTGTTTTCATGGGGAAATTGGTGAATCGTCATTCACCTACCTTTCAAATATATTATTACTTAGATTACGGCATCCCTCTTCTAAGTGTAATATATTGTGATTGGATCCTAGCCTTAATATTACATTTGGGTGTCTTATTAAGGATCCTAAATATCTAATCTAAACTTACTTTCTTCATTCAGATGTCTTCCAACACTAATGCTTCAGGCTCTAACCCAACTGGTTCTTTCTCTCTCATGAATCTTTGTGGGAGGGTCATCTTTGATGGTTCCAACTTCATGGATTGGATTAGGAACACCAGGATGGTTACTCGTTACGAGGACAAAGAATATGTCCTCGATAAGGAGTTAAAAGAACTTGATGAGTCTACTGCTACTCCTGAGGAGATCGCTGAATTCAGGACTCATGAGAGAGATGCTACTAAGGTGGCATGTATCCTGATGGCCACGATGACAGCCGAGCTCCAAAAGTCGTATGAAGATTTCTACCCTTTTGTGATGCACCAAGACCTGATGGAAAGGTAGCATCAGAGTGCTCGTCAGGAGCGGTATGAAATAATCTCCTCCATAATAACTACCCGCATGAAGGATGGTGAATCCGTCACAGGCCACATGCAAAAGATGCAAAGGTATGTGGACCGTTTGCTGAAGCTGAATGTTAACATACCCGAGGAGTTGGCAATTGACATCATTTTGCACTCCTTGCCTTCTTGTTATGATCATTTTCGAATGACATATCATATGAACAAGGAGGAAGTTACCCTCAGCAAGCTTCAAGGACTCTTGAAGACTGCTGAAACCGGTCTTAAGGGTAAAGCGGTTGTTACCTCTACTACTCCTACTCCAACTTCTACCCCTGTTTTATCTATTGGGCAAGGCAAAGGGAAAAAGAGGAAGCACCCTTCGAAGGGTACCAAGGGAAAGTCTCTTGAAGGCTCCTCATCAAAGACTAAGAACGGTTCTGTCACTCCTTCTGCCATTCCCAAGGATGCTGAATGCTTTTATTGCCATGAAAAGGCACACTGGAAGCGAAACTGCCCTACGTACTTGCAGGATCTAAAGGATGGGAAAGTGAAACCCACCTATGCAGGTATTTACACTATATTGTCTAATTACTCAACATATTCTAACTCTTGGGTGCTTGATACAGGATGTGGTATTCACATATGTTCTGATTTGCAGGGCCTAAGAAGAAGTGAGGATGTGGAGCACAGGAAGATAAACTTAATCATGGGGAATAGGAAGGCTTCACCTGTTTCCAAGATTGGAGTTTATACTTTGTTGCTTAATAATGGGTTAAAATTGGATTTGAATAAATGTGTGTACTCGTCTGAAATGGCAAGGAATATTATTTCTTTTCATGCTTTGTACAAACAAGGTTTTACCTTTTTGTTTGATAATGAATGTGGTGGTATTAATGCTTTCTTTAATAATGTGTTTTATTTTAAAGCATTACCTTGTGATGGTGTGTATGAAACTGTGTCGATTGTGGACAACTTAGGAAATAATGTGTTGTATATTGATTCTTCTACTAGCCTAGATAAAGCATTGTTGTGGCATTGTCGTCTTGGACATGTAAACAAGAAACGCATAGGCCAACTCCAAAAGAGTGGAGTCTTGGAATCATTTGACCTCAAATCAGATGATAGTTGTGAATCTTGTCTACTTGGAAAAATGACAAAATCACCCTTCACTGGAACTTGTGAGAGGGGTGAAGGTTTGTTGGACCTAATACATACTGATGTATGTGGGCCATTCAAAACCGCCACAAGGGATGGTAATCGGTATTATGTGACTTTTATTGATGATTTTAGTAGATATGGGTATGTCTACTTAATCAAAAATAAGTCTGAAACCTTTGAAAGGTTTAAGGAATTCAAGCAGGAAGTAGAAAATCAATTGGGCAGGAACATTAAGATGCTTCGATCCGATCGAGGTGGTGAGTATCTTAGTACCGAGTTCCTTGACTACCTTAAGGAGTGTGGGATTGTCTCACAATTGACTCCTCCCAGGACACCACAGCTGAATGGTGTAGCTGAGAGGCGTAATCGAACCTTGTTGGACAAGGTTCGCTCTATGATGAGTCGAGTTTCGTTACCAATCTCTTTTTGGGGGTATGCCTTAGAGACTGCCGCCCATATCCTTAATCTAGTCCCTACAAAGAAGGTTACCAAAACACCTCATGAGATGTGGAATGGGAAGGTTCCCAATTTGGACCACATCAAAATTTGGGGTTGCGAAGTCTTCGTGAGGCGCAAAACTCATGATAAGCTTGAACCCCGAAGTGAAAGGTGTATTTTCATCGGCTACCCACAGAAATCCTTCGGTTACCTCTTCTACAGACCCAGTGAGAATGTGGTCTTTGTAGCACGAAGAGGGATCTTTCGCGAGAAAGAATTTATAAGCCAAGGAGACAGTGGGAGGCAGATTGATCTTGAAGAAATTCAAGAATCAATTGGTGAAGGAACCTCAGACACTAGCAATCAACCTGAGGAGGAAACTCCTGTTGATCCAGCTGACGAGTCTGTACCTCTGAGGCGTTCCACACGAGTTAGGAACACACCTTCGTTTTATTATGGTTTTCATATTACTACGGAAGGTGATACGTTTATTAGTGATAGTACACTAGTAAATTTGGATGAACCTAGCAGTGTTAAGGAAGCCATGGCAGGCCCGGAGTCTGCTAAATGGAAGGAGGCTATGGACAGCGAGATACAGTCCATGTATGACAATCAAGTTTGGAACTTGGTTGACAATGTACCAGGCCGTAGAACAGTCGGGTGCAAATGGATCTTCAAGAAGAAGACAGACATGGGAGGAAAAGTGCATACTTATAAGGCTCGACTGGTTGCGAAGGGTTTTACTCAAACTCAAGGTGTTGATTATGATGAAACTTTTTCACCGGTAGCAAAGATTAAGTCTATTAGGGTTATGTTAGCCATTGCAGCATTTCATGATTATGAAATATGGCAAATGGATGTCAAAACCGCTTTCCTTAATGGAAAGTTGGCTGAGGATGTGTACATGAATCAGCCAGAGGGTTTTGTCAATGCAGAGTACCCTAATAGAGTATGCAAGCTTGAGAAATCCATTTATGGATTAAAACAAGCATCTCGTAGCTGGAATCTTTGTTTTGATGAGAAGGTAAAAGAGTTTGTCTTCTTGAGAAGCGAAGATGAGTCTTGCGTGTATGTCAGAGTTAGTGGGAGTATAGTTAGCTTCTTGGTACTGTATGTGGATGACATACTACTCATAGGAAATGACATCCTAACCTTGCAGGAGGTTAAGTCCTGGCTTGGGAAGTGCTTTGCTATAAAGGACCTAGGGGAGGCTACCTATATCCTAGGGATAAGGATATTAAGAGAAAGGAGTAGAAGACTAATTGGACTTAGTCAGAGTATCTACTTGGATAAGGTGTTGAAAAGGTTCAACATGGAGAATTCCAAGAAAGGAGATTTACCGATCCAAAGAAATACCAAACTGAGTAAGACTCAGAGTCCGAGTACAGAGGCAGAGATAGCTGAGATGAGCCAATTACCATATGCTTCCGCAGTTGGCTCGATCATGTATGCTATGACTTGTACCCGTCCTGATGTGGCATTTGCTTTGAGCATGGTCAGCAGGTATCAGGGGAACCCTGGCAAGGCTCATTGGACCGCGGTAAAGAACATTCTCAAGTACCTGCGGAGGACTAAGGATTGGATCCTTACCCTTGGTGGCAGTGATGACTTGAGAATATTAGGGTATAGTGATGCTGGTTTTCAGACTGATAGGGATAATTTCCGCTCTCAGTCGGGCTGGATCTTTACCTTAAATGGAGGGGCAATTTCTTGGAAGAGTTCCAAGCAGGAGATGGTGGCTGATTCGACTTGTGAATCAGAGTATATAGCAGCGAGTGAAGCAGCGAAGGAGGCGATATGGCTAAAGAACTTCATCGGAGACCTTGGAGTTGTACCAGCTATTAAGGAACCTATAGAGATTTTTCTGTGACAACAATAGTGCGGTTACCTTAGCCAAGGAACCAAGAGATCATGGCAGATCCCGACACATTGACAGAAAATATCACTTCATAAGACACAAGATTGAAGAAGGACTCCTTGTGACAAGGAGGATATCGTCGGATGAGAATCCTGCAGATCCCCTTACGAAGGGACTGACGAGGGTTAAGCATTTTCAGCATGCGAGACGCATCGGGCTGAGGGACGATATTAGTTTTACAGATTAGATAGTTTTCCTGAAACTTGTAAAATGTAATCGACGTTTGATGATGAATAAAATTTGTGATTTATTTATGAGTAAAGTGTTACTATCATTGTCAATTATTTACTATTATTTCAGTTTTGCATGTTTTGACTTCCAGAATCATTAATTTATTCAAACCTCCACAATCGATCATACCTCGGAAGTAGGTATGAATCAAGATTGTCATGAATTGGGTTTGTAGATGCCTTAAAGGTGTTTAGACATGGCAATGGTTGCTGCAACATTCATGAGTACTCATAAGTTATGAGTATTGGTATAAACCCACGCACACTTGTATCACTTCATGGAATTTATCTCGAGTGATCGTGAGACAATAACATCATATAAATCTTTAAACCTAGAGATATGAGTTGTTACCTATGAGTTGGTTGTGCATTGATTGCACGTAAACACATCAGTAACTTGATGTTATAAAACGTGCCTTTGTGTACAATTCAATAAGTAGTAGAACAAGCATATCAGTCGAAGTTTATCTGTTCCTTCTAGAAATAGAAGCGATATCTGGGCCCCTCGATGATTTTGTGTTGACCCATGTACCAGGCCTGGTCAGAACTAAACCGATGTGTTCAGTGAAGTTCTTCATCAAACAAATCGGAAAATCGAGAAACAACTGCTAGACAATAAGCAAGACATAGTTCCATGTGTTTGTCCGGCTGATATCATGAGAACAGAGGATTATGTGATCACTTATCTAAAATGGCGCTTCATAGTTCGACAGAGTCTTCATTGTTCGAGGGAGTTTTCGAGAGCTACGATTGTTGGTTGGTTCCTGAAGTTATAGGCAAACATAGTTATTAGACTTATCCAAGTGGGAGTCTGTTGGATAAGGTGTCTAAGTCCATAACTTATTTGGTATATACTTGACCCGACCGACATGGTCCATTTGGGTTGCATCTCATCCAAACTATTATGGATAATTTTATGAGAGTTATACACATATGTTTATTAATATATTATGAGTTATAATATATTAATATGAAGTTACGTTATTTAATTAGTTTTAGTCTTAAATTAATTATGAATTAATTTAGAGATTAAAAGGAATACTAATTAAATTATGGGCTATTTGTTTTATATAGTGTGGGCTAATACTCATTTGTTAATGGGCTAGGCTTATGTGGAAGTCCATGGATGATCCATGGAGCTTTTAACCCATGGATCCTTGGAAAAGGAAAAGACATGGGTTATTAGGGTTTCACCCTAACCATGCACACTATATAAGCATGCTTATGGAGCATGAAATGGAGCCTAGGAGAAAACTAGTGAACTAGTGTGTGTGTGCATGTGTGTGGCTGATTTTATACAAGGTGTATACTCTCTCAAAGTTTTCCAAGAGTTTGTGGTTTTTGTGATTCCATTTGAGGCATTCACACTATTGGTGCTTGGCCCTCAAACTCCTTAGAACCAAACTCACCAAAAGGTATGTAATCTCTTCTAACTCTTTTATGTTGAAATGTTCCCCATGCCATGTTAGATAGGTTATAAACCTTGGAAAATTATTATTTTGCATGTATTTAGACAAACATAGATCCAAGGTTTACTAGGGTTGCATGCACACTTAGGAAGTGTTAGATTGCTCAAAACCCAACAACATATTCATCACAACACATGATATTACACACAAACATGCATCAAATCACACAAAGCATACATTTACGCATAGATCTACACATTTGCTTGTATTCTCCCCCATAAAAACTCATAAAAACCGAAAGAAAGGGGGTATGAAGCTCACCTTGAGTTGTAGTTTCGGTTTTGAAGAAGATTGGAAGGAGCTTGATGTTGTTTTCGGCGCTAACAAGCCTTCCTTTGATGATTTCAAACTTAGAGGGTTTTTAAGAGATTGATCATAATTTTGCATGGATTAGAAAGAGTTTTTTGATAAAACAAAGAACCTAGATCATAGATCCAAGCATGATCTTACCTTAGATGAAGAATTTGTGGAAATATCTTCTTGAAAAACCTTCTAAATTTCGAGAATATGACGAAGAGTGTAGGGAGTTTCCTTGAGAGATTTGTGAGAGTAATGTGTGTGTGTGTGCTTGGAATCGGCCAAGAGCAAGAGAGAGAGGAGAGAAGAGTGATTTTTGAAGTGAGTTGCATGAAAACATGAGATGGCATGGATGTTTGAAGTGTAATAACCTAGATATCTTCCATGCAAAGATGAGGTGTCATTTAAAAGTCAACTTCTTCTTCTCCTTTTGGGCTTGGGTCGAGAATTAGAGAGGAAGTGAAAAGAATTTGAGCCTTGTATGCTTAAGCCTTTTTCATGATTTTGTTAAGTGATGTTTGGTCCAAATAATCATAAATGTGAGTCTTATGACCTATTAGGGCTAAATTAGGTTAATTATGGCCCAAAATGGTTCATATAATTAATTTATTTCATTCTAGGCCCAATATGGCCCAAAATATTGAAATAAATGGAAGTGGGTCCAATTAGAGCCCATTTAAGAGTTCTAAGCCCAAGGTGGTCAAATTGAAAGCTTATTGGTCCATTGGGCCCAATAAGGAAGTCCTAGTCCAAAATGGACTTAAACAAGAACTTCTAGGGTTTCCAATTGCTTATTGACTACTTGAAATGCTTGCATGGTGTGTTTGATTGAAAATTTGTTGTCATAGAGTATGCATCATACATGCTCTTATGTCTTTGATTCATAATTTGACTTAAGTGTTGTAGTTACAAGGCACAAAAATTTCTAGTTGTGACAGTCCAAGTAAAGACCATGCGGGGTAGCCCATGCCATTCTTGCTGAGTCATTGTATAGGTGGCCTACATGACTTGTACTTGTGTTTACGTATGTGTGGTGTGGTATGCTCTGGGGAACTCACTAAGCATTTCGCTTACAGGTTGTTGATTGTTTCAGGTACATCGGAGCCGATAGGGAAGGGCAAGGCTTGATGGCGCGGCGTGCACTCTATATATCTATATCTATGTTCCCTGATATGTTGGGGACCCAATCTGATATTTTATATATAATGTAAAAGACGATGTTTTTAACTAAACGTGTTCTTTATGGATTTCATGTCATTATATTATTTAAATTAATTGAAAATTTTCATCATAAAAATTGGGCTGTTACAAGCAACATAAAAGGTATATTACTATAACTAGTATCTTATATGGTTTGTGTCAAATGCATGCTAGTTATAGGTTTAATGCCTTGGTAACCATTTGCATTTATAATTTGTGAAAACATAGATCCAAGGTATTTAGGGTTGTAAGTACACCATAGGATGTTGTAGTATACTAAAACCCATCAACCTTATACCCTAAAATACAAAGAAGCATATAAATACCTTTAGAAACATGGCACCATAGTAGATTTAAGGTGAAGCAATAAAAAATTCTTAGCAGTTTACTTGTCCGATATCTAACTTAGGAATTAGAGAGTAGTTTACTTGTCCAATATCTAACTTAGCAGTTTACTTAGATCTACCGATTTTGTATTCTATACAACATGATTTCTCGGATGCACATTAAACAAAGCCCTACGAGGATATCCACTGACGGACCAAGATGTTTACGTAGCAACACCCACGTCATCCATAGGATTTTAGGATTATTATATTTGAAACAATCAATACAATCAGTCGGTATAGAGAAACTACATATGTAATATGACCTCAGATAAACCAACCAAAAAGGTAGCTTTACAGTTGTAACAACGCAAATTTTCAAACAAAATTTTCATTTAAAATAAAGTGATTTTATTCAACTAAATATAATTATTCCAAGTTTCATATCAAAATACAATCATAAAATCCCCAAGATCTCAAAATAACAACAGTGTGTACACATCACGCCGGCGCCTTCCCACGGTCCTCGCTAGTACCGGAAATACATACATAACAACTGTAAGCATAAATGCTTAGTGAATTCCCCAGTATACTACTTACACATATACGCCTTTCCATGCCCTAACCTTCCGGTCTACAACACAACGCCTTCCGGCCCGTAACATAATCGCCTTCCGGCCCATAACATATTGCCTTCCGGCCCAAAACATATTGCCTTCCGGCCCATAAACATACACAGCACATAATACATTTATCCTAACACACATAGCACATATATCATATATCATATCCGACCTTTCGGTCACATAACATATTGCCTTCCGGCCTATATAAACATACATAGTACGCATAGCAATTACCTTTCCATTTATAGCACTTATATCACATATCATATCCGACCTTCCGGTCACACAGTCAAACCCTTCCGGGTACAGTATAGTGAGAAGACTCACCTCGTGGGTAATGAAAGCTAGCGACTCCTGAAATCACTCGTACTCGATCCGCCGAGCTACAGACTCCCTATAATATCATATATCCCTTATTAATAATTTTATCTTTCAAGACAACTGACCCTAAGAGATCACATGTAGGTCAACTCTGGTCAACGGTCAACTTGACCGGACTCGGCGAGTGCTAAGGCGACTCGGCGAGTCTAGACGTCCTCACCAAATCCTGATGTTCCCTTTCTACTCGTCGAGTATCCCTCTTGACTCGACGAGTTCCTCGTGGAAGAATCGCGGGGCCACCCCGACTCCACTCGTCGAGTCTGAAGAACAGCTCGACGAGTCCCAGTTAATCTCCAAGCTACTCGCCGAGTCTGTTCATCGGACTCGGCGAGTCCATGCCATGCAGTCGATCAAACTGCTTCCTGAGATCAGTATTTTCCCGACCATTCATAGGTCTGGTCCTCCTAAGCTGGTACAACACGTAAGACCTTCATTTAGGTGCTCATGCTACACCCCAAGACTTGTAATTTACCTTTTGACTTAAGGCATAAGGATTCCAATCCAAAACCTCTCTTAATTCCCGAAATACACAGGCATGGGACATTCTGGACCTCTAAAGGTCCTAATACAGGGTTATAATCGTTTGGGGAACAAGGGTAATAATCAATCTAGTCACAAAAGGGTTCCATAAACCCTAAATCCATGCACACATCAACATAGCAGAATATGATCCGAAATATTACCTGAATAATGCACTCTCTGTGTCCCCAATCCTCAGAACTTGATTCCCTTGCTGTTCCTTTAGCCAAACTCTTCTCTTCCTTGCATAATAACTTCTTCAAGATCACCAATGGCCTTCAATCCTTGCTCTAGATGCCCACAACCGATTTAGGGTTCTTCTCAGTTGCTAAAAACGGACAATGACGACCTATAAGTCCGTTATATACGTTCCAAAACCGAATGGCTAGGGTTTCCGCTGAACAGCGCAGACTCGCCGAGTCCATAATGGACTCGTCGAGTCCAGTCGCGAACCCGCGACCAAGTCTGTGGTCCTACTCGGCGAGTCTAGCTCCAACTCGCCGAGTCCCCTCATAAAACACCCCAAAAACAATATTATGACAATACCTGAAATTCCAGGCTGTTACAACTCTCCCCCACTAGGACTAGACTTCGCCCTCGAAGTCTCACTCTGCAAATAACTCCGGATGTTGCTCCCGCATCTCACGCTCCGGCTCCCAAGTCATCTCCGATCCTTTCCGGTGTTGCCACTGAACCAACACCAGAGGTACCTCCTTGTTCCTCAGAACCTTGATCTTCCGATCCCTGATGGCTACTGGTCTCTCGGCGTAATTCAGGCTCGCATCCACCTGAATATCCTCTAATGGAACCACTGTCGATTCATCGGCTATACACTTCCTCAACTGTGATACGTGAAAAGTATTGTGGATCTGTCCCAACTCTGCTGGCAACTCCAACCGATAAGCTACCCGGCCTACCCTTGCAATCACACGAAATGGACCTATAAACCGGGGCCCCAACTTGCCCCTCTTCCTGAACCGGATCACTCCTTTCCAAGGAGAAACCTTCAGGAGAACGAAGTCGCCAACCTGAAATTCAAGCTCGGACCGGCGTCTGTCCGCATAACTCTTCTGTCGGCTCTGGGCGGTTAATAACCTCTATCTAACCTGCTGAATCTGCTCTGTCGTCTGAAGTACGATCTCCGTACTGCCCATCACTCTCTGTCCCACCTCTCCCCAGCAAATGGGGGTCCGACACCTCCTACCATACAACAACTCAAAAGGTGGCATACCAATGCTCGAATGATGGCTGTTGTTGTAGGAAAACTCTGCCAAGGGTAAATGCGCATCCCAGCTACCCCCGAAGTCTAACACACACGCTCGAAGCATGTCCTCCAATGTCTGAATCGTCCGCTCGCTCTGACCGTCTGTCTGGGGATGGTATGCGGTACTAAAATGCAGTTTAGTACCCAGCTCCTCATGGAATTTCTTCCAGAACCTGGAAGTGAAGCGTACATCACGGTCCGAAACAATCGAGATCGGCACTCCATGCCGAGATACTACTTCCCTCACGTATATCTCCGCCAACTTCTCCGCTGATGAACTCTCGCTGATGGCAAGGAAATGTGCACTCTTCGTCAACCTATCCACAATCACCCAAATTGCATCGACTCCCCTGGGAGTTCTCGGAAATTTGGTGATAAAATCCATAGTAATCTGTTCCCACTTCCACTCAGGAATCTCCAAAGGCTGCAACTTACCATGCGGTCTCTGGTGCTCGGCCTTAACCCTACGGCATGTCAAACACCTCTCAACGAACCAGGCGACGTCTCTCTTCATACAAGGCCACCATTATTCCTTCCTCAAGTCCAAATACATCTTTGTAGCACCGGGATGAATCGAGAATTTCGATCTGTGAGCCTCTTCCATCAAAGTAGCACGCGTACCGCCCACAAACGGTACCCAAATACATCCTTAACGAACTCTGAGATAAACCCAATGACCCGCTCTTTCTTCTGCATCTCGGATCTCACAGCCTCGGCCTGCGCCCCACGAATAGCATCCAATACCGGAGTCATCACCGTCAGTCTCAGACATACATCTCGCAATGGAGTGCTCTCCACCCTGCGGCTCAAGGCATCGGCTACCACATTAGCCTTGTCCGGGTGGTATAGGATTTCACAGTCATAATCCTTGACCACATCCAACCATCTCCTCTGACGCATATTTAGGTTGGGTTGATCCATCAAATACTTCAAACTCTTATGGTCCGTGTATATCGTACATCGAACCCCATACAGGTAGTGACGCCAAATCTTGAGAGCGAACACTACTGCCCCCAACTCTAGGTCATGCGTGGGATATCTCGCCTCGTGAGGCTTTAGCTGCCTCGATGCATAAGCTATCACATGACCTCTCTGCATCAACACTGCACCCAGTCCCAAAATCGATGCGTCGCAATATACGACAAAATCTTCCATCCCTTCCGGGAGAGCTAATACCGGGGCTTCGCACAATCTCTGGTGAAGTGTCTCGAAAGAAGTCTGTTGCTCGGGTCCCCATGAGAATGCAACACCCTTCCGGGTCAGTCTGGTGAGCGGTACTGCGATCTTGGAGAAGTCTCTAATAAACCTCCGATAGTACCCCGCCAACCCAAGGAAACTCCTGATCTCGGAAGGTGACTTCGGTACCTTCCAACTCATCACTGCCTCAACCTTGGCCGGATCGACCAATATCCCTGCCTGATTAACAACATGTCCAAGAAATTGGACCTCCCGCAACCAGAAGTCATATTTGGAGAATTTTGCATATAGCTTCTCCGACCTCAGTACCCCAAGGACCTCCCTCAAATGTCCCTCATGCTGCTCTCTAGATCGCGAATACACCAGGATGTCGTCGATAAATACAATCACAGACCGATCCAGCATCGGCCTGCATACTCTGTTCATGAGGTTCATGAACACTGTCGGGGCATTGGTGAGCCCGAAAGGCATCACCACGAACTCATAATGCCCATATCGCGTCCTAAATGCTGTCTTCTGGACGTCCTCATCCCGCACTCTTACCTGATGGTACCCTGATCTCAGATCGATCTTGGAAAACCAAGATGCCCCTTGCAACTGATCGAATAAATCATCGATCCTCGGTAACGGATAGCGATTATTGACCGTCACTTTGTTCAACTCCCGGTAATCAATGCACATCCGGTGTGAACCATCCTTCTTCTTGACGAACAGAATCGGTGCTCCCCACGGCAAGCTGCTCGGCTGAATAAATCCCTTCCCCAGCAATTCCTGGAGTTGCGAGGACAACTCTTGCATCTCTGGAGGTGCGAGACGATAAGGCACCTTCGCAATAGGCGCAGCCCCCGGAATCAGATTGATACCAAACTCTACTTGCCTTGCAGGAGGTACTCCCGGCAGTTCCTCGGGAAAAACATCTGGAAACTCACGCACCACTGGGACCTCCTCCACTGACCTTGGTCTCTCGGAAGCCTCCCGCGTATCCATCACATACGCCACAAAACCCTTATATCCCTGCTGTAGACATTGCCTCGCCCTAGCGGACGAACAAAAAGCTGATCCCAAACGGGTACCCTCGCCGTACACCGTAAGAACTCCTCCACTAGGGTCTCGTATAGTCACCAGCTGGCGCTCGCAGTCGATGACAGCGCTGAATCGGCTCACCCAGTCCATGCCCACGATGACACAGACATCACCCATCGCAATAGGAATTAGGTCAATCGGAAACTCAACCCCGAAAATCTCTAGTACGCATCCCCGAAGAACCTCCGTGGCACAAACCACCCTCTCGGCCGCTATAGAAACGCTCAGGGGCCGACTTAATGGCTCACGACTAATGCTGATATGCTGACTAAAAGCTACAGATACAAAGGACCTACTCGCACCCGAATCAAATAACACTAGAGCAGGCATAGAGTTCACAAGAAAAGTACCTACACATATATTAACATAAGCATAACATCTCGACTTTAAATAAATACGTGAATTACAGCATACCTGCCACAACATCGGGCGCAGCGCGGACCTCCTCCGCAGTCAGCTGAAAGGCTCTCCCGTGAGCCCTCGGGGCCTCGACCTTCACCGGTCGAGTCTCAGTAGTCCTGGTAGTAGGTGTAGATCCCTGATGAAGCTGCGGGCACTCGGCCTTCTGATGGCCTGTCTGGTTGCAATGAAAACAAACCATAAATCCCTTAGGACAATCCCTGGCAATGTGTCCTTCCTTTCCACACTTGTAGTAACCACCAGCTCGGCACGTCCCCTCATGACCCTTGCTGCACTTTCCGCAAGTGCGGCCCTTCGGACCTCCCTTCTTCAAATCAGCGGACTTGGTCTGCTTGGCTGCCGGCTGAGACTGAGCCGGCCGCCGGTCCACCTGCCGAGACTCGGCCTCCTCCTTGGCCTGGGTCTCCAACTCGATCTCGCGCTTCCTGGCATTTGCCTGAAGCTCAGTGAAAGTACGATAGGTGGAGTTTGACACAAACTCCCGAATATCCCTCCTTAAAACGCCTAAGTACCGGCTCATCCGTGACTGCTCTGTAGACACCAGCTCGGGGCAGAACATCGCCCTCTCGTGAAACTTCCGTGTGACCACCGCCACCGAATCAGTACCCTACTTAAGGGTCAAGAACTCCTGAATCAATCGTTCCCTCTCCACTGGGGGAACGTACTCGTCCCTAAACATGTCAGTAAACCTCTCCCATGTCACTACTGTAATCTCCGCCAGAGTGAAGTTCGCCGTTACGAACTTCCACCAATCCTTCGCTCCCAGACGGAGCTGGTTCAAAGCGAACCGTACCCTCAGGTGCTCCGGGCATGAGCAAGTGTAGAAGCACCCTTCAATGTCGGCGATCCACCTCATCGCAGCAATCGGATCCTGCGTCCCATCGAACTCAGGGGGTTTCGTGTTGCTGAATTCCCGGAATAGCAACGAATTGCCCCCTTGCGGCCTGGCAGCAGCCACGGCTGCGGTAGTGGCAGCGGCTGCAGTCTCAGTCTGTGCGGTGTACCGCTCTTCGAACGTCTCCATCAGAGTGGTCTTAATAGACCCAAACATCTCCGGGATCTCATCCCGGATCGCTGCAGCTACCTCCTCCTAAATCATCTGACGAATATCCTCGTCGCTCACACCGCTCGAACTGGCCCCGTGGTGTGTGGTAACCATGATGTCTCTGAAATACAACATAAAATTATCAGAGACTCCATCAAGTACAATTGCACTTGATACGCAACCCTACTCAGTCTCCGATATCCAGGGATTCTTACTTGGGTCTCCCACCGACCCGGTGTCTTCGGTAATACGGGCCCAATACTACCGACCACACCGTATCAGCATTCGTCCAAAATCTTCCTCCCCAAACCCCGAAAAGTGAGTACTCTACTTTTGATATGCACTATCTACCTGCACGCTATCAAATATCTCATATCGGCAAACTCCCTAGACTAAGGCATCACAAATCAGGCCACTCTAGTCCTATTATGAATACCTAGCCTTCTAGCATGCATAACAATTCATAATTCATTGCATAACATAACATTGTAAGGTATTCTGGGGATCTTTACCATTCGGGCGCTGGCTGATCGTACACACTGCTTCTTTCTTGTTTACCACTTTACCATTTATAAAAGTTTATGCCTTTATTATTTTTAAAAGATTTTCCTCAAATCCTCGGTTTGAGTTCAGTTACACCCGAAGGTACACCCGAATCCCTCAAACCAAGGCTCTGATACCAATTGTAACAACGCAAATTTTCAAACAAAATTTTCATTTAAAATAAAGTGATTTTATTCAACTAAATATAATTATTCCAAGTTTCATATCAAAATACAATCATAAAATCCCCAAGATCTCAAAATAACAACAGTGTGTACACATCACGCCGGCGCCTTCCCACGGTCCTCGCTAGTACCTGAAATACATACATAACAACTGTAAGCATAAATGCTTAGTGAGTTCCCCAGTATACTACTTACACATATACGCCTTTCCAGGCCCTGACCTTCCGGTCTACAACACAACGCCTTCCGACCCGTAACATAATCGCCTTCCGGCCCATAACATATTGCCTTCCGGCCCAAAACATATTGCCTTCCGGCCCATAAACATACACAGCACATAATACATTTATCCTAACACACATAGCACATATATCATATATCATATCCGACCTTTCGGTCACATAACATATTGCCTTCCGGCCTATATAAACACACATAGTACGCATAGCAAATACCTTTCCATTTATAGCACTTATATCACATATCATATCCGACCTTCCGGTCACACAGTCAAACCCTTCCGGGTACAGTATAGTGAAAAGACTCACCTCGTGGGTAATGAAAGCTAGTGACTCTTGAAATCACTCGCACTCGATCCGCCGAGCTACAAACTCCCTATAATATCATATATCCCTTATTAATAATTTTATCTTTCAAGACAACTGACCCTAAGAGATCACATGTAGGTCAACTTTGGTCAACGGTCAACTTGACCGGACTCGGCGAGTGCTAAGGCGACTCGGCGAGTCTAGACGTCCTCACCAAATCCTGATGTTCCCTTTCTACTCGTCGAGTATCCCTCTTGACTCGACGAGTTCCTCGTGGAAGAATCGCGGGGCCACCCCGACTCCACTCGCCGAGTCTGAAGAACAGCTCGACGAGTCCCAGTTAATCTCCAAGCTACTCGCCGAGTCTGTTCATCGAACTCGGCGAGTCCATGCCATGCAGTCGATCAAACTGCTTCCTGAGATCAGTATTTTCCCGACCATTCATAGGTCTGGTCCTCCTAAGCTGGTACAACACGTAAGACCTTCATTTAGGTGCTCATGCTACACCCCAAGACTTGTAATTTACCTTTTGACTTAAGGCATAAGGATTCCAATCCAAAACCTCTCTTAATTCCCGAAATACATAGGCATGGGACATTCTGGACCTCTAAAGGTCCTAATACAGGGTTATAATCGTTTGGGGAACAAGGGTAATAATCAATCTAGTCACTTCCTAAGTGTGCATGCAACCCTAATAAACCTTCGATCTATGTTTGTCTAAATACATGCAAAATAATAATTTTCCAAGGTTTATAACCTATCTAACATGGCATGGGGAACATTTCAACATAAAAGAGTTAGAAGAGATTACATACCTTTTGGTGAGTTTGGTTCTAAGGAGTTTGAGGGCCAAGCACCAATAGTGTGAATGCCTCAAATGGAATCACAAATACCACAAACTCTTGGAAAACTTTGAGAGAGTATACACCTTGTATAAAATCGGCCACACACATGCACACACACACTAGTTCACTAGTTTTCTCTTAGGCTCCATTTCATGCTCCATAAGCATGCTTATATAGTGTGCATGGTTAGGGTGAAACCCTAATAACCCATGTCTTTTCCTTTTCCAAGGATCCATGGGTTAAAAGCTCCATGGATCATCCATGGACTTCCACATAAGCCTAGCCCATTAACAAATGAGTATTAGCCCACACTATATAAAACAAATAGCCCATAATTTAATTAGTATTCCTTTTAATCTCTAAATTAATTCATAATTAATTTAAGACTAAAACTAATTAAATAACGTAACTTCATATTAATATATTATAACTCATAATATATTAATAAACATATGTGTATAACTCTTATAAAATTATCCATAATAGTTTGGATGAGATGCAACCTAAATGGACCATGCCGGTCGGGTCAAGTATATACCAAATAAGTTATGGACTTAGACACCTTATCCAACAGACTCCCACTTGGATAAGTCTAATAACTATATTTTCCTATAACTTCAGGAACCAACCAACAATCGTAGCTCTCGAAAACTCCCTCGAACAATGAAGACTCTGTCGAACTATGAAGCGCCATTTTAGATAAGTGATCACATAATCCTCTGTTCTCATGATATCAGCCGGACAAACACATGGAACTATGTCTTGCTTATTGTCTAGCAGTTGTTTCTCGATTTTCCGATTTGTTTGATGAAGAACTTCACTGAACACATCGGTTTAGTTCTTACCAGGCCTGGTACATGGGTCAACACAAAATCATCGAGGGGCCCAGATATCGCTTCTATTTCTAGAAGGAACAGATAAACTTCTACTGATATGCTTGTTCTACTACTTATTGAATTGTACACAAAGGCACCTTTTATAACATCAAGTTACTGATGCGTTTACGTGCAATCAATGCACAACCAACTCATAGGTAACAACTCATATCTCTAGGTTTAAAGATTTATATGATGTTATCGTCTCACGATCACTCGAGATAAATTCCAGGAAGTGATACAAGTGAGAGTGGGTTTATACCAATACTCATAACTTATGAGTACTCATGAATGTTGCAGCAACCATTGCCATGTCTAAACACCTTTAAGGCATCTACAAACCCAATTCATGACAATCTTGATTCATACCTACTTCCGACGTATGATCGATTGTGGAGGTTTGAATAAATTAATTATTCTGGAAGTTAAAACATGCAAAACTGAAACAATAGTAAATAATTGACAATGATAGTAACACTTTACTCATAAATAAATCACAAATTTTATTCATCATCAAACGTCGATTACATTTTACAAGTTTCAGGAAAACTATCTAATCTGTAAAACTAATATCGTCCCTCAGCCCGATGCGTCTTACATGCTGAAAATGCTTAACCCTCGTCAGTCCCTTCGTAAGGGGATCTGCAGGATTCTCATCCGACGATATCCTCCTTGTCACAAGGAGTCCTTCTTCAATCTTGTGTCTTATGAAGTGATGTTTTCTGTCAATGTGTTGGGATCTGCCATGATCTCTTGGTTCCTTGGCTAAGGTAACCGCACTATTGTTGTCACAGAAAATCTCTATAGGTTCCTTAATAGCTGGTACAACTCCAAGGTCTCCGACGAAGTTCTTTAGCCATATCGCCTCCTTCGCTGCTTCACTCGCTACTATATACTCTGATTCACAAGTCGAATCAGCCACCGTCTCCTGCTTGGAACTCTTCCAAGAAATTGCTCCTCCATTTAAGGTAAAGACCCAGCTCGACTGAGAGCGGAAATTATCCCTATCAGTCTGATAACCAGCATCACTATACCCTAATATTCTCAAGTCATCACTGCCACCAAGGGTAAGGATCCAATCCTTAGTCCTCCGCAGGTACTTGAGAATGTTCTTTACCGCGGTCCAATGAGCCTTGCCAGGGTTCCCCTGATACCTGCTGACCATGCTCAAAGAAAATGCCACATCAGGATGGGTACAAGTCATAGCATACATGATCGAGCCAACTGCGGAACCATATGGTAATTGGCTCATCTCAGCTATCTCTGCCTCTGTACTCGGACTCTGAGTCTTACTCAGTTTGGTATTGCTTTGGATCGGTAAATCTCCTTTCTTGGAATTCTCCATGTTGAACCTTTTCAACACCTTATCCAAGTAGGTACTCTGACTAAGTCCAGTTAGTCTTCTACTCCTTTCTCCTAATATCCTTATCCCTAGGATATAGGTAGCCTCCCCTAGGTCCTTCATAGCAAAGCACTTCCCAAGCCAGGACTTAACCTCCTGCAAGGTTGGGATGTCATTTCCTATGAGTAGTATGTCATCCACATACAGTACCAAGAAGCTAACTATACTCCCACTAGCTCTGACACACACGCAAGACTCATCTTCGCTTCTCAAGAAGCTAAACTCTTTTACCTTCTCATCAAAACAAAGATTCCAGCTACGAGATGCTTGTTTTAATCCATAAATGGATTTCTCAAGCTTGCATACTCTATTAGGGTACTCTACATTGACAAAACCCTCTGGCTGATTCATGTACACATCCTCAGCCAACTTTCCATTAAGGAAAGCGGTTTTGACATCCATTTGCCATATTTCATAATCATGAAATGCTGCAATGGCTAACATAACCCTAATAGACTTAATCTTTGCTACCGGCGAAAAGGTTTCATCATAATCAACACCTTGAGTTTGAGTAAAACCCTTTGCAACCAGTCGAGCCTTATAAGTATGCACTTTTCCTCCCATGTCTGTCTTCTTCTTGAAGATCCATTTGCACCCGACTATTTTACGGCCTGGTACATTGTCAACCAAGTTCCAAACTTGATTGTCATACATGGACTGTATCTCGCTGTCCATAGCCTCCTTCCATTTAGCAGACTCCGGGCCTGCCATGGCTTCCTTAACACTGCTAGGTTCATCCAAATTTACTAGTGTACTATCACTAACAAACGTATCACCTTCCGTAGTAATATGAAAACCATAATAAAACGAAGGTGTGTTCCTAACCCGTGTGGAACGCCTCGGAGTTACAGACTCGTCAGCTGGATCAACAGGAGTTTCCTCCTCAGGTTGATTGCTAGTGTCTGAGGTTCCTTCACCAATTGATTCTTGAATTTGTTCAAGATCAATCTGCCTCCCACTGTCTCCTTGGCTTATAAATTCTTTATCGCGAAAGATCCCTCTTCGTGCTACAAAGACCACATTCTCACTGGGTCTGTAGAAGAGGTAACCGAAGGATTTCTGTGGGTAGCCGATGAAAATACACCTTTCACTTCGGGGTTCAAGCTTATCATGAGTTTCGCGCCTCACGAAGACTTCGCAACCCCAAATTTTGATGTGGTCCAAATTGGGAACCTTCCCAGTCCACATCTCATGAGGTGTTTTGGTAACCTTCTTTGTAGGGACTAGATTAAGGATATGGGCGGCAGTCTCTAAGGCATACCCCCAAAAAGAGATTGGTAACGAAACTCGACTCATCATAGAGCGAACCATGTCCAACAAGGTTCGATTACGCCTCTCAGCTACACCATTCAACTGTGGTGTCCTGGGAGGAGTCAATTGTGAGACAATCCCACACTCCTTAAGGTAGTCAAGGAACTCGGTACTAAGATACTCACCACCTCGATCGGATCGAAGCATCTTAATGTTCCTGCCCAATTGATTTTCTACTTCCTGCTTGAATTCCTTAAACCTTTCAAAGGTTTCGGACTTATTTTTGATTAAGTAGACATACCCATATCTACTAAAATCATCAATAAAAGTCACATAATACCGATTAGCATCCCTTGTGGCGGTTTTGAATGGCCCACATACATCAGTATGTATTAGGTCCAACAAACCTTCACCCCTCTCACAAGTTCCAGTGAAGGGTGATTTTGTCATTTTTCCAAGTAGACAAGATTCACAACTATCATCTGATTTGAGGTCAAATGATTCCAAGACTCCACTCTTTTGGAGTTGGCCTATGCGTTTCTTGTTTACATGTCCAAGACGACAATGCCACAATGATGCTTTATCTAGGCTAGTAGAAGAATCAATATACAAAACATTATTTCCTAAGTTGTCCACAATCGACACAGTTTCATACACACCATCACAAGGTAATGCTTTAAAATAAAACACATTATTAAAGAAAGCATTAATACCACCACATTCATTATCAAACGAAAAGGTAAAACCTTGTTTGTACAAAGAATGAAAAGAAATAATATTCCTCGCCATTTCAGACGAGTACACACATTTATTCAAATCTAATTTTAACCCATTATTAAGCAACAAAGTATAAACTCCAATCTTGGAAACAGGTGAAGCCTTCCTATTCCCCATGATTAAGTTTATCTTCCCGTGCTCCACATCCTCACTTCTTCTTAGGCCATGCAAATCAGAACATATGTGAATACCACATCCTGTATCAAGCACCCAAGAGTTAGAATATGTTAGGTAATTAGACAATATAGTGTAAATACCTGCATAGGTGGGTTTCACTTTCCCATCCTTTAGATCCTGCAAGTACTTAGGGCAGTTTCGCTTCCAGTGTGCCTTTTCATGGCAATAAAAGCATTCAGCATCCTTGGGAATGGCAGAAGGGAGTGACAGAACCGTTCTTAGTCTTTGATGAGGAGCCTTCAAGAGACTTTCCCTTGGTACCCTTCGAAGGGTGCTTCCTCGTTTTCCCTTTGCCTTGCCTAATAGCTAAAACAGGGGTAGAAGTTGGAGTAGGAGTAGTAGAGGTAACAACCGCTTTACCCTTAAGACCGGTTTCAGCGGTCTTCAAGAGTCCTTGAAGCTTGCTGAGGGTAACTTCCTCCTTGTTCATATGATATGTCATTCGAAAATGATCATAACAAGAAGGCAAGGAGTGCAAAATGATGTCAATTGCCAACTCCTCGGGGATGTTAACATTCAGCTTCAGCAAACGGTCCACATACCTTTGCATCTTTTGCATGTGGCCCGTGACGGATTCACCATCCTTCATGCGGGTAGTTATTATGGAGGAGATTATTTTATACCGCTCCTGACGAGCACTCTGATGGTACCTTTCCATCTGGTCTTGGTGCATCTCAAAAGGGTAGAAATCTTCATACGACTTTTGGAGCTCGACTGTCATCGTGGCCATCATGATACAAGCCACCTTAGTAGCATCTCTCTCATGAGTCCTGAATTCAGCGATCTCCTCAGGAGTAGCAGTAGACTCATCAAGTTCTTTTAACTCTTTATCGAGGACATATTCCTTGTCCTCGTAACGAGTAACCATCCTGATGTTCCTAATCCAATCCATGAAGTTGGAACCATCAAAGATGACCCTCCCACAAAGATTCATGAGAGAGAAAGAACCAGTTGGGTTAGAGCCTGAAGCATTAGTGTTGGAAGACATCTGAAAGAAGAAAGTAAGTTTAAATTAGATATTTAGGATCCTTAATAAGACACCCAAATGTAATATTAAGGCTAGGATCCAATCACAATATATTACACTTAGAAGAGGGATGTCGTAATCTAAGTAATAATATATTTGAAAGGTAGGTGAATGACGATTCACCAATTTCCACCATGAAAACGAAATGATTTATTAGGTTTAATTGGATTTGAAATTCCTAGATTCTTTTGAGATTCATTGAACTTTTCAATGGCATGTTTCAATCTCGATTGTGCCCTTCAAGTTGTGTGACTGGGATGCCGAGGATCACAAAACAAGGTGTGAATAACCATGCTAATTCACTTGGTACTCTTACTATTATCACCTAATCAATGTGCCGGTTAACCACACACGCTCCATTGATCTATGACAAACATTAAGTCACCCTTCGTGATCCTTACTAGTCCTAGTTAGTGTGTCGGTTAACCACACACGCTCCACCAACGACTTGGTAAGGTACAAAGTGTGAATTCCATGGACTAGCACCATGTTCACATTTTTCCTAAAATAACTAAGATTGGGAATTAAAAGAGTTTAGTTATTTTATAATATTCATTATACTTTTAATGAGGATTTAAAGTCATTGTTCTACCCGTTCGGCTAACGACCCTCCACCGATCAAGCAAGCGGTGGGTGAGAGTATACACCCATTAAGTCGCCATTTTATAGGCAACAACCTTATACCCACCTTATAGACCGGCTTCGTGAATGAGGCCTACTAACGGTAAAACGCTTATTCTTATACATATATATAATAATTAACCATTAATGTTATAAATAGTATAAGGGTTGAATTTTAACTATTAAAACTCTAAGGTTTGGAATTAAAGTTTATTAAAGTGTGTGAAACTTTACAAATTCCAAAACTTGAGGGCAAGTTTTGTAACTTTGCAAAACTCTTGATTTCATAACTTATGAATTAAAGGTTCATAAAAATGAAGACTCTTCATTTTCATGTAACTTATGTGTTTTAAGTGTGTGTTAAATGAAAGTGACCTTTGGTAATCCATAACTTGAGGACAAATTATGGACTCCATTAAAACACATAAATGATAAAGAATTAATCCTAAACAATTCAGCAAATAATTCCTATCATTTTCTAAATTCATAACAACATGAACATGATCATCAAAAATTCAAGAATTATATGAACACATAAAATCATGGAATTTTGATATATGCTATTGCAAATGGATTAGAACAACCATTACACCAACTAAAATAAGTTTTATAACACCAAAACAGTTTAGGGTAATGTTTCTAGTCCATTTCCAGCAGCAAAAGTCGAAAAATTGCACTCTTTCGATCCTACTCGTCGAGTGCATGAACTTACTCGTCGAGTAGGTTGAAGTTTGCCTTGGACTCGTCGAGTCCCCCCAATGGACTCGGCGAGTCCACCATGCTGACAGCAACGATTTCGACTTTTTTCAGTATTTTGCATCAAGTATCAAACAAGCAAGCCTAGGCTCTGATACCACTGTTGGGTTTTGAGCAATCTAACACTTCCTAAGTGTGCATGCAACCCTAATAAACCTTGGATCTATGTTTGTCTAAATACATGCAAAATAATAATTTTCCAAGGTTTATAATCTATCTAACATGGCATGGGGAACATTTCAACATAAAAGAGTTAGAAGAGATTACATACCTTTTGGTGAGTTTGGTTCTAAGGAGTTTGAGGGCCAAGCACCAATAGTGTGAATGCCTCAAATGGAATCACAAACACCACAACCTCTTGGAAAACTTTGAGAGAGTATACACCTTGTATAAAATCAGCCACACACATGCACACACACACTAGTTCACTAGTTTTCTCTTAGGCTCCATTTCATGCTCCATAAGCATGCTTATATAGTGTGCATGGTTAGGGTGAAACCCTAATAACCCATGTCTTTTCCTTTTCCAAGGATCCATGGGTTAAAAGCTCCATGGATCATCCATGGACTTCCACATAAGCCTAGCCCATTAACAAATGAGTATTAGCCCACACTATATAAAACAAATAGCCCATAATTTAATTAGTATTCCTTTTAATCTCTAAATTAATTCATAATTAATTTAAGACTAAAACTAATTAAATAACGTAACTTCATATTAATATATTATAACTCATAATATATTAATAAACATATGTGTATAACTCTCATAAAATTATCCATAATAGTTTGGATGAGATGCAACCCAAATGGACCATGCCGGTCGGGTCAAGTATATACCAAATAAGTTATGGACTTAGACACCTTATCCAACAGGTGGGTGGTGGCAGAACAGTTGTATACTGCAGAAGCCACCATGGTTGGTAGCCATGGTGGTTTTCCATGTCTTCTTACCACGAGCACACACACGCGACTCCAAGGGTTACCGCGACACCTTTATGTGAACGTACCCGCTGCTACTCCCTCCTATCGGTGGTTTGCAATGTAACGGCGTAAGAGAATGGCGGCGACCACCGTAGGGCAGTCAACGAGTGAACGGTGGTAGTAGCACACACAACTTCATTTCCCAGCTACACACAACGTCCGACAACATATTAATGTTGGTGTTTCAATGGCAAAATGACAGTTGACATGGTGACAACAGCTTAGGCTCTAGGATAGCGACTCGAGAAAGAGAAGGAGGAGAAAGGCGGCCATACATTGGTCGCCTACAGTCGTTCCCTGATCGGAACTGATTTGGATTCTGGAGGCATCGAGAAAGGGGCTATAAGGTGGTCCGGCACCGGACTTGGTTAAGAGCTGCAGATGGCAGCTGGAACATATTGCTTAAGTTTAGGGTTCCAGAAACATGGTGACGGGTTTATAGTCTTGTATCCATTTCAAACTTATTTTATTTTTTTGGAGTTCAGCCCCTCCTACACCAAAAATTTTTAAATTAAATTCAAAACATACCAAATAGACCCTACCCTCAGAAATCTTTTCATACTAAGTCCGTATTTTACCAAACATACCCAGATTTTTGAAGTCCTTTTCAAATTAAACCCATAATTTACTAAAAAGCCCTCAACCTTAAAAATTATTTACAAACTAATCTGGAATTTACATTTTAACCCCAAAACTTTAAATTATGACTTTTTAACTCCCGAAGACCAATGCCTTGCAAAATTATTCTGCATTTAGGGCTACTACTCATGTAAATTTTATTTGTTTATTTTTTTAATAAACAGGATGTTACAACTTGTTGACCAAGACCACCCACTTAATCCTGATTCTGGAGAGTTCATTCAAGAAAAGATGGTCGAGATCTACATAAAGGAGGTAGTTGCACAACATAGGGCTCCCGTCTTGGTGGTTTTAGATTGTGATGTATGTTTCACATCCCGATTCTATACAAAGTTCGACAAGGAGTTGGGTACTATGACATCCCCATTTTCACAGCCAAAAAAGACCGGTTTTGTTTATGCTTTATGAAAATCAGACTACCACTTTTAATAAAAATGTTGTGGAATTTATTCCCAGAAGAACACAATAAATATGTTATCAAATCATTTCCAAAGAAACGTATCTTATTCATTTTAAAACATTTGGGATGTCATCGTCAATATAGAAACATAAGCATAAACATAACTTATATTCATTTACACTAGTGATCTATATCTCCTTAATCTCTCAGTGTAATGTCACTTCATATCGACACCTGTGATATAAATCAACTGAGTGGGTCAGGTTGGGAAACCTGGTGAGTACATAGGGTTTTCAACCCACAGTAATATAATTATCATGTTTAAGCAATCAAACAATCAACCCAATTACACATCCCCATTATTTTCTTTATTCTTAAGGATCTACCCTAAGAATCATCTATTCCTCGTTTACTCATTCCTAAGGATCGTCCTAAGGAATCGGCACGAAGTCCATTGCTGCCACGGTTTACATTACGAGCACTAAGTCTGCATAGTCGCCAGGGTTTAGGCATCAAGTATGCATGATCACCAGGTTTTAGGCATCAATTCTGCATAATCACCAAGGTTTAAAGTACACCGAGTGAACACATCGTTAACAACACCTACAGGTTGCGAGCCTGCTAGTGTTCCACTGGACTGTCTAGAATAGTCCATGGTTGTCATCCATACTCTGTTGAATAACAGGGCCATCATTTGGGAAAAACTTCTCACATCGTCCACCTCTCACCCTCACCTCGTGGTCTATAACACCTCTCAACTCATCATCTAACTCATATTCCATCTATTACATCTATCCATATTTTACCCCAACATTATCGTAGATATAAAATACATATATAGTTTAAATCATTTAAAACGTGTATAAAGTCGTTCATCTAGCATAGACAGTAAGTTCTCAGATAATATGCACACATAGCATGTAATTTATATAAAATACATCATATCTATGTGTAAGATGAAAGTAACTATGCACTCACCTGGGAAGGTGGTGACTCGGTACTCGGACAGGACTTCGTTACCGTTAAAACAATTTCCGTCGGACAAAACCTAGTATCATTAACACTAGAGTTTAGTCTAACGTTAACCGCGACTAATTAATAGTCTAGATATTATTACTATTATATAAGCAATAAGAAACACTATTATATAACTCATAATAATATCCCAAATACTCATTATAATTTCCTAATAACATTACTATATTAAAACATAAGCTATACAAAAGATAGGGTAGGCATAACTCACTTACAACGTATTTTTCGCAAAACCGGGCTTCACTGGAGCAGTGTTTCCGAACTGAAAGGCTCTTTTCTCGGGACTCCGGGAGCCTCGGGGCTTCCTACGGGTGCGAAGGGGTTTACCTAGACTTTAGGGGGCTTAAGGGAGGCTAAAGAGAGAAACTAGAGAGAGAAAGAAGGTTTTGAAGGTGTGAGGAAATGGCAAGACCCGACACCTCTGTTTATAGGGTGAATTCCTGATGGTCTCGCTGAATAGGAGGAGCTACTTGTTGAGTTGGGTCATGTGGCAGCCTTCTGGTGGTGCCACGTGTCCAATTCTGGTGGTGTCACGTCACCCCTATCGCGTATCAGCCTTCAAACATAGAAAAATCATAACGCTCGCATACTAGCTCCTTTTTTGATGTTCTCTATATCCACGCGTAGGTAAAAACAATATCTACAAGTTTCATTTAGACTCTGTTGGCTAATTCTCGACCGATCTCAAATTTAGCAGTAGGAGGTGTTAAGACTGCTAAATGACCGCGAAGAACTCGTAACTTCTTTATACGTAATCCGTTTTCGTCTATCTTTTTACCGTTGAGTTCCTATTAATGAGATCTTCAACTCTCATTTAGGTCGCTTAAGCCAAAAACCGCTTGAACTAAAAATCGAGTTTCAGGCCGTGTACTACTAAGCCAAATGTTAGAAAATTCATAACTTCTTCATACGAAGTCAGATTTGGGCATTCTTTTTATGGATGCTCTCGGTTTAATGTATTCTACGACTTTCATTTATATCGCTAAGGCTAAATCTTGCTCTATCATATATTCACTGTTTACACTTCCCGGTGTTGTGTTGGTTCCGTCACGAAACTTCGATGGGTCATAACTTCTTCGTTATAACTCGGATTTCGACGCTCTTTATATGTTCGGAAACCTTGTGACATATTCTACAACTTGGTTAAGATTATTTATTCTCAATAATCTTTCTTCAAAAAGCTGTTTTTGACCCCTATTATCTCTAAATTGACTAGCTCGGATCTACGAGCGTTACAATTATCTCCCCCTAAGGATGATTATGTCCTAGAATCATCAACGAAACAGGGATCGTATTGGCTGCAAGCAGTACTCGATCTTACACCTGCTCTTTTTCTCGGGTTAGACTCCAAATTATGACCTTCAAGTCACAATCTCGATCCTTACTGGATACAAGCTTAAGATAAGCTCTTTTATTACTACAATGGAACGATGTGTCATATTCTAATGACCTATCATCGTATGTTGCAATGCTTGGACTCAGGTCTTTTAGAGTCAAATTCCAGAACAGGCTATACCTTCCTTCATGTTCTAATCACATCTTAAAAGGGTAGTATTTCTAGCTACAAGCAACCGTTGCGATACGTCTACCGATCATTTTGATTATCTTTTAATTCGATCCTATGGCTTAAGTCAGATGTTACATCGAACTTGGTTCTCTGAACCATGTAACATACTCATCGTATTCGGACTCAATTTGATATGACCACTAGGGTCAGAATAACAACAATCTTCTTAGTCATTACTGAAACGATGGTAACGACCTGCTTGAATAAAACAGACTCAATTATTGGCTTCTTGGTAACCTTGTGACTTTCCCTGATCCAAGCGTGAGTCATTTTCTTCTGGTAGTATATGCATCTACTACCTTTCACACCTACTCATACTCATCCCAAGTATTGTCTCGTAGTCCCCAAGTCACCATACAGGAAAATCACATAGCAGTTTAACACATCAGATAACAAAACGAAGGCTTTATTATTTCTTGAAACTATTACATAGGTTTTCAAGTTCACCCTAGACTATGCCTCTATTAGGCTACACCATATGGTTCTATCTCTTTCGCTACCTCATATCTTGATCTTCGGGTATGAATTCCTCATCCTTGGTTCGTCGCATTGTTTTCTGCTTCGTTGAGGATCATGTGGAATGCCCTTGGCCTTGGTGGCGTGTTTGGCCTTGCTGCCTCGTTTTTCTTTGGGCGATCCCTAGAAATATGCCCTTCTTTGTTACATCCATAGCACACCTTCTTGTTGGACGCACACTTGCTGGCGTAATGCCCTGTCTTTCCACATTTGTAGCAAGTCACCTCCTCGCTACACTTCCCGAAGTGCTTCTTTTTACACTTTTCACACCACTTGGCTTCACCTCCTCCTCCTTCGTCAATCTTTGAGAATTTCCTTTCTTTGTTAAATTTTGAAGATCCTTCATGCTTCCTTTTCTTGCCAACTTCAGCTCTCTCCAGACCCTTCTCTCGTATCTGGGTCTCCACATTCTTAGCAGCCCAGATGGCGGCTTTCAGAGTGGTAGTTTGCTTCACCATTGGACCGAAGTCTGCTGGTAATCCAAGGGCAAATTTTTTAACCCTGGAGAGTTCAAATGGCACGAGGTAAGGAACAAGCTTCATTTTCTTAGTAAAACTTGTAGCCTATTCAGTAACTCTCATTCTTCCCTTCTTCAGATTTTGGAACTCATTGTTGATCTCCAGAAGATCCTGCTCAGAGCAGTACTGCATCTTTAACAGCACCAGAAAATCTTCCCATGACATCTTGCTCGCTTCATTTTTGGGCATTGAATCAGCTAGTAGATTCCACCAGCTTAGTACTCCAGATTTCAATAGAGGAACCGCAAAAGCGGTCTTCTGCCTGTTGCTACACTCGCAACTCTCACACATTGTCTCCATCTTAGAGATCCAGTTCATGACTTGCACCGGCGTCGGGCTTCCAGATAGACTCGTTGGTTTGGACGCCATGAAATCCTTGTATATGCATCCACGTCCGTCATTTCCTCCATCCAGGTGGTTTTGTCTAACTATCGGTGGGTTGGCCTGACCAATAGTCCCATTATAGTTTCCCTCCTCAGTCTACCCTTCGTTCAACTCGGCTTGTTCGATATGTATGGTCTCTTCCTCTCAATTTTACTGGAGCAAACGTCTGGTTTCCTCCATTTAATGATCCAACATCGCCTGGATCATCGCTTGTACTCTGGCCATTGCTATCGGCTCAGTAGCGGCTACCACAACCGGTATTTGTTCAATCACTGGGGGTTGGTTTCGGTTCCCATTTGCATTCAAGATTCCACTACAGGTCCTTTCCATCTTGATCTATACACCGAATAAGGTGAATCTAGATCTTTATTTAGGATTGACGTTTAACTCATCCTTATCACTCCGAAACGTTTATATGCTACTTCTAATATCGTATTTGTACGTTTAGAATCCTAAACACATAAGGTTTCCAGATCCAGTCAGCAAAAGACCATAGATCTGATCAAACTATAGCATCATTTAGCATGTAAAAGCAATTTAGGCATCATTCCTAAAATAAGCTAATGCTTGTGTCTATTCAGGTGTATTACCTAAATCTATTTGACACACTCCTCACAATCATCACTTAGCATTCTAAGTTTAAGTCTAGAAATCCTACAAATTCCTAGTTCACTTAAACTAATGCTCTGATACCAACTGTGACATCCCCATTTTCACGGCCATAAAAGACCGATTTTGTTTATACTTTATGAAAATCAGAGTACCTCTTTTTATAAAAATGTTGCGGAATTTATTCCCAGAAAAACACAATAAATACGTTATCAAAGCATTTCCAAAGAAATGCATTTTATTCATTTTAAATTTGGGATGTCATCATCAATATAGAAACATAATCATAAACAGAACTTACATTCATTTACACTAGTGATCTATATCTCCTTAATCTCTCAGTGTAATGTCACTTCATATCGACACTTGTGATATAAATAAACTGAGTGGGTCAGGTTGGGTAACCTGGTGAGTACATAGGGTTTTCACCCCACAATAATATAATTATTATGTTTAAACAATCAAACAGTCAACCCAATTACACATCCCTATTATTTTCTTTAGTCTGAAGGATCTACCCTAAGAATCAGCTATTCCTCGTTCACTCATTCCTAAGGATCGTCCTAAGGAATCAGCACGAAGTCCATTGCTGCCACGGTTTACACAACGGGCACTAAGTCTGCATAGTCGTCGGGGTTTAGGCATCAAGTCTGCATGATCACCAGATTTTAGGCATCAAGTCTGCATGATCACCAGGATTTAGGCATCAAGTCTGCATGATCACAAGGGTTTAGGCATCAAGTCTGCATAATCACCAGGGTTTAGAGTACACCGGGTGAACACATCATTCACAACACCTACAAGTTGCGAGCCTGCTAGTGTTCCACTGGACTGTCTAGAATAGTCCATGGTTGTCATCCATACTCTGCTGAATGATGGGGCCATCATTTGGGAACGGCTTCTCACATCATCCAGCTCTCACCCTCACCTCATGGTCTATAACACCTCTCAACTCATCATCCAACACATATTCCATCTATTACATCTACCGATGTTTTACCCCAACATTATCGTAGATATAAAATACATATATAATTTAAATCATTTAAAACATGTATAAAATCGTTCATCTAGCATAGACAACAAGTACTCAGATAATATGCACACATAGCACGTAATTTATATAAAATACTTCATATCTATGTGTAAGATGAAAGTAACTATGCACTCACCTGCGAAAGTGGTGACTCAGTACTCGGATAGCACTTCGTTACTGTTAAAACAATTTCCCTTGCACAAAACCTAGTATCATTACCACTAGAGTTTAGTCTAACGTTAACCGTGACTAGTTAATAGTCTAGATATTATTACTATTATATAAGCGTTAAGAAACTGTTGGAATAGTGTCTAAGGGTGCAACTATATTAGTTAAGTATTTGACCCGGTTGTGCATGGTCCTTTTGGGTTGCCTTCACCATAGAAACTTGATAGGATGATTTACAATGAAAGAAGAAATATTATTAATATATTATGATAATAATATAAGGAATAATAATATTGTTAATATAAGTCATAAATTAATTAGGAATTAATTTGGTGACTTAAAGAGATTAATTGAACTACGGGGTATAAACTGTCAATTGTATGATAGTTATACTTTGGGCTATTATCCCTTATGGATAAGGGGTGGACAATTTTATGGTTAGGATAGACCTAGAAATCGTCCAAGGCTTGTTATTAGGGTAATTGATAGCTTAAGGCCTAAGTTATCCAGTTAGGGTTTAACGGTGAACCCCTAGGAGCCTCATTAGTATAAATAGACCCTTGGGGTCAAGGAAATGGGCATTCATGCTTGACAAGAGACCCTGGCCGACTTCGTCCCCTCTCCTCTCTCTCTATAATCATCCTCTTGCTAGTTGGTGTTTGTAAGGCATTAGAAGAGTGACACTTGTGACTCTTAAGCTCCAAGGACAAGAAGATTCAAGCAAGTGATTCAAGGTAATCTTCTAAATCTGATTTCTTATTGTTATTATGCTAGAATTACCATTAGAAGTCTTGGAAGCAATGCAAGTTCAATTAGAGAAACCTAGATCCAAGCATTAGGGTTTGTATGTACACATAGGAATGTTCTTATTGCTCAAACCCATCAGTGGTATCAGAGACTTGATTGGTTTCTATTGAATTGATGCATTGGTTGCTTGTTTGTTAATTGCAAAATTCGATTTGTGTCCATCTACTTGATGAACTCGGCGAGTTCCATAGTCGACTCGACGAGTATGCCTCAACTCGGCGAGTCCATTGTGGTGCTCAGCGAGTTAGAGCATCAGAAAGAGCTAATTTCGGGATTTATTGTTGTTTATCTTATGGAAACTTGCCTTTATCTTAATGGGTCAATATAAATCCGATTTATATATATATATATATATATATATATATATATATATATATATATATATATATATATATATATATATATATATATATATGAGTATACCCTTGACCTAATTAAAGATAATTACCAATTAATAGAATAATAATTTCCTTATATGATAATTGATTAATTATTTTAATTAACTTGGTAAATTGTTTTGCAAGAAACATCAAATATTGATAATTATGAAATTAGATGGTTAATTTAAATTATTTGTTATTTGATCCCTTGTGTTTCAGAAAGTCTAAAACTAATCCTCAAGTTTTGAAAGTAAGTTTTGTGATTAAAAGTTTAATTTGGAAAATTAAATTTCAAACCCTAGAATTTTACAAGTTTAAAATTCAACCCTATACTTTATATGATTACAAGCTTAATATATATGTGTATAATTAAAATGCTAGTCTTACCGTTAGTAGGCCTCATTCAAGAAGCCGGTCTATAAGGTGGGTATAAGGTTGTTGCCTATAAAATGACGCTTAATGGGTGTACACTCACACCCACCGCTTGCTTGATCGGTGGAGGGTCGTTAGCCGAACGGGTAGGATAGGGCAACTCTCTCTCCTCATTAAAAGTATAATATTAAATACAAAGTAACTAAATGTTTTTCAAATTCCCAATCCTAGTTACTTTAGGAAAAGTGAATTGATGCAATCCCATGAAATTACACTTTGCACCCTTGCTAAGAAGTTAGTGGAGCGTGTGTGGTTTACCGGCACACTAATTGGTTCTAAGCATAGGTAGCGAAGGGTGATTCATTGTTTATCGTAGTTCGATGGAGCGTGTGTGGTTTACCGGCACATTGAATAGGTGATTGTTATAATGAAGGCACCACATAGATTTGCATGGTTATTCACACCCACTTTGTGATCCTCGGTATCCCAGTCACAAACGAGATGGGCATATCGAGATTTAACCATGCCATTGAAAAGTTCAATGAATCTCATCGAAATCTATGAATTCTCAATACTTCAGAACTTAAGGTTATTTTATGGTGGAGAATTAGTGAATCGTCATTCACTTACCTTCAAATTGTTTGCATGTTGGATTACGGCATCCCTTTTCTAATATGTAAATAGTGTTGTTGGACCCTAGCCCTAATTTCTTTTATTGGGTGATAATTAGGGATTCAAATTCTAATCAATCTTTGTCCTTTCTATTGAAGATGTCAAACGCGAACAACGTTGCTGCTAGCTCGTTCACATTGATGAGCCTTTGTCAAAAGGTGACTTTCGATGGAACGAACTTGAGCGAATGGATAAGATACATTCGCACGATTGCTCGCTATGAGGACAAGGAGTATGTCCTCGACAAAAAGCTCGAGAAGATCAATCCATAAATCGCTACTCCAGCTGAAATCACTGCTTTTGAAACTCATGAGCATGATGCAACGAAGGTTCATTGCATCATGATAGCCACTATGAACTCTGAATTCCAAAAGTCCTACGAGGACATGTATCCGTACGAAATGCATCAAGACTTATTGGAGAGATATCATTAAAACGCGAGGCAGGAGCGTTACGAGATCTTCACTAACATGATCTCCGCTAAAATGGGACATGGATAATTTCTAACCGTACGCTTGCAAAAAGATGTAGAGGTATGTCGATCGTCTTCGCAAGTTGAATGTCAACTTTGGGGAAGATTTGGCTATCGACATGGTACTTCATTCTTTGCCTCCGTGTTACAACAAATTTAGGATGACCTACCACATGAACAAGGAAGAGGTCACCCTAAGTAAGCTCCAAGGTCTCCTTAGGGTTGCTGAGAGAAACCTCAAGGACAAGTCTATTGCACCAACTCCCAATCCACCTGCTGCTCCTGTTTTGGCTATTGGGCAAGGAAGGGGCAAGAAGAGGAAGTCTCCGTCTAAGAGCCACCGCAAGGGAAAGTCCCAAGATGGTTCCTCTTCTAGTGGGACCAAAGTTGATCCTGCTAAGCCCAACCCAAACCCAAAGGAGGCAGAGTGCCACCATTGCCACAAAATAGGGCATTGGAAGAGAAGCTGCCCAGAGTACCTGCAAGCTTTCAAGGAAGGAAAGATCGCGCCGTCTTTCGCAGGTATTTATACAATTAAATCTAATGATTCATCTCATGCTATTTCTTGGGTCCTCGATACCGGTTGTGGTTACCACATTTGTTCTGAATTCCAGTGACTAAGAAGAAATAGGGATGTGGAGCATGGAAGAATAAATCTAATCATGGGGAACAGAAGATCATCGCCTGTGACCAAGATTGGAGTGTATTCTCTAGTGCTTAGGAATGGTTTATATTTAGATTTGAACAATTGTTGCTATTCGCCAGAAATGGAAAGAAACATCATTCCATTTCATGGTTTGTTTAGACAAGGATTTAGATTTTCTTTTAATAATGAGAATGGTTCTTTTTTTGCTTATCTAAATGGTGTCTTATATTTTGAAGCAATACCATGTAATGGAATTTATGAAACTGTTATGATTGTAGATAACCTAGGAAATGATGTTTTATGCATGGATTCTACCAATAGTATGGATAGAGCATCCTTGTGGCATTGTCGTCTTGGACATGTCAACAAGAAGCGCATAGCCCAACTCCAAAAGGATAGAGTGTTGGAGTCATTCGAACTTAGGGAAGATGACACATGCGAATCTTGTTTACTTGGAAAGATGACCAAGTCACCCTTCACTAGCACATGTGAAAGGGGTGAGGGTTTATTGGACCTAATACATACCGATGTATGTGGACCCTTTAGATCCACCACAAAGGATGGGAATCGCTTCTATGTGACTTTTATCGATGACTATAGTAGATATGGGTATATCTACTTAATCAAGCAAAAGTTAGAAATGTTTGAAAAGTTCAAAGAATTCAAGAATGAAGTGGAGAATCAATTGGGCAGGAAAATCAAGATGCTTCGATCCGATCGAGGAGGAGAGTACCTAAGTCTTGAATTCCACGACTATCTAAAAGAGTGTGGAATAGTTTTACAGTTGACACCACCTAGGACACTGCAGTTGAATGGTGTAGCAGAAAGGCGTAATCGAACCTTGTTAGACATGGTCCGCTCTATGATGAGTCGTGCTTCACTATCTATCTCATTTTGGGGGTATGCCTTAGAGACTGCCGCCCATATCCTTAACCGAGTACCTACTAAGAAGGTTGCCAAAACACCTCACGAGATGTGGACAGGGAAAGCTCCCTCGTTAGCACATATCAAGGTTTAGGGTTGCGAGGCTTTTGTAAGACGAGATACTCATGACAAGCTCAAACCTCGTAGTGACCGATGTATTTTCATCGGCTACCCGCAAAAATACTTTGGATAGCACTTCTATAGACCGAAGGACAATGTTGTCTTTGTTGCGAGGAGAGGTGTTTTCCGAGAGCGAGAACTCATAAGCCAAGGAGAAAGTGGGAGGCAAATCGAACTTGATTGACCAGTCCTTACCTCTTAGACGTTCAGAAAGAGTTAGAGTTCAACCCCAGTTTTATGGTGTTCATATTACTACCGAAGGAAACATGTATATTAGTGATGGCACGCTAATAAATCTAGATGAACCTAATAGCTTTAAGGAAACCATGGTAGGCCCGGAGTCTGCAAAAATGGAAAGAGGCAATGGACAACGAGATCCAATCCATGTATGACAACCCAGTTTGGAATTTGGTTGATAATGTGCCCGGACGTAAGACCGTTGGGTGCAAATGGATCTTCAAGAAGAAGACCGATGTGGATGGAAATGTACACACATATAAGGCGCGGTTGGTTGCGAAGGGCTTTACTCAAACTCCTGAAGTTGACTATGATGAGACCTTCTCACCAGTTGCGAAAATAAAGTCTATTAGAGTGATGCTAGCTATTGCCGCATTTCATGATTATGAGATTTGGAAAATGGATGTGAAGACCGCTTTCCTTAATGGGATGTTGGCTGAGGATGTTTACATGGCTCAGCCAGAGGGTTTTGTTGATCCGAAGCATCCAAAGAGAGTGTGTAAGCTTGAGAAGTCCATTTATGGACTTAAGCAAGCATCTTGCAGATGGAATCTCTGCTTCAATGAGAAAGTCAAAGAGTTTGGATTTGTACGAAGCAAATATGAATCATGTGTATATGTCAAAGCCAGTGGGAGTATACTCAGCTTTCTCGTTTTGTATGTCGATGACATACTGCTCATAGGAAACGACATCCCGACTCTGCAGGAGGTTAAGTCCTGGCTCGGGAAGTGCTTCGCTATGAAGGACATCGGAGGAGCTCCTTATATCTTGGGAATAAGGATAGTAAGCGAATGAAGTAAGAGACTAATTGGACTTAGTCAGAACACTTACTTAGATAAAGTACTAAAACGTTTTAGTATGGAAAATTCGAAGAAGGGAGAATTACCGATACAAAGTAATGCCAAGCTGAGTAAGACTCAAAGTCCGAGTACCGAAGCCGACATAGCAGAAATGAGCCAAGTACCTTACACTTCCGCAGTTGGCTCAATCATGTATACTATGACTTGTACTCACCCTGATGTAGCCTTTGCTTTGAGCATGGTTAGTAGATATCAAGAGAACCCTAGCAGAGCCCATTGGATTGTGGTCAAGAATATCCTTAAGTACCTTCGGAGGACCAAGGAATGGTATTTAGTCCTCGGATAGAGTGATGACTTGAAGGTGCGAGGGTATAGTGACGCCAGCTTTTAAACCGACAGGGACAACTACCGTTCGCAGTCGGGCTGGGTTTTTACCCTTAATAGAGGAGCAGTAACTTGGAAAAGTTCCAAGAAGGAAACCATAGTTGATTCAACGTGTGAATCAGAGTACATTGCAGCAAGCGAAGCGTCGAAGGAGGCAATATGGTTAAAGAACTTCATTAGTGATCTTGGAGTCGTGCCTACCATCAAAGAGCCTATGGAGATTTTCTATGATAATGAAGGAGCAATTGCCTTGACCAAGGAACCGAGGGATCATGGTAGATCTCGTCATATCGACAGAAAATATCATTTCATTAGACATAGAGTAGAAGAAGGACACCTTGTGGTGAGGAGGATATCATCAGAAGATAACCCAGCAAATCCGCTTACGAAGGGACTGAGTAGGGTTAAGCATTTGCAGCATGCTAGGAGTATTAGGCTGAGAGATGATATTAGATTAGATTAGATGATTTTAGAAGCTTGTAATAGATAAACGTAATTTAACATTTGATGAATAAATAAAGGAGTATTATTTATAAGTAAAGTTCCTGTCTTATGTTAAATATTTAAATATTGTTTCACTTTGCATGTTTTGACTTCCAAAATAATTGACTTTATATGGAATAATTGAATTATTCAAACAATCCACAATCATTCATATTTTGGAAGTAGGTATGAATGAAGATTGTCATGAATTGGTATGTAGATTGTCTAAATGGTATTAGACATAGAAAAAGTTTGCTACAACGTTAATGAGTGCTTATGAACTAGTTTTGAGCATTGGAACAAACCTGCGCTTGCTGGAATCACCTTATGGAATTTGATGAAAAAGGATGATCACAAAACGATAATATCATATGATCTTAAAACCTAGATATATGGTTTGTTATTTGTTAATTGGTTGTACATTGATAATGCGAAACTGCATCAGTAAATTGATGTTATAAAATGCTTTGTTGTGTATAACTGATTAATGAATAAGTAAATGCATATAAGTCAAAGTTTATCTATTACTTTTATCCTAAGAGAGTAAAAGCGATATCTCGGCCGCTCGATGATTTGATTTGACTTATGTGTTGGACCCGGTCAGAACTAAATTGATGTGTTCGATTAAGTTCTTTGTCGAATAAATCTGATATCGAGAAACCAACTGCTAGACAATTGGTTCCATATAAATGTCTGCATGATATTTAAATAGAGGACTGTACGATCCCTTATCTAAAGGACAAGATTGATAAGATCATAGTTTGACAACGTCTTTGAGAGCTACAATTGCTAATCGGATTATACTTGTACATATAGTTACTAGACTTATCTAAGTGGGAGACTGTTGGAATACTGTCTAAGGCTGCAACTATATTAGGTAAGTATTTGATCCAATTGTGCATGGTCCTTTTGGGTTGCCTTCACCATAGCAACTTGATAGGATGATTTACAATGAGAGAAGAAATATTATTAATATATTATGACAATAATATAAGGAATAGTAATATTGTTAATATAAGTCATAAATTAATTAGGAATTAATTTGGTGACTTAAAGAGATTAATTGAATAAAGGGGTATAAACTGTCAATTGTATGATAGTTATACTTTGGGCTATTATCCTTCATAGATAAGGGGTGGACGATTTTAGGGTTATGATAGACCTAGAAATTGTCCAAGGCTTATCATTAGGGTAATGGATAACATAGGGCCTAAGTTATCCATTAGAGGAGTGACAATTGTGACTCTAAAGCTCCAAGGACAAGAAGATTCAAGCAAGTGATTCAAGGTAATCTTCTAAATCTGATTTCTTATTGTTATTATGCTAGAATTACTATTAGAAGTCTTGGATGCAATGCATGTTCAATTAGAGAAACCTAGATCCAAGCATTAGGGTTTGTATGTACACATAGGAATGTTGTTATGGCTCAAACCCATCAGAAACACTATAATATAAATCATAATAATATCCCAAATACTCATTATAATTTCCTAATAACGTTACTATCTTAAAACATAAGCTATACAAAAGATAGTGTAGGCATAGCTCACTTACAAAAAATTTTTTGCAAAACCGGGCATCGCTGAAGCAGTGTTTCCAAGCCGAAAAGCTCTTTTCTGGGGACTCCCCGAGCCTCGGGGCTTCCTTCGGGTTCTAGGGGGTTTACGTAGACTTTAGGGGGCTTAAGGGAGGTTAGAGAGAGAAAGAAAGGTTTGAAGATTTGAGGAAATGGAAAGACCCGACACCTCTATTTATAGTGTGAATTCCTAATGGACTCGGCGAGTAGGAGGACCTACTCGCCGAGTTGGGTCATGTGGCAGCCTTCTGGTGGTGCCACGTGTCCAATTCTGGTGGTGCCACATTACCCTCTATCGTGTATCAGCCTTCAAACATAGAGAAATCATAAATCTCGCATACAAGCTCTTTTTTTGATGTTCTTTATATCCACGCGTAGGTAAAAACAATATCTACAACTTTCATTTAGACTCCGTTGGCTAATTCTCGACCGATCTCAAATTTAACAGTATGAGGAGTTTAGACTGCTAAATGACCACGAAGAATTCGTAACTTCTTCATACTAAATCCGTCTTCGTCTATCTTTTTACTGTTGAGTGCCAATTAATGAGATCTTCAACTCTCATTTAGGTCGCGTAAGCAAAAAGCCGCTCGAACTAAAAATCGAGTTTCGGGTCGAGTACTGCTAAGCCAAATCTTAGAAAATTCATAACTTCCTCATACAAAGTCAGATTTGGGTGTTTTTTTATGGACACTCTCAGTTTAACGTATTCTACGACTTTCATTTAGATCACTAAGGCTAAATCTCGCTTTATCGTAAATTCACTATTTACGCTTCTCGGTGTCGTGCCGGTTCCGTCGTGAAACTTCGATGGGTTATAAATTCTTCGTTATAACTTGGATTCCGATGCTCTTTATATGTACGGAAACCTTGTGACATATTCTACAAATAGGTTAAGATTATTTATTCTAAATAATCAGTCGAAAAGTCATTTTCGACCCCTATTATCTCTAAATTGACTAGCCCACATCTACGGGCGTTATAGGTACGCAGTTACTTATCAATACTGCCTACCACCGGCAGACTGATAGATAGAGTGAGTAGACTATTCAGACCAGTGAGGATATGTTGTGTGCATTCATGTTGGATTTTGGTGGGAGTTGGGATATCTACCTTCTTTTAGCAAAGTTTTACTACAAAAATAGTTACCACGCCAGCATCAATATGACTCCCTTTGATTGAATTATGGGAGAAGATGTCCGACTCTAAATGTTTGGGGTGAGGTCAATTAGAAAGTGATAGCGAGCAACAAATTGATGCTCGAGACTACTGAGTTTATTTAGTGGGTGCGAAATCTTGATCTTGTGAAAGTTTCATCTTGGAAAGGTGTCATATGGTTTCAGAAGTAGGGTAAGTTAGGCCCTAGATTTATTTGCCCATTCAAATTTATCACCTGGGTTGGAATGGTTGCATACTGATGGTATTTATGCGATGAGTTTAGCAAAATTCACAAAAAATTTCATGTATCTCAACTACGGAAGTATTTGGCTGACGATTCCATAGTGGTTCCCTTGGATGACATTCGGGTTGATGATAGCCAAAATTACGTGGACACACATGTTGAAATTATTAACAAGTGAATGACGATTCAAGGTGTGTGATGCGTGCAATCAGTCGAGCTCAAGTAAGTTTTTTCCAAGATACCCTTACATATTATGTTATGATATGATGTGATTATGAGAACTGCATGCTAGATTAAGGCTAAGGATCTAGGAAGGATGCCTTATATGCCTATTATATGTTCTTGTAGACTTGCATGCTAATACTAACCATTCAGTGGTATCATAGTGTGTTTAGATTATGCATGGTTGTATGAGCCTTAGAATATAATGCCACTATAGATTCCTAAGAAGAGGATAGAATGGTTTGATTGGAGTATGTTGGTAAGATTTTATGTTTGTCTGAATACTGCTTGCTTTATGCTTTGTGGGGCTTCGAGTGATGGGATTTAATTACTAGATGAATACATTAACTCACATGTGACCAGGGTTTAATAATCTCAGAGTGTTGGATTTGACCCTATTGTGCAGCTCTTGTCTGAGTCTAACCGTTGTAGGGATGAGTCGTTTACTAGAAGGATTATCCGAGCCTCGCCACATGTGATGGTGTTCATGTAGTGGTTAATTGGCATCATGAAAAGTATTTCAGTAGCTGAGGACTGGGTGGGTTCAGGAACCTAAGAAAGGATAAGATATGATTCAGTGGATTAGTAGTGAGGTTTACTGAGACTTGGGTGTACCAGTTTAAGGAAGTGACTTAGAGGATTTGGGAGGATTACTTAGGAAAGTATGGATAGGTGTGGAAGTTAGTATTGGGCCTGTACTACTGAAAGCACAGGATCCATACTCAAATCAGTGAGAGTCTTGGAGAATCTAAGAAGCTACGAGGAGGAGTTTGTGACCCGGTTTAGGGACAGAGGATGTTCCCTTTGATATATATATATATATATATATATATATATATATATATATATATATATATATATATATATATATATATATATATATATATAAGAGTCCATGTTTAATTAGTTTCTTATCATCACTAAATTAGTTCTAAATTAATTCTTGATCAATACTAATTAAATATTATGATTTCATATTAATATATTAGAACTTATAATATATTAATATAAATCGTAAGTATCCTTTTTCTCATTTTCTCTATCCAATTGTTCCGGTGACATGCAACCCAAATGGACCATGCTACTCTTGGGTCGAATACATACCGATAATAGTTATGGGCTTAGACATATAATCCAATCGTCTCCCACTTAGATAAGTCTAAAACTATTATTGTGTATGACTCTAAGATCCCGACTAGCAATCGTAGCTCTTAAAGCTGCTGCCGAACTCTCACCTAGTCAAATGACATGTCCATTAGATAAGGGATCATATATTCCTCCATTCTAGATATCATATGGACTGAGACATGGATTATAATCATTCTCTATGTCCATTTTTTGTTTCCCAATTTCTGATTTATGACGACTGACTAATTTAGCAAATCAAATCAGTCCACGCTTGGTCAAGCACTTAGGGGTGTCGCCACTAAATCATCGAGGGGCCCACATATATCGCTTTTATCCCTCCAAGGGTAAAAGGAATGGATAAAATTTAACCCAAGTGTTCGCTTGTACTTACTCATCAAATTACACACAACGATATGTTTTATAACAACCAAGTTACTGGTTACGTTTACATATGTCAATGTGCAACTGAGGAGCACTTACAACTCACACGTCTACGTTTGAAGAATATAAGATATTATCTTCTCATGGTTCACTCGTGATAAAATCCATGAAGTAATTCAAATAAGCGTGGGTTTAATCCAATACCCAGAACATATGAGCACTCATGAATGTTGTAGAAACTCTTGTTATGTCCAACACCTTAGACATCTACAAGCCAACATCATGACAGTCTTGATTCATACCTACTTCCAAAATATGACCAACTATGGTGAATTTGAATAACCCAGTTATTCGGGAAGTCAAAACATGCAAAGTGAAACAAAAGAATAATACTAATCTAATATGGTCCCAATCACCTTTGAGAGTAAATAAAATTCCTTTTATTTAAACACAGTATTGCTTACTCATTATTCATTGTATAATTTTTCAAATAATCAACTTTATACTTGAATCAAAACAATAGCCATGCCATGCTCTAAGCATGCACACTATGTTTGTCTAAACAATAGTTATGTCATACACCAAGTATCCACACTATGTTTGTCTATGATCCGTACTTTGTGGAATAGATCAATTGAACATGATTCCAAAGATTCTCATTTCACAATCCTACATCCTTACCATAAATGTAATAATTCCAAATTCCTACCATTTACCGAAATCTGCTAGATTCAAAACTTATATGTATTGATCCTCTTGTAATGTTTATCCACAAAGTCACAAAGACTTTCAACCGACATTACAAAGTATTCCAATGGAGATCAATCCCATGGAAACGAAGTCTTATATTCAAAGTACATTTTTTTTAACATCCTTCATGCATTAAGTTTTTCTAATCTTCCATAGATTTGAAGAATAACTTCCTCCTATGGAAACATTTCCACATTCCCATTTTGACTATAACTTCTGAGCAAAAGTTTCCGCCATTCAGAATATGTCAATATGGTCCTTTCCAAAAATTTACACCATACTTCCAACTCTCCATGAGCAACCAATCTTTGGTAAAACTTAGATTGTACTCGACAATTGCTTAATTATTTTAGTCATATCCAATTATAGGCCTTTTTCCCTCTTAATGCCCTACCATTTGGAAAATTTAGAAAGGATAAATATTATAGAACATGTAATCGATCCTATACTTGAGGCATATGGGACACGATTCATGTTGTCTCACATAAATATATGATCCCAGCCCAGTCTTTTGCTACAATATTTTTAATTTGCCATGTTTTCATAATTCGACTATGAAAAGGGATGTCCTAATAATAATCGAGTTTTGAGAACGCAATATATATAGAATTTCCTTATGTTGAACCATTCCAACATAAAATTCATATATATCCTTGACTAAAGATTATTAAAATCCCAATCTAAGCTTTTAGAATTAAAACTAACTATAATTTCCTCTCCCTTAATTATAGCAAAACAACTTTTTCCAATTGAAACTTTTGTTTTCTAGAATTAACATTGCTAACTTTCAACACTTATCATAATTTTCATGCTCCCACTAACATGATAATTATTAGCATAAAAATTATGCTCCCACTAACTTTGACATGTATCCAGAAATCAGTTGGACTTCTAGAAATCAATACTTTATAGACATTGTTACCAAAGTTCAGATTTCTGATATGAGATGCTTTGATAAGACTTTATCAAAATCATACACCTTTGTTTAGATATCTTACATATGTGTCTAAAGAATTTTTAGAACTATGAAAAGGGATGCCATAATTATATTCTTAATTTTTTAGACATTTTTCGTTTCTCACAACTCCATGTTAGTGTGCCGGTTACTCACGCACGCTCCACTGATGACTTTGAGAAAGCAAATATCACAATTGCTATCTACTTAAAATCTACTTAGTGAAAGCATTTCATCACCAACATTTTCATGAATCGGAGAGAAACCTTATGACACTTAGATTTTGTGGTGTATGTGTTCCTATCCATGTGAATTTGTCAAAACCATAATCACAAGACAAGGTTAGTGATAGATCCAAACTCATATGGACTAAAACTTATGTAATCTTAACTTCTTGCTACTTGGCAGCACAAGGACTACCATTGATTCCAGGTAGTTATGAAAACAACTGAGAACTTGTAGAACTCAGATGCATAGTCAACTTTAACCGGAATGGGCACATAAATAGGAATATGAAAACACAATAAGTTACAAACCTCAAGTCGTGCGCTAGTGATAAACTACAAGTTTTATTCTTGATCAGTTCTTAAAACTCTTTCAAGATCTTTTAGACTCCCACTGTCCTCTTTACATATAAGACTCTCTTGCCAATAACCATTCCTTGACAAAAAAAAATATATTCAAGAGACAATGGGGATTCTTATCAAGACAAACATTTCATGCAACCGGCCTTAGTTGGTCTTTTTTTATCCAAAACATCACAACTTACCAATTTCAAATGTACAAGAGTAGAACACATTTTACTCTTATATTTTGACAAGCGTTATAAACCTTCCTTAAGATATGTCACTAAAGTTACAGTCTTGGAGTATCACCCTAAGACTTGTTTTGGAACAAAGTATGACTCATCTTGTTGATTTAACCACTTCAACAATTCATGACTCCTCTTAATGCACTAAGATGTCCTTAGAGGATGAATTGTGATATGGTCTCATAATCATTAAGATGATCATAAAACATGATACTAGCGTACTCTCCCCTCTTTTCATATTTGAGAAACTTTGATCTTTCTGCCAAATTTGATTCTTCTCATTCGTTCTACCATACATTGAAACTTTTCTAATGCTTCAGAATTATACTTAAACTTGTAAGTATAACAATATTTACTAACCTTTAGTAAATCATGACGAATAGTCTTATCGATCTTTGTGGTGGACTTGACTAGTGCATAAGAATGTGTACTCGATCCTATAGTCCTTCATTTGACTCACATGTACATGTAAACAAAGAATTAGTCTTAATTTTCCAAAGATGAAAATACTCATTCATCGTACAATACAACTTGCATGATTCCAAGTTTCTATCTATTTGAAACTTGGGTGATGATAATCTTTCCTTATTTGGTAAATTTAGACACTACCACAAATGAAGGGATAAAATTCATACTTCTCATATTGCTAGAAACATACAAACATCAATTTTTCATAAATTCCATTGCAAGGAGATATAAAATAAAACAAAACAAAATTTTATTTATTTATAAAATGCGGAAAAAATGTTTTCCTTACAATGCAACTTTAAATGAAAACTATGATATTACATATTTCCTAGCAATCTATCATATCCTCTAAGTAGTAGCTCAAATATCCGATCTTCGAACCATGCGATTGAAATCCATCTTCACGATCATATTCAGCACACTCTTCTTTTACGTTTCCTTCCCTTTGCTTGATCCTGCCAAACATCAAAATGCAACCTAATCTTATCATGTATTAAGAATTATCTATTAGGAACTTAACAGAGTTAGATAGTGGATTTACCTGAATCAGAGTCAAACCTTTTGATTTTTCCTTCTCACAAATATTTCAGGTAGTTAGGGCAGCTTCGCAACCAATGCCCCTTCTTTTGACAATAAAAACATATAGACTCTTTGGGAATGGTACACAGGACTATCACAGACTTAGCCTTTCCCTTTACCTTTTGGTCAAACCGAGTTGGCAATGGCCGATCCCTTTCCATTCGGAAGAGAAAGATTTTCTAGACTTCCAATGCTACCATTGTCAATGTCCATGGAAGTTTGAGAAATAGACCTTCCACCCAAATTTACTTTTCCAATGCGCCAAAACATTTATGATTCAGCAGCAACAAGCAAATAAGAAGGATTAATAAGGGTCATGTGATTATCTTTCACATAGTAATCTTTAATGAACTCACTATACGACTCAGGAAGTGACTGAAGAACCCAGTCAATAGCCAACTTCCTTGGAACAACAACACCCAACATTTACAACCTGTTAATGTGTGACATCATCTCTAAGACATGAGTACACACAGGCCTTCCATCTTTATTTTTCATTGCAAGTAGGGCTTGAGTGATCTTGAACTTTTCAAGTCTTCGAGTTTGCGGGTCAGCGAGAATAAGTGGAGGAGGCGGAGGAAGAGAAGTATGATTTCCATGATCCAATCGTGGGACATCATCTTCAATAGGGAAGCTTGTTCCAAGAGATTTGGAAGATCAAATATGTTTGAACTAGACATCTATAATGGGAGAAATTCAAGTTAGTTGATTTAAGTCCTTATTAGAACACCCAATATGAAATATTATCTCTAGGACCCAACACAATATTTTATAACTTGGAAGAGGGATGCTGTAATCCAAGCTATAAAATAGTTGAAGGTAGGCGAATGACGACTCACCAATGTTCACTATGAAAAACGAAATAGGAATTAGGTTTTAATTGGTTTGAAACTCCTAGAACTTTTGAAATTCAATGAACTATTCAATGACATGTTTAAATCTTGATTGTACCATCTCAAGTTTGTGACTGGGATATTGAGGATCATAAACAAGGTGTGAATTACCATGCAAATTCGCTTAGTACCCTTAATTTTTTATTAACTAATAGATGTTCCGGGTACCCACATGTGCTCCACCAATCTATGATAAACATTAAGTTACCCTTTGCCACTCTTACTAGTTCATGTTTATGTGTCAGTTACCCACACACGTTCCACCAATAACTTGGTAAGGTACAAAGTACAATTTCGTGGGTTAGCACCAAATTCACATTTTCCTAAATAACTAAGATTGGGAATTTATAAGTGTTTAGTTACTTAGTATTTACCATTATACTTTTAATGAAGGGAGAATTAATTTCCTATCAAATACGTTCAACTAACGACCCTCCACCAGTCAAGGAAGCAGTGGGTGAGAGTGCACACCAATTAAACTACCATTTTATAGGCAGTAACCTTATACCCCCCCCCCCCCCTTATAGACCGGCTTCATGAATGAGGCCTACTAACAGTAAGACTCAATTTGTTCTTATACATACATACATATATATACATATATATATATATATATATATATATATATATATATATACTTATATATATATATATATATATATATATATATATATATATATATATATATATGTATATATATATATATACTTATATATATATATATATATATATATATATATATATATATAACTATTAACTATTAATATTATAATAGTATAAAGTTTGAATTTTAACTTAAAATTCTAAGTGTTTAACATGGAATTAAAGTATTCATGCGGAAAACTTTACAAATTCCAAAACTTAAGTGCCAGTTTTGAACAATTCAAAAAACCTTTCAATTTCATAACTAATGAGTTTAATGTAGTTAAAAAAAAAATAAAAATAAAAAAAAATAAAAATAAAAAAAAAACTCTTCAAGTTCCATAACTCGAGGAGAAGTTATGGAAGACTATAAAACATTTAAAGATGAGATTCTTCATTTTTTCATAACTTATCGAAATCTTATGTGTTTTAAAAATCATAAATGAGACTTTTCATATAACTTGAGGACAAGTTACAAAAACACATTTTATGAACAACTCTTAGATCAAATTCGATCGCAAACAAATTATCACATAATTTTTCTATTAATCTAAATTAACTCATAAGAACAAGATATTTCAATTCAAACAATTTTTCATCTAGTTAACCTAACCATTAAACTAATACAAAACATGAATTTATTGACAATTATCTTTTGAATTGGATTAGAATAATCATTTCCGCATCAAAAATAGGTTTATATGTTCAAAAACAGCTTAGGGTAATGATTCTAGTCCAATTCCAGCCTTTAAAATCGAAAATATGTTGTCAGGGGCTCCTACTCATCGAGTGTATGAACCTACACGACGAGTAGGATGATTTTCTTCATGGACTCGGCGAGTCCATCAGTGGACTCGACGAGTGCACAGCCCAGACAACCAAAAAAATGATTTTTTCAGCAATTTAAATCAAGTATAATTGAGAAAAAAGCCTTGGCTCTGATACCACTGATGGGTTTTAGTATACTACAAAATCCTATGGTGCACATACAACCCGAAATACCTTGGATCTATGTTTTCAATAATTATACATGCAAATTGTTTCCAAGGCATTAAACCTATAACTAGCATGCATTTTCTTATATCAAATAACATACTAGTTAGAGTAACATACCTTTTGTGTTGTAGCTTGATTCCATGGAGCTTAAGATCCTAGTGCCCCAAGTGTGACACCTCAAATGGTTCACACAACACCACCAACAACTTGGAATAACTTGAGAATAAGGATACTTGCACTAAAATCGGTTTTGCCATCTTATGTACACACACTAGTCATTTCATGAACCATTGACCTCTTTATATAGTGTGGAGGATTAGGGTTACATTCATGTAAACCTAATACCCATGACCTTTCATTTCCATTGGATCCATGGGTTAAAAGCTCCATGAACTATCCATGAAGGCTTAGCCCAACCTAAATGAATTTGGCCCATCATATATATATATATATATATATATATATATAAGAGTCCATATTTAATTAGTTCCTTTTGATCACTAAATTAATTCTTAATCAATACTAAATAAATAATATTATTTCATATTAATTTATTAGAACTTATAATATATTAATATAAACCGTAAGTATCCTTTTTCTCATTTTGTCTATCCAATTGTTCTGATGCCATGAAACCCAAATGGAACATGCTACTCTCGAGTCGAACGCATACCAATAATAGTTATGGGCTTAGACATCTAATCCAACAAGAGGTTTTGATGCAGTTCAAGATTCAGGGGTCTCCAATTGAGATTCGGAGTTTCCTGGGTCTAGCGGGTTATTACCGGAAATTTTTCAGGACTTCACCGAGATTGCAGTTCCTTTGACCTGACTGACCAAGAAGTATGTGGCCTTTTGTTGGGGGCATGAACAACGGGTAGCCTTCGAGACTCTCAAACATCGATTGTGTAAGGGTGTAGATGATTATGTGGGTTAATGTGACACTTCGATCACGAGAACGGGTGCGGTACTGATGCAGCGGGATCACGTGATAGTAGGCCTTAGGGAATCAGGTTATGGATTCCAGTCAGGACATAAGTTCTATTGAGTGTTAGGTCAAGTGCATGTTCGACCCAGTAAGGAAAGTGTTGTAAGACTGTGGGATGGTCGTAGCATTCACTAGCATCCGGATAGTGTGAGAAAGTGGTGTAAGTCTGAAAGTGTATACATAGCATTTACAAGGCTGACAAATAGTGTTAGAGTGTTGTAAGTCTACGGGTGTAGCTGTAGCATACACAAAGTTGACAGGGATTGTTAGAATGTGGTAAGACTGCAGGGTGGCCCGTAGCATTAGTCAGCAGATAATGTATGAGTGTGATCAGACTTGGGATGGCTCGTAGCATTCACTAGTTAGTAGGTAGTGTGGAAGTGTTGTAAGACTGTGGCGTGGCCTGTAGCATTCACTAGTTGGTAGATAGAGTAGAAACATTGAAAGACTTTGGGGTGGCTTGTAGCATTCATTAGTTAGTCATTAGTACGTTGGCATATTAAGACTACAGGCTGGCCCGTAGCATTCGCTAGTGGTCAATTAGTATGGGAGTGTTGTAAGACTGCGAGGTATCTCGTAGCATTAATCGGTCCCTATTCGACAGTGAAAAGGTGACAGATTGGTGATTCACTCACAGTATGATTGGATTCGGGAGATGGTAGGTTGTTGAAGACCAGGTGTGATGTAAGACTATAGTGGTTTTGGTAGCCTTCACTTTTCGTACTAAATTCGATGGCGATAGGTAGTCGAACCATCATGATCGGTAAGATCGGAAGTAATAATGGAGCCATGCATGGAAATATGGTTAGGGCAGAATTCGATAGTCGAAGTCCTCTTCGGAAGTCGCCTGGGGCGACTGTGAGGTTACACTTGGCTCAGCAACCGGACATGTCACTCACAGCGGGATTAGCTGAGCCTTGACCAGGTATAAGTGATCTGTAGGGATAATTAGGTTTGTAATCATGTTTTATAGTGGGAACCTCGATCTATCAGAAGTTGAGTAGATAGTTGAGGGATAAACGGAAAACATTTAACGATAACAATTCAATATGAGTGGTCTATCATGGATTCAGACCATCTCGAGACAACATATTTCAGACGGAGTAGATGTGATCTTGTTGCGATGAATTCGTTCATCTGTGGATTTTATGGCCTTACAAAGATTGGTCACAACTACCTTGGGAAAGCTAGGGTGTGCACGGGATGGTCTTCATATTACTAGAGTGGCTGGGCATGTAAGGAATGGTAAGGAATGATTTCGAGGACAAAATCTAATATAAGTGGAAGAGAGTTGTAACACCCCGTTTATTAAATAAAAAATACAGAAAATTAATATAAATAGTAGCTCTTAATGAGAAATGATTTAGCAAGGCGTTGGTTTTAGGGATTTAAAAGTTTAATCGAATGTTTGGGGGTTAAAATGTATTTTCTATATTGATTTGTAAAGAATTTTTTAGGTTGAGGGTTGTTTAGTAAGTTATGGGTTTATTTTGAAAGGATTTTGGAAGACATGGCTTGTTTCGTATGTTTTGGACCTAAAATGAAATGAATTTATGAAATATGGGGCTAAAGAGTAAAATATGGACTTGGATTGAAAATAATTGAGGGATGAGGGGCCGGAAGTGCCAAAATGCTAGAAGTTTCGGTGAGACGGGTTAAAACCCGTCACCTCACTTGTCCATACCAATGTTAACCCTAAACTTTTGTCTACCGCCATGTGTGACTCCCTAGCCACCATCACAAATTGCTCACGCTACTCCTACCAGTCTTAGCCTATTCTCTATTCGTGAAGCTACGTTCTAGCCACACCACCGTTGTGCCTTGCTGTCAGTTACAACGAGAATCACCAGCAAAGCTGTGAGTTCCCACAGCCACCTCTCAGTCGTCCTTCTTCTTCTTCTCTTTTTTGTCGTTGTTCATGGCCGCACTCAGCTGTTGTCGGTGACGTTCCGACCGCCGCTCACTTCGGAGGTTATCCCACAACAACTAGTTGCCGCCACTGCTAGTTCAACCAACATTTCGATTATTTGGTCAAGATTCACCACCGGGAAGAGGGAGTTGTAATGGTTACGTTCACGTGAAGGTGTCGCGGTAATCGTTGTAGTCGCGTTTGTATGTACTTATGGTTGGAAAGCTTGGATAACCACCATAGCTACCGACCATGGTGATTGCCACTGTATACAACCGTTCTGCCACCACCCGCCGCCATATGGTGGTAGATGTGTGTGATATTTAGTGATTGTGTGCATGTATTTTAATAAGTAAGGGGTTCTTTGGCCAAAAATCATTAGAAAAGCCACCGCCAACACCGTTAGTGTCACACCCCAAAACCACGAACGACGGAAATGTTCAGGGGTGGAGGACGTCATGTACAGTATCACAACAGTGTAAAATAGTAAACAAGCAACAACATCATCCATTGCATTATAAGTAAAGTTTTAATACATATGTGTTCTTTCATTGTAATAAGACACCAAAAATATAATCAAAATAAAAGACGAGACTTTTCTGCTCCGTCTTCTCAAAACCTGCCCACCGTACGTATCTACTGATGACCTGAGAATACAAGTTATTTTGAAAGAGAGTATCAACTTTAAAGCTGGTGAATTCATAAGTATTTAAGTATCATTTTCTTGCTTTGAAGAACTGTTATGAATGTCATGTGAAACCTTTAAGTAAGACAGTTGATATAAGTATGAAAAACCCTAGAAAATCCCTTATTTCCTAGTATTATGAAATGTAGTCTTCAACCCAGACCCAAATGTTTTGTAAGTAATTTGATAGTTTTTCCTTCTATTAACTAGTACTAAAGTACTTAGTCTAACTCATTGTTTATGTGAAAGTATCACAAAATAAAGTAAACATGAAAATGTACTAATGTAATTGTTGTCACTGGGTACTAGGAGTAACACAACATCGCAATAACCGAAAAGTATAACCTAATGAACATCCAAAGATTGTCCACTTGTCCTCTGTAGCAGCAGCAGATGGGTGGAAGGGTTAGTCCCGATATCGATCTACCTAATATAAATAGTAACCTAATGATCATCCGAAGATTTTCATCTCATCCTCTGTTGCAATAGCAGGATGGAGGAATGGTTAGTTCCGATATCGATCTACCTAGTATATGTAGTAACCTAAGACCTCCGTAGACGGTCATCGACCACTGGTGCTAACAGTGGGATTCGGAATAGTTAGTCCCGCCTAGATATCCCATTGAACTGGGATAGGAAAGATAATTTACACAGAAAGTACTAATAAATCATCTTCTCGAGGTAAGATACGAGTATCCAGGTAAGTGAATACAGGATAATGCATCTATGTAACAGTGTTCATGTATGGTATTCATGTAAGTGTGTTCATGTATCAGGTATGTATATGTAAACATGTTCATGTATCAGGTAAGCATATGTATATGTACCCATGTATCAGGTAATGTACTGGTGTAGACTCATGAATGAACTGACTCTTGTGTGATTCCTTGTAATAGAAATAATGTTTGATATCTTCAAATTACCCCTATGATAATTTACTGAAAGGTAGTTGGTTGTTCAAGAGGGTAAACATAATCGTTTTGCAAGGTATCTAAGAGTTTTGAATAATAAATGACTTGATGTCATGTTAATAAACATTCAAAACTAATACTTTTGTTATCAAGGTATTTTAAGATAGAAAACCATTTCATGCATCACATTTTGTAGTATGTGAAATCTGTTGGATGAAAACACAGTTATAAAATACATATTAGTGATTTAATAACATGTTGTTTTCTAATTGTATTCCCCCCCTCCCCACTAAAGCATTTAAAAACATTTAAAACATTGATTAAGGGGTATGAACTCACCTGTAGATGGTAGTTTAGATGAAATGGACAGTGTAGGATTGTTAGGTGTCAAGTGAGGACTTGTACACACACTACGATCCTAATGAACATATAATCACACATATATGCACTCAATTAGTCTTAAATTACTAATTGATAATGTTAAGACATCCTAGAAGATAATAAACACTTTATATAAGTGTTTTAATCCCTAAGGATTGCATCTAGGCCATTGTGGGACAAGGTACTTGGGTTTAGGGTTCCAAAGGACCCTATACTTGAGTTTACTCTCCATATCACCTCACACATGGAGTTCACGGTTGTAAACTCTTGAGTTTACGGCCGTGAACTCACAATCTTGGTGATATTTTGTGTTTTGAAGCTCTAAATGATCCCTAGAATTATTCCAACTTGGTGGTTCAATTCTTGGAAGGGTTTAAGGCATAGAAACACTCCTTTGAGTAGTTTACAGCCCGACCATTTCCTTTACAGTTTGCGGCCGTAAACTCTTAAGGAAAAGTGTTTTTGATTCTTTCAAGTCTCTTGAATACGTAGGATAGGTTCTAGAGTTTTACCTAAGGCATATGAAAGCATTAAGCACACTTTGGTGCCCTTCTTTGATGTTCACGGCCCAAGAACCTTATTAGGGCTGTGAACTCACTTTGAGGGGTGTTTTAGATGTGTTTTGGGTCCTTCAACTAAGTGGGAACAATTCTATGAAATGTCTAGAGCTTTAGGTGCCTTAAAATCACCCTTTGATCCAATTTATTAGAGTTCACGGTCCAAGATCATCTTGGGCCGTAAACTCCCATGTGTTTGAGTTTCTTGGTTGTTTTCTTGTCCCTAATACACATAAGAAAATAGTCATAAATATAACTCAATTAAATAAGTAAAACAACACATAGTGACCATGAAATCAGGTGTTGCATGGACCTCCTCCACTGTCATCAGAACAGGTCTCCCAAGAGACTTCGGTGCCTTGGCCTTTGCTGTCCGACTCACTATAGCTCGAACGGCAGCAGGTGCAGACCCTATGCTGATCCCTGAAGTAGCTGCGGGCACTCGGTCGTCTGATGGCCAGTCTGGTTGTAGTGAAAGTAAAGTACAAACCCCTTGGGGAAATCCCTCGCGAAACGCCCCTCCCTGCCACACTTGTAGCACACCCCCGCTCTGCATACCCCATCATGAGTCTTTCCGTACTTCCCACAAGTGTGGCCCTTCTAGCCCCCAGAACATGAATCAGCGGGCTTTGCCCGCTTGGCTACCGGCTGAGACTATGTTGGCTGCCGATCCCTCCCCTGCGACTCCGCCTCCTCCCTAGCTTGAGTCTCTAGCTCAATCTCCCTCTTCCGGGCAATTTCCTGGAGCTCAGCAAATGTCTGGTATGTCAATTTCGCCACAAACTCACAAATACACCTCCTCGGTAGGCTCAAATATCGGCTCATTCGTGCCTGCTCGGTAGACAAATGCTAAGGGCAGAACAACTCCCTCTCGTGGAACATCCTCATAATCATTGTCATAGATTTTGTCCTCTGCTTGAGGGACAAGAACTCCTGGGCAAACCGTTCCCTCTCAACCAGGGGAACATACTCATCTCAAAATATAGTAGTAAACTTCTCCTAAAACACTGTAGTGATCTCTGCATGAGTGTAGTTGGCTGTCACAAACTTCCACCAGTCCTTCACCCCCAAATGAAGTTGGTTCAGCGTGAACCATACCCTCAAATCTTCTAGACATGAAAAACTGTAGAAACACCCCTCGATGTCAGAGATACATCTTATCGTGGCAATTGGGTCCTAAGTCCCGTTAAACTTCGGTGGCTTCGTGTTGTTGAACTCTCAGTACAACAATCTGTCACCCCCATGTGGCCATTAGCAGCGACAGTTATGGTGGTTGTAGCAGCAGCCGCCACAGTAACAGCAGTGTATCACTTGTCAAACATCTCAATCAGTGTGGTGTTAATAGACTCGATCATCTTTGGGACTGCCTCTCGGATAGTTGTGGCCACCTCATCATGAATTATCCTGTGAATCTCCTCATCTCTAACCCCACTGCTCTTAGGGTTGTGGTGTGTACTCACCATGATGCCTATGAAACACAACACAAAATAATTAGAGACTCAATCAATAATACACACACTCGATCACCCACCCCTACTTTTTCCTTAGCGTCTTAAGAATTTTTATTTGGATTGCTCACCAATCCAGTGTTTCCAATAGTATGGGCCCAATAATACCTTCCACACTCCATTTTGTTCATCCTAAGTCTCCCTCCTAGGATCCTATATCCCAAGTACTCTATATCTCGCATAACATCAGCTACTCTCATAGTAGACCTCACATAATCTCACATCTGCTACATACTCGCACTCAAGCAACTCACTAGTAGCAGAAACTCCTAGGCTAAGTAATCACAAATCAGGCCAATCTAGTCCTAAAATATGAAATACCTAGCCTAATATCTAGCATGCACAATATATCTCACACTATCTCATGAATATCTCATAGCATAGAAATAAGGCTATTTTGGAAAATCGTCTATTTTGAAACTTTTTCTCAAATCCTTAATTTGAGTCCAAACATACCCGAAGGTGCATCCAAATCCCTCAAACCAAGGCACTGATACCAACTTGTAACGACATAAATTTTCAAACCAAATTTTTTATTTTTAAAACTCATATATTATATTTCATAAAAATCATAAGTGTCTCAATGTAAACATGAATCCACACAAAAGTCAAATCCCAGAATCATCAACATAATCTCGAACAGGTGTGTACAATCACGCCGGTGCCTTCTTGTGATCCTTGGAGGTACGTGAAATACATAACACATAACATGGTAAGCACGAAGCTTAGTGAGTTCCCCAAAATACCATGCACAAATGACTAGTCACTCAAGGATATAGCACTATAAGACCCTCCGATCAATATGTATCCGTAGGACACTCTAGTCCCACAGCTTGTTGGACCCTCTGGTCCATTCTGGTTGGGACCCTCCAGTCCCATGGCTTTTTGGACCCTCTGGTCCGGTCTGGTTGACAACCCTCCATTCTCATAGTTCGTTGGACCTTCCGGTCCAGTCTACATATCACATAATATAGCATACAAAACATATATCACATAGAAAATACATAATCCAAGCAAGCATGTAAGACCCTCTGGTCACACATAATTACCACTCTAGGTAAGGTATAGTGAGAAGACTCACCTCGAAGCAAGCAAGTTGATACTGCTCATACACGAATCACTGACCTTGCCTCCGCCTAATACATGAGATGATTATCTCTAATTAGACCACAATTCTAATATACTCTGTATTATCTCCTTTTTAACTCATGGTAAGGGAAAAGGACCATTTTACCCCTCCAAGGTCTCAGTTACTCACATTTGGTCAAAACTCTGAAAGTCAACCGAACAAACTTGAGTCAACAGTCCATGTTGACCCAACTCATCGAGTAAATTACGAGGACTCGTCGAGTCCCCTCTTTCCCTTAGAGACCTTATGAAATCCAACTCTACTATTCGAGTTGACCTGATAACTTGTTGAGTTGCAACATGCTCAGACTTATCGGGAAAAACCTTAAGTGACTCGTCTAGTCATCTCATAGACTCGGAGAGTTCACTCAGTATCTACTCCCATTCAGACATTTTAGGGCAGATCTATCACTCCAACTACTAGATCTAGGATCCCTAGGCTCGATTATCGCGTAAAGCATCGATCTTTACGATCATGCATGGCATATTTGCTCCATAATGCCATTACAAGCTCCAAAGAAAGGTTAGATGCTCATGAGCCTACCCCTACCTCAATAAAGCTTAAATCTTTGGACTCTCAAGGCCTCCTATAGTCCAGATCTGAGGTTCTAACCTCAAACCATGCTCAAATAATGCAAGAACACAAGATGATTAAAAGGAAACCCTAAAAAGTCCGAAAAATGAGATCTAACGAAATATCTGGCCAAGGTCAGAGCTTTTTACCTTTGAATTGATGCTAATGATAGAAGAACACTAGATCCACAACCTCTCCCTGATAAGATCCACAATGCTCCTAAAATATTCCTTTAAAAAGTACAAGAATGATCAATTTGGTCTCTCTCTCTCTCTCTCTCTCTCTCTCTCTCTCTACACAACTAATGGGTAGGTTTAGGGTTTCTCTCTGTGAAGTATGGCCGCATAACTGGGGATTTAGGGTTTCCCATTTCAGCACCTACAGGGCGAGTCGCATCTCAGACTCGTCAAGTAGATCAGTAAACCCACGTGGCCATTCATGATACCACTTGGCGAGTCATACCACCAATTCGTCGAGTCTGTCTATAAACTTCAAAAATAAATCATCAAAATGATGTACCTAGAATTTTGGATGTTGCAGATAGTGACTTAACAGGGGTAGTACACTGAGCGTATATGAAGGTACACCCAACCTACACACCAATGGCTAGTACGGTTAGTGTGTGGGAATGTACACCCCATGTAATCTGTCTGTTTCAGCATTACATCTTTAGACCTCGGTTTGGGAAATACCTTGGATTCTTGGGCGTTAGTGGGCCATCAAAATTAAGATAATATGGACCAAGAAAATGTTTGGGCTTAGGGCAAGGCCCATTAGAGGGATTGGGCCCGATTTAGCAAATTGGGCCATTAGTGGGCCACTAGTTGGCGTGGGAAGCTTACCTAGTATTGAGACTTAGTTATGGACCAAGTTGGCTTAGGGGTAGAATGGTCATTCTACCCTATGAAGGTTTATTGAATTCGACTAAGTGATATTTTGGTATTGATAACTCAGAAGTCGAGGGATCAGCAGTTCGGGGATCAGCAGTTCGGGGATCTGCCAGGTAGCAGCGAGGAGTATTCGCAGGATTCTACTCTCAGCTTTGCAAGGTAAGTTTTCTCTGATAGGAACGGGTCTAAGGAACCAATGCCTGCCTATTTATGTATGTTAGTGAATACCGAAATTAGATCCGATGTTGGGAAAGGCCCGAGGAATGTTAATATATATGTTTCCGAGCTACGGTTCGGTGTCGGGTGGTACCCGAGGCAGTAGTGTATGTGTAGTTATACTCATTGTCTTTGTGATAGTTGTGTGTGCCTAGTAGGGGGATGAGTGTGAGCGGGGACCTGAATCTCATCACTAGTTGAGTGTGGATGGGGTTCCATATCTCATTAGTAGCAGAATAGGGGCGGGGCCCATGATAGGCGGCGCCTTGAGACTAGAATTTATAGTGTAGTGATTATGTTAGCATGTTTATCTGTTATTGTTGTATGTGAGTAGCGGTCGGGGCCCAAAGATAGGCGAGGCCTGATAGAAACAGATTTGTATACCGAGCGGGGCTCGATGCCAGGTGGGGCCCGATGTAGCGGGCTAGGCCCAGTGTTTACAGTATGTGATTGTGTATGATATGTGCTAGATTGGGGAACTCACTAAGCTTCGTGTTTACAGTTTTTAGGCTTGGTTTCAGGTACTTCTGGTGGTGGAGGGAAGAGCTTGGGATGATCGCATGACACGCACCAAGAACTCTCAGTCTGGGATGTTTTTACTTTGATAATTAGAACATGTTTTGAAATGATACTGGAATTTTTTGTATCTATCCTTAATTATGGTTGGTATGATTGGATACTTATGGTTATAGTAATGTTTCAAAAATAAATTTTTGGCCACGATTTTTGGGATGTTACACCCGGCTTGGCAAGAAAGACCACGTGGCGGCCCATGCCATAATGGCAAGACTATGTGCGGCACATAGCTCCTTATTTGGTTATGATATATGTATGGATCATGGTTATGTATCGAATGTATGGATTAGTTGATATGTATGGTATGTGGTATTTGGGGAACTCACTAAGCTCCATGCTTACGGATTTCAACTTTTGTTTCAGGTACTTCGTTTTCAATGGAATGGAGTCGGCGATCGCAGCGCATCACACTATGTTTTCCACTCATGAGATCTTTAGGATTACACTTTGATATTATTTTATGATAACATCTTTGATTATTTCCACTTTCGTTTTGACATGAGATGTTATTATGGATGTTTCCATACTTATTGTTTTATAATAATTTATTTAAAAATGAAATTTTTGTCCTTGACTTTTAGGATGTTACAGATCCCTACCTATTGGATCTACATATAGATTTAACAACTAAGAAAGAAGGCACACATATCACAACCCGAAGCATTAGCAGCGTCACTTTTAGTGGTGTCCCACACTATTGTGACGAGACCATGTGTGTCCAACCTGATGTCATAGCTAAAGTGTGTGTCGCCACTAAAATATGGCAACATTAATTTTTTTTTTAACAACACTTTATTTGCAAAGAAAAGAGTTATATAGTGAGATACAATGGGTTGATAACCCAACCCAAGGTACAATAGGGTGATAAAAGAAAAATATCGTCGTTGATGTTTACTTAGGTGTTGGTTTTTTTGTTTGCAGGTCTTCTTCACCTCTTCTATTTGTACCATGCAGACCACGTGCAGACATTAGCCTTTGCAGAATGTTTTTTTTTTTCTGAAAAGTGCAGACCTAAAAATGTTTGCGCGTTCTCTTTTTGACACAGATGTGAATCAGAGTCTTCTAACATCTTCAAATATCTTCTAGCCTAAAAAAACACATATATGTTTACTATTTTAGTTTTTTATATTTTTATTTATTCTAACATCATTAATGGTTGTTGACATTGTTTATATAAATATGAAAAAAAAAATCATAATATATTCTTATATTTTTTGTACAAAATTTTATAAAGAATTATTAAATATAGTATCATCAATTTCTTGGAAAAATATTTATGGTACGTTTTTAATTGACTTAATTGAAAAAATCTAAGTTTATTTTCATCCACTTATGTATTAAGTTCTCTAATTCCTAATTACAATGTTTATGTATAACTTTACCACATAAATTGTTGGTTTTTATCAAATATATGCATTAATTTATAACATGCTTATTTTCACTTTTTATCAAGGTTGTAAAAATCCTTCGACGGTAACTTAATGGTCGACTAAGGTTAGTGGATTAATCGGTATTATCGGAGATTAATCGGGGACCATATATTATTAATAAAATATTTAAATTAATCAAAGATTAATGTATATTAAGAAAAACATGTACTTCGAAATTTGAAAATAAAAAAATTTCAAATTTGAAATTTTAAAAATACAAAAATATGAACATTTTCATATAATATTTGTAGTTTTGAAAATTTTAAAATTTTGGAGTAAAAAATAGTTGATTTCTTAAAAAAAAAATTGATTTTTTTGAGTTTTTATGATATATTTAAAAAAAAAAAGAACTTTTGTTGACTGATTAATCCCGCCAAGACCCATTAATCCCGTCAATCCCGATTAATCCTAAATTTCAGTTAAGCACCCCTAATCCTAGTCGGTTAACGAACGTCAAAAGATTAATCCTGATTTCTGTAGCCTTGCTTTTTATACAATAATACATAAAAATTGATCTAGATTTGTTAATTATTTATAACAATATCATAAAAATATTAAAAACCCACTTTGAAGTTTAAAAAAATCAGTTTATTTATATTTTAATTTATTTTAGTAGCATGCAGACATTAAGAAAACAAATATTGTTCTTTTTTCAGACTGCAAACGTTTGGTCTACCTCTTCTAATCTAGAAGTGTACAGATGTGCTTCGTAGACTGCGTACATTTTACCTTAAAAAAACAAGCACCACATTATTGTAATGTTATTTATTCAATAATGTTATTTATTCAAAAGGTAAGTAAAGAAGGGTCTACAGTGAGGATTTAAAATTACGTGTAAAACCATAAATTTTCAAACAAAATTTTCATTTAAAAATCACATATTTCTCATAACACGTTTCACAAAAACCCCAATTGACTCATTAAGAAAACACAACTCTATAATTATTTAATAATAATCCAGGATCCTTAAAACATAACCCCTTCTATGGTGTGTACAATCGAGCCAGTGCCTTCCAGCGATTCTGAGCAAAACCTGAAACACATAACACGTAACACGGTAAGCACGAAGCTTAGTGAGTTCCCCAAAATATTGTGCACATATAATTAGCCACTCGAGGCTATATCTCTATAAGACCCTCTAGTCAATGTGTCTCAGTGGGACCCCCCAGTCCCATAACTCTGATGGACCCTCTGGTCCTAACTCTATCGACCCTCCGGTCCTAACTCTTTAAACTCTGGATAATAAACAACATAAATCACAATGAAATAATGCAATATATCATGATACACAAATAAGCACATAAGACATCTCTATCACACAAAATACCACTCATGGTAGAGTATAATGAGAAGACTCACCTCAGGTGATGAATAACCCCTTTAAATGTTGGGCCTTTAACTCTGTGTGAAACCCACAATTACCCCAATCAGGAACTAAGTCCCAACTATCACTCGTTAGGTTTAAAGGTAGTCCACTAATCAGCCCATCAATGTCCTAAAACCCATTGGGTCCACCAAGGCACAATAATAAGTGGGCTTTCCTGAGGCCCAACTCTCTCACATCTAATGGAAAGCCCAACTCAAGGGCCCATAGCACATATATATAATCCTCTTGTCCAAGACTCTATTACAACAAGTCCAAACTCCAGGCCCAACACTCAAGGTCCAAAATGAGACTTAACCTAAAAGTCCATAGTGAGGTTATGCGGGGTGTACCTCTCTTGGTACGCTCAGCGTACTCATGAATCCATATTGTCCATCGGAGACACTGGGCAGTACGCGGGGCGTACAGGAATTACACTCAGAGTACTCCCCAGATTCACTCTTTCTACTCATTTTGTCTTAAACAGTTAAGACATTACCTCAAACCCCATATCTGGACTCCCTAATGGCACTTACTCCATAAAGTCAATGACATTCAGCCTTTACATGGTTGGAAAGGTCTCAAACACCCAAAACACTCACTTCCTTATCTCAAAAGCCTCCTATCTCATGCATGGCTTGATTCCAACATCTAAGATAGGATTGTTATGACATAACACCACTAAATATACTCAAAGGAACATATATTTGGCTCTAGAGTTCAACAAGTCATAAAGCTTCAAGCTTTGGTACCAAAAACCCTAAAATAGACCCTAAACAAAAACTTGCACAACAATAAGCAAGTTCAAAACTTGATACCTCTGGAAGATGCACCAACAAAAAAAGAACATAGATCCAAAAGCTAGGTGCTCAAGCTATTCTCTTTCAAAACTCCTTCTTCTTTAAAATCCAAAAATAACAAGTGATCACCCCACTAGATCCACATGAGAAAGCGACAAAGATTCAAACTTTATGGTATCTGGAGCTAGATCAACATGATTAGGGTTTGGATCCACAAGCTTCAAGCCAACCAATGCTTCCTCAAGGAATTCCTTCTTCCACAATATACACCAAAAACTCCACTAAATCACCAAAGTGCTCAAGAATCACTCAAATAGAGGCTTAGGGTCGATTTCTAGGGTTTATATGGATGGAGGCTAAATATATTAGGGTTAGGTGATGAGATAAGGACCTTAAATAGTGTCCAAGACCCTAAAATAGGGTTCAGGTCTGATCAACGGACACCCATCGTACATATGGTACGCCCAGCGTACTCCGAAGAAAATTCGCAACCATCCCTGGTCAATATGTCTTGCGTACTCCATAGTACGCCCATCGTACTCCAAAGTATTCCCAGCATACTCCAAATTATGCCCATCGTACTTTTTTTTCACTAGTACGCCCAGAGTACTCGGCTAAGCCTAAAACCACAAAACTTCTGAAGGCGATAACTTCTTCATTATAAATCCGTTTTCGCTGATCCTTTTATCCACGAAAAGGTAACGAGAAGACCTAAACATCTATCAACTTTATTCCTCCTGAATCCTACTTGAACTCAGATCCAAAATTAATGAAAAGCCCGAACCAACGCCTTTAGATTACATTTAGGCTCTAAAGCACCAACCGAACACTTTTGTGACACAACCTACCTCTCACACATCCCAAAAGGGCCTAAACCTTTCTATTTTAAAGCCTCAAAACCTTCTCATACTCGGATTAAGGCCCACATGCCTTAAATCACAAAACTATCCAGAACAGGATATTACAATTCTCCCCCACTTGAATTAGATTTCGCCCTTGAAATCGCTCCGAATCAATACATAGGTCGATCCCAATAATCTGAGAAGCACCACCGAAAGGACCTCATATCATACAATAATCTCTTTCAAAAACACCTAAACCCAACAGGAACTCCTGATCCGAACAAGGATAGACCTAACTATTGCTACGATACTTGATCTTACTCTCCAAACTCTAGTGGTATATCCCCCTGCTAGATCACCCTCACAAAACATCATCTTGCTAATCGCCTATCGGCCAACAGACGCTAAGAACACTCTTCCAACTCTGATTCTCTAATCAATCCCAATCGCAACCCAAAAGGAATGGAAAGGTCATAATTGTTGGGTTTTGAGCAATCTAACACTTCCTAAGTGTGCATGCAACCCTAATAAACCTTGGATCTATGTTTGTCTAAATACATGCAAAATAATAATTTTTCCAAGGTTCATAACCTATCTAACATGGCATGGGGTACTTTTAAACATAAAAGAATTAGATGAGATTACATACCTTTTGATGATGAGTTTGATTCCTAAGGAGTTTGAGGGCCAAGCACCAATAGTGTGAATGCCTCAAATGGAATCACAAAACACCACAAACTCTTGGAAAACTTTGAGAGAGAATACACACTTGTATTTTCGGCCACACACAAGCACACACACACTAGTTCACTCGTTACCCTTAGGCACCATTTCATGCTCCATAAGCATGCTTATATAGTGTGCATGGTTAGGGTGAAACCCTAATAACCCATGACCTTTCCTTTCCAAGGATCCATGGGTTAAAATCTCCATGGATCATCCATGGACTTCCATATAAGCCTAGCCCATTAACAAAAGAGCATTAGCCCATACTATATAAAACTAATAGCCCATAATCTAATTAGTCTTCCTTTTAATCTCTAAATTAATTCATAATTAATTTAAGACTAAAACTAATTAAATAACATAACCTCATATTAATATATTATAACTTATAATATATTAATAAACATATGTGTATAACTCTCATAAAATTATCCATAAATAGTTTGGATGAGATGCAACCCAAATGGACCATGCCGGGTCGGGTCAAGTATATACCAAATAAGTTATGGACTTAAACACCTTATCCAACAATAATCCCCTAAGGAACCACCGCCTGGACAACTATCAGGACTCATTGGAAGGAAGGAACACCAAAACTCAAACACAAGAAAAGATCATGGTCGCTTGGAAGCATTATCTGATATCTATAAACATAAGCCCTAGCTTCCTCTCAGTTATCTCCCTCAACACTGAGCATCAGGTCAACTCCCAACCCAAAAGATGAACCTCCCAAGGTCACTCATCGCAAACCAAAAACATCTCATAGACTTCCTACTCACGATAACTATATTGGCTCATCGGGAAACGGAAGTCACGAAGTTCGCTTTATTCCAAGCGGATGCTACAACTCATCTGAAATTGTCTCACTTCCGACCTCTTTCGTCTACTACCCACTGGTTCCATGCATCTCGGGGTTCTTCCCATACCAACAAAAATGATCCACTCCGGCCTAAGATATTAGATGAAGGTCAATACCCCCCCCCCCCCTTTAACCATCCATGAATCTGGAACCTCATCTTTCCTATTTAATAAACTAATGAATCCAAACTCGAGCTCGAGAGTCTGATTCAACAGCAAAATTTGAACCACTCATTTCCAATCCAGTACTCAACTCATGAAACAAAATTTGCGGATTTATGCACACACCATCTCTCAAATACCTTCCAATTACGATAAACCCTACTCAACCTGGGATATAACAATTTCTCGACTGACACGGAGACCCCCGTCTCACCCCTGGTTCGGCAACCAGACCCTCGACGACTCAAGTGGTAAGGCTACCAAAACCTAAGAACTCCTCTACGCCATAATCTGACTAGTGAATACTACAGCTCCTGACAAAACAATATTCACCCTTATCGACTACTGAGTGCTACGACTTCCTCCATAGTCTTGTGATACTCTCTTACTGACTTGTGAATGCTATGGCTCCCCGTAGTATCACAACACTCTCCATCTAACTAGTGAATACTACGGCTCCCATTAGTATCACGACACTCTCTCGCTGACTATTAAATACCACAGCTCCCTACAGTATCACAACCCTCTTCCACTATCCAGTAGAGACTATAGCTCCCCATAGAATCACGAAACTCTCTTCTACTGACTCGCCATGGGCTCACTCCATGATTTCTCCTGATAATCCCAAGCGATTACTCCCATGTGGATTCAATTATTCTCTTATCACACTATAACCTCATCATCAAGTCCTCACCACATTGAGTTCACCACCTCATGCTCCGCAACTCGACAAAGATAAGTGGTTATACCCACCTAGCTTATGCACCACCACTCCAGATGTAAGTTCTCGCGGGCAGAGCAAAAGTCTCAGCATAGATACACCCTTAGACAGTCTCACTCCGGCAACAATTAACTGATGGGTTCCCACTGGAACAAAATCACTCGGGTACCTCGGTACATCATCACAACATCTCACGATGTCTTGCCTCAACCACCAATAACTCAAGTCTCATGTGCCCGCACCACAGATCTCCAATACCAGTTGCACTTGAAGAAATTGATGATCTTCTCAATAGAATACCCAGTTCTCCCCCACTCAGGGTTCGAACCATCACCAATTGGCATACCAATAATCTACTCCATAGACTATTTCACCAGGTACATCACACTTGACTTTTGGAACGTACCATGCAAACACTCAATGATCTTCCCGAAGGAAAGCAAGAGACTCCAAATATCCCATAACTCAGACAAGAATCTCACAATCCTCCCAACTTGACTGCCTCTGGTCATCTCGAAACCCCAAATTAACACACCGCCGAATATCTCAATTTATCTGAAATAACCCTGACTATCGGTCCGGGAATAATGCATTATCACACACCTCGTCTCTGATTTCTCGACTAGACTCCCACCGCGGGAATCATCATAAAATCAAGTGACCTTACTCTCACAAAATATACACAACAAAAACAACGACGGCCACCGCCACGATATACTCCTCTTGATCACCTAGAATTGCTAATATGCTTCCCTCAATACGCCACCTTCTTGTTCTCTTCCATATTAGTCCCACTAACGACTGTATCGTGGTATAAAAATACCTTGTAGTAAACAAACAGCCTAAATATTCTGATGAAAAAGTCACCACCATATGTTACCCCATGGGGTTTACCTCCAAACTTCGGAACCGGAAACTCGATATATCCTTCGCTCCTCCTAGAAACGGGAACAACGCAACTCTCGCCGCAGAAGGTAACATCTCATCCATTAGCTGATGGATCGACTCAGACCTCGATTCTCCAATAAGCATCATCTCTACTCATCCCTGAGCCTTACAACTCCAACTATCATCTCACCAATATAATCCCTCGGAAACGAACTCGATTTCCTTTCCAAGGTATACTCCATTTAAACTTGCTCGGCATGGCCCTTTGGCCCCATACTCTATCATCTGATCTCAGATTAGTCAACCACCACGGGACAACTGGTAAACCCAAAACCACTAACCGCCATCAATCATGGTACTCGAACCATGTGATCACCTCTCAATCTGCTATGAATCATGGTACTCGAACCGTGTTATCTTCTCTCCATCTGCTACCTAGAACCTTTGGAATTTTCCCTGTATCGAGTATATGTCCTCTACTTTCAGTAGTACGAGCCCATACTACCTGCCACATCTACCCATAATTTCCACACAGATTATTCCAGATTACCTAAGTAGTTGCTCAACCTTCTCGATCACCAATCCCGTCATACTTGGTCGATCTCCTGCGAATACTATCCTCTATCAGCATACTCATCTAATGAAGGTCACTCCTTAGGCTCTTCCTAGGTTCTCACACTTCTCTGCTATCAGCAACTGAAGAACTCCTTATGACGCCAACCATCTACCTCCTGAATATAGTCATATTCTCTTAGTAAATGACTATCATCATCAAGAGTTCTACAAAGCATGAAGCAAGCAACATTTGGACATCGAATAGTCTCTACCAAAACGTAAAACCACTCTAGGTTACCACTCCACTTGTTCTAGTCACACTCAAAAGTATCACCGAACTCAAGTAACTCTACTCCTCGTGGGTATCTAATTACTCTCTCAGTATGTTCCTCTGATGCTCTTCTAGGTATCTCTCCTAGATTACTCCTTTACTCAAGTTCTCTCTAAAAGATCTCTGCTGGATACTCTTACTCCGCACATACACAAAGCACATCATAGATAACAAATTTCCTAGGCTAAGGCATCACAAATCATGCAACTCTAGCCCTATAATATGAAATATCTTGCCTACCTTCTAGCATGCATCACTAATATCTTAATAAGATTAGGGCTTTGAATTTAGAATCATGCAACATTTAGAAAATCTTACTTGTTTTAGAAAAATCATTTCCTTTTGAATTTTTTTCTCAAATCCTCAGTTTGAGTCCAGATATACCTGAAGGTGCATCCGAATCCCTTAAACCAAGGCTCTAATACCAACTTGTAACACCATAAATTTCCAAACAAAATTTTCAATTAAAATTCACATAATTCTCATAACACGTTTCACAAAAATCCCATTTGACTTATTTACAAAAAACAACTCTATAATTATTTAATAATAATCCAGATTCCTCAAAACATAACCCTTTCTCTGGTGTGTACAATCGAGCCGGTTCCTTCCCGCGATTCTGAGAAAAACCTGAAACACATAACACATAACACGGTAATCACGAAGCTTAGTGAATTCCCTAAAATACCATGCACATATAATTAGCCATTCGAGGCTATAGCTATGTAAGACCCTCTGGTCAATGTGACTCAGTAGGACCCTCCAGTCCCACAACTATGATGGACCCTCTGGTCCTAACTCTGTGGACCCTCCAGTCCTAACTCTGTAAACTCTGGGTAATATACATGATAAATCACAAAGAAATAATAGAATATATCACGATACACAAATAGGCACATAAGACATCTCTATCACACAAAATACCACTCATGGTAGAGTATAATGAGAAGACTCACCTCGGATGATGAACAACCCCTTTAAATGTTGCTGCTACGTACCGGCCTCTAACTCTGTGCCAAACCCACAATTATCCCAATTAGGAACTAAGTCCCAAGTCTCACTCATTACGTCTTAAGGAATTCCACTAACCAGCCCATCAATGACCTAAAACCCATTGTGCCCACCAAGGCCCAATAATAAAGTGGACTCTCCCGAGGCCCAACACTCTCACATCTAATGGCAAGCCCAACTCAAGGGCCCCAAAACACGTATATATAATCCTCTGGTCCAAGACTCTATTGCAACAAGACCAAACTCCAGGCCCAAAACTCAAGGCCCAAAATGAGACTTAACCCAAAAGTTCACAGTGAGGTTACGCGGGGCGTACCTCTCTTGGTACGCTCAGCATACTCATGAATCCTTATTGGAAATCGGAGACATTGGGGCAGTACGCAGGGTATATAGAAATTACGCTCGGCGTACTCCCCAGATTCACTCTTTCTACTCATTTGGTCTTAAATAGTTAAGACATTACCTCAAACCCCAGATCTGGACTCCCTAATGGTACTTACTCCATAAATTCAGTGACTTTAAGCCTTTGCATGGCAGGAATGGTCCCAAACACTCAAAACACTCACTTTCTTATCTCAAAAGCCTCCTATCTCATGCATGCCTTGATTCCAACGTCCAAATTTGGGTTTTTATGACATAACACCACTAAAATATACTAAAACGGACATATATTAGGCTCTATTGTTGAACAACTCATAAAGCTTCAAGCTTTGGGACCAAAAACTCTAAAATTGACCCAAAACAAAAACTAGCACAACAATAAGGAAGTTCAAAACTTGATACCTCTGGAAGATGCACCAACAAGAGAAGAACATAAATTCAATAGCTAGGTGCTAAAGTTATTCTCTTTCAATACTCCTTATTTTTCAAAAGCCAAACATAACAAGTGATCACCCCACTAGATCTACATGAGAAAGCGACCAAGATTCAAACTTTATGATTTCTGGATCTAGATCAACAAGATTAGGGCTTGAATCCACAATCTCCAAGCCATCAATGCTTACTAAAGGAAGACCTTCTTCCACAATATACTCCAAAAACTCCACTAAATCACCAAAATGCTCAAGAATCACTCAAATGGAGGCTTAGGGTCGATTTCTAAGGTTTAGAGGGATAGAGGCTGAAGATATTAGGCTTAGGTGATGAGATGTTGACCTTAAATAGGGTCCAAGACCCTAAAATAGGGTTCAGGTCTGATCAGCGTACGCTCAGCGTACGTATAGTATGCCTAGCTTACTCCAAAGAACATTCGCGACCACCCCTAGTCAGTACGCCCAACGTACTTCCTTTTTTACTAGTACACCCAACGTACGCTTTGTGTACGCCCAACGTACTCGGCTAAGCCTGAAACCACAAAACTTTAGAAGGCCGTAACTTCTTCGTTATAAATCTGTTTCCGACGATCTTTGTATCCACGAAAAGGTAACGAGAAGCCCTATAGTTTTGTAAAATTTATTCCTCCTGAAGCCCACTCGAACTCAGTTCTAAAATTCATGAAAAGCCCGAACCAACGCCTTTAGCAATATATTTGGGCTCTAAAGCACAAATCGAACTCTTTTATCACACAACCTACCTTACCCACATCCCAAAATGGCCTAAACTTTTCTCTTTCAAAGCCTCAAAACCTTCTCATACTCGGATTAAGGCTCACAGGCCTTAAATCACAGAACTATCCTGAACAGGATGTTACATTACGAGTGGTATTATATAATTAGGCGAATGTCTGCGCGTTACGCAAAAACATCTATATAGTTGAAATCTTTACAACTATATGCTTTCTTAATTTTAAAAATAACATTATTGTTAAATTTGATATAATAATTTGTATACAAAATTGATATAATATATTGATTTTTCTGAATTATATGATTATATATATATATATATATATATATATATATATATATATATATATATATATATATATATATATATATATATCAATCCTTTGAATGACTTCTACCTGCGAGTTACACATGAATAAAATTATATATAATATATTGTTTAATGTTATTTATAGTTGTTGTTATTATTAATTAATTTTTTAAAATTTATTTGGTGAACCTTTTAATTTCTATCACTATAATATATGTAGAAAATATTATCTCAATCATTTGAATAACTTCTACTTATTTTAAAACTTTTAGCGATTATAAAAATATATGTAGAAAATATTTAGTTAAATTAAGATTTTAATTTAGTTTTTGCATTTAACACTACAATTTATCACTTTTAGCTATTCACAAAATATTATTTAAGTTTTTTAAGTGGAGCTGAAATTTATATTTAAGTTGGCACTGTAATGTTATATTTAAATTAACAATTTAAGTACTTTGTCAAACTGTTTAAAAGTTATAGCTTTAAACTTGTAACGGTTTACATACAACAACATATTGAATCTTATAAATTAAGTATAATATGTTAAAAGTTAAAAACATAACTTTATAAGTATAAGTAAATATATTATTTTAATATTTGAATTTAGTTTATTTATGATTACACATTAGGTTTTATATTTGTTTAACCTTATTAACCTCCTTATAATTATTAGAAAAAACATCATAAATGGTCCCCGTGGTTTTCAAAAATATGAAGTTTAGTCCCCATGATTTAAAAACCTCATAGATGGTCCATGTGCTTTCAAAACTTTTCATAATTGGTCCTTATTGTTCGTTAGTTTTATCCGTTAACTGAAGGGAATTTTCATCTTTTCACTACCACAAGGACCATTTTTGATGTTTTTTCTTATTTTATTTTTTATATTAAAAATAATTATTTAATATGTAAAAGGTCCTCTCTCTCTCTCTCTCTCTCTCTCTCTCTCTCTCTTAACCTCTGGCCAAAGAAGAAGAAAAAACAATGACCTTCACCAGCGATGGCAACCCTCCTCCCCTTCCTTTCAATTCATCAACTCCGGCTACCAAACACCTCCTGTCCAACGCAACTACTGCTGCGCTGCTTCTCTGCGTTTGTGATTACCGGAGATGAGAAAAATGACCCACAAGGGTCGTCGAAAAAGGGCAATAATCTTCTGTCGGCTAAGCCCTCCTCACAACTGATTAAACATCACCATAATCACCCCGTATGACAGTTGTACCATCGAAGGTTGGAGTACCGAGAGAAAGAGCTCACCGAAAGAACCGACTGCTCTTCCTTCAAGCAAAAATTTAACAATCTGGAGTTTTAAAGTGTCGTCGATGGCGAAATCAAGCTAGAAGCTTTAAACTTGTGCGACGATGACGAATGGAGTAAGAATTTAACAAATGTCTGTAAAAAACTCGTCGATCAAGTTTGTTTGATTTTAGGAACTTTCAAAAGAAATCGAATAACAATCAAAGTGCCCAAAATATAAACACGAAACAATTCAAGTAGCAAGTAGAAAAAAGTTGGAAAATTTGTGAGTACCTCCACGAACGATGCTCAAACTGAAGAAGAGGATGATGCGGCAAAGATCACAACCGAGACCAGTCTTGTCTGGATAATTAATTGTGATCACAATAGCTTCATCTTCCTTCTCCGTTTGCTTGATTATCACAACGTCTTCATGTAGTATACCCATCTGTTATGAAATTCGTCGGAGGAGGAAGCTCTCTGGGAGGAAGAAGAAAGGAAACGAAGTGGTGGTGATGGTGGCGGAATGAGGGGATGATTATGTGTTTGAAAATTGGGTCGATATCTAAATGGTTAATGATTGCGATAACTCCACTAAGGTTTTGGTGAGTCCAACTTAGTGTGTTTTTGTGTGTGTGTGTGTATGTGTGAGTGAGTGTGAGAGAGAGAGAGAGAGAGAGAGAGATTATATATTAAATAATTATATTTAGTTTTTTCTTTTAAAAAAACAAAATAACTGAAAAGATCATAAATGGTCCCTGTGGTGTGAAATGACGAAAATGCCCCTCAATTAACGGACAAAAGTTAACGGAATTAACACTAAGGACCATCTGTCAAAAGTTTTGAAAGCACAGGGACCATTTATGAGATTTTTAAACCACGGAGATTAAACTTCATAATCTAGGAAAACACAGGGACCATTTATGATGTTTTTTTCTTATTATTATTAGAAATACACTACAATTTATCACTTTTAACTATTTACAAAATATTTTTTGGTAATTTAAGTTAAACTAAAACTTATATTTAAGTTGATCATATAATATTATATTTAAATTAATAATTTAAGTATTTTATACAAATTGTTCTAAAATTCTATCTTTAAAATGATAATAATTTACATCCAACAATATATTAAAACTAATAAATCATGTATAATATGTTAAAAGTTAAAAAACATAATTTTATAAATAGAAGTAAAGATAATATTTTAGTATTGAAATTTAATTTATATATGATTACACTTTATATTTGATATTTATTTAACCTTATTAATCAATTTATAATTTGTATTAAAAAGAAATTGAAAAGTCATATTAATTTAAAATGAAAGTGGTGAAAGAAAAAAAAAATACAAGGGAGTTTCAAATGAATATAATGAAAAGAAAAATATTTTTTTTATAACATAACTAGATTATATTATATTTTTATATTGTGAAGTGGTGATCAATTTAGAATAAAAAAAATTTGAAGGTTTAAATTCATCACAAGTATTCTAACATTTGTGTGTTGTAAAATGATATTATAATTAACGGATGTTATTTGGTAAATGGTAACTGGTAAGCCCAATTATAAAAGCATTTACTATCCTTTTGTTAGTAATTACTAATTAGTTTTCGTTTTCAATATCGTTGGATAAAACCAAATTCTTTTTGATGATGGAAAGCATATAAAATAGGATTAAACCGAATTCTAATGACTTAAGAAAATCGATATGTTATAGAAAAAAAAAATTAATAATAATAATAATAATAATAATAATAATAATAATAATAATAATAATAATAAAAAATTAAAAAAAATTAAAAAAAAATTAAAAAAAATTAAAAAAAAAATTAAAAAAAAAAAAAAAACCAACTCGATCTTTTGATAGGTATTTTTCTTTTCCTTCAACACACACATTATCTTGTTATTATTATTTATAATTAAGATTAAGATTTTGTATACGTAAATGTAAAATACTAGTTTGTATTGTATATATAGAAGTCCTACTGTCCTAGGAAATACCCTCAAACCATTCGTTCCGCACACCAAGAAGAAACTCTATAAACCCGATCACTTTCATTAACCAAAAGCCAGATATTTACTATCCAATATGTCAGAAAGTCTCTCAGATTCTGATACTGCCATGCTTGAATTTGTTCGAAAACACCTTCTTGAAGATCACGACATCTCTTGTTCTTTTCCTGCGAGGAATTCATCATTCGACAAACGACTTTACAGCCGGAGTTCAAGCTTCACAAGCCCTTACTCGTTTGATACATCCATCGAACAATCATTGTCTGTAGATTCATATGTCGATTCTCTTTCTTCTGTAATAAGTTCTTGCAATTCAAGGGTGTGTAGCCCTAGGGCTAGCAATAGTATCACCAATCATGTTTTTCATGATAATTCTCTAGAGAGTTCACTCAGCGAATCAAATAAGAGCCCTACTTCAAGCAAATCTCAATCGCATTCCTCGATAATTCTTGGTTCAGATAACTCAAATAATATCTTTCAAGTTACGAATTGGGAAGTTGGACCTACACTTCATAGCCCATGCTCACAGATTTCAACGGAGGAAGCGCTGTTTAAACTTGATTTCTCACTTGGAAAAGTCGAAAAGATACAGAAGAATGATCAAAAAACTAAAGATTGGAGACGATTTAGAGGCGTAAGGAGACGACCATGGGGAAAGTTTGCAGCTGAGATAAAGAACCCATGTAAGAAAGGTGCTCGGATTTGGCTTGGAACATTCTCTACACCTGAAGAAGCCGCGTTGGCTTATGATCAAGCAGCATTCAAGATTCGGGGTTCACGAGCCATGGTTAACTTCCCACATTTGATCGGATCAAAAACCATAAAACCTTTATGTTCTTTGTCAGAGGTAGCTTTGGAATGCAAGTTAAAAAACAAAGGCTTCAAAACGAAAACCCAACAGTGACTGGTTTTTTGTATCTGTATTTTAAAAACAATAATGAAGTTGTATACTTTACAGATTAATTTCTTTTGACATTTCTTGGTCTCAAGAATCGACATCGAAAAGTTCAAATTATGTGCAATAACTACATAACATAGGTGGACTTAAACTCTGATCCATAATTAGGGTTTACGTAGTCAATGGTAATGGAAAACACGTGGTGATTGAAATGTGTTTGGTTGTAGGGATTACAAGAATTTTAAAATAAGGAAATGATGACACATGCAAACTGTTATATTATGGCTGCATGCGTATCTATTATTCTGTATTGAATAGTCTCATTATTTTATAAATAAATAAATGCAACACGAGTGTCCAGTTGATACTGACAGATTGTCCATGTTTGATTTTTTATTCCAATAACAAAATCCAATTGCAAAACATGCATTACAGACAACAGAGATACATCAAAAACACGAAAAGAAGCATTGGTAGAAACATCAAACATGGAAACAGAAACACATGTGAAACCCTTGATTAAAATATGTAGGCTAATCCCGAGAACTTTCCATATAAAATGTGTTGTAAAGTATAGTAGAATCAGAATCACGGTACGATATAATTATATACTTATAAATAAACTATTTTTTCTTTCACGATATTCATTTGAAATTCTCATTAGTTTCAATTTCTTTTTAATAATGATTATAACTTGGTTAATAAGGTTAAATAAACATCAAACCTAAAGTGTAATTAGATATAAACTAAGTTTCAATATTAAAATAATATATTTTCTTATACTTATAAAGTTATGTTTTTAAAATTTAACAAATTATACTTAATTTATTACACTACTAGAAACTTAAGTTTCAGCAACGGATTAGCGAGGGATAAATCTTGTAGCAAAATTTTAGCTTTATAGCTAGGGATTTACAACAGATGTGCGATGTTTTAGACATTTAGTTTATTTATTCCACATTTTTCTTAGGATTGAGGGTTTATCGAGGGATCAACTACGAATCTTGCAAGTGTTATCGATGCACCTCAATCCCTTGCCAATCGGTCGAAGATGATGGCATTTCAACGAGGGTTCAGCGACAGATAGAGAAATTGTCAATTTTTTCCATCTGATATGTGTTTAGCGATAAAACGCGGATGGAAATTTTATTTGAGGTACGTGTGTTTTTGTTTTAAAAGCCGATCTCTCGCTGAAATTGGCGCAGCACAATTCTAGTTTCACGAAATTGTTGGAAGTTTCCTTCCCTCCCAAATCCTATATATCACTCCGGAGTAAGTTCCCTACGCTATCTTAACCTAATATCACCATCTCCTTTCAAACAAAAGACGAAACACCACACCATTGATATCTTCCGATTCCGGCAACCTCCATAAAATCTAGAAGTTGTTTTCATTTACTTTTGATTCAGGTAAATCTCTTGATTTTCTTTTCTTTAGTTAGGTTAGGTTTAGTTCATTTGCACAATATATTACATTAAGGTTTAATTTCCCTATTTTTCTGTTTCAATCATCATCCCTCTTATACCGCAGCATTACATGGACGATGTGAATCGATTGCATTATGTAATTAAAACCTCTATTTGTGATTCCTGAATCTCATCTTCTAACTTGACATGTTCCTTCATCTTTTGAATGTTTGTATCTAATTCAAGAGGTTTTGTAGCTCTGTAGTTTTAACTAGTGTTTCTAAGCTTCCCTCCACTTGTTTCTCAAGTGTTTCTATTGATTTTTTTTTCTTTTCGACATCAAGCTTTAAAGGTACATCTTCATTAGATAGAGACACATAACAATAACATAATACATCTCTAAATCACCAAATATAGAAACATCATACTTTTGTAATTAAAAGTTTCCAACTTATAGGAATGTATTAGCTCCACTATCTCTTGAGGTATGATGTTCAATTGGCTATCGCTTTCACCAGGTAAACATAAGATCACTGATAAATGGATACATCCTGATGAGAGCCACAAAAGTGAACTATGAGAATGAGATATTGTTTATTTAACAATAACAATAGCTTTGAGTTGCATTTCTTTCAAACTTTTAGGATCATGGGCTAGATATGCTTTATGTGGTAGCTATATGTATAATGTACTATATATCATACAAACTATTGCTAACGAGTGGTCTGCAGAACTGAGTGCCAAGGTTAATCAGGTAATTTTTGTCTTAGTGAAATATCATAAATTTAAGATTTTGTAAGAAGCAGTTAGTTTTTCAGCATATTACTTGTTTTTGGGACTTGTATTCTCAGTTTATTTGAGGAGAACTAATGCATTGCTATCAAATCACTTACCACCAAAGGTATGAAACTGTAAAATCACTTTATTCATACTTCATTCACTTTATTCGTTCAAAAAATAATGTGTATAATTTGCAGATAGTTGAGGTTTCCAACTTTTCTTGTGATCATTTCCAAGAATTCCCATGCTAAGTATGAATTTCCATTTCGTTTTTGTAATGCTCTATAGCTGTATGACAAAATGCCTAACAGAGACTACTCAATCTGTCAATGATGCAGCTCTGGTGGCAAAGTTCTTTCTGTAGACTACACAAACCAGGTTCGGGAGCTTGCCAAAAAACATAACCCAAAGCTTCATATAGACGGACGTCGTATCTTTAATGCATCTGTTGTGAGTTAGAGAAACCATTTTCAAATTTCAACCTACATCCATCCATTCATTTTCATGATTTTTTTTTTCAGGTTCTTGGTGTCCCTGTTCATAGGCTTGTACAAGCTACTGATTCTGTTTCAGTATGGCCTCACTTCCAATTTCCAAAACCTTTTTCTTATGAATTATGATCATTATAAAATGGAAACAAGAATCATGTTATAGTTTTTAAAAAATGAATTCACAATATATTGTGTTTCAGGTATGCTTTTCGAAAGGGCTTGGTGCACTAGTTGGAAGTGTTATTGTTGGGACAAAGAGCTTCATTGACAAGGTATATAATATATATAGTATATCTTGATATAGTTCTTGAAAGTTGACCATTTTTTGGTTAACAGTTTCTTCTATTGAGTTAAAAGCTTCAATCTTTTTAACATATAGGCAAGGATTTTGCGAAAAACTTTAGGTGGGGGAATGAGACTGGTGGGAATCCTATGTGCTGCTGCTCTTGTTGCTTTACAAGAAAACGTTGGAAAGCCTGGAAATGATCACAAGAATGCCAAGACTTTAGCTTGGAAATGATCACTTTATTCATTCAAAAAATGTAAGTTTCTGTTTGGACATTATTACTATATGCTCTTATATAACTGATATGTGTATTGATAGTCGTCTTAAATAGAAATTTGAACACACATGATTGTAGGTGAAACAAGCAATTGTTGAAGATGTGAAACAAACAAAAATTCTAGCTTATATAACTGCCTTGAAGAAGCTCTGCAATCATCCAAAAGGTAAAACATTTTTGGAAGAATCACAACATTATTAGGTCAAAAAAAAATTATTCATTTCTTTGATATTGTAGCTGATTTATGATACAAGGAAAAGTGGGAAGCCAGGGACATCAAGGTTTGAAAACTGTATGCGTTTTTTCCCTCTAGGAATGTTATCCGGAAGGTAAAACTAAATCATGTCTTATTATGTTGTGTTATTTTGTACATTGTTCTTGATATTTATTTATTTTGTTAATTATTAATTTGTTAGATTTGGATCTTAGACTGGTGGTGATGGATCTTGGAGTGGTGGATGATGACCTGGTTGAACTGTCAGGAAAGATGCAAGTATTGGCCTGTTTGTTGGCCCATCTTTGTAAGAGAACTGATGATTGAATTGGATTGGTTTCAAATTATACTCAGGTATAAATTACAAGTTCTTTTATGTAATTAGGAGTTTAATAAAAGTGATTAAATATTTAAGTAGCTGTAATTCTTCAGACACGGAACAAAAGTTGCAGGATGGGTCCACATCAATCAGCATAATACAAAAGTTGGTCAACTGCTTCAATGATCCATCAAAGGTATTTAATTTTTAATCATTTAATAAGTACATACTCATTTAATAAAAAAAAATACACATCATTATGTTGCAGGATGAGTTTGCATTTCTTTTAAGCAGCAAAGCTGGTGGTTATGGCCTCAACTTGAAATAGACTTGTTCTGTTTGACCTGATTGGAATCCTACAAATGACAAACAGGTACTCAGACACTCAACATTGTTTTTCTACGGACGAAGTCGTCTTTTTTATACCTTTCTTTTCCATGTAGGCTGATGTAAGAGTCTAGAGGGATGGACAGAAGAAGATAGTATACTCTATAGGTTTTTGATATTAAACATTTTGATGTTTTTGGATGTTTTGTTTAGTACTTGATTTTGGTATTTTAATATTAGTGTTTGTTTTGGATTGTATAATTATTTGATGTTTTTGGTATTTTATTATTATTTAGTTTGGGATTGTATAATTATTCATGTTTTATTTATTTTTTTTTTGTTTTAGATTTGCAATAAAAAAATTAAGATTATATATTTGCGAGGGATCGACGACGGAAGCAAAAAAAAAAATCACATCTAAATTTTGCTAGGGATCAGCGACGGAATATAAAAAGACAGATATAGAGGTTTGCAAGGGATTAGCGACATAAAATAAAAACATAGATATAGAGCTTTGCAAGGGATTAGCGACAAAATATCTATTTAGTTTTACCGCTGATGTCCTAAAATAACGGTATTAAGAGAGCAATTTGCGATGGATATTCCGTCGCTAATGTCGTCGCAAAGAAAATCAAGTCCGTCGCTAAATCTCTCGCTAAGCCATTAGCCACTTTTTATTTGGCTATGGAGTAAGTCTATCACAGATCCATCGAAAAAGACCTCTAGTGACGGAATGGCGACGGATTCATCCGTCGCTAAAACCTATGTTTCTAGTAGTGTTAGGTCTAATATGTTGTTATATGTAAATCATTATCATTTTTAAACTATAATTTTTCAATAATTTGTATAAAATACATAAATTGTTAATTTAAATGTAACCATACAGGATTAACATAAATATATATTTTAGTTCAACTTAAACAACCTGAAGAATATTTTGTAAATAGTTAAAAGTGATAACTTGTAGTGTCTTTTTAATAATGATTATAACTTGGTTATAAAGTTAAATAAGTATCAGACATAAAGTGTAATCATAAATAAACTAAATTTTAGTATTAAAATAATATTTTTACTTCTAATTATAAAGTTATGTCTTTTTAACTTTTAACATATTATACTTAATTGGTTAGATTTAATATGTTGTTGTATATAACCATTATGAGTTTAAAGCTACAAATTTTGAACAATTTAGACAAAATATTAAATTGTTAATTTAAATATAATATTACAAAGTCAACTTTAATATATTCCAGTCCCACTTACAAAACTTAAAAAATATTTTGTGAGTAGTTAAAACTGATAAATTGTAGTGCTAAATAAAAAAACTAAATTTTAATATGAATTTAACTAAAATATTTCCTAAAGATATTTTTATAATCGTTAAAAGTTTTTAAATAAATAGCTTAAATAACTTACAATAACAACTCTTAATAATAATTTCATATAAATAATTATATTATTACCTTTAAAATAAAAAAAAATATTTGATGTTTTAAATAATTATAATGATAGAAATTAAAATGTTAAGCAAAAAAATTTAAAAAAACTAATTAACGAAAACAATTATAAATAACATTAAAATATATATTATATTTAATTTTATTATGAGTAACCCGCGGGTAGAAACCATTCAAAAGATTGAGTTTATATAGTTTTAATAGATGTATATATTATCCTATAATTCAAAATAATCAATATATTATATTAACTTACTATATAAATTAATATATCAAATTTAAAAAAAAAACATTATTGTTATATTTAAAAAAAAACATATATTTGTAATGATTCCATCTAATAAAACACTACAAAATTATAACATTTACATCAAACAAAACTTATGAAACATTTACAAATCATTCAAAATGAATATTTAGCAATCAACATACACTTGATATATAGAAACATTTTTATAAAAAAATTGTGTTGAAATAACCATTGAAGCGACAAACCTTAGTTTTTTTCAACTCTTTCAATTTTGAATCACAAATCTTTTCAAACACATGATTTTTAATCATAACTTAGTTATGTACTGCTAATACCACATTCATTTAATATTTTTCCTTTCATCACATTCATTTGAAACTCTCATAAATTTTCAATTTTTTTCTAATAATGATTATAAGTGGGTTAATAATATTAAATAAATATCAAACTAAATGTTTAATCATATATAAACTAAATTTCAATATTAAAAGAATATTTTTACTCCTAATTATAAAGTTATGTTTTTTTAACTGTTAACATATTATACTTAATTTATTAGTTTTAATATATTGTTGGATATAAACCATTATCATTTTAAACAACCCAAAAAATATTTTGTAAATAGTTGTTAGAACAAAGTTCTTTCAGGATCGATTGATACTATACATGAAACAATTACGAATGAAAATATAAACACAAAAATGACTTGAATGTGTCGTATGATTAATACTTCAACACCTCAAAAGAGCTCGATTAAGAACTTCGACTGTAGAAGCGTTTTGGGTTACAAAAACTTAAGCGTAATTAAAAGACGTAACAATATAATGTGTGTGTGTGTGTGTGTGTATATATATATATATATATATATATATATATATATATATATATATAGTATAACCCTACAAGGTGATCATGGATGGACAGGCCCAATCCGGATACAAATCAAAAAGCCCATGACGCAACACAAATAAACTCTACAATCTCCCCCTTTGCGTCAATGGGACTGAAAGGCTACTTCGGTTGAGCAGCAAAAGACTTCTTGATCGTTTTAAATAGCTTCGGTATAATGGCGAAAAGATGATGACGAAAAGTGATATATCACCAAAGCATGTCAGTGAAGTTCTTCTTATCTACCTCGGAATTCTGCTTGCACCGATGAATTATGTTGATGATGTGCTCTAAGCAGTCTAATGAGAAGAGATGTTTATCCACAAGAGCGAACAAAAATTTGTGCCCTTCACCCTTAGTGAACATCACAGTAAGATGCTTTGAATCAATCTGGCCAATCTTCATCTTATTCACATCTCCTGGTTTCGGTGTCGACTTAACAGTCACCTTCTTCTTCATCACCTTTGCAATCTCTTGATCCATACTCGCAACTTCATAAACATATGAAGCTAACATCCTCTTAAAGTGTTACAGAATCGGCTCATATTCTCCTGAGTTGGTGAGCAGGATGTTGAACAGAAGAATCCAATCATGAGGGTTGTGATTTGGAAGATCTGCTAAAGAAATCATAGACACCGAATTTGCAGACCCTCGAGTGCCCTTGAAATTTTCATTGACAAACTTTCCAGCAGAAGTCGATTTCAATACCTTGACAGTAATAATCTTCTGTGCACTCCATGTCAAGTATTGAGGTTGCCCATAAGTAAGATAAAAGTCAATCAGCTCTCTGTCAACATTTGAATGAGGGAAAGGAACCTCGACAGTCCAATCAAAGCAGTGAAACGTAAAATCTTTTCTAGTAATTGGCATGTCGAACTGCGAGTCCTTTGAGTTGTCACAATCAAAAAAGCAACAGGTTCCAACCAATTGGCGCTTGGGAACTATATCGCTTGATGGATTAGTGTCTCTTTAGTCCATAAGGGAAACAAGGCCTTTTTGCAGTTTAAGGCTTCTTCTTCGTCCTTGTTTATCCTTTCCCTCTCTTCTGCTTCCTTGGCAATTTTTAAGTTCTCATCCAACTCTCTATCTCTCTTCTTCCTCTTGAGGGCATCAGCAATTCTCTCCTTATTCTCATCATCACTATCATCTTGAACAATTTTCACCTTCGGTTTGGAACCAGAACCTGAAGCTACATTATCCTTCAGTTTTGTTTTGACATTATAAGCACCCTCTCCCCCTTGTTTCGGAGCAACAAACTTCTCTGGAACATCCTTCATTTCATGCAATAGGGTAAGGGGGGAAGCAATTTGGTTGTCAGATGATTCCGAATGGTAAGAGTCAATATCTAATCATGAGCACCAAGTATATTGGTGAGCATGTCCTTGACTTCCCCGACACATCTTCTAAACACTGCACTTAATGCTTTTAATAATGTAATATCCTTCTCAGCCTGATCAAGTTTAACTTTCTGCACTTCAATAGTAGAGGCTTGTCTAGCAATATCTTCTTTTTAAAGCACTCTCTGTGGAAATATCAGTACGAAGAGAGTCCAACCGAGAAGAAACTGAACTGATGAAAGAGGTGTTTTCAGCTTGGATGGAGGACCAAACAACCTCAAACTTTGCTTGTTCGTCCTGTAGGGATTTGTAAAGAGAGTTCACAAAAGCTTGTACTTTTGCAACATTGGTATCGGCATGCCCTTTAAGCGAATCTAAGAAAATCTGAGTTGTAATAACAACATCCGCAACATCGGCATAGGCCTTCTTCCAAGTAGAGGTAGATGCATCGGTTACTTTGGTGGATTTATCAATTGAGTCCATGTATTGCCCAATGGCTGTCTCCATAATGGCTTTTAGGACAACACCACCATAAGCCTTGTTATTGGCAAGCAACTTGTCCAACTTTTCATTGATGCTCTCCAAGTGTTGGCTTGTGATTGAAGACTCATCATCATCATCGGTGGGTAGGCGGTAAGGATTGAAGTATATGTAGTCATACTCATCATTAGCACCACCGAGAGTAGCACCAGATTCGGTTGAGTGTGTTGGAGAGAGTGGTTTAGTAATGATAGGGGATTCTGTTTGAGTAGTTTCCCCCATATTAGATACGTTGACCCTTGCTGTTTGTTCAAGGATAGTAGTGGTGGTGGATTGGGTAATTATTAGGAGTTGGGAAGGTGGTTGCAGGGATGGAAATAGAAGAAGCTGGTGGTGACGGTGGAAAAGTGGTTTCTGTTGGTAAAGTGGTAACAACCGAAACTGGAACTTTCGGTTTCGGTGATGGAGGTGGAGTTGGAAGTTTGTGAGGTGGAGATTCGGTTGGTATAGGAGATCTAAGTGGAGTATTACCTCTTGGAGATTCTGGATGAATTTCATCTTCTTCTTCATCCTCCTGATTATCAAAACTCGGAGTAGTTGGATTTCTTGATCTCTTCGCCATCTTCTTGATTTTCTTTGGCTTAGAAGAGGCTTCTTTCTTGGACTATCGCTTCTTTGACGTTGAGGGCTTAGGTTGATCTTCCTTGGTTTTCTCCTGCACAATTACCCTCTTTCCTCGGTTACTTGGCTTGTCAACAACATCCAAGGCAGCATGTTGCTCCGGAGAAAGAACTTTCGGCTCCTTGGGAGGAAGTTTTCTATAGTCAACCATCACCTGACTTTCGGTTGTAACCCCCCCCCCCCCCCGATACATGGTCTCCGGATTTGAGCCATAATGTTGAAAGTTCGTTGGGTTGAAAAGAATTATCTTCTTGGTATGAAAAGTCGCAATAAACGCAGTTAGAGCATCTTTCATGACCGGAATTTCCAAAGTGTTGATCGCCCGCCTTGTAATGAGAGTCTAAAACCTTCCACAAGCAATTTCGGAGTGATGAGTGGAATCGTTGAGGCTCTGCACGACCTAAGACCAGATAATGGACCCATAATCGAGGTTTAATCCATTGTAAAGACCATAGAGAATGGTCACAAATCCTTTACTAGTGCCATCTGATCCAGCACTTCTTTTCGCCAAGCTTTTGATAAGAAGAGTTAGAAGACCGTTCCACTGAGATGGTAGACACGACTTCTTGACTTTGGCAATGGTGGTCAGCACGTCAGTGTATCCCATTTCATACAGTATCGAGAAAAGTTGTGTTGTAGTGATGAAGTCGGGTGAGATAACAAAAGAATCCACAGCAAGATGTGACAACAAGCAAAACCTCCCTTTTGAAGTAGAGGCCTTCTTGGAGTGAATTTGAAAGTAAATGTGTTCTTTGTTCTTGTCATACGTTGCAGAAGAATATACTTGAGACAGTAGAGACATTGAAACAACTTCAAATTGGGTTAGGGCAAGAACCAATGGAGAATACTTCAAACACTCGACAAGTTGTAACATGTAGGAATAATATAGAAACGGATTCAATTCTATAATCATGTTCTGATTTTGCTTGATTGTAAGAAAGGCCGATGAAGCAGTCTGATCATGTGCAGAAGAAGAAGTCGCCATTGTTCATCGAAGGAAGAAGATGAACAGTTTAAAGCGCCTTTATAGTAAAGAAACGTTTGATACTGGTAGAAGACAAAGAATCGTGGAAACCCTTTATATACCATTGCCAGGAGAGAGAAAAACCGTGATGATAGTGACGTGATCACAAAAACGTAGCCTGAAAAAGCGCGATTTGACAGGTTGGGTGTTCCTAGGTATGTGGCAGCACGCGTGCGTATAGGGACCGTTCAAATTGACGCGCCCAAAAAGATTTCGTCAATCCGCATTTGAAACAGAACTTGCCATATGAACTTGAATTGCCGTTGATTCACTAGAGGACAAATAAACCTCAAACATACCATCATTAGAATGTGGAAAATTTAAAAATTTTCATGCATTAGAGTGACAAAAGATAAAGTAATAAAACAAATGTGTATGGGACGTGAGTGATGTCTTATTATCAGACACAAAGCAGGGGATTCCGGGCAAGAATCGTTTCCTTCAATGTCAAGAATGACTTGAAGTGCTTGTGTGGTTTCCCGAGAATACAATCAAGTGTTTGTAAATAAACATTGAAAGGATTCTTTTCAGACATAGGCTTAAGGTGGCTTATCTTCAACCAAACATCGATTGTTAATATAAGACCAAGTGTTGGAAGAAGTACTTGTGAGACCGATGTGGTCTGTTGAACAAGTAGGTAGGGAATATTTTATGATGACTAAAGAGTTTATAGAAATCTCAAAAACAAAATTCAATTGGATCTTTATGGGAAGAAAAGTATTGGTTGTAGACGAATTCATAAAAGACCTCGCAAATAAAAAGAGATTTCAGTAGGTAACAAGTAAGATCTTGAATATAGAAATTCACCGTCAATTCATTATAGGTGTTGTATTTTGGCTTTCACTCAGCACTTGGTATATGTATCTAAGATCATAAACACATATTTGATGTAACCATAAACCTCAGTGGTAATAACCGAGAGTCTCAAGGGTTACAGTTGTGAACCAATAGTAGATGGAGAATAGTATGACGATGGGAAAGAACGGATAGTACCTTCTGCTATAAAACATGACAATGTAGAGAAACTCTTAATTCATATGAGAAGAGTAAGGTAGCTCTAGACCGATTTGATAAGAACGGCCTGATTAGGAATAAACGATTGGTACAGATCGAATCATTAAGGCCTTTCTCTAAGTCATAGAGGCTTAGGTCGACATGCAGCAGCATGATTCTAGGGACCCTTAACTAGTTCATAAAATAAGCATCATACCTGCCCCATCTCCAAACTCTGTTGTACTTTTATTCTTGAAACCTATTGAAAAGAATGAACAAACACATACCACACAAAAAAAAAAACAAAAAAAATATATATTTTTGGATTTTTAAGGTTTTCTGAAAAAAAAAAATTAAATTTGAAGATTTCTGAAGAATAAAAGAAAAAAAATTAAAAAAAAACAGAAAATAATAGATATATACAAAATATCCAACCGAAACCTTAATGTTTTTGATAGAGCCGAAACAGACCAAGTGATCAGTTCATTAAGGTTCCGTAAAATTCCAGAGTCGAAATAGAGCAAGTGATCGGTTCGTTTCAGTTCCCGAAAATTATGGAGCCAAAATAGACCGAGCGGTCGCTCCATTTCGCTTGTCCAATTCAAGGCAAGATTCGAGGATTCAATACCAATTCAGCTTCCATCATACCCAGACCTTGTAAAATGTTATTAAAAGATGGTTTAGGTAAGGCCTTGGTAAATATGTCAGCCAGTTGATCAGAGGATCGAACAAAATATACTTCCACGTTCCAATCTTCAACATGATCCTTGATAAAATGATATCTAAGTGCAATATGCTTAGTTTTGGAATGTTGCACTGGATTGTGACAAATCCTTATTGCACTTTTTGAGTCACAATAGAGAGGAATCTTCTTCATGTTCAGCCCGTAATCTCTCAGCTGACTTTGAATCCATATAACTTGAGAAGTACAAGAGGTTGCAGCAATATATTCGGCTTCTGCAGTTGAAAGTGACACACATGTTTGATTTCTGGACTGCCAACTAATAAGTTTTCCATCAAGAAATTGGCATCCACCTGTAGTGCTTTTTCGTTCTAGACCACAACCTCCAAGATCAACAACAGAAAAGGCTTGAATAAAGAACGCTGATTTAGCAGGATACCAGAGACCGAGAGATGAAGTTCGCTTTAGATAACAGAAGATATTCTTTATAGCCACCATGTGAGGTTCTCTTGGATTTGCTTGAAACCTGACACAATAACAAAAAGAAAACATAATGTCCAGCCTACTAGCTGTTAGATACATAAGGGACCCTATCATTTTCCGATAAAGTGTTATGTGAACCGCAGGTTTCTCCAGAGACGGTGTTAACTTAGTGCCGAATGCCATAAAACCTTCACTTTAGAGTCATCTATCATGCCAAATTTCGTTAACAGGTTCTTTGTATATGCTTCCTGTTTGATAAAGATGCGTTCTGGACCCTGTCTAATATTTAAAGCAAGGAAAAAATTAATTGGACCCATTGTGCTCATTTCAAATTTAGTCTCCATCAACTTTCTGAATTCAGCTGTTAAGCTAGGATTCGTAGAGCCGAAGATGATATCATCAACATAAATTTGAACGATCACTAGATGTTCGCCTTCTTTCTTTCGGAAGAAGGTAGTGTCAACCGAACCTTGCTTAAATTTTGACATTTTTAGAAAACGAGTTAAGGTTTCATACCAGGCTCTCGGTGCTTGCTTCAAACCATAAACCGCTTTATCCAACACATAGCAATGATTAGTATATTTTTCGTTCACAAACCCAGGAGGTTGCTCAACATACACTGTTTCTTCTAGTTCTCCATTCAAGAAAGCACATTTGACATCCATTTGGAAAACTTCAAAGTTTTTATGGGTAGCATATGCTTGGAAGATTCTTACTGATTCCAACCTTGCTACTGGAGTGAAGGTTTCCTCATAATCTATTCCTTCCTCTTGGAAATAACCTTTGACCACCAACCGAGCGTTGTTGTGAATGATGTTTCCTTCTTTATCCAATTTGTTTCTAAAGACCCATTTTAAGCCAACCACAGAAGCATCCTTTGGTGTGGGAATTAGCCTCCAAACTCGGTTACGTTCGAACTCATGGAGCTCATCTTGCATTGCTTGAACCCAATCAGAATGATCAAGTGCAACATTTACTGTTTTCGGTTCTATTTTGGAGATAGACAAATTAAACATACAAAACTCAACTTTAGAGAATGATGCAGTTTGTTTCGCTTTTAATTAAGAACGAGTAAGAACTTTCTCAGAAGATTCACCAATAATTTGTTCTTTAGGATGATCCTTGGTCCATTTCACTAACGGAGGATAATTGGGGTAATAAATCGGATCCAATTCAGCATTTACTTCTTCTTCAAACTCTGATTGATCACTTTCAGCTTCGTCAGTTGCCTTTTCTTCCTCCCCCTTGACTGGCGCAGCGTAACCGGTGGCAACATCAAAGATTGCTTCCTCAAAAAGAGTTGGATGCTCCCCCTCAAATGTACTTTGATTGGTTGGGGATTGTGCAAAATTCTCCCCCTCGAAAGATACATTGGATGTTTTTGGTGTGGAGGAACTCTCCCCCTAGAACGTTGTGCCGTTGATTTGAGAGTCAGTAGGGGATTAAGCACTTGTAGATTTGGGAATTTCACTAGTCATCTCTTTTGCAGCATCATTAATGATCTTTTAGATATTGTCAATTTTTTAATCTGCCACTTTCGCCTCTGAGTGCGTCACTTTCTCCGGTTCATCGAATAACCGAATGTATTCCTTGAACAAATTAGATATAGGAACCGAGACTTGTCCTAATGTGGGAAAAATTTCCCCTAAGTCACTTTCGCTACTTTGAACTTTCTTCATGTAATTGTCATCAAAGGTGACGTAATAAGTTTCTTCAATCCATTTAGATCGTTTATTCAACACTCTGTAAGCTTTTGAGGAGAGTGAATAACCAAGGAATATGCCCTCATCAGCTTTAACGTCAAACTTATTTCGGTTCTCCTTGGAGTTTAGGATGAAACATCTTGAACCGAACACATGGAAAAATTTGACATTTGGCTTTCGATTATTTAAAATCTCATATGGAGTGATTGAGAATCTTTTGTTGAGAAAATATCGGTTCTGAGTGTAGCATGCAGTGGCAACAGCATCAGCCTAGAAGTATAGCGGAAGAGAAGCGAAATTGAGCATGGTTCTTGCAGCCTCACATAAAGAACGATTTCGTCTTTCAACAATCCCATTCTGTTGTGGTGTGTAAGGGCCGAACAGTTGTGAGTAATTCCCTTATCAGAAAGAAAGTCCTCAAAGTCTTTGTTCTTGAATTCCAGCCCATTATCGCTCCTGATATTTCTCACCGTCTTCTTCAGTTGAACTTCTACTTGCTTAATGAATGTCTTCAGCTTGGGAGTTGCTTTAGATTTCTGTTTAAGAAAGAAAACCCAGGTGAAACGTGAAAAATCATCTACAATTACAAGTATGTACTTACTATCACTTATGCTTTCAATGGCCGAAGGTCCACACAACTCAATATGCAGTAGTTCAAGAGCTTCAACAATCTTTGTATTAATTCCTGTAGGATGAATCTTTCTACTTTGTTTGCCCATCTCACACGCTGCACATAGATGTTCCTTGTCATCTTGAGAAGAGGAAGGCCTCGAACATGATCACCAAGCACCAACTTATTAATGTCTTTGAAGTTTAGATGTGATAAACGTCGATGCCACAGCTAACTTTCATCTGTGTTTGGCTTTGATAGCAGACATATTGTTTGTTTTCCTTTTATTGGGTTGAGATTCAAGGGATACATCTCTCCCTTGTGATCAGACTTTAACATAACCTTTTTCATATGCTTTTCAACAATTTTAGAACCCTCATCATCAAATGACACTTTCAGACCTGTTCCCAAGACTAGTTGTGACACATTGATGAGGTTATGCTGCAATCCTTCCACATACGCCACTTTTCGAATTGAGAAATCTCCATTTGTTATCATATTGTATCCCTTGATTGTTCCATACGAGTTATTTCCATACTTCACACTTCCACCATCTTTTAGGGACCGAAACTCCCGATGCTATTCCTTCCTTCCTGTCATGTGATATGAGCAGCCACTGTCGATATACCATTCATCATCGAACTGCTCATCACAAAGTACCTGCAAATTCAAGCTGATTTAGGAACCCAAAGTTTCTTGGGTCCTGGTGAGTCTTTCACAGAAAAAGGAATCGGAGAAGAAATATCAACCAAAAATGTTCTTTTTATTAAAGTGGTTTGATCTTTTATTTTGATGGTATACACCTTTCTTTTGAATTCTAGGGTTAGCTGACTTTTTCTTATTTTTGAATTCAGAATCTGATGTTAGCTTTCCCTTTCCCTTGACGTCCTCCATCGTGTTTATTTTGCACTTTGGATTGAAAGAACCGAAACTGGTGTTTGGACCGAAACTAGACTTTCGGTTCTGTAGGCTGTTGTAAGGACCGAAACTATAATTTCGGTTCTGAGTGCTGATGCGGGGACCGAAACTTGACTTTCGGTTCTGAACGTTAGGATGGGAACCGAGAGCCGATGTTCGGTTCTGACTTTTGGAGTAATAGGAATTTGGGCTAAAGGCTTCTTTTCCTTCCACCTTTTCCTTTCCTTTATCACTTGACACTACCTTAGGAGGTATGTAGTTGGGTTTTTGGGATTCCTAGTGACGTTTTCGCTCATTGAAGTTCTTTGCATATATTTGGTTTCTCAAGCATTTCTGTTCGGCTAACTCCTTCTATAACTTGTGGATATTGAAGCTAGCCTTTGCTTTCTGCTTTTGTTGTTCAGTAGTTTTTGTTGGAGTATTCAGTTTTGTCATTGATTCTTTAGGAATTTCTTTAGTTCCGTTTGTGCTTGGTTTATCAAAGCTTGAGGGTTTGTTGATGGGTTCAGCAACATATCTTCCTTTCATCCTCCATGAAGTTTGCTCAGACAGTCCAATAGTTTCATCTGCGTTGTCAATAGGGGCAGACCAGAAGTACTCATCGCACCCATCAGCATTGTCTTTTTCCACTAAGACTCTTAATTCTTTCGTTTGCCTTGCAGTGACTCCTTTAGCTGTGTAAACCTGATTTGGCACCGTCTGAACTTTTTGATAAACCAAAGCCTTTTCTTTGAGTTTCTATGGCTTGTCCTTTGACATGCGAGCAAATTCAACCGAATTTTCTGAAATAAGAGGTTTCTCATTCTCAGTTTCGCTCTTCATAAACGATGAGCAATCAACTACATCTTCTACCGGGATTTCACTCATCTCACTTTCGTCATCAAATTCAGATGCATCATCTAATTTCATTATATTTTCTGAAATTAATTTAGCATTGGACATGCCAAATGATTGAATAGTGTCTGACTTTATTTTCAACCTATCATTTTAATCTAACATATCTTTTAGCATACATTTATGTTCCTTAGAATCAATGAAGGCTTCTATTTTGTCCAGTCCAATTTTGTAAGACACAGATGTCTCTTCTGAGGACACCTATGACTCATATTCTGCTATGAACTCATCCTCCTTAAATTCAAGGAAGGGCAAAATCATCTTATGTATTTTCTTTCCTATCTCACAGCTTAAATGTAATTGAGAAATATTTGTATGTAAACGCTTAGCTATTAAACAAAAAACATTTTTTTGTTTTAAAAACATCAAATTGTCTCTTTTTAAATTAATACTTTCATCCTTATCCCAAACTAACTCCGCCTCCTTCAGCTCAATCCACATCCTTCTCTCCTCACTCTTTGAAGACACCCTGCTGAGTTGGTCAGTTAGGTTATAATTCGCTAAGCGAATTTGCATGAGACTACCACTTAAGTTAGAGAATTTAAATTTTTATTCAGTTAATTCTTCTTCATAATTTGTTAATGGAACTTTAAGTGATTCAAGGATGGATTATACCTTTTTGATCAAACGATCGCAGTCGTTGATCTTCTCACTGATGGGTTTAGCTGCAAAACACCTATTTTCAGCCAGGTTCAGTTCCTCGTCTGCACTTTCGGTTGAAAACCCAGCGGTGACCATCAAGAAATTTCTGGCCGAACCTAATTATTTTGCCACATAAGCCTTCCCGTGAGTTGGTTTTCTCACTTCTTCATCTTCGGAGTCAGTTGACCACACTTCAACACCATCGAACTCACCTTCATTTGCATTCTCCTGCACAATCAGGGTATTCATAGAACTTTTACAACTATTGGATGCTTTCTTTTTCTTGATTTCTTCCAGCTTACGCATATAATATGCCTCACCGTCCTCACCATATCTTTTCTCAGCCATTTTTCTCAGCATGCAATCTTTTGCAAAGTGGTTCTTGCCATGACAGTAATTCCAATCAAACCCAGAGTCTCCAGCAAGCTTGCTCTCCTTCTTTTATTCGTCGTTCTGTGAAGAAATTTTTGCTTCATCCTTCACCTTCTTCGAACTATAACTTCCTTTCCATTTTTGGTTTTTGTTGATAAGAAATTGTATTCGCACAAACTTCTTAGGATTTGTGACCATCATAGCGTACTTTTCACTTGTGAGATCACATTCGGACATATCAGCTTCTTCTTCTTCTTCCGCAATACTTTTTCCTTTAGAGACAAGGGCCAGTGAACCCACACCAGAAACCACTTTCGTTTATTTGGTTAGTACACTTTCATGGGACTTGAGAATTCCCACAAGTTTTGCTAGCGAGTAAGATTTAAACTGTTCATGAACTTTTACAGTCGAAACCACTGTCATCCATTCCGTTCTGAGTCCGTTCATTAAAGTAACTTTCTGCTCAATAAACTTCCCCTCTATTCCATGCTTGATCATCTTACTTAGGAGATGATTGAACCGATCGAAAGTCTGTATGAGCTTCTCCTCAGGTTTCTGTTCCAAAAATCCAAATTCTGGCAGCAGTAAGGTTTGAATGGAGTGTTTTAGATCTTCATCGGTTGAATAGAGTTCTTTCAACCTATCCCATATTTCTTTGGCAGTTGTGCATGAACCGACCAACCAAAAGGTGTTAGATTTCAAGGCGAATCTGATAATTCTCATAACCTTCACATTACACAACAACTTGTCTTTTTCGTCCTGTGCCATCTTGTTTTCATCCGCCACCAGCATGTTATATTCCTTTTGCGTCTTAACGATTGTGTTAGTTCCTGAATGAAGAAACGGCCCTAGTATGATAGCCTCCCAGATGAGATAGCTATTTTCTTCCGATCCAACCACGTAGTCTTCAAAGTGATGTGCCCAAACTTCATAATCTTGAGTATAAACAATGGGTATTCTGGTTGTAGATCCAATGTTGTTCGAGATGTTGATGGGATTTGTTTGCGAATCCTCATGAGACATGCTGAGCTCCAAGAATCAAACCTGTAAACTTGAGATTAGGGTTTTATCTAAAACAGAGTTGCCATTATTATGAGGAAGACAGCTTCTATTTATATGATAAAAGCGGAAACCCTAATAGAATTCTAATTACAGAAGGAAGGTGTATTGATTACACAATCTCTTTCTCTGATACCAATTGTTGGAGCAAGGTTCTTTCATGATCGATTGATTCTATTCATGCAAACAATTACGCATGAAAATATAAACACAAATATGACTTGAATGTGTCATATGATTAATACTTCAACACCTCAGAAGAGCTCGATTAAGAGCTTCGACTGTAGAGGCGTTTAGTGCTACAAAAACTTAAACGTAATTAAAAGACGTAACAATATAATGCATACATGTATGCATATATATAGTATAACCCTACAAGGTAATCACGGATGGATAGGCCCAATCTGGATACAAATCAAAAAGCCCATGACGCAACACAAATGGACGCTACAATCTCCTCCTTTGCGTCAATGGGAACGAAAGGCTACTTCAGTTGAGCAGCAGAAGACTTCTTGATCATTTTAAATAGCAGATGAAGAGGTACCTGAAACCAAAACAAAAAACCGTAAGCACAAAGCTTAAAGAGTTCCCCCATCATACCACATACCATACAATCATACATATTGTCAGGCAATTCTGGAGTGCCCGACCTACCCATGTCAATCCGTTCTAGGGTGCTGACCTACCCATGTCAAGCCATTATGGGGTGCTGACCTACCTATGTCAGGCCATTCTGGGGGTGCCTGCCTACCCTCCGGTCTATCTCACCTAGTCATGGGGAATATTACACCCCTACCACTATCACGTAATAACATATCATAATCATGCTGTCAGACATATCTGGGATGTCCGACCTAGCCTTCGGTGCTAAGGACCGAATAATGGGACTATTCCCCTCCTACTACCACATTCACTTATAGCATATCATACAGGCATATAGAACACATCAGGTAGTAGCAAACTGGTCAATTATCACAAAGACAATCATCTCAACTATAATCAACTACTAGTGGGCCAGCCTTGGTCCCTTAGACCCACTTCTACTGGAAGATAACTCACCTTAATGTCGTGTAGTGTCTGCACTGTCCTCGGTGTGAAAATCAACTCTTCACGACTCCTCAATCCCTACACAACATCTTTTCTACATTACCAACTCATACTCATAAACCTTACAAGGCTCACTAAATTCCAAGTCAAAGAAAAAGTCAAACCCCTAGTCAAAGTCAACTTTTGGTCAAAGTCAACATCTGGTTGACCAGACTCGCCGAATTGGTTCGCCAACTCGTCAAGTCCCCTCGTCCACGAAAAACTAAAACCTTGTCCCTACTTGTCGAGTCCAACAAGAGCTCGATGAGTTCGCCTTTAACAACACATCAAACTTTTTTTTACTGACTCGTAGAGTTCATCCTTGAACTCGTCGAGTTCATCTTCATCTGTATGAATGAGATTAGTCTATAACTCGCCGAATTCCCCTTGAATTCGTCGAGTCTGTTTTCATATGGTTGGTGCATTTCCTTGAACTTGTCAAGTTAGCTCATACACTCATCGAGTTCTATGATTTCCAGGTCCCTAATGAGCCAAAACAACTGAAGGACCTTCAATCTTAACATCTGGTCCATCAACAGAAAGGATTTGATGGAAAATATGTCCCGACTTGCCAAGTCCCATGAACGAATCGCCGATTCCCTCTTTATCCCTAACTATATAGTCGGTTTAAATCGGTTAAAATGTACCCAAACCATAGATCTGACCTCCTAAGGTCCGTATTTTACGTAAAGCTATGAACTTGATGTCCATGCATGGGGTTTTTGGCTAAAAAGCCATAAAAAGGGGTTTATATGATGCATGGGTCTCCCATGGCCATAAAGTTGGCACCTTTATGCCATGGGAACCCTCAATGGTTCCATATCTGAAGTGCAACTCCATATATACATACAAATCCGAGCATAGCTTCACTAAAGCTTGGAAAAAGGTAGAAAATAGCCCCAAATCAAGATCCAAGTAATGAATAGCTAAGGTATCAGCTATATACCTCAAATGAGTAGGAAATATGCCAAAAATTCTGGATCTACTTGCTCTCTCCCGATCTCCCAATCTTCCTTCTCCTTTTACAACATCAAATACACCCAAAAGGTACCAAAAAGATTAAGAACATTCAATAAAGAATTAGGGTTTCGAGTTAGGGTTTCTCTGGGTTGGGAGGGACGATGGGGGTTGGTCTGAGCCTGAATAAGACGTTTAAATAGGGTGTAGACCCTAAATATTAGGGTTTCATCCAGATAGCTTCTACTCGTCGAGTAGATCACTAAATTTCCCGAGTAATGTCGAGTCTACTCGATGAGTTGGTCCTCCAACTCGCCGAGCACCAGAGAAAAACATCAAATTACTAGGATTTAAATACGTACCAGGAACCGGGTGTTATATTTCTCTCACAAACTCCGTTGCATAGTAACCATGATAATTAATTCCATAAAGTAATTCCGTAACAAATTTTGTTGAAAATTTTCTACGAATTTTTGTTCCATAGAAATATCGATAGCATAATACCAACAGACATGGAGTCGATAGCATTTTTCCTAGCAAGTCCCATTCTCGCTAATAGAAATAAAATCTGTTGACAATGTGGTAGCAACATTGCTATAGAACAACATTCCATAGCACAATCCATTGCAGATTAACATCGAAAATACGTTCCATAACGACATTCCCTAGCAAAATCGTGTTTTTCTTGTAGTGTTGTAACTTAAAAAATAGTGAAATTACTAGAATGTACTCCCTTTTGTTAGAAAAGCTATATCTTGGTGACAAGCTTCAAAAATCCTTATAGTTTTACAAATCAAAATTTCTCTCATGATTTTTATAACATAGATCATGTCTTTTTTGTTAGTGTTGGAATTCAAACTAATATATCACAAATATTTGTACAAAAGCTAGTAATAATCACATTTTATGAAAATAATGACGTCTACTTTAACATAATGATCATACATGCAAGTATTTGTATCATAAAACAATTTTTGACTTGTATCCCCCCCACCCCCAAAACATGAAAATATCGAAAATATGGGGGTATGAACTCACCTTGAGTAGATTTATGGGTTGTTTGAGAAGATGGTGTGAAGATTTCCAAGTCTAACAACTTGAATGGGTTGATGAACTTCCTTGGAAATGTTATTATCCTAAGGGTTTTAACACATAATAATATCTGTAAATAATATGAAACTAACGTGAAAGTGTAATAAAACACTAGATCAACAAGAAGAGCTTACCAAAATACTAAGAAAAAGCTTGGAGAATTTATCCTTGGAGGCTTGGTGCTTAATTTTTATTGAGAGAATTTAGATTGGAAAGGAGAAATGGAAATGGTGGGATTTGTGGATGCTTCTTGTCGTGTTTAAAGGTGGAAGATGGTGAAGTAAAGTTACCTAGTTAACTATTCGATATTGGCATTGATACATGTTCGGTAAACTTTGCATTGGAAAGGAGGATAACCATCAAGTCAAAAAGTCAACACCTTATCTTTTCTTTATCCACCGAAATCACCTTTGGAGGATCACCTTGGTGATTTTGGCCACAACATATCTGAAATCACCTTGTTCCACATTTGATATTGGTCCTAATTTCCCCCACAAATGTTGTTTTCGGTCTTAGTGGTTTGGATCTTGGGTATATTCGGCCTAAGGGTATTCTAGGTTGGTGATTGTGGCCTAGGGTTGTTCTAGGTTGGTAATTTCAGCCTAGGCATATGCTCTTGGCCCACTAAAACCGAAAGCCCCCATTTATGGGGTCCCAAAACCGAATATTAAAGGCTTGGTATAATTCATGCATCAATCCTAACTACTTTGACTTGGCTTGACTTTTAAATGTTTATTACGAACATGATTTTCAAAGTGTATATATATATATATATATATATATATATATATATATATATATATATATATATATATATACTTATACAAACAATTTCCTTTTTAGATTTCAAAGATTTATTGCAATAAGGTTACATTGTGAATTTATTTATACCCATTTACAATTTAGACCTTGCTTGAAACAAATTTTTCAGTTGTCACAATACACTTATGTAAAAACAACTACTTTTTTTTTTCTAGAAATAACACAATTTGTTACAAAAGTGTCCAGTATGTAATGAGAGTCGTTTGGTTGATGAAAATACAAAGGGTAAGAAAATATCTCATAAGGTGTTACGACACTTTCCTGTGACCCTTAGACTATAATATTTGTACTGTTGTAGACGTGCAACTAAAGATATGATTTAGCACCGTACCAAATGATCCAAATATGGTATGCCGCTTCATCCCGTTGATGGTACTTCATGGAAAAAAATTTGATATGAAGTATCCTAACTTCTCAAGGGAACCCCAAAACTTACGCTTAGGGCTTGCTGCTGATGGTTTTAATCCATTTGGTAACATATGTAATCCTTATAATGCGTGGCCCATCATACGCACCACTTACAATCTTATACAATGGTTATGCATGAAAGAGTCCTTCTTCATGTTGATCTTGTTGATTACTGACCCTAAAGCACCCATGAAGAACTTGGATGTGTTCATTAGGCCATTGGTATATGAGTTCAAGAAGTTGTGGAGATTTGGCATACGTACTGTAACATCCCCATATAGCAAGAGTTGAGTGAAGGGCTAAAAGTGTATTTTGGGAAAGAGTGACTCGGCGAGTCTATGGATGGACTCGGCGAGTAGAGTCGCGACTTAGTCGCGTGTTAAATAGCCGACTCGGCGAGTCAATGAGATGGACTCAGCGAGTCGGCGCTGAGTGGAGAAAACGCTAATTCTCGGGGTTGAGCCCTATATAAAGAGCATTATGTTTCCTCCCCAGCCTTTTTAATCCCCCCTTTGAGTCCCTGAAACCCTAAAATCGTGGAGAAGCACCATTGTTGAGTGGATTGGAGCTTGGAGAAGTAATTGTTGAAGAAAGTTTGGGAGTTTGAAGGTGTGGAGCAAGGGGCTTTGCTTGGATTCGAGTTTCCTTGAAGATTGGGGCGTTCCTTTGAGGTAATATCTCGTTCTTAGGCTGTTGTTATCTTGTCTCTTCATTTTGGGGTTTGAGGGAAGCTTATCTTGGATGCTATTGGAATCTAGAGGTTAGATCTGAGGTTGCTACCTCAGATCTGGAACGGAGGAGAGTTGGAATGCAGGAAAGTCCCTGTGTTGAGTGTTGGATGAAGCTATCTTGTCCCAAACCTTAGCCCTAAAGTGCAAAATGCATAGATCTCTTTGGATTCACGTAAAGTTTGCCACTATATGTGATGAATGAGTTGAAGGAGGCTAGATCTATGTTTTGGATCAATTGCATGGTCTGGAACGCTTCTGTATGGATTCAGACCGGTGGTACTCGGCGAGTCACATGGGTGGACTCGACGAGTTGCTTGAAGATGAGCTTAGACTCGACGAGTTGGAAGAACAACTCGGCGAGTTGGATGAAGATGGCCTGAAACTCGGCGAGTTGTATGAACAACTCGACGAGTAGGTTGATGATAGCCTTAGACTCGGAAAGTCTGTTTTTGGACACGGCGAGTCTTGTCGAAGAGTCCAAATATTTTCTGGTTGAGTCGAGAACCGGCGAGTCAAGGGATGACTCGGTGAGTTGTGTGCGAGTGGACTCAGAGTTGTTGGACTCGGCGAGTCTCGGGGTGACTCGGCGAGTAAATTCGCGGATCGAGTGAAGTTTTGAGTATGGGAACTCGGCGAGTCATAGGGTTGACTCGGCGAGTAGGGTCAGTCAGGGGTTGACTTTGACCTAGTATTTGACCAAGGGTTAACCAGTGGTTTCCAGGGGTACTTTGGTAATTTTTTATTATGGTTTTGATTTCAGTGCATTGGTGGCTATCCAGTGGTGGAGATCGTATCAGTGATCGGAGCATCTTGAGTTATCTGTTCAGTCGGCAGTTTCAAGGTGAGTTATCCTCACTATATCTATAGGGTTTAAGGCACCAAGGCCGACCCTTTTATCGGATGGAAATCCGGGTAATTATCTGTTGTGTGATATTGCGGGATATGGGCCGGAAGGCGTTACGTTACGGGCCGGAAGGCATTACATGTTTTGGGCCGGAAGGCAATGCGATGTGGACCGAAAGGTCACGGCCTGGAAAGGCGTACGTGCATAATTATTATGTTGGCTGAGTCGTAGGGTGATGTTATGCTAGTGATCGGCTAGGCTGGTATCTTGGTTAGAGTACTGATATGTTATGTGATCTGTTGATCAATTTGCTAACTGTGAACTGTTATATGATTACATTTTATGTACATGGTTGTCTGGTCTGGAGTGTAACCCGGTATGCATGGTTGTTTGATGTTCTGTCATGATATGTATGCTTTTTATGTTGCGGGCCGGAAGGCGATATGTTATGGGCCGGAAGGCTATGTGTTATGGGCCGGAAGGCATTACGCTATGGGCCGGAAGGCGATATGTTTTGGACCGGAAGGTTGTGGCCTGGAATGGCGTATATGTGGTTGGTATTTTGGGGGTATCTCACTAAGCTTTCGGGCTTAAAGTTGTGGTTTTTATGTTTTCAGGTTCTCAGGATTCTGTGGCAAGGCAAAGGCGTGATCGTACCGTTCCTCGCGTTGGTGTTTTATGAAATGGACCTGGGAAATACTCGGTTAAATAATGTATTGAAAACCTTTTTGTAACAACGTTATTAAAATGGGTTGTTTTTGAAAAGTTTTAATTGTTTCGAAAATTTCGGTCGTTACAAGTTGGTATCAGAGGCTTGGTTTGAGCGAATTGGAGGAACACTCGTGTGACTCCAGTCTCCAATCGAGGAGAGTTTTAAAAAGAGGAAATAAAATGGTTTTTTTTAAAATTAAGTAAAGGAGGACGCGGAGGTACGATCAGCCGGAGCCAGTAAGTAACCCTGAATTACCAGTCATGACATTTGTTTTATTGAGCTTTGATAGAACAGCATGCTAGTGTTAGGCTAGGGATCTTCAGGATTTCATGATCATGTTGCCTGCTAGCCTATGGTTTTCCTCTGTTGAGATTTCCAATGTTCCTCTAGGAGTGAGGATCGAGCGCTTGCTATGAACATTTGTCGCTAGGGTGTCGTGGTAGTACTTCATACAAATATGGGTAGGTGTGGAAGGTAGTATGGGCCCATACTACTGAAAGCACAGGACCCATACGCGTATCAGGGAAACCATGACCTCCAGGGTTGGGTTGAGAGTTGGTTCCCGGGATAGTGGGAAGAGTCTGAGGTTTTCTAGTATATTTTCAGTATGGAGATTTCGAGGCATGCTGGAAGCGGATCCGGGTCAGGATCGGGTGCAGGAGGAGGAGTTGCGGACGGGTCAGTACCGCCGGAGGTTATCGGTCAGATGAGTACGCACGAGTTAGATGCGAGGATTCGTAAGAGCCTGCATGATGAGGTGGCTGTATTGTTCCGGGCCGAGTTGCCGGAGTTGTTTGGGTCGATCAAGACCGCCATGGTTGAGTATTTTGATGAGCGCTATCCGGCTCTCGCGGAGACGGCTGCCGCGACAACTACATTGGCTGTAGCAGCGGCAGGGGGAGGAGCTGATAGGGATTTTCAGTATCGGGACTTCGATAATACGAAGCCTCCCACCTTCGATAGAGTTCATAACCCAATTGTTGCAATGAGATGGTTATCGGACGTGGAGGGGTGTTTCTTCATGTGTTCATGCCCTGCTGATCTGAGCGTGAGGTGTGCTCTAAACCTGTTGAGGCTCGGGGCGAAGGATTATTGGAGATTGACCACGGGGTCATACTCGGATGCGCAGAGGGTCCAAGACCGTTGATGTTAAAGTGGGGGATCTGAGCAGCCACACTTGTGGGAAGTGTGGGAGGAGTCACATCGGAGTTTGCAGGTCCGGTGGTGCATGTCGCAAGTGCGAAAAGGAGGGGCACTATGCGAGGGATTGTCGGCGGTCAGCGCCAGTTCGGGATTTGAGGATTTGCTATCATTGTCGTCAGGTTGGACATTTGAGGGTCAACTGTCCACAGTTTTCCGCGGGACTGGTGCAGGCTCCAGCACCGGCCACTTTGAGGATTTCAGGAGAAGGTCAGGGTGGAGCGGAGCCCCCAAGGGCTTAGGGTCGTGCTTATTAGCTTGCGGCATAGGAGGTCAGAGTAGTGCCGGATGCATCTGCGAGTATGTTTCTTCTTAATGTCATATTATCTTGCGATTATTGTGGTGTATTGTTTGTGCTGGTATCCTTGTGTGGTTTTTTATGCGGGTTTTCGTCTTGTTATCCATTGTTCCTTGAGGGTTTGGCATGGTTATGGATTTGTGTTTCGGGTTTTCGTCTTGGTATCCGTTGTTCCTTGAGGGTTTGGCATGGTTATGGATTTGTGTTTCGGGTTTTCATCTTGGTATCCGTTGTTCCTTGAGGGTTTGGCATGGTTATGGATTTGTGTTTCGGGTTTTCGTATTGGTATCCGTTGTTCCTTGAGGGTTTGGCATGGTTATGGATTTGTGTTTCGGCTTTTCGTCTTGGTATCCGTTGTTCCCTGAGGGTTTGGTATGATTATAGTTTGGTGTTTTGCGCTATCGTTGGTTATCGTTCGTGAGGGTTGTTAGTGGAGATGCGACACTGGGTTGAATGTCGGGTAACATCTGCAGTCGTGGAATGGATAATTGTAGATCGGATTTTTTTTGAGCGGATTGATCAGTGAAGAGATGTGTTTTGTTGAGGGTTGTTCATGCTTGTGGGAAGCAGTTAGTGTGTAAGTGTTTTCTTGTGCAGGGTTGTTCTGGAAGGTCGTTGATGGCGACCCGGTGGTTGTTAGTCAGTGCTATAAGCAGGGGAGAATTGGAGAATTCTCCAGGAGATCGATGAGTACTTGAGGGTGCTTAGCTGTTGGGATTCAGCAGTGTTCTGTCAGCCCAAAGTATAGGCTGATAGGAGCGAGTGTCGAGCATACGGGGCGGGATTTAGACCTAGGGCATTTGGTTGTGGAGGCCTGGGAGCAGGCCGGGATCGAGTATGTTTGATGGAGCTAGAGTTCGGAAACCCTAGAGGGCTAGAATGGTATACATGGGAGGATTTTCGGGAGTGATAACTCGGAATGTCGAATGCTGGTGAGGCGGTCCAGTCATGCTGAAGACCCTACAGGTATTGTTGGATCAGTTTGAGGATATGGATTGGGTATGTTGCAGTGAGTTCGTATTAGAAGGTCTGGCCCCGGGAAGTGATCTTGATGTGTTGAGATAGTGCATGGGCTTAAGAGTTCCTGCGAGGAGAGTCAGAGTGAGTGTGTTGGATGGATAGCAGACACGCAAAAGGGTGGTGTAGCGTTGGGCGAGCACCATGGCAATTTTCGTGGTGACATTGTGGCCGAGTGGTTTCCTTGGTAAAGGAAAAGAGAGAGGTAAGAGGTGTGTAACTCCGAGAGGGAGTGCAAGTTCACGGAAGTAAAAGTGGCAGAGCAGAGTTATGAATAGAGTACTTCGAGTATGGTTTGAGCAGCATGTTTGCGGCAGTGGAATAGGAGCTCATCCGGTTTGGGATGCCTGCTGAGGTTGCAGAGGGAATTCCGCAGGTGTAGAGCCATGAGGCTCGGAAATGATGCAGGGAGAGAGTCTTGAACTCTCAGTGTGATTCTGATCAGGGTATGGGGTATGTATTAGTGGCTTATCCTGGGGAATGTTTGAGGATATTATCAGTGTATCAGGTTTTCCCAACCTGAGGTGTTAGAGCTAGTTCAGCATGTGTATGCGGTTGCAAGGGGAGAACTCGTGAGAGTTGCTCTAAGATTGAGAATGGGTCTCTCAGTCGTCCCGGAATGGAGAGAGTGGGATTCAGATCGGGGATCCGATGGTTCATGGTTTTCTAACCCTTATGGGTCGAGTGATTAATGAGATTTGGGGCAGTGATGCATCTTGGGTAATTCTCGGTTATTGAGTGTGATTATCAGAGGGTACAGTTGGTGCCCGGTTCGAGACGGTGGTCAGGACACCGTAAAGGAAGGGAGAGTGTGTTCGAGTTTCGATGTGTATGCCTTGAGGGACCTGGTCTGGTTAAGGCCAGGTGGCGCGTTGTGGGGGTATCTTTGGAGTTGAGTTGCTGTAGGCTTCGAGGGCGAAGCCTAATTTAAGTGGGGGAGAATTGTAACATCCTGATATAGCAAGAGTTGAGTGAAGGGCTAAAAGTGTATTTTGGGAAAGAGTGACTCGGCGAGTCTATGGATGGACTCGGCGAGTAGAGTCGCGACTTGGTTGCGTGTAAAATAGCCGACTCGGCGAGTCGATGAGATGGACTCGGAGAGTAGGCGCTGAGTGGAGAAAACCATAATTCTCGGGGTTGAGCCCTATATAAAGAGCATTATGTTTCCTCCCCAGCCTCTTTATCCCCCCTTTGAGTCCCTGAAACCCTAAAATCGTGGAGAAGCACCATTGTTGAGTGGATTGGAGCTTGGAGAAGTAATTGTTGAAGAAAGTTTGGGAGTTTGAAGGTGTGGAGCAAAGGGCTTTGCTTGGATTCGATTTTCCTTGCAGATTGGGGCGTTCCTTTGAGGTAATATCTCGTTCTTAGGCTGTTGTTATCTTGTCTCTTCATTTTGGGGTTTGAGGGAAGCTTATCTTGGATGCTATTGGAATCTAGAGGTTAGATCTGAGGTTGCTACCTCAGATCTGGAACGGAGGAGAGTTGGAATGCAGGAAAGTCCCTATGTTGAGTGTTGGATGAAGCTATCTTGTCCCAAACCTTTGCTCTAAAGTGAAAAATGCATAGATCTCTTTGGATTCACGTAAAGTTTGCCACTTTACATGATGAATGAGTTGTAGGAGGCTAGATCTATGTTTTGGATCAATTGCATGGTCTGGAATGCTTCTGTATGGATTCAGACCGGTGGTACTCGGCGAGTCACATGGGTGGACTCGACGAGTTGCTTGAAGATGAGCTGAGACTCGACGAGTTGGAAGAACAACTCGGCGAGTTGGATGAAGATGGCCTGAAACTCGGCGAGTTGTATGAACAACTCGACGAGTAGGTTGATGATAGCCTTAGACTCGGCAAGTCTGTTTTTGGACTTGGTGAGTCTTGTCGAAGAGTCCAAATATTTTCTGGTTGAGTCGAGAACCGGCGAGTCAAGGGATGACTCGGTGAGTTGTGTGCGAGTGGACTCAGAGTTGTTGGACACAGCGAGTATCGGGGTGACTCGGCGAGTTAGGTCGCGGATCGAGTGAAGTTTTGAGTTTGGGAACTCGGCGAGTGATAGGGTTGACTCGGCGAGTAGGGTCAGTCAGGGGTTGACTTTGACCTAGTATTTGACCAAGGGTTAACCAGTGGTTTCCAGGGGTACTTTGGTAATTTTTTATTATGGTTTTGATTTCAGTGCATTGGTGGCTATCCAGTGGTGGAGATCGTATCAGTGATCGGAGCAGCTTGAGTTATCTGTTCAGTCGGCAGTTTCAAGGTGAGTTATCCTTACTATATCATTAGGGTTTAAGGCACCAAGGCCGACCCTTTTATCGGATGGAAATCCAGGTAATTGTCTGTTGTGTGATATTGCGGGATATGGGCCGGAAGGCGTTACGTTATGGGCCGGAAGGCATTACATGTTGTGGGCCGGAAGGCAATGCGATGTGGACCGGAAGGTCATGGCCTGGAATGGCGTATATGTGGTTGGTATTTTGGGGGTATCTCACTAAGCTTTCGGGGTTACATTTGTGGTTTTTATGTTTTCAGGTTCTCAGGAGTCTGTGGCAAGGCAAAGGCGTGATCGTACCGTTCCTCGCGTTGGTGTTTAATGAAATGGACCTGGGAAATACTCTGTTAAATAATGTATTGAAAACCTTTTTGTAACAACGTTGTTAAAATGGGTTGTTTTTGAGAAGTTTTAATTGTTTCAAAAATTTCGGTCGTTACACGTACTAAAGACGGAACAACTAGTACATTCTTTGATATGAAAGCAATGTTGTTATGCACAATAAACGACTTTCCAGGTCATAGTACTTTATCTGGTTGGAACGGAAAAGGGTACAAAGCTTGTCTGACTTTCAATGAAGACACTCCCTTATACCGAGTATCAAATAAACTCGTATATGTTTATCATCGGCGGTTCTTAGATGCTAACATCCAAAAAGAGTTTTTTTTACTATAACAACTAACACAAGACAAGAGACCCTTCAAGACAGTTTAGTGAGGAAGAAATACAAGTCTAACATACTCGTTTACTGTTTCGTCCATCGGGTAAAGTAGCTACTCAATTATTTGGTATTAAGAGAGGTCGTGAGGATTTCGAGTTAAATTGGTCTAAAAGGAGCATATCCTTTGAACTTGAGTTTTGGTCTACACAAGTGCTGAAGCATAACCTTGATCTTATGCATATTGAAAAAAATGTGGGTGAGAGTTTTTGTGTACGTCTCTGATGAATGATAAGTCCAAAGACAAGTAAAATGCTCGGACAGACTTGAAAAAACTGAACATTCATAAAAGTAAATGGTTGATTAGGAGTGGCAACAAGTTCCTTAAACTCCATCCACCTTACTCGTTCACAAAACCTGACCTCATTCATTTTTGTAAGTTCATAAGATATGTGAAACTATAGGATAGGTTTATATCTAACATCAGTATGAAAGTGAATGAAAACTATACAAACATTATTGGGCAGAAATCTCATGATTATCACATTATTATGCAACGTTTAATACCCATTAGATTTAAAGGGCTTTTGGCCATTGGTGTTTATACACCAATAGTAGAACTTTGTACATTTTTTTAGGAAACTTTGCTCAAGAACACTATCGGTAGAGGATTCAAAATAAGCAAAAGTAGCAATTATTACAATATTGTGCAAATTGGATGTGATTTATCCTCATGTTTTTTTTCACATTATGGTTCATTTAGTTTTGCATTTACCTGATCAAGCTATTTGCGGAGGCCCAATATGTATGAGATGGATTTATCCCTTCGAAAGCTATATGAAAAAACTAAAAAATTATGTCAGAAACAAGGCGATGCCGAAAGGTTCTATACCTAAGGGTTATGTCGCTAAAGAGGCATCATCATTTTGTTCCATGTACCTTGAAGATTTCGAGGCTCGATTCAATCACCTCGAAAGAAACGAGTATGTTGTGATAGAAGAAACAAAGTTATAGGTGTTTCAATATAAGTGTAAACCGACTAGCACAAAGAAAATGATAGAAGTGATGGAGTCAGAAAGTATATTATGCAGGTGTTGTTATCTATTACAATGTAGTGAATTCAAATCATTACATCCTGAAAGTGATGAAAAAACCAAATTCTCTAAATGGTTCTTTCACAAGTTCTATGACATGCAAAAACAAAATTTTCTAAGAGTTTAACAAAGATTTATTGTCTCTTTCAATTGGTGCGCATTTGAATGCCTTTACTTACATCGCTTGCATAGTGAATGGTGTTATGTTTATGGTACTTATGTGTGACGCCTAACAATCAAAACAAAACTTGGGGGTTCTAACCGAGGGAGAAAATAAGAAGAAATATTATGGTCAGCTAGAAGAGATTATCGAGTTGCATTATCCTCATAATTATTCCACTGCACTTTTTCATTGCAACTGGTTCGATACTGCATGAGCTAAATCTGATAATAATTTCACTAGTATTGACCCACAATGCTAATTAAGAAGCGAAGATCAACTTATATTTGTTATGTAGGCCAAGCAAGTATTTTACATCCGAGACCTTCTCGAAGTGATGAAAATGACGACTAGTGGTGGCTTGTTGAAAATGTTAATCATAGAAGAATTTTAGATCTACCAATGAACGATGTCGACCATGATCCCGTTGAAAATGTTGACAATGATTCAACCAATTTCCTTCTCAGTAATACTTCTACTAATTTCACTTTTCAATCGACTATAGCCAGTACTTTCAAAAATCCCAATCGGTTGAAGATGATATCGAAGTTGGTCCACCAATGGGTATCATCAATAATACGCCTGCCTGTGAGACTGATTATGATCAGGATGATTCTGATTATGATAGTGATGTGTTGGGAGACAATGAAGTGTCTGAGGGCGAAAATGATTAAAAAATATGCACATTTGACTAGGAAAACAAGTTTTTTATTTGTTTTAATCATATCATATTATATGTATATATATTCATATTGTCTTATAATTTTTCAGGATGTCATTTTTTTGGATTGTATTTCTCCATCTCATGGATGTTGTGATGGGTCATGGAGGTGATGGTGGTAACGAGCTACCGTATCTGTTCCATGGAGTTTTTGGTGATCACCAGATCGATGGTAATTAAGATTTTTTCTAACTCTTTGTATTTCATATTCTATGTATATAAAAAATTATCTTGACTAATATTTTTTTATGCAATGGTGGCTCCAAAAAGAAGAGGCAGGTCAGTACACATGGAAAGAAGTTTTTGAAGCCGTAAGGGTTGGCATGTTCTAGTATCTTTCGGCATATTATTTATAAATTTATATTTAATATGTTTCATTTTGACTTATTTTTAACTTCTCTATTTTTTTGTAGATATGGTTTGATTTTGGAGTGATTTCAAATGAACCCATGGCTTCAGTTTATTGGGCGTCACTGAACAATCGGATATGTGTATGGTATAAAGGCCGCATACATATGTAGAAACTCGTTTTACTGATTTTGAAGGCGATGTGGAGGCAGCAAGGGCTTGATCACCTGAAGATATGGATCAACAACATTGAAGTGATGCTATTGACTGCTTATTAGCAGATAAGCAAAAAAACGACCTGTTGAAAACAAAGAATGTTGGAAGAAGCAAGTAGTTAAGAATCATGGAGGCTTGTGTTGCTACGGTAGTGCTTATTTTAAGAACGTAAGTGTAACAGCCCGAAGTTCAGGTAAGCCTTATGACCCTCCTACTTTAAGAGTTGGCAAGTTGAGTCCCTTAAAGTTATATGTGGATTTGTGAGTATGATGGGCGTAAAGAAGCGTACGCCGCGCGTACTCACGTGCTTAATTTGAAAGTGGACTCGCTCGGCTACGATGGGCGTACCCAGGGTTACGTTGGGCGTAATGTGTCCAGGTGCAAACCCTAAATTATGGATTTTGCACTATAAAAAGAACATTTAGTTCCTTGCCACAAACACCATACCCCCTTGAGTGAGCCCTTAGAGTGCATAAATCCGTGTATAAGCTTGCGTGTGTGTTCTTGAGCTTGAAGGTACATTTTTGAGGTGAAGAAAGAGAAGAGGAAGCCATTGTTGGAGCTAGAGGTGGAAGAGCAAGAGTAGATTCGAGTTCTACAGTGGTTGGAGATCCCTTTTGAGGTAAACAGCTTCAAGCTTTGCATCTTTTATGTTCACGCTTTGTAGAGAGAAGTTTTAGGGTTTTTGGTCCCCAAGTTCATAGCTTTTTGAGTGGTTGAGCTCTTAGAAGCCGAGATCTGTCCCATACTAGCTCATTTAGTGTTGTTATGTGATAAAAATCCAGTCATGGTTGCTAAAAGTTGTTCATGCATGAGATATGGACCTTTTAAGGTTGGAAATAGAATGCGTTGGGTGTTTGTGACTTCCACAGCCATGCAAAGGCATAAATTCACCAACTTTATGGATTAAGTCGTGTTAGAGGAGTCAGATCTAGATTTTGGATGCAAGACTTAACCAATTAAGACCCGAATGAAGAGGAGGAGAAAACTTGGAGTTACGATGTGCATAATCCCAGTACGCGCGGCGTAAGGGGCCGCGTACCCCGATTCTGTGAAGCCAATGGGTACGCTTAGCTTACAGATCTGGTATGCGCCACGTACCCCAGAAGGTTGACTTTTGTTGACTTTTAGGGTTTGGTCAATTTTAGAGTATTTAAGCCTTGAGAGGGGTAACATGGTCTTTTACCCTCCTGAGAGTGCTAAGAGAGGCTAGATCCCATTTCCAAGGAGTTCAAGATTTCTGAGTTACCAACTTACGCGAGGTGAGTCTTTTCACTATACATTACCTAGAGTGGTATTATGAGTTGATCGGAAGGTCTTATGTGCTATGTATGAGATTGTGTGCCATGTATGAGATTATGTGCTATGTGATGTATGTATGATATAATTGTATAGACCGGACCGAAGGGCCCAGCGAGATAGACCGAGCCGGAGGGCCCAACGAGCTATGACCGGACCAAAGGGTCCAACGAGCTATGGGACTGGAGGGTCCCGCTGAGAAATATCGACTGGAGGGTCGTACAGTAGCCTCAAGTGGCGTATGTGTTGTATGTGGTATTTTGGGGAACTCACTAAGCATTTATGCTTACAGTTGTGGTGTTATGTGTTTCAGGTACTAGTGAGGACCGTGGGAAGGCGTCGGCGTGACTCGTACACTTCAGAGAAGGGATTTGATTTTGTGATCTTGGGATATGTTATGTTTTGATAACTATTGTTGAATACTTTTGAGAATATTTTTATATAAATTTGGTTGTTGAAAAATGAATTTTTTTTTTGAAAATCTCATCGTTACAAGTTGGTATTAGAGCCTTGGTTTGAGGGATTCGGATGCACCTTCGGGGGTATTTGAACTCAAACTGAGGATTTGAGAGATTTTTTTAAAAATAAAACAAGTTTTTAAAAGAGTAAAAGGTTTGAAAAGAGAAGAGCAGAGTAGTGTGTACGTTCATCCAGCACCCGAACGGTGAATCCCCGAAATACCCTTACATTATGTGTTATATGATATATTATTTTATGCATGCTAGAGTGGGCTAGGTATTCATATTAGGACTAGAGTGGCCTGATTTGCGATGCCTTAGCCTAGGAGATTACTGCTGCTATGAGATGCCTTGAGAGTGAGTAGGTATGTAACACCCCATCTCTGGTATGTTGTTCCCGTGGCATTTATTTAGAAGTTTTATAGAGGGACTCGACGAGTCTATGGCCTGACTCGTCGAGTAGGGTCGAGATTTCGAGCACGTGTTAGTCGGCGACTCGGCGAGTCCATATTCGGGACTCGGCGAGTCTGCCTGCCAGGATGAAACCCTAAATCCCCGGGTTGCTCGCTATTTAAGCAATGTTATGTGCCCTAAACTCGCCTCCTTCACCCTCAGAGAGCTGTGAGAAACCCTAATCCATTCCTTGATTGATTTAAGTGTTTTTGTGTGGATTCTTGAAGGCTTGAAGAAGAAGAAGAAGGAGAAAGGAACAAGGAGAAGTGGTGTAGGGCAAAGATCCAAGGTCAAAATCAGAGTTCATTGAGCCGGGGAGATACCGGAGTAGCAGCAGTTCGTTTCCAGAGCCGTGCACACAGCAGCCAGTTCACGAGGTGAGTTTTCTTCCAGTAGGAATGGGACTAAGGCCACAATGCCAGCCCGTTCAGTTAGCCGTAGTTTCTGGACTTCGGTCCAATGCAGTAGTTAGTATGTTTGACGCCTCCGTAGCTCAGACAGGATTTGTGTGCTTATGTAGTTGATATGTTATGATATGTTGTGATCAGTTAGTCAGCTTCGGACACTGGTTCGATGTAGGGGACAAGGTCCCAGACAGTCAGCTTCGGGCTCGGTCCGATGTAGGGGACAAGGTCCCAGTCAGTCAGCTTCGGACTTCGGTTCGATGTAGGGGACAAGGTCCCGGCCAGTCAGCTTTGGACTTCGGTCCGATGTAGGAGACAAGGTCCCAGTCAATCAGCTTCGGACTTCGGTTTGATGGAAGGGGCAAGGCCCCAGTATATGCTTTATATGTTTATATGGTATGTGGTAGTTTGGGGGAGCTCACTAAGCTTCGTGCTTATAGTTTCAGTTTTGGTTTCAGGTACTTCCGCAAGCAAAGGGAAGAGCTCGAGATGATGGCATCGCACACACCACAGCTTTAGCTTTATCCTGGGAGTTGATTCAGTTTCTTGATATGTTTGGATACAGTTGTGATACAGTTATTCTCACAGTATTTTATTATGGTTTTTATTATGTGATACTCAGTTTCGTGGTTTTTGATATAATAGAAGTCGAAATTTTTGGGTAGTATTTTTGGGTCGTTTCAAGTTGGTATCAAAGCCTTGGTTTGAGGGATTCGGATATGCCTCCGAGTGTATCTGAACTCAAACTAAGGGAAAGACAAAAAGATTTTCAAAAAGGAAAAATGTTTTCGAATGAATTTTGAAAAGCACTTAGAGAGAAAAGAATTTTTTTAAAACAAGATAAGGGTGTGGTGCATGCGATCAGTCGACCTCAAGTAAGTACTCCCAAATTACCCATACAAGTTTTATTATTATGATTAATCGTTCCAGTTCCAGTAGAACAGCATGCTAGTATAGGACTAAAGATCTAGGAGGAGGCCTTATGTGCCTGTTATATGTGTTTCAGCTCTATAAGAATTGCATGCTAGTATCGAGTAGACAGTAATAGGATAGTCTGTTTAGGTCATGCCTTGTAGCGCGAGCTTAGCATTGTATGCTAGTTCAGTTTCTCGTTATGAGAGTAGAATTGCTTGGGTAGCTTCTGGTGTCCGAATGCTGCTTGCTTCGTGCTTTGTAGAACTCTTGGTGATGACAGTTAGCCGTTAGGTGAATACGTCACGTCACATGTGATCAGGGTTGAATAATCTCAGAGTGATTGGATTTGGCCCTATTACGCAGCTCTCGTTTGAGTCTAACCGTTCTAGGGACGAGCCTTTTACTCGAAGGATTATCCGAGCCTCATGACATGTGATGGTATTCAGGTGATGGCTAATTAGCATTACAAGGAGGCCTTCAGCAGCTGAGGACTGTTTTGAGTGGAGTCAAGATTTCCCTAGGGCAAGCCTAGGATGAGAGTAGCAGAGATCGGCAGTAGTAGAAGTGACTTGGTGGAGTCAAGGCAGTTCTTGAGGAGAGTACGGATAGATATGGAAGGTAGTATGGGCCCGTAATACTGAAAGCAGAGGATCCGTACTCGAATCAAGGAAGGCCGAGACAAGACCAGGAAGCTAGTAGTAGTATTAATGATCCCTTGAGATATTTCAGTTTTCTGATATTGCTATGATGTGTTTCAGAATGGTGGTTTTGCGTTCGAGGCCAGCAGCCGGCAGTGGAGGTGCCGGGGAGGGATCAGGATCAGGCTCGGGAGATGAGCGCATGGATGAGCAGACCAAAGAGTTTCTTTCTTTAGAGATTACTCGTATCATTTTAGAGCAGACTCCTGTGATCTTCGGTTCGATCAAGGAGGGTATCCTAGAGCTGATGGATGAGAGGTTGGGCACCTTCCGTGCCGAGGTGGCGGCCATGATGGGGTCGCGCACACTTACGTTCAGGGAGTTCAGGGCATGTGGAGCTCCAGACTATCATGGGGCGCGGGACCCCATAGCGAGTACTAGATGGCTGGCGGATGTGGCCAACGTGTTCTGCTCGAGCAGGTGTGGTTGGCCTCCTGTCTTCTAAAGGACAGGGCATGGGATTGGTCGGAAGAGGTCGGACATACCATTGGAGATGATGCAGCATTAGATGCCATGACCTGGGCTGATTTCTCTACCAGGTTAAGGGCAAAGTTTGCACCGGTTATTGAGGTGCAGCAGTTAGCCCGAGAGTTCCAGGACCTCACCCAGACTACAGAGACCGTGACAAAGATCGCCGCCAAGTTCAAGGAGAGGGCTCTTCTTGTTCCTCAGTATGCAGCCGATGAGGAGATGAAGAAGGCCCGTTATCATGAGATGTTGCGGAGTGATATCCGCCAGTTTGTGAGCCGGTCCAGCTGTAAAACGTTGGATGACATGATTGCTAGAGCTCGAGAGAGGGAGATTGATCTAGAGATGGAGAAGAAGAGGAAACCGGAGACAGTTTCGGGTTTAGGAGGTTCGGGCAAAAAGCCCAAGGTTTCAGATCACAGATCCAGGTCTCAGCCAAGCCACGGTCGTTGTTGCAGGTGTGGGAAGATGCACGATGGCGTGTGTAAGGCAGGGAGTTCCGGCTGCTTCAAGTGCGGTCGGACTGGGCATTTGAGCAGGGATTGTACGGCTCCTGCTACTGCCGTTGCAGCATCAGATCTGATTTGCTTTCAGTGCAATCAGAAGGGACATAAAAAGTCCCAGTGTCCGAGTTTAGCTGCAGTAGGGAAGGTGGTTGCACCTACCCCTACTAACTTGAGGATTACAGATGGCCGGCAGGGCCGAGCCGAGGCGCTAGTGGCGAAGAGTAGGGCGTTTCAGATGACAGCAGGGGAGGCGCGAGCGACTCCTGATGTGGTGACGGGTATGCATCTTCCCTTCATCTTCATATTATTATTGTTTGATTATTGCTTATGATTATATGCTTTATATAGGGTCGTTCTCTGTGAACGACATTTCTGCTATGATATTATTCGATTCGGGGGCTACCCGATCATTTGAATCGCTTGCGCTTAGCAAGAGATTTAGTGGAGCATCAGGGGAGCTGGATTGTCCTCTAGAGGTTGAGATAGCAGATGACAGGACCGTGAGGGTCGCCAGGGTGCATCGAGGGTGTTCTCTTCAGTTGTTCGACGAGCAGTTTTCAGTGGACCTTGTTCCTATTCCCCTACGAGGGCATAAGGTTATAGTGGGCATGGATTGGTTGAGCCCCAATGGGGCGGTGATTGATTGTGAGCAGTAGTTAGTGAGGGTTCGCACTTCCAGTGGGGGAGAGTTGGTGATTCAGGGCGAGAGGCCACAGCGCGGACCAGCCTTTTGTTCCGCCGCGAGAGCGAGACGTTATTTCCAGCAGGGTTGCGCGGGTTATGTAGCTTATGTCTTGGATGCCCTGGAGAAGGGCAAGGCGGCAGTTGATGATGTTCCGATAGTGCGAGATTTTCCGGATGTTTTTCCCTAGGATTTGCCGGGAATACCTCCTGAGAGGCAGGTTGAGTTTAGGATCGACCTGATTCCTGGTGCGGCTCCGATAGCCAAGGCACCGTATCGTCTAGCTCCCCCTGAGATGCAGGAGTTGTCTACGCAGCTGCAGGAGCTGCTAGACAAGGGTTTCATTCGGCCTAGCAGTTCGCCTTGGGGAGCGTCGATCCTGTTTGTGAGAAATAAGGATGGGTCGCATCGTATGTGTATAGATTACCGGGAGTTGAATAAGGTAACGGTGAAGAACCGTTACCCACTTTCGAGGATAGATGATTTGTTTGATCAACTTCAGGGAGCATCTTGGTTCTCCAAGATTGATCTACGCTCCGGGTATCATCAGATGCGGGTTAGAGGTGAGGATGTGTAGAAGACTACCTTCAGGACCAGGTATGGTCATTATGAGTTTGTGGTGATGCCATTTGGGCTCACCAATGCTCTAGCCGCGTTCATGGATCTCATGAATCGCGTGTGCAGGCCGATGCTGGATCAGTCAGTGATAGTATTCATAGATGATATCTTGGTGTATTCCAAGATGCAGGAGCAGCACTAGGAGCACCTGAGGGAGGTGCTGGATGTTTTGAGGAAGGAGAGGCTTTTCGCAAAGTTCTCCAAGTGTGAGTTCTGGTTGCGCGAGGTGCAGTTTCCTGGTCATCTCGTCAACCAGAAGGGTATTTTGGTGGATCTGGCCAAGATAGAGGCCGTGATGCAGTGGGAGGTCCCGAAGTCTCCATCTGAGATTCGGAGCTTCCTAGGGTTGGCAGGGTATTATCGGAGGTTCATTCAGGATTTCTCCAAGATAGCAGTGCCGCTCACCCGACTGACCAAGAAGTCGGTGGTTTTTCGTTGGGGGCCTGAGCAGCAAGCAGCGTTCGAGACCCTCAGGCAGAGATTGTGCGAGGCTCCGATCCTTACCTTGCCAGAGGGAGTAGAGGACTTCGTAGTCTACTGTGATGCCTCAATCACGGGTATGGGAGCAGTGTTGATGCAGCGAGGCCATGTGATAGCTTACGCCTCGAGGCAGTTGAAGCCTCATGAGGCTAACTATCCTACCCATGATTTAGAGCTGGGGGCGGTTGTGTTTGCCCTCAAGATCTGGAGACATTATCTTTATGGGGTCCGTTGTACTATCTACAAGGATCACAAGAGTTTGAGGTACCTTATGGATCAGCCGAGTCTGAACATGAGGCAGAGGAGATGGTTGGATGTGCTGAAGGATTATGATTGTGAGATCCTTTACCACCCAGGGAAGGCCAACGTGGTGGCCAACACCCTAAGCCGCAAAGTGTCGGCAGCCCCTATCATGGATTTGTGTTTGAGGATGATAGTGATTACTCCATTGTTGGAGCGGATCAAGGAGGCTCAGGTTGAGGGCCTCAAGGAGGAGAGGCAAAAGTGTGAGAGGATAGTGGGCCGAGTATCTTCGTTCGATTATGACAGTCGGGGATTGCTGATGCTTCATGGGAGAGTGTGGGTACCGTACTGGGGTGGGGTACGGTAGGTGTTGATGGATGAGGCTCATAAGTCTCGATTTTCTATCCACCCCAGGGCGACGAAGATGTATAGAGATATTCGACCGGATTATTGGTGGCCCTGCATGAAGCGGGATGTTGCTTGGTATGTTGAGAGATGCCTGACCTGCAGGAAGGTCAAGGCGGAGCACCAGAGGCCTCACGGAAAGATGCAGCCGTTAGACATTCCCGTGTGGAAATGGGAGGACATCACCATGGATTTTATCACAAAGCTTCCCAGGACCGCATGAGGAGTAGATTCGATATGGGTAGTAGTGGATCGGTTGACGAAGAGTGCTCATTTTATCCCGATCCAGGAGAGTATATCGGCAGAAAAGTTGGCCGATATCTATGTGTGGGAGATCGTGGCACGTCATGGAGTGTCGGTTTCAGTGGTGTCAGACCGAGATGTCCGCTTTACATCCAGATTCTGGAAGCGGTTTCACGACGAGATGGGTACTCGTCTTCATTTCAGCACTGCTTTCCACCCTCAGACGGACGGGCAGAGTGAGAGGACAATTCAGACTCTCGAGGACATGCTCCGGGCATGTGTTTTAGACTTCGGTGGCAGTTGGGATACGTATCTTCCGTTACCAGAATTTTCGTATAACAACAGTTATCATGCGAGCATTGATCGACCTCCCTTTGAGATGCTTTATGGGAGGAAGTGTAGGACCCCGATTTGTTGGGGCGAGGTTGGTCAGTGAGTCGTTGGGAGCACAGAGGTGGTGCTCAAGACGACTGAGTTGATTCAGCAAGTCCGTAGTAAACTGCAGACTGCGCAGAGTCGGCAGAAGAGTTACGCCGACAGGAGGCGTTCTGACTTGGAATTCCGGGTGGGCGATATGGTCCTTCTGAAGGTCTCACCCTGGAAGGGTGTCATCAGGTTTCGGAAGAGGGGAAAGCTGGGTCCCAGGTTCATTGGTCCTTTCAGGGTTTTGGCTCGGGTGGGTTGGGTTGCTTATCGGTTGGATCTTCCGGTAGAGCTTAGTTAGATTCACAACACTTTCCATGTGTCTCAATTAAGGAAGTGTTTGGTGGATGAGTCAGCAGTTCTTCTCCTAGAGGATATTCAGGTTGATAGCAGCCTGAATTATATTGAAAGGCCGATCGCGGTTCTGGACCGGAAGACAAAGACCGTGAGGAACAAGGCAATTCAGTTAGTGAAGGTGCAATGGCAGCACCGGAAGGGGTCTGAGTGGACGTGGGAGGCTGAGGAGGAAATGAGAGAGCACTACCCGGAGTTATTTGCAGATTCAGCCGTAGAAGACTTCGAGGACGAAGTCTGAGACAAGTGGGGGACAATTGTAACGCCCCATCTCTGGTATGTTGTTCCCGTGGCATTTATTTAAAAGTTTTATAGAGGGACTCGACGAGTCTATTGCCTGACTCGTCGAGTAGTGTCGAGATTTCGAGCACGTGTTAGTCGGCGACTCGGCGAGTCTGCCTGCCAGGATGAAACCCTAAATCCCCGGGTTGCTCGCTATTTAAGCAATGTTATGTGCCCTAAACTCGCCTCCTTCACCCTCAGAGAGTTGTGAGAAACCCTAATCCATTCCTTGATTGATTTAAGTGTTTTTGTGTGGATTCTTGAAGGCTTGAAGAAGAAGAAGAAGGAGAAAGGAACAAGGAGAAGTGGTGTAGAGCAAAGATCAAAGGTCAAAATCAGAGTTCATTGAGCCGGGGAGATACCGGAGTAGCAGCAGTTCGTTTCCAGAGTCGTGCACACAGCAGCCAGTTCACGAGGTGAGTTTTCTTCCAGTAGGAATGGGTCTAAGGCCACAATGCCGGCCCGTTCAGTTAGCCGTAGTTTCTGGACTTCGGTCCAATGCAGTAGTTAGTATGTTTGACGCCTCTGTAACTCAGACAGGATTTGTGTGCTTATGCTAGTTGATATGTTATGATATGTTGTGATCAGTTAGTCAGCTTCGGACTTCGGTTCGATGTAGGGGACAAGGTCCCAGACAGTCAGCTTCAGGCTCGGTCCAATGTAGGGGACAAGGTCCAAGTCAGTCAGCTTCGGACTTCGGTTCGATGTAGGGGACAAGGTCCCGGCCAGTCAGCTTCGGACTTCGGTCCGATGTAGGGGACAAGGTCCCAGTCAGTCAGCTTTGGACTTCGGTTCGATGGAGGGGGCAAGGCCCCAGTATATGCTTTATATCTATATATGGTATGTGGTAGTTTGGGGGAGCTCACTAAGCTTCATGCTTACAGTTTCAATTTTGGTTTCAGGTACTTCCGCAAGCAAAAGGAAGAGCTCGGGATGATGGCATCGCACACACCACAGCTTTAGCTTCATCATGGGAGTTGATTCAGTTTCTTGATATGTTTGGATACAGTTGTGATACAGCTATTCTCACAGTATTTTATTATGGTTTTTATTATGTGATACTCAGTTTCGTGGTTTGTGATATAATAGAAGTCAAAATTTTTGGGTAGTATTTTTGGGTCGTTTCAAGGTAGTAGTTAGGAGCTTATGAGCGGTCTATCAGAGGGTAGCCAATTGATAGCGAGAGTAGAGTACTTGCTATCTGGGATCCAAGGAGGAGGACTTGGGGTGAATGCTGATGCGGTGTGGTCAGTAGTATAGGGCCCGTACTACTGAAGACACCGGATCAGTAAGCAGTCCAAGTAAGAATCCTTTGGATATTGGAGGACGAGTAGGGTTGCGTTATTGAGTGTGAGTATGCTCAATCGAGTCTCTGATATTTTTATGTTGTATTTCAGAGGCATCATGGTTGGGACACGACACACACCTGGGAGCAGTGGTGTCAGCGACGAGGAGATTCGTCGATTGATTCACGAGGTGGTGGTTGCTGCCATCCGGGCTGAGATTCCAGAGATGTTCGGGGACATCAGGACCACATTGATTAAGACCTTTGACGAGCGGTATGCAGTAGTGACTGAGGGTGCGGCTGCTGCAGCTACTACTGTTGTTGCTGCTACCAAACCTCAGGGCGGTGACTTGTTGTTGTTTTGGGAGTTCAGCAACACGAAGCCACCAGAGTTCAATGGGACGCAGGACCCGATTGCTACGATGAGATGGATCTCTGACATTGAGGGATGTTTCTATATGTGTTCTTGTCCAGAGAACTTGAGGGTACGGTTCGCTCTGAACCAGCTCCACTTGGGAGCGAAGGATTGGTGGAAGTTCGTGACGGCAAGCTTTACTCTAGCAAAGATTTCTGAGGTGACCTGGGAGAGGTTCACCGCCATGTTCAGAGACAAGTATGTTCCCCCGGTGGAGAGGGAACGGTTGATTCAGGAGTTCTTGACCCTCAAGCAGGGTACTAATTCTATTACAGTTGTTACCAGGAAGTTTCATGAGAGGGTGATGTTTTGCCCCGAGCAGGTGTCTATTGAGCAGGCTCGCATGAACCGGTATCTGAGTGTTCTGAGGAGAGATATTCAGGAGTTCGTGGCGAACTCGACTTACCGGACATTTACTGAGCTCTAGGCAAATGCCCGGAAGATGGAGATTGAGTTGGAGACTCAGGCCAGGGAGGAGGCCGAGTCACAGAGGATGGATCGGCGGCCGGCTCAGTCTCAGTCGGCAGCCAAGCGAGCCAGGCCCGCTGATTCGAGATCTTGGAGCGCGAAGGTCCGCACTTTTGGGAAGTGCGACAAGAGTCACGAGGGGTCGTTCCGAGCAGGAGTATGCTACAAGTGCGGGAAGGAGGGGCATATCGTGAGGGATTGCCCCCAAGGGATTTTCGGTTTGCTTCCATTGCAACCAGACCGGCCATCAGAAGGTTAAGTGCCCTCAGGTACTTTAGGGATCAACATAGGGATCTGCGCCTGCTGCTAGGGATATCGAGGTTCGGCCAGCAAAAGTCGAGGCGCCGAAGGCTCGCGGGAGAGCCTTCCAGTTGACAGCGGAGGAGATCCGCGCAGCACCCCACGTTGTGGCCGGTATGTATTCTTGTCTCTATTTATTTGAGTCTGAGATATTATTCTTATATTATGTTATGCGTAGGTACCTTTCTTGTGAATTCTGTACCTACCTTAGTGCTATTTGACTCGGGAGCGAGTCGATCTTTTGTGTCGTTAGCTTTTAGTCGTCATATCAGTATTTTTCGAGAGGCCTTGAGTCAACCTCTGCGAGTTTCTATAGATAACAAGCGAGCAGTTTATGCCACATAGGTGATTCGAGGATGGAGACTTGAGATCGTCGTTGTGAGGTTCCCGATCGATCTAGTCCCGATTGCGATGGGGGACGTATGTGTCATAGTGGGCATGGATTGGTTGAGCTAATTTGGAGCTATTATAGACTACGAGCATCAGTTGGTGATGATTCGAGACCCTAGTGGGGGAGTAGTTACGGTGTACGGTGAGGGTACCCGTCCTGAGTTAGCATTTTGTTCGGCCGCTAGGGTGAGGCAAAGTTTACAGCAGGGCTGTAGGGGATTTGTGGCCTATGTGATGGACACGCGATTGGCCGCTGGGAGGCCAAGTTCGATTGATGAGGTCTCAATTGTGCGGGAGTTCCCTGATGTTTTACCCGAGGAGTTGCTGGCTGTGCCTCCTAAGAGGCAGGTGGAGATTCGTATCGACTTGGTATCGGGGTCGGCACCTATTGCCAAGGCACCCTATCGCCTTGCACCATCTGAGATGTTGGACTTATCCTCACAGCTTCAGGAGCTGCTGGGAAAGGGGTTTATTAGACTGAGTAGCTCACCTTGGGGAGCGCCGATCCTTTTTGTCAAGAAGAAGGATGGTTCACACCGGATGTGTATTGATTACCAGGAGTTGAACAAGCAGACGGTCAAGAACCGTTATCCATTACTGAGGATCGATGATCTATTCGATCAGTTGCAGGAAGCGTTTTGGTTCTCCAAGATAGACTTGAGGTCGGGATATCACCAGATGAGGGTTCGGGATGAAGATATCCAGAAGACAAACATTCAGGACTCGTTACGGGCATTACGAGTTCGTGGTGATGCCTTTCGGGCTCACCAATGCACCAACAGCGTTTATGGATCTCATGAACAGGGTGTGCAGACTGATGTTGGATCGTTCGGTGATCGTATTCATCGATGATATCTTGGTGTATTCGAGATCCAAAGAGCAGCATGAGGAGCATTTGAAGGAGATCCTCGGAAATCTGAGATCGGAGAGGCTTTACGCCAAATTCTCCAAGTGTGATTTTTGGTTATGGGAGGTCTAGTTCCTAGGGCACCTCATTAACCAGAAGGGGATATTAGTTGATCTGGAAAAGATCGAAGGTGCCGAGGTCACCTACCGAGATCAAGAGTTTCCTTGGGTTAGCTGGTTATTATCGGAGATTTATCAGGGATTTCTCTAAGATCGTCGTTCCACTCACCAAGTTGACCCGGAAGGGTGTTGATTTTTCATGGGGTCAGGAGTAACAAACCTCATTTGAGACCCCAGAGATTGTGCGAAGCTCCAGTGCTCGCACTCTCGGAAGGGATGGAGGATTTTGTGGTGTACTGTGATGCATCGATATTAGGGTTGGGAGTGGTGCTTATGCAGAGGGGCATATGATAGCATATGCATCGAGGCAGCTGAAACCTCATGAGTCGAGGTATCCCACCCACGATCTGGAGTTGGGGGCAGTGGTGTTCGCCCTCAAGATCTGGCATCACTATCTGTACGGGGCTTGGTGTACTATATACACGGACCACAAGAGTTTGAAGTATTTGATGGATCAGTCCAACCTGAATATGCGCCAGATGAGATGGATAGATGTGGTGAAGGATTGTAACTGCGAAATCCTGTACCACCCAGGCAAGGCTAATGTTGTAGCCGATGCCCTGAGCCGTAGGGTGGAGGACGCCTCGATACGAGATGTTTGTATGAGATTGACAGTGATGACTCTGGTATGGGACACCATTCGGGGGGCCCAGGCGGAGGCCGTGAGATCAGAGAACCACAAGAGGGAGCGAGTGATCGGGCAGGTATCAGAGTTTGTTACCGACAATGAAGGACTTATAACCTTTCAGGGTCGGGTTTGGTTACCGTTTGTGGGCGGAACGCGTACCGTCTTGATGGAGGAGACGCATAGATCGAAGTTCTCGATCCACCCCGGGGCCACTAAGATGTATTTGGACCTGAAGAATGAGTATTGGTGGCCCTGTATGAAGAGGGATGTTGCATGGTGCGTAGAGAGGTGCTTGACCTGTGGCAAGGTTAAGGCCGAGCACCAGTGTCCGCATGGTAAGTTGCAGCCGTTAGAGATTCCCGAGTGGAAGTGGGAACAGATCACCATGGATTTTATCACCAAATTGTCGAGGACTGCTAGGGGTGTCGATGCAATTTGGGTGATTGTGGACAGGTTGACGAAGAGCGCTCACTTCCTTGCCATCAGTGAGAGCTCTTTTGCGGAGAGGTTGGCAGAGTTGTACGTTAGGGAGGTGGTATGGCGGCATGGAGTACCAATCTCGATCTTCTCAGATCGAGATGTGCGTTTCACTTCCAGATTCTGGAAGAATTTTTCATGAGGAATTGGGTACGAGGCTTCATTTTAGTACCGCATACCACCCATAGATCGATGGGCAGAGCGAGAGGACGATTCAGATGCTCGAGGACATGCTTCGGGCATGTGTACTGGATTTCGGCTGGAGTTGGGACATATATTTTCCCTTGGCTGAGTTTTCCTATAACAACAGCCATCACTCGAGCATTGGTATGCCACCCTTTGAGCTGTTGTATGGAAGGAGGTGTCATACCCCCATTTGTTGGGGCGAGGTAGGGTAACGTGTGATGGGTAGTACATAGATAGTGATTCAGATGACAGAGCAAATACGGCAGGTCAGACAAATGTTATTGACCGTTCAGAGTCGCCAGAAGAGTTATGCGGATAGGCGACGATCTGAACTCGAGTTCCAGGTCGGAGATTTCGTGCTGCTGAAGGTATCTCCTTGGAAAGGAGTGATCTATTTCAGGAAGGGGCAAGCTGGGACCCCGGTATATTGGGCTGTTTAGAGTGATCGCGAGGGTGGGCAAGGTAGCGTACCGCTTGGATTGACCTGCGCAGTTGGACCAAATTCATGATACCTTTTATATGTCACAGCTGAGGAAGTGTATAGCCGACGAGTCGACAGTGGTACCATTAGAGGATATCGAGGTGGATGCGGGTCTAAATTATGCTGAGAAGCCGATCGCGATCTTGGATCGGAAGATCAAGGTTCTGAGGAGCAAGGAAGTTCCCCTGGTGCAGGTTCAGTGGCAACATCGGAAAGGGTCCGAGCTGACTTGGGAGCCGGAGTCGGAGATGCGGGATCAGCATCCGGAGTTGTTCGCAGCATGAGACTTCGAGGGTGAAGTCTGGTTCTAGTGGGGGAGAATTGTAACAGCCCGAAATTCAGGTAAGCCTTATGACCCTTCTACTTTGAGAGTTGGCAAATTGAGTCCCTTAAAGTTATATGTGGATTTGTGAGTACTCTGGGCGTAAAGAAGCGTACGCCGCGCGTACTCACGCGCTTAATTTAGATGCAGACTCGCCCAGGTAAGCTGGGTATACCCAGGGTTACGCTGGGTGTAATGTGTCCATGTGCAAACCCTAAATTTTGGCTTGTGCACTATAAAAGCAACATTTAGTCCCTTTCCCCAGCCACCATACCCCCTTGAGTGAGCCCTTAGAGTGCAAAAATTCGTGTATAAGCTTGTGTGTGTTTTCTTGAGCTTGAAGGTACCTTTCTGAGGTGAAGAAGGAGAAGAGGAAGCCATTATTGGAGCTAGAGGTGGAAGATCAAGAGTAGATCCAAGTTCTATAGCGGTTGGATATCCCTTTTGAGGTAAAAAGCTTCAAGCTTCTCATCTTTTCTATTCATGCTTTATAGAGAGAAGTTTTAGGGTTTTTGGTCCCCAAGTTCATATCTTTTTGAGTGGTTAAGCTCTTAGAAGGCGAGATCTGTCCCATACTAGCTCATTTAGTGTTGTTATGTGATAAAAATCTAGTCTTGATTGTTAAAAGTTGTTCATGCATGAGATATGGACCTTTTAATGTTGGAAATAGAGTGTTTTGGGTGTTTGTGACTTCCACAGCCAAGCAAAGGCTTAAAGTCACCAACTTTATGGATTAAGTTGTGTTAAAGGAGTCAGATCTGGATTTTGGATGCAAGACTTAACCAATTAAGACCTGAATGAAGAGGAGGAGAAAACTGGGAGTTACGCTGGCGTAATCCCAGTACACGCGGCGTAAGGGGCCGCGTACCCCGATTTTGTGAAGCCAACGGGTACGCTTAGCGTAAAGATCTGGTACGCGTCGCGTACCCCAGAAGGTTGACTTTTGTTGAATTTTAGGGTTTGATCAATTTTAGAGTATTTGAGCCTTGAGAGGGGTAAAATGGTCTTTTACCCTCCTGAGAATGCTAAGTGAGGGAATGGTCTAGCCTTGGGAAATGTGTTGACGTCGAGTGTTTATTTCGTATGATTAGGCGGAGGCTAGATCCCATATCCACAGAGTCCAAGATTTCCGAGTTACCGATTTACGCGAGGTGAGTCTTCACACTATACATTACCTAAAGTGGTATTATGAGTTAACCGGAAGGTCTTATGTGTTATGTATGAGATTGTGTGCCATGTATGTGATTATGTGCTATGTAATGTATGTATGATATAATTGTATAGACCGGACCGAAGGGTCCAACGAGACAGACCGGGCCGGGGGGCCCAACGAGCTATGACCGGACCAGAGGGTCCAACGAGCCACGGGACCGAAGGGTCCCGCTGAGAAACATCAACCGGAGGGTCGTATAGTAGCCTCGAGTGGCATATGTGTTGTATGTGGTATTTTGGGGAACTTACTAATCGTTTATGAAGTAGATTGTTGTTTTTTTTTATTAGTTTTAAAGTATATTAACAATCTTTGTGAAATAAAGAATGCTTTAGTTGCTGAGCTTGCTTTACAAACTCAACATATAGCCGAATCCGGTGGTGATCCAGACTCCATTTATTGTATTGCAATATTTGAGAAGGTTTTAGGTTCTTGAAGGGGGCATGTGAGAGGAATTGGGCCTAAACTTCCTTCTGTAGTGAGTACAAGTGCTCTAGCCTAATGACAGTCCCAGTCATATGCACCATAAACAACACTGGTACTTATTAAATTCTTAAAGAATTTGGTAGCTTTCCTATATAGCTAAGAACTTGATGCATTTATAGTAATTTTTGGTAGTTTAGTAGTTTGGTGGTTTGTTTAATTGTTAAAGACTTAATTGATTTGGTGGTTTAATAGTTTGTTAAATTGTTAACGACTTAATTCGTTTCGTGGTTTGATAGTTTGATAAATTGTTAATGATTTAATGTGCTTGTGATTTAATTGTAGGATGTGGATGTGAATGCTTTTCTTCAAAACCAGCATTTGTCACGACAATTAGAAATATTATATGATCGTTTAAGAATCAAGTCAACAACAAGGAAAACAACGATGAGGAAGACAAAGACACATAATATTTCTTGTTTTATGTTATAGATGATGTTATTTTGGATTTTTTAGATAGTTTATGGATGGTATATTTGATGTTTATTTTGGATTTATTAGATAGTTTATGTAATGTGGTATCTGATGTTTTATGTAATGTGGTATGTATTGATTTATGAATTTTTATCAAATTTGCATTTTATAACATATAACCAAATATCATAAATAAATTATTTTTTAAAGGATTAGCAGCGACACCTTTAGAGACGCCATCAACCAATTGCGACGACACCTTTAGGGAACCCTTGCCGGAAAACCGCTGACTGGTGGTCAGAATATCTAGAGAGACGATGCCAGACAATCATGACATTTAGCGACGACATATATTAGAGACGACGTCAACAGCAACGAAAAATAAGTATTAGCTACAAGGTAATAGCGATAACCCATTAGCGACGACATGCATCATCATTTGAGATGTTTTTTGTCATCGCTAACAGTAATGTTTTTTGCTGTGATATATATATATATATATATATATATATATATATATATATATATATATTTTACGAAGTTTGTATAAAATTTGTTTTTTTAGAAACTTGTTTACAAATATTTTTATATCATTGTTTTTTATTTTTCTAATTTCTCCATTTAACAAATTAGTGTTCCTTTAGAAATTTTTATTTTTTATTTTTTTGCTTATTCATTTCCATTAATGTTCTAAAAATATACAAAAAAGTATTTTTTTTTTTTAAAAAATTCTTCATAATAATATTGTTAAATTTTGTTTTGATTGGTGGAGTAATTATAATTTGTAATATACAATTTAGTGGTGGATGATATATAAGAAAGACAAAACTTCAAAAATGATCCCTGTGGTTTTCGAAAATATCAAGTTTAGTTCTTAAGTACAAAAAAACTCACAGATGGTCCCTGTGGTTTCAAAACTATTAATGTTTAGTCCTTCCGTCTAACACCGTTAGTTTTCTACTGTTAAATGAGGGGCATTTTCGTCATTTCAATACCCAAGGACCATTTATGAGGTTTTCTATTTATTTTTTTGAAAAAAAAGAAAAAAATGAAATTTAAAAGGGTACCACTGTCTCTCTCTCTATCTCTCTCTCTCTCTCTCTCTCTCTCTCTCTCTCTTTTTATGGATCCACCAGCACGCCTCCATCTTCTCTAGATCGTCTTCTTCCATTCTTTTTTCAATTCACTCCCTCAAGAAGTAGAAAGAAAAAGGGAGATAGACGCATAGTATGAAATCGAAATCCAACGATTTCATCTCTATCATTGCTTATGAAATCGAAATCCAACGCACGCATTTAAGGAAACAAAACCCACCTTCAAGGAAGTGTTTTTTGAAATCGAAAGGTGCAGTTCTTTTGAAATCGAAACCTGCAGGTTATGTGAATCAGAATTAAGGGTGGGGGTGCTTCGTTTCTTTCATGAGGTTACTGAAAGCTTGATGATTGATTCAGGACGAGTTGTTGATCGATTCAAGCATAAAGAGTATAGATATGTGGGATTGTTGTTCCTCACTTGTTTTTTCTGTTTAAGTTCATGTATAAATCGAGAATCGAGACCCATTAAAAGGCACTTGGATCAAATCATGTCAATCATCATAGGTACTTCAAAATCCCCAAATTCTTCCATCCTTATATGTAACCTGTACACAATATCATAGATAACTTAATTAGTTTTTATTAGCTTGAATATAAATGCATCTCAGTTGTAGTAATTTCAGTTTTGATTTTGATTTTGGGGGCATTGAATGAAGCATTCGAGAGAGTGGCGATCTATGAATTCTTGCCAAATATGATACTCTATCTTATGGAAGTTTATCACATGAAAGTTGTAACCGGAACAAGCATACTCTCTGTCTAGTTAGAACTTTCAAATGGTCTCTCTATTTTTGGAGCTTTCATCACTGATTCTTAGTTGGGCCCGTTTCAGGTCTCTCTCCACCCTTGTTGTAATTCTTCCACCTCCTATATTGATTTTGATTTTGGGGAAACAAAGTAATGATCCAATTAAGTTGTGAATGGGTAACTGGATAAATTATTGTCTGCTTCGAAGATATTCTTTTCCGATTAGACGATGGAATGATTGGAGAAAGAGGGAACGATGATAGGTTGAGGAAACGAGAGAGAGAGAGAGAGAGAGAGAGAGAGAGAGAGAGAGAGTGAGTGAGAGGGAGAGAGGATGGGACCCTTTTAAATTTCATTTTTTTTCTTTTTTTTTTTCAAAAAAAAATAGAAAACCTCATAAATGGTCCCTGGTATTGAAATGACGAAAATACCCCTCACTTAACGTTAGAAAACTGACGGTGTTAGATGGAATGACTAAATATTAAAAGTTTTGAAACCACAGTGACCATCTGTGAGGTTTTTTGAATTTAGGGACTAAACTTGATATTTTTGAAAATCACAGGAACCATTTTTGAAGTTTTGTCTATAAGAAATAAAGATGTAATTATAATGAGTTTATTTATATTTCAGTTTATTTTAATAATCTGCATATGTTAAAAAACAATTTTTTTATTTTTTTTTTATTTAGAGACTAGATATGTGTGTGGTTCACATTTTTTTTCTGTAGATGTGTAAATATATGGTTCGAAGACAGCGGAGCTTTTAGGTTTTAATAAAACAAAACAACACTTAAGCTTCTTAATATAGATAATAAGGATAATGGATACATTGAGCTTCCTTCGTCAGTATGATAGGGCTTAGTCCTGGTCTTTGATACATGTATTGCAGTATTGATTGACTGGTGTTGGATTTCTGGGATAGGGGGATTCTTTTGAAGCAACTGCTTAATCGTTGTGGTGGCGCCTCTTTGGTATTTTTGTAATGCTTCTTTTTGTCAAAGTGAACACTAGAAAAAATAGATTTATTTGACAAGTGCATTTCGTAGTCCTTTTATTCGGACTTCATAATTGGATTTTTGTGATTTATGCGATGTAACTTTTATTTTATTAGACTAGCTTTTAGACCTGACAAACGTGTTGTGTCGTGTCGGATTCGTGTCGTGTCAAGACATTAAACGGGTTGAAAGAGTTTGACCCTAATCCGATCCGTTTAATTATCGTGTCGTGTCGTATCAACCCGTTTATTTTCGTGTCAGGATTCAGGTTAAGGTTTAGACATCGTAAATATATTGTGTCATGTCGAGTTGAAAAATTTTAAAGGTTGAAAAATAGGAGTTTGGGAGGCAAAAAGGAAAAAGTGAAACACTGGAGTTATGAGTGAAATGACAATATTTGTAGTAAGTTTAAAAGGAAAAATGAAAAAAGTTAAAGTTGTGGAGCAAAAAGGATAGATGGTGAGGATGACTAAAAAATTAGTAACTTCCAAAATTTGAATATTATTTCTAGTTAATGAGTTTGACCCACTACAGGCCTATAACATATGATATATTTATAAAAATATGAAATTTATAATAAATAATATATATTTAAACGGGTCATATTCGAGTCATCTTCGAGTTGAAAGTCTTGATTCTAACCCTACCCGTTTAATTATCGTGTCATGTCGTGTCAACCCGTTTACATAAACGTGTCGAAATCTCTGACCCTAACCCGCTAATTTCGTGTCGGGTTCGTGTCAAGTCATGTTTTGCCAGGTCTACTAGCTTCTTTTTTTAATACCATTTAGACCGTTAAAAAAAGTTATTATAATCAATCCTTTTAAATCTCACTTTTTTACGTTAATTTATATCTAGGACATGTTTGGCACGGAGATTTTAGAAACGTTTGAAAGCTTCTAGCTTTTAGCTTTTTAATAAAATGCTCTAGTTTGAATAAAAAGCTTCGTTTGACAGTACAAACGTTTAACTTTTAGTTTTAACAAAACATTCTGATTCTAAAAGCTACTTTATGTAGCGTTTAACAAAACGCTCATGAGTTATTGAAATCAGTTTCCATAATTACCCATAAAAATATATTTATATGTTTATTTATTTTTAATGAATTATCCTTTTATGTAATTTTATATATTTCAAAAGCTTTCAGCTACTTTTGCCAAACATTCATATAACAAATAAAAGTTATAGTTTTCCGCTACCAGCTACCTGCTACACACTACCAGCTACCCGCTACCAGCTAATCACTCTCTGCTTTCAGCTAACAGCTATTTTTATCAAACACGCTCTTAATCCACCTTCTACGAACAGTAGATATTTAAAAAAAGAAGTAAATAGATGCCGTTGTGCATCGTGGTGTATTGACAGAAGTAGTTGACATGGGCCAACTGATTTTCCATTTTAAAAAATTAAAGAATGTTGATGTTACTATATAATATTATAAAATTAATACAAGGTATCTATTATCTTTAGAATGAAATGATTGGGATGGTGGAGGACTCGACGGTATATACTTTTAATTTATATATTACCACACAAATCCAATCTCACGTTCTATTTTAATAAAAGAGAATAAGAATAATTGGTAATGTATAAAATAGAACCCATAAGGTTCTAGATCATTCATAGAAAGAATAGTTAAATAATAATAATAATATAATAATAATTTTATGTTTAAAGTTGTACTATAAGTAATCATTGAATATGTTAAACTTTTGCTCGTTTAATTTGCTATCTAAAATTCAATTAGTTTTAAACTTTAATCAATTGAAAATGTTAAACTTGTTCGACTATAAAAAATAGAAGGTTTTATTATGGAACGGTAGGAAAAAAACGATTAAGTAAAGATCTTCTCAAATAGCTCTGTGTTCATAGGTTTTTTCGTTCTAAAAATGATTTTATTCCAAAAATTCCAAATAACGAGAGAACCATAAATAATAACGACCTCAAGGCATTTTTGTTGATTAGCTGAAAAACTTGATCGAATGCGCTCACTTGGATCTTTCAAACACTTAATTACGAGGATTTGTCTTATCCTAACAAGTACTACAAAGTGACTAATTAAGCATAGCCAATGAACAATTAAGAAGCAATTCGGTCATAGTTTCATATTGTAAAATCGACAAAGCACTTGATCAACATCCACGCCTTTATCCTGAGGCGGGCATACGAATATCTAGTAATAGTGGTATCCAAAGAAATTCTGATAAAATATAATAACATATTATTTTGTTTTTTTGGACTAAAGAATATATTAGTTGAAAATATTTTTTTAGTAGTTGCACCGTAATACAAATTTTAATTTTTAAATTTTTTACTTTCGTAAGATGAAATTGAGTAGTTGTTCGGGTGTTGCTCTGTGGTCTTCCAGATACACTATATATGGCTATCCCCGGCCTTTCCTAATGGGCACTCACGAAGACCCACTACAAAATGAAACGACAAATAGGTTAGAAAATCATACCGACGGTTGGACCCCGATATTGCTCTCTCATGCCGAAATCAGATATTGCTATCGGTGTTGTAAATATAAATTGCAAAGAGTTCTAAGGTTTGGAAAGTCTTACCCTCTTTCTCTGTTATTGAGGGTTTTTATAGACAAGTCACTTGGGGTTGGTGCAACTGTTTACCCGATGATGCACATTTCTCGGACAAAGATAACTAAGTCCTTGATATCGTTTTATTATTGTATTGTTGCTGCAATCTTGTGGTTGTGGACCTGTGGGGATATGTGTTTTCTTCTGGCATCTTTATTTGTTGTGTATTGATATTGCATTATGGTTGATTATTTTAGACAATCGTCTCTTTCTAAGAAACGGTGATATAGAGTTTGCAATAATGTTTAGCACTTTATTGAATACGCCAAAAGAGGCTAAATATAGGTTACAAGGATCCAAAGATAACAAACTAATCTACAATACGGGAATAACAAATGAGTAATAGATAAAGTAATGATAGCTAATAAGCTATATCCAATACCTCCCCTCAAGATGGAGCGTGCAAGTCAATAACACCCATCTTGCCAAGTAAAAAATTGAACTGAGCCGAACCAAGGCCTTTAGTGAATAAATCAACAACTTGTAACTTGCGATCAATCTTTAATGGCATTATTTCTTTAGAAAGAACACAGTCACTGACAAAGAAACAATCCATCTCGACGTGTTTCGTCCTTTCATTAAACACAAAATTGTTGGCAATGTGTCGGGCTACCTAGTTGTCACAGAACAAATCCGTAGGAGATGTGATGTGAACTTGTAAATCCTTTAAAAGCCAACGAATCCAAATAATTTCACTAACTGTAGATGCCATGGCTCGATATTCTTCCTCTGCAAATGACTGTGAAACCACTGACTACTTCTTCGTCATCCATGAAATAAGAGCCCCACTAAGCATAATGAGATACCCTGTAGGGGAGCGCCTTGTGTAAGGACAACCAAGCAAATCAGAGTCACAAAAAGCTGTCAACTGTGAGTGTCCATCTTTAGGTAAGAGCACTCCTTGTCCACCAGTACCCTTTAAGTAGCGTACGACTCGATGTAAAGCATCTAAGGGGTTGTGTCTTGGATCAGCGACAAATTGGCTCAAAATATTCACCAAGTAAGTGACATCTGGTCTCGTAGCTTGAAGATATAACAACCTACCTAGAAGCCATCGATATTGACTTGGATCAACTTTTTGTTCATTCTCACCTCGACCAAGCTTCACATTCTGTTCAATAGGAACTTTGCTTGGTTTGCAACCAAGCATGCCACTATCTTGAAGAATATCGAGCAAATACTTCCTTTGGATCAAAACGAGCTGATTTTCGGTTTTAGCAACTTTTATGCTAAGGAAATACTTTAACTGGCCCAAATCTTTGATACTGAAAGCTTTATATAATTGAGTCTTGATTTGTTGTATTTGTTCAATATTGTTTCCGGTAATTAAAACATCATCCACATAAATGAGGATAGAAATTTAAATACCATTTTTGTCCCAAAAGAACAAAGAATGGTCGGCTTTTCACTGAGAGAATCCAATACTTAACAAAAAAAACCGTGAATTTGTGATACCAATTTTGTTAAGCTTGTTTTAGCCCGTAAAGTGACCTTTTGAGACGGCATACACGAGTGTCATTTTCTATGGCAAACCCTTGAGGAAGCTTCATATAGACCTCCTCATCCAGATCGCCATGCAAGAAAGCATTGTTCACATCAAGCTAGTGAATGAACATATCCTTCTTAGTCGCAACGGCCAAGAGAGTATAAACAGTGACAAGTTTTTCTACCTGAGCATAGGTGTCATGGTAGTCAATTCCCTCTATTTGTGTGAACCCCTTTGCAACTAGCCGCGCTTTGTACCTTTCCACAGTCCCGTCAGGGTTAAATTTGATGTTGTAAACCCACTTGCAATCAATAGATCTTTTTCCCTTTGGTAGTTCCAGCAATTCCCAAGTATCATTGGACGTAAGTGCTTTTATTTCATTCTTCATAGCATTACACCATTGGCGATCTTTCGCAGCTTGAGCAAAAGAAACAGAAACATTTATGTTTGTTAGAGAAATTTTCATAAGAAACAAAATTTGATATAGGATGTATCATGGAGGATTCTTGATTGATTTCGGGTTGTTGATGACTAACCGAAAGGGGAAGATTCATGAGAAAATCTTTAAATCTTTGGGGATGCACTCGAGTTCGTGTGAATCTAGGAGGAGTATCAATCTCGTTTTGCAAATTTTTGATGATTGGGCTCATATTGCTTGTTGTGCTTTCGTGTTGTTCTGGGCTTTTGGACAAGTTCTGACTGGTTATTGTAGTTGGACTCGAGGAGACTGGGCTGGTCGGCACTGATGGGTCTATCGCATTTGGACTCCCATAATCCGATGCATACTAATATTGGGTTGTCGAGTCTATATCAACCTCCCTTTCTTTGTTTAAATTTAATTCAGGTTCATCAGTGTGCATATGCTCACAAGAATAATTCAATATTTTAGTTGGCTTGCCAACTTCTAACTGAGATCCCGAATGAATGGTTTGAAAGGGGAATTTGTTTTCATCAAAAATCACATCCCGACTAACTTTTATTTTCTTGGAATCTATATCATAAATTTTATACCATTTAGTACCTTGCGGATATCCCACAAATACCCCTGGTTTTCCTCTTTGCTCAAACTTATCCCCCTTTGTATTTGTATTTTTATGATATGCAAGATAGCCAAACACCTTCATGAGGTCATATAAGGGTTTTGTATTCCAAATAATTTCGTAAGGTGTCTTATTTTTGATAGTTTTTGAAGGTAACCTATTAACTATATAGGCAGCTGTAAAATGCACTCGCCCAAAAATTTCTTTGAAACACTTGCTTGGAACCGAATTGCACGAACTGTTTCCACCAAATGTTGGTGTTTTCTCTCCACAACACCATTTTGTTGTGGTGTGTGTGTGCAAGTAGTTTTGAGTAGAATACCTTCTTTCTTGTAAAATCCGCATATAAAGTTGGAAGTGAACTCACCTCCATTGTCACAACGAAACATTTTAATGTTTTTATCAAACTGGACTTTCACCATTTAATGAAAATTAATTATTCATGAATTAGCATCATTCTTGTGCTTAATGAGAAAAACCCAAACGGCCCGACTGTAACCATCTACTAAAGTAAGGAAATAATTTGCATTCGTGTATGAAGGTATTTTGTAACCTCCCCAAATGTCACAATGAACTAGCTCAAAAATATGATTGGTTTTATTATGACTAATAGGAAAAATAGTTCTGACTAATTTATCCTTAGCACAAGAATCACAAACATTTTCACTCAAGCTAACTGAATTGTTCTTAAGAAAATCAATTCTTGAAATATTTTCTTTTGAGGCATGACCTAACCTTCTATGCCAAATGTCCGTCATGGTTGCCATAGCTCTTCTGTCTTGAATCATCCACATCCAGTAACTCCCCCTTGGTGTCTACCTGCACCAATCAAGTTCTTGGTGTTGAGCTTCCGCAAGACACAAAAATCAGGGAAAAATGTTACACCACATTGTAAATCATTGCTAATACGACTGATAGATAGGAGATTGCACTTGAAATCTAGAACACATAAAACCCAACTAATTTTTACTCCCCCGGGAGGGTACAGTCTCCCTTTTCTTTAACGAGTATAGAGTCCCCATTAGGTATAAAAATAAGTGGTTCAAAAGGAGCAACAATTTTATTTGTAAGTAATTGAGGGGTGTGAGTAATATGCACTGTACAACCTAAATCAACGATCCAGTCAGCCTTACCAGCCATGTTAGCACTTCGAATTGTCTCATCATCAACCTTTGAGGAATTGAAATGTTTCATGAACATTTGGTACTATTCTTTGGTTAATTAAGGTATTAGGCTTTCTTCTAATTTTGTATGAGCTACCTTGGTTTTGGGCTTATCTGTTGTTTTGTTACCAGGCCACCAATCTGGGTATCCCATTAATCTGAAGAAACCATCTCGCTTGTGACCACTCTTGTTGCAGAAGCTATAATACTCGTCCCTTTTACTTTCACTTCCTTGTTCACCCATTTGGGATTCGCTTCTTTATTCACCGGTTTAGAGCCATCTCCTTTCTGGAAGGTCTTGAACGCAGCCGATTTAGGTGGAGTTTTCTTGTCATCAGATAGGGCCCTCTGTCTTTCTTCCTCGACAACCAAGTGATACACCACCCCCATCGAAGGAATAGGTTTCGTTGCCAGAATCTATGTTTTAATTACAGAAAATTGCGAATCAAACCCATTAGAAATTGGTACAAACATTCATTTTCTTGGAATTCAACTAATCGTTTACCAATTTCATAGGAGCAATCGTTACAGGAACATTCTGAAAAGGAAGAATTAAGGACATATCATCCCACAGTGTACGTAATTTTGTGTAATAAACTGAAACATAGTTACCATCTTGACGTGCAGCTGCATTCTTCTGTTTCAACTCATCTACTGTTGGCGAAATCTCATTCCCAAAGAGTTCATGAAGGTTGTTCCAGATTTGCACAACTGTGTTCTCATATTTCACACTATTGCGTATGCCCATCTCCATTGTAGTGGTAAACCAGCCCTTTATCATAGCATTAGATCGCATCCAAGGCATGTATTTTTCGTTCCCTTTGCTGGTTTCTGAATTGTACCATCGACGAATTCAAATTTATTTTTGGCAAACAGGAAATTCTCCATCTCCTGACTCCAATCAGAATAGTTTGTGTCGGTAAGTACTTCATTGACATGAAGCTGTTTCGGTATGTCGGATGGATGAAGATAATAGGGTGAGTTGTGATCGAACCCACTACCGGATCCTTCTCCATTTTTGTCTTTGTCTTTTGGTTCTCCCGTCATGTTTTAGTGGAAGCAGATACGGTTTAGGGTTGTAATCACCGCTCTGATACCATCTAAGAAACAATGATATAGGGTTTGGAATAATGTTCAACACTTTATTCAATACGCCACAAGAGGTTTAATATAAGTTACAAAGATCCAAAGACAACAAACTAATCTAGAATACGGGAATAACAAACGAGTAATAGATAAAGGAATGACAGCTAATAAACTATATCCAATACTTTTTTCATTTGCTAAACCAGTCTGTAACTGTTGGGTTGGCATGGTTTGCTTTTGGCCTACACCAATATTCTTTACTAGTTGCCGATCTGTTGTGAGTAGGTCGGTATTGGGCCAATCAGCAGTTTCGTGTACACCATTAAGCCCCCTGTTCTGAAGAATAAAATAATGGCACTAATTTATTTTTCGCTCTGACTTTGAAATCTCTCTCGATAGGCGAAATGTCTCACGTGTAAGCAGCACAAGTTTGCGTTAGATGCTCCCACCACTAGTTAGTCACATACATTTAATTGATTGGGTTGTTTAATTAATGCTTTAATAGATCTCATTCTTTATATAGTGGGTAAACATTGTTTTAGAATCTTCTAACCTCTTATCCTTCTTTCATTTTGCTTCATGTATGTCATGTCTTGTGATAGGTGATATGTGCATATTTAGTTTGTATTAAGTATAGATTTTTATTCATTTATTAGCTAAATTATTGCATTTCATGGACAAAAGGTACTTAAAAGTGTTTAAATTGTATTTTCAGTCCAAAAATGAAGCTCGGAAGCAAAAGGAAGCAGGAGAAGCGGTTAGGAGCTCGGGAATTGGATAAAGAAGAAAAACACCAAAAAGAGCACCAACTCGGCAAGTAGAATCGACTACTCGGTGAGTCCAAGTGAGGATAATGACTTGGGAACCCAGATGCTTATCGCATACGGATATTGTGAGACGGACTCGACGAGTCGCCACCTGACTCGACGAGTCGATACGCAAATATATAGATAACTTCTCAGATCGATGAAAAAAACTTCGGGGATAATTCTGGAGTAATTAGCAGCGATTCAGAGGCTAGAGAAACCCTAGAAGATGAAGATAGAAGCTACAATTTAATCCTGAAGGAGATTTGAGGGAAATTCCATCATTATACTTAATCTTTTGTTTTCCATTATGGTTAGACAATTAGAATTCGTTTTTGTGCTGTTATTTACTTCAATCATGAGCTAAAACTCTTAAACTTCTGTTTGGGGATACAAAATTGAGACTATGGTTGATTATTGGTAGGATTAATTCAATGTTGGTGATTTATTTGTTATTTTAGCTTGCTAAAGAACCTTGTGTGTGAATGATAGTTAATTTTCTGTTAATAGGAAGATAAATAAATAGCATGAACATCGTTTGATTATCAACCTCATATATCTTGTGACTACTTTGCTATATGTCTAGGATTAATGAACATGAAACTAGGATTAATAAGAAAATTAAGTAAATTTATGTGGAAGCTTGTGTGATGACCATCAACAAGAAGTTAATTAAAACCAAATTGATTAACTATTGTGAGTCTAAAGTAATCCGAATAATTAATCTAGTGAACTAAATTGAATTAGACAACTGATCACTGTTTAAGTTAGTTTATTTGCTAAGCATTAGTGTAGTGAACACGAACCTAATCACGTGAATCGGTAACCAACAAAAGAATTAATCCATTGCAGTATTATCTTGAAATCAACCATAGGATCAATTGAGTTGAACTAAACAGAAGTTCCTTCGCATTATTGAATCTAGTTAATTCTTTGTTTTTCTAGTTTTTAGATTAAGTAATAGTTAGTAAGTTTCTAGTCTTGTAAAACTAGAGAAAACCATCTACTTATTAATTAATTTAGATAGAATTAGTTTTTATTTTTAATTTGCCGTTCCCTGTGTTCGATACCCTACTTGCCTAAACTATTCCACAATTGATAGGTACACTGCCTTTGTGTGTTTATTTTACAACTAAAAGTAGGATTAAAACTAAGTGAGTTTACGCACATCAAGTTTTTGGTGCCGTTACCGGGGAACGGTTCTAAAATTAGCATTAAAAATCTAATTCAATCGATCCTTTGTGTGAGATTTATCTTACACAAAGTTAATTTATGTTTAAGTTATTAGGTAGTTAAAAAAAAAAAAACAAAAAAAAAACCTGATTTTACCTTGGACTCGCCGAGTGCATTCGCCCAGACTCGGCGAGTATGACGCTAAATCAGCTTTAATTTTATTATATTTTTTTGTTCTTTTTACGCGTTTCCTGTTTTGTTTGCAGTTGTTTCATGACCCGAGGATCTGATACACCTCTGGTTCCCCCTCTTGAAGATCCGGAAACCGCACTAAGAAGGAGCAAAGGCAAAACCGTTGGAGAATCCGCTTCTTCAAAGAACTCACCACTCAAAAACCTCAAGTCCGTTTTCAGCAAGAAAAGGAGAAACAAATCAGGAGCATCCAGTGCCTCGTTGACAATCGAAGACCCAATTCAAAAAGACACCGAGTACGAAACCGAGGAAGAAAACGAACCCACATACGAGCACACATCCGAGTTTGAAGACGATTTAGCCACTGCTATGGCTAATATTGACGAAATCCCCATGGGGGAATGGAAGAAGAGGATGCGTGATGACACCGGCCCGGGACTTGTGCAACCCGCAATTCCCGCAACCACTACTTTCGAGCTAAAGGGCCATATTCTCGCTCAACTCAAGGAGATTCCTTTTTACGGGAAAGATCACGAAGACGCCTATAAGCACTTGGATGAAGTAAATGATGTGGCTGATTACTTCAATGTACCAAATGTGACTCGCGAGATCCAACTTCTTCACATGCTTCCTGTCACATTTAAAGGAGCTGCAAAAGATTGGTTAAAGTCACTTCCTCCCGGATCGGTCACCACATGGGCCAAGATGAAAGAAGAGTTCATAGACCATTTCTGCCCACCTTCCAAGATAGCCAAGCTAAAGAAAGCCATTGCCAACTTCGAGCAACAACCCGGAGAATCTCTTTATGAAGCTTGGGAAAGGTACAAGAGCCTACTTAGAAATTGCCCACACCATGACCTTAATAGCCAACAAGAGGTCTCCATTTTTATGATGGAGTTAATGTCACCACAAGGCAACTGCTCGATTCACAAGGCCCGCTCACTAGAAAGCCGCCTCCGGAAATCAAGGAGTTAATTGAAGAATTCTCTAAGCATTCTAGAGAATACCACAATCCGAGGAATGAAGTAAGTCGGGGAGTAGTGAACTCGGTGAATGATAGCATGGCGGCGGTAATAGCTAAGCTCGATAGCCTAGATCGAAGAATGACAAAAATGGATCAAACAATCCATGCTATTAGGGTAGGATGTGAAAATTGTGGCGGGTCCCACCTCACCAAGGATTGTGATCGAGACGAAAACGGAAATAAAAAGGCTCAAGTGTTTACTCTAGTGGCGATAGATACGACGAAGATTGGAGGAAACCGAAGAAGGAATGGCTCCCATATGGAGAATATAAAAAGGCTAAGGAGGAGAAATACAAGCAGAAAGAGAGGGGATTCTATCAAAAGGAAGAGCCGGTGATGGAAAAGAAGGCCAATTTAGAAGATATGCTCACAAGATTCATAACCGCGTCCGAGAAAAGACACAATGATCACGATGTAGCAATGCAAGAGACCAGAAATATGTTGAGGAATCAGCAAGCATCCATTCTCAACATTGAGAAACAGCTGGGATAGCTTGCACATCAAGTGAATGAAAGAAGACCGGGCCAACTTCCGAGCAACACCGAACCCAATCCAAGAATGGAGAATGTAAGTGTAATAACCTCTAGCAGTGAAGGAACATTTACAGAAGCACTAAGAATCTCCAAAAAGAAGGCAAAAAAGGTAGAAGAATCGGACCCAACAAAACCCGACTCGACTCGCAGAGTCACTCCATTGGACTCGACGAGTCCATGCGCAAATGATAAACCTGTCAGTTCTTTGAAACCTTATAATCCTCCGCTGCCATACCCAATCAAAGCCATGCCTGCAAAAAAAGTAGAAGCATACAGAACCTTCATGAAACATGTTAACCCTCTACAAGTTAATGTGCCATTTGTAGAAACAATACTCCAAACACCTAAATACTTCAACTTGCTTAAAGGCCTTTTTGCTGCTAGGAAAGATTTGGCTGAAGTCGCAGAAGTATTGATGAATGAGCTACCTGAAAAGAAGGGTGATCCAGGAAATATTGTGATTCCATGCCAATTTGGTAATGAAGTTTTCACCCGAGCATTAGCTGATTCGGGGGCAAGCATCAATATGATGCCTTTTTCATTCTTTAAGAAGTTGAATTTACCAGAACCAAGGCCGGTGAATATGAAGATCCATTTGGCGGATAAGACGATAATTCATACACAAGGCGTTTGTGAGGATCTATTTATAAAAATTGACAAGTTTATTTTTCCAGTAGACTTCATGGTAGTTGATATGGAAGAAGACCCCGAAATTCCAATTATTTTGGGGAGATCCTTCTTGAACACCACGTGTGCTTTAATTGATATATGTGAGTCTACATTGACATTAAGAGTGGGTGATGAGTCTGTAATGTTTAAAGCTATTCCAGAAGTCAAGCAAGAAGAGGAAAAGAATGAAGAAGTCTCAATGATCCAATTAGATGATGAGATATTAGAAAAAGAGCTTGCACGTTTGCTAAAAGAAGATCCAAGGAAGTTTTCGATACACTCTGAAGAAGATGGAGATGTTAACAAGGACTTGGAGGAGTTAGAAAGGCTACTGGAAGGAGCCCACTCAGAAAACACCCAAGAATTGATGGAACCCGCTCAGACTCGCCGAGTCACTTTAATGGACTCGACGAGTCCAGTCGACTTGGGCAAAGACTTGGCCGACTTAGATCTGTTTGTTACTAGTTCTTCACATACCTTGGATTTCGATAATATACATGATTCTTTAGAAGAAAAAACAGCAGAAGGAGGAATGGGAATGAAAGTTCAATACGCCAATGTAGCATATCTTGATACGATTTTGTTTGAAGAAGGGTTGAGCACAGGCAAGGATGAAGAGACAAAGAAAAGGAGGGTGGAAGCTGATCAACCATTCACTACTAAACCTAAAGCACGAACCGTCACGAAATATGAAATAATTAAATTTAAAGAGAAGGAGGTGCAAAAGAAGGCGAAAAAGAATGGAGTAACAAAGAAAAAGAGGAAAAGGGAAGCCCAAGCAGCTGAGGATGATGCTGTGAAAAAGAAAAGAGAGGAATTAAAAAGGGCTTATAAAAAGAAGATTCACGCTTACAAGACAAAGTACAAACCACAAAAGATAAGGTGTGAATTCCCGATGCTAGAAGATGACGAGACGTAGACGGGAAGGAGTCCAGCTAACGACTCCTTAAAAAGAAGCGCTTGACGGGAGGCAACCCATTATTTAGAGTTTGCTTTCTTTTACCTTTTCTTTTAATTGCATTTTTCTTTCGTTTTTAGAATTTTAATCTTCCAATTCATCAGATATGTTTGCTTGAGAGTGCGTATGGACTAAGTGTGGGGTGAAAAAAGTGTTCTTTTCTAAAGAAATTACAAAAAGTGTTAGAAAATTTGGATTTTTGCAATAGACTCGCCGAGTCTAACCACAACTCGACGAGTCAGTACAGATTTCAGAAAATATCATGCATCGCGACCTGACTCGCCAAGTCTGGCCCCGACTCGACGAGTCGGTATTATTCACAGAAAAAAAAATAATAAAATAATAACATTTATTTCTGGTTTAACCCTAATGCATCAGTTTCTTTTCACACACACTCATCGTGCGCCTCTCTCTCAACTCTCTCCCAAGCATTCATCTTTTTCCTTCAATTATTCTTCAAATCTTTCAAGTATCATCTCAAAAGGTAATGAATTTCTTCTTGTTTTCTGTTAAGAATATGATTATAAGGCTGACTATGATGGACATTGCAAGAAAAAACCCGATTTTGGAAGAATAGTAAATTCTAGGGTTTTGATTTTTCATGGAAGATGTTGTTTTACCTGCTTATTTGTGCTAAATACCTTATATACATTTGTCTAGACAAAACCCTTGAAGTGATCTGCAGGTTTCATGGCCGAATTTCAGTATACTCGCCGACTGACTCGTACAGTTCATGCGACTCGCCGAGTCATACATGGACTCGACGAGTCGAGTCGTGGAAACCTGTGCATGACTATTTTTTTTAATTATGATCTATGTTTCTGGGTTTTTGTATCTTTGTTTTGCAGAAGTATGTTTAGCAGGAGGCAGAGTTCAAGTGCAAACCAAGAGGATTTTCCTTGGTTAAACCTTCCACGAATCGAGTCCGCTTGAACAATACGGAAGTGGAAGAAGAAGCTGGCTGACATACGGAAAAAAGAAGTGTACGTGCCTAACAAGATAGATTGGGAGTGGTTACAAAGTGTGCGGTATGAAGAGGAGTTAGCTCCTTATCTTTTGAAGGAGTTTACCCATGGAGGCGAGACAATGATTTGTGACGGGTGGAGCCGGGTCTTTCGGATTCAAGAGTCGGTGTACTTGGAATTATGTTTAGAGTTTTTCTCCACGGTGTCTTTCACGGGGGGGGGGGGGGGGGGGGGGGAACGGATTTTTATCACCCAGCAAGTTTTTGTTTTTTCCTTGGGGGTGAACTTCATCAATGTTCGGTGATCGATCTTGCTTGTCGATTGGGGATATATGACCAGCCCTTGGTTTCAACACCTATCTTTCGGGCCTTCTTGGAGCAAACTCATATGGTGTTTCCTGACGGAGTAACTAGCACGGGTTGGTGGAATACAATTGGAAACAAGGTTTATATTCCAAAGTCGGCACAAGAAGGGAAAATTAGATCACCTACCCACCGCCTTATACATCGTCTCATTTCTTCCCCCATTAATCAAAGAAAGGATGATGACAAGGTTTCTAACCTTGATGTCTTCTATCTGTGGAACATTATTACACCCGATATCTTCTGCAACATTCCATGGTGTTTGGCTTCGTATCTCACGGAGGGTGCGATCAAGGATCGCAAAACTTCCCGTATTAATGGTGGTATGTTTGTCACCCGGTTAGCCACCTCATTTGGGTTGATGAACCGTGGTGCATGGAATTTTATGACGATGATTCCTACACCTCCATTCAATCCAATTCTTTTCCGGCGAACAAGAATAATTGAAGACTATGGTGGTGGTCATTATGCTATCCCGCATGATGACCCCGTTGTTGGTCTCGAAGCACCGGGAAGGAGGGTTAGATCAAGACGGGAACAGGATGTGGAGGACGAGCCGCCGGTGATTCCGGCTGAAAATGAAGATGTACCAATGGATTGGTACAATGTGGAGATGCGGCGGCTACAGGATCAAATGGCGCGTGGGATCAACTTCAGCAATCAATCCCACATCCGATTATTCGACCACTTAAACATCCCACATATTGATGGTGGCAATTATCCATTTATTCCGTCATGGGATGAGGTGATTAGTGCGAGAAGAAGTGGTGCAGGAGGAAGTGGAGCAACCGCGGATGATGATGAGGACGAAGATTGATTTATTTGTGTTTTAATCAAACAATTTTCATTTTCTGTTTTTATTTTTTATTTGGTGTGTATGAATTGTTAAGACTTTATTTTGTTTAATGATTGTTTGCGTTAGTCATTTTTCAGGATTGGATTAGGAATGCTTGCTTAGGAAGGGTTTAAAGTGATACGAACGGGTGTTATAACGAGTGAAAGAGAGTTAAGGAAGGAAAGCGTTAAAGTCAAAGTGTTGAGTCCGGTCCCTAGGGATATGAGCAATTGAGTCTAAAAGTGAGGAGGAGTTCGAAAAGGTCTTAGAGGCTAACACAGTTGCAAAATACCATTTTTTTCATCCAGTGGCTTACTCGTCGAGTGCACTTAACTGACTCGACGAGTCGCCTTGTATTTCCACACATTTTGAGATAGCCGCGCTGGTACTCGATGAGTCCTCTATATGACTCAACGAGTCAATCATTTTTATACCAAAGGACTGCTGATTTGATGCTGCGTTGATCACTTATTCTTCCATATCAATTCTTGAAGACTTTGCACTGTTTTACCTACATATTTGGAGCTGCCACATGAGATTTTGATGCCCAAGTCATGGATGCGTTGTTTTCATGGCTAAAGTCAATTGAAGTAGGAGCTTGAAAGAAGAGTGTCAACCTATCGACTGCTACCCCAGGGGAGTTTGTTCCAATTCTCTGTATATTTGCATTTTTATTTTGCATAATATGCAATGAGGGCATTGCATAAAACAAGTGTGGGGTAGGGGTTAGTCACATATTAGAAAATTTAGAATCTTAATTTAGGCTAGTTTAAAAAAAAAATTGTTGCATACCAAAAATATGACCTAGGGATTTAATTTAGGAAATTTTAGTAAACAAAATTAGGATTCCATGTTAGAATTGTATTTGATGATTGCATGAAAACCCAAATGTTTAGTTGAGCCTATACACGTTCTAATGCATTTGTGGCTTCCTTATTCCAGTGAAATCATGAGACAAAAACACGACCTTGCTCAGCCTGAGGGATGCAATACGTTTAGCAGCCTAAACCTGAAATGTATCCAGGAAAATTTTTATCGTTAGCCAATAAAGGTTGAGATTGAGCGCCCCTGCTTAAGCATGTAGGGATTTGAGTGAAAAGAGTGAGGAATACATGTAAAAAAAAAGAGAGAATTACTAGAAAAGTTGTAAGAATTTTGGAGCAAATAAAGTGAAGATCTAAAGATCAAAATTCCAAGAAATCCAAAAAGTTGAAGATACCAAAAATCAATCAATACAAGGTGGTGAATTCAAAGAGATCAAAGAACAAATTATCAAGGAATTGAAGGATTCAAAGAGCTCCATAGTGGTATGGAAAAGTTGTAATTCTAGATTATGTATGCTTGGGTTGCTCAATTAAAAATACCTTGAGGGTAAGAGGTTTTCTAAGGATGGATTCGGAGGGTTGCATAAAATGAGCATAGTTCGGGGTGAGCGGTCTTGGCATAATGGTTGGGTTAGATTGGAGTTGACATACATAATTCTAATGTCTTAAAATTCAGTTTTGCTTGGGGGAAAGCAAAAGTCAAGTGTGGCGTATTTTGATATGTGCATATTTAGTTTGTATTAAGTATAGATTTTTATTCATTTATTAGCCAAATTATTGCATTTCATGGACAAAAGGTACTTAAAAGTATTTAAATTGTATTTTCAGTCCAAAAATGAAGCTCGGAAGCAAAAGGAAGCAGGAGAAGCGGTTAGGAGCTCGGGAATTGGATAACGAAGAAAAACACCAAAAAGAGCACCTACTCGGCGAGTAGAATCGACTACTCAGCGAGTCCAAGTGAGGATAATGACTCGGGAACCCAGATGCTTATCGCATACGGATATTGTGAGACGGACTCGACGAGTCGCCACCTGACTCGACGAGTTGATACGCAAATATATAGATAACTTCTCAGATCGAGGAAAAAAACTTCAGGGATAATTCTGGAGTAATTAGCAGCGATTCAGAGGCTAGAGAAACCCTAGAAGACAAAGATAGAAGCTACAATTCAATCCCGAAGGAGATTTGAGGCAAATTTCATCATTATACTTAATCTTTTGTTTTCCACTATGGTTAGACAATTAGAATTCGTTTTTGTGCTGTTATTTACTTCAATCATGAGCTAAAACTCTTAAACTTCTGTTTGGGGATACAAAATTGAGACTATGGTTGATTATTGGTAGGATTAATTCAATGTTGGTGATTTATTTGTTATTTTAGCTTGCTAAAGAACCTTGTGTGTGAATGATAGTTAATTTTCTGTTAATAGGAAGATAATTAAATAGCATGAACATCGTTTGATTATCAACCTCATATATCTTGTGACTACTTTGCTATATGTCTAGGATTAATGAACATGAAACTAGGATTAATAAGAAGATTAAGTAAATTTATGTGCAAGCTTGTGTGATGACCATCAACAAGAAGTTAATTAAAACCAAATTGATCAACTATTGTGAGTCTAAGGTAATCCGAATAATTAATCTAGTGAACTAAATTGAATTAGACAACTGATCACTGTTTAAGTTAGTTTATTTGCTAAGGATTAGTGTAGTGAACACGAACCTAATCACGTGAATCGGTAACCAACAAAAGAATTAATCCATTGCAGTATTATCTTGAAATCAACCATAGGATCAATTGAGTTGAACTAAACAGAAGTTCCTTCGCATTATTGAATCTAGTTAATTCTTTGTTTTTCTAGTTTTTAGATTAAGTAATAGTTAGTAAGTTTCTAGTCTTGTAAAACTAGAGAAAACCATCTACTTATTAATTAATTTAGATAGAATTAGTTTTTATTTTTAATTTGCTGTTCCCTGTGTTCGATACCCTACTTGCCTAAAATATTCCACAATTGATAGATACACTGCCTTTGTGTGTTTATTTTACAACTAAAAGTAGGATTAAAACTAAGTAAGTTTACGCACATCAATAGGTATTGTCTTTCTTTTGAAGTTGATAGTTTTATGTTCACCGGTATGTGCATGAATATAAACTCTCCTCTGTGCATGGCATTGTTCTTATATCATATTCTTCATGCTTTCTTGATGCTCTTGATAGTAAGGTAGGATTCTGTAATACTATGTTACCTATTCAAATATGGTAATCGTTATCAGCTTTAGGAATATTCCAGAAAACCTAGAATCATTCCCAAAATCGTCCACCTCCCTATGGATTCTAGTATTTTCCTTCTTTGCTCAAAAAAGAAAAAGTACAATACAATTATTAGACCTTTAATTAATTCTAGTTAATCAATAAATTAATTCCAATTAAATATGATTAATTCTAAATTAATTCTTATTGATTTCATATTAATTTATTAATTATATAAATTAAAAAAATCAATTATTTAATCATTGATCTCACATCAATTCACTAATCACCTAATATATTAACAATTCAGTTATATATTTCTAGTTAATATATTAATCATATAATATATTAACAAATCATTTATTAAAATTTCAAATTAATTTACTAATCACATAATAAACTCATAAATTATATTCTCTCTACAAATGTGATTCTAATTAATTACTAGTTATGAGGGAAACCCAAAAAGGACTTTGCTTTTAATTGCAAGAATATCTCAATTTAGCTATGAGTTTATACATCTTAATTCAACAGTCTCCCATCTGGAAAAGTCTATAACTACAATTACAAATACAACCTTGAAACAAACAACAAAGTGTGCATTCAAAAACCATTACCGACATCTGATTCAAATCAAATTTGGCCCTAAGATAAGTGATCAGCTATTCCTTTGTTAAATAACGAATGAACAAGGTCATGGATTAAATGATCAACCTCATGTTCATTTGTTTGTTTCCCAATCTCCGATTTTATGATCAAATTCAGACTACAAAATTGAACACATCAATATAGTCTAGAACAGGCCTGATTTATATAGATCACCTAAAATCACCGAGGGAGACAAAGATATCGCTTTTCCTGTTAAGGCAAAAGGAATAGAATAACTCTGACTATTTAATTATAACATTTACTCATCAAATCGCACATAACACTACGTTTATAACATCAAGTTACTGATGCGTTTATGTAATACCAATGTACAACTGGATTTCAAGTTACAACTTATGCATTTTCGTTTGAAGAATAATAGATGTTATTGTCTTAGAATTACTTGTTATTTTATCAATGTAGTTATCACATGGGTTTATCCAATACTTAAAACCTTTTTAGCACTCATGAGAATAATAGAAATCTTCATGTAATACACCTTTACCTTGAATTATTCTATTAACACTCCATGATAGTCTTAAATCATTACCTACTCCCAAACGTATGACCAATTGTTTAATTTTTGAATAATATCTAAATTACTAAGGGAAGAAAACATGAAAAATGAAACACAATAATAAATTAATTAATTAGGGTATCATAACTATTGAATATAAGTAAATCCCTATTATTTAATCACCATAACAATGATGAATTTGTTCATTGTACACTGTTTCGTGTAATAAACTAATCAATTGAATTAAATAACATCAGTCATGCTATGCTATAAAAATGCATAGTATGCATATTTATGGTTCTTACTTTTTGAACATATCGATTGGATATCCCTCCAATGTTACTCATTTCATAATTTGAAATTCTGAAATTTAAGGTACTCTCCTTGGACACTTCTCTTTCATTAAAGTTTAAAACAATTCTCTTTCAATAAAACAATTTCATGGTTATAAAGTTTAAAATTTAAGGTACACTCCTTGGACACTTCTCTTTCATTAAAGTTTCCAACTCACATGTAGACTTTACAACCATGTTCCATTACGGAAACATTTCTATACTACCATATAATCATCAATTATTCTGTCCAGAATCATCTCAATATCTAAAACGTGTCACTGTGGTCTGTTACTCTATCTAGAATAATATTATAATTCGAGCTATCTGCAACTAATCAATGTTCGATAAAACCTTAGAATGTTATTGATAGTTGTTTAACAATTTTAGTCATATTCCCACAATGCTTAAGGCATTTGACTAATTAAAATAAGAGAATATGATAACATATGTGATCGATCCTATATCTAGAGCATATGAGATGTGACTCATTATTACATGTACAAGAATTTAATATATGTTTAATTTCTTCGTATAGTATTTCTATATATCAAATCTCCAATATGGAATGATTTCAACATGTTATTTATATATGTTTTGACTAAGTTCCATTAAAGTATAAAATTTGATCCTTTTTATTCGAAAACAAAATATGAGGGCCCTCTCCCCCAGGTTTACCATCATGAAACATTTCCTTAGAGACAATGTTTTCTATGAAAAATATTGTCATCATGCAATACCAGCAAAACAATTATGCTACCACTAGCTTTGACATGTACCCGTAAATCAATTGGACTTCTAGAAATCAATACCCTTTGACTTTCTTACGGATGTGAAAATTTTTGTTACGCGATGCTTCGTTAAGTTTCTAATTAGACTTCTTAAGATTATCCATTTTAGTCGGATAGTATGTATATTCAAAAATGTAACATCCCGAAATAAGGTACGTTTATCATTCCATGAATCTTTTTTCAAAGTGTTGAAGTTGGTCCCTAATAGAGAAAAATTAACAAAAGATTTGTATGTGGGGAATACGCATGAGTACGTGTAACATACTAATGCATCATGCATGAACACGAAGGGTAGCTAGTATGTCGAGCGTACCCATGGTAAGATGGACATACTCATGGTAAACTGCGCGTACTAGCTTAGGTGTCAAACCCTGATATTTGAATTCATCCTTATATAAAAGAAGATTATGGCTTCATTTCTAGCCACCTTTATTAGCCTCCAACCCTCCTATAAACTCTAATCTTGTGTGTGTGGCTTATGTATGTGTGTGTGTTATTGCAAGTTCTTAGTGTTGCTGACTGTTGTCGTTGAAAAAGCAGGTTTGAGAAAAAGAAGAAGGTGGTAGCAAGCTTGAAGACCCAAAAACTTTCCACCTTTGTGCATCATTTTTATGTACAAAGCTTATACGATGGCTAGTGTTCTTCTAGGTCTCTTTTATTTAAGATACATAAACTAAAACTCCTTAATTTTGGACCTTTTTGAGTTTGGGGCTCTTCATAGGGTTTAAGCTATCATTTCTGGCATACTAAGACATTTATATTGATAAAAAATGCTTGCTTGATCTTCCTTTTTGACTCATATATGAGAAAAGTATATTAGAATGAACGAAATGATGCTTTGAGCCTCCCTTAGCCATGTAATGGCTTAAAGCCCACGACTTTATGGATTCAGAGGCTTTAAATTAGTTAGATCTGTAGTAGGGATGGTTGTCTTAATGGATTAAGACTTGAAATAGTGGATTTCGAGATTTATCGAGTACACCGTGTGTACTCCTAACTACGCATAACATAGTCTGATTTCCCCCCGATGCATGTTGATCCCGTTGTATGCCCAGCGGAAAGTGTGGTACGCCTAACGTACTCGTCGGGTGTTAACATTTGTTAATTTTGACCTTTAGTCAAAGTTTAGGGTTTTTGGACCAAGGAAAAATGGTAATTTTTCTCTTAGTATGGTTGCTCATGGGATTTGGACTCGTGAGTGGTTTTGGGCCTTAATTATTAATTAAGGTTAATTGTTTTGTTGCCTAGGCAGAGTTTACATATGGCAGTTCTGATGCTAGGTTTTATTGTGTCAACAATATCCATTGAGTCTTCTCACCTACTCTTACATGTATGGTAGGGTAGCTATATTATGATGACCAACAGGGTCTTGCTGCTATGTTATGTTATGTTAAGATAGATAAGTGTGATCGAGGCTGCTGATAGCCAACCAAGGGTGCTAATAACCCTTCGAGCATGTTGTTAGCTCACTGGGACTACTGATACCCCTAGGGTTGTGGATAACCTGTAGTTTATTATTTATGTTGTGATATATGTCATATCTTGGTGAACTCACTAAGCTTTGTGCTTACAATTGTTGATTTATATGTGGGAGGTACTTCGTAGGATTACGGGAAGGCAAACGTATGATTGTACACACGTGCTAGGGAGTTTACTATCGGGATCTGTTTTTATGTACTCAAATAAATATTATAATCATTGCTTTGGGATGATCTTGTATTTGATAACTTGGTTGTGAAACTATGGTTTTTGGTAATTTAAAAATGAAATTTTTGGTCTAAAATTTGAGGCGTTACAATTTGGTATCAAAGCCATGGTTTGAGGGATTTGGATGAACTTCTGGGTGATTCCAAACTAAAACTAAGGGTTTTAACATTTTTAAGAACTTAACAAGAAATTAAGAATTTTATAAGAGGAAAAAACTAGAGAAGTCGTGTGTACAATCAACCATCGCTTGAGTGGCAGTTTCCCAAAAGACCTCAATTTACAATTTGGGTAGTGCAGAGCAAACATGTTTATATTATGAGCTGATAGGATTGCATGCAAGCTAAAGGTATGTTAAGGAATCTTGTAGAGTTAGTGTGAAAATGTTCCCTGATGTATGATGCCTTAGCATAGGAGTTCATCCCTTACGAGATCGAATCTGTCTTTATTATTTGTTTGGTGTATGCTACATAGTTGTACATAGTTAGGATTTTATAGCCTTATAATGGCTGATTTAGCCTTTCTTCGTGTTCCTTGTTTGGTTGTAGATTTGAGGTAGGACTAGTGTGGAAGGTAGTATTGTCCCCATACTACAAAAAGCACCAGACTCGTACGTGGCTCGAGGAATAACCTCATGGGACTAAAGAGCTTGTAGAGGTGTGAGTGGTGGTATATGTGTTTTAGCATGTCACTGATAATTTTCTTATGCATTTCAGTATGGTTTTTACACGAGGTTCAAGCTCCAACGACCCCGAGAGGTTGAGTGCCAGTGATGATGAGATCTGCAGGATTGAGGTTGTTGTTGCCGCAACAAACATAGCTCTTGCTATTGCGAGACCGTAGGGGGGGGGCGTGATTCGTTGTGGTATCGAGGGTTTACCAACACGAAGCCACTTGAGTTTGATGGGACCCAAGATTCTATGGCTGCTATGAGATGGATCACTTACGTTGAAGGGTATTTCTATACCTGGTCTTGTCTAGAAAATTTAAGGGTTTGATTTGCATTGAACCTGATTCGCTTGGGAGCGAAGGACTTGTGGAAGTTTGTGATGACTGACTACATGCTTGCATAGCATGCTGCGATGAATTGGTAGTGATTACTGTGATATTCAGGGATGATTTTGTACCCTCACTTGAGCAGGGAGTTCTTGTCTCTCAAGAAAGCAGAAGACAAATGCGGTGACTAAGATCACCATGATGTTTCATGAGAGGGCTTTGTTCTACCCTGAGCAGGTATCCCCGAAGCATGCTCGTGTAGCTCTGTATTTGGGTATTTTCAGGAGGGATATCATGTAGTTCATGGCGGACTTCACATATAGGACATTGGCTGAGGTGTAGACCAATACTAAGAGGAGAGACATCGAGCTGAAGACCCATGCAAGGGATGTGAGGAAGACCCATGGGAAAGACATGAGGCCAGTGTAGTCACTGCCAGCGACTAAACGGGCCAAGTCATTGATTAGAGACTAGGAGGCCAAAAGGGCAGCACTTGCAGGAAGTACAGCAAAGGACATGAGGGACCATGATTGTTAGGTCACATTTTGTTGGTTTGGGCAAGGCATCTATCTATATAGGTCTGATAGAGTTTTAGTCATGTTATGTGTGTTTGTGGTTGTGTTTATGTCCGAGTAGGGTTCACAACCGTGAATGTGTGTACAACCGTGAACAAATTTACGGTTGGTTGCCCTATATATAGTGTCAAATGTGCCAGATGAACAATAATCGTATGTATGTGTTTCCATGTGTATCATACATTTACAACCCTAATAGAATGTGTGCATTATTGGAACTTCTTTTCTTCTACTCCACCTTATTCTTACTATTTTTCATCTTGATTGTGTTTGATCACTAATTGGTTCACGTTTGTGGGACTTACAATTCAGAGCCATACCGGCGTCAAAACATATTCAAGTTGTGTTTTTGTTTGAAAGATTCTTCGTTTTCATCATTGTTCAAACTTGTTCCTGCATTTGATCATGATTTCAAGGATATAGGGATAGAAATCTGCTCAAACTCATCAGTTACCTTCAAAAAGTGGGTGTTTACGGTCTCAACTGTTGAAGTGTTTATGGCTGTGAACTTGATTTTAGTCGTGAACCACTCATCTCAATTTGACCATGAACTACTTTTTAACCGTGATCCATTGCTTGACCGTGAATCACTCATTGAGCCATGAATTGATTAGACCGTGAAGGTGCGTATGGCCGTGAACTGATTATGGATGTGAACTCATCTTGACCGTGAAACTTTTCATTTTCGTACAAAACTCTCTTCTCAAGCTTATTTTCATTTAATCAAGAAATTAAAAAAAAAAACAACAACACAAAAATAGATTTACAAAAGGTAACAGTTCATTAGGAATTGGACTCTATAATGGGAACCACTACTCGAATTCCTCACTTATTGTCAGCTGAAGGTTACCCAGAATGGAAATATCGAATGGAAAAGTACATCAAGATGAAAGATTTCAAAATCTGGCGTATCATTTTGAAAGGACCAGTTCGAATCACCACTACACTTGAGAATGGAACTATTATCGACAAAAAAAATTTGAGAATTACACGGATCGGGATTTTGACAAGATCGAAGAATAAGAGAAAGCTCTTGCTACACTTACCATGGCCCTATCTCCTGAAACCGCACAAGGATTTCGTGAATAAGATTCCGCTAAAGCTCTTTAGGAAGCTTTAATTGAAGTGTATGAAGGAAATGAAGACATGAAGCAGAGTCGTCAGGATATGCTTAGACAGAAGTTCAATATGTTCAACCACATTCTTGGAGAAACCCTGGAAGTTCAACTTCAACGATTCATTACACTGACCACTGAGTTGAGTTCTACCAGAATCTTAGTGCCAAGATTTGAAATCAACAAAATGATGGTGAACTCTCTCCCAAAGGTATGGGATATTAATGTTGTTGTTATCAAGAAAACAAAAGATCTTAACCAACTTAGTCTTACTGAAACCATGGCTATAATTAAAGCTTGTGATCTTGATAACAAACATAGGGAAATCAATCATGTGAACTCATATTCAACTGAAAATTTCAGGATCTCTACAAATAATGCTTTTTCATCATTTACCTCACCATAAAGTCAAGTGTTTGCTGCTCCACAACCATCATCTTATGTTTCTCCAGCATCAATGCCTTATCCACAAGTTGCTTCTTCTTCAAAAGCTCCTGCTCTAGTATCTGCTCCAAAAGAAGCTGAAGAAATATGGCCCTTGCATCTGGATTGGTGAACTGCTATAGCGCTTTTGTTGCTGGAGAGCTGTCTCCTCAAATTTTATTTTCCAATGTTGATCAGATACACCCTAAAGATGTTGAATAAATGGACATCACTTGGCAAATTGTGATTTAGCCTTTCTTCGTGTTCCTTGTTTGGTTGTAGATTTAAGGTAGGATCATTTATTTGAATGTTTATTGAGTCTCGTACTATGTACAATTGGCATACACGAAGCAAATAGTGAGGGCAACGGAGATCTTGTGAGGAAGAGCAGTTTAGGGAATAGTCTAGCGCTAGTGTCTAGACATATGGTTGTGGTTCTTAGGGACCAATAGGGTGAGTCCACAGATGATATGAGGAGGTAGAGTAATATGTGTCTCGTGGGTACGTCCTAAGACAAATATGGACTAGTATGGAAGGTAGTATTGTCCCCATACTACAAAAAGCACCAGACTCGTACGTGGCTCGAGGAATAACGTCACGGGACTAAAGAGCTTGTAGAGGTGTGAGTGGTGGTATATGTGTTTTAGCATGTCGCTGATAATTTTCTTATGCATTTCAGTATGGTTTTTACACGAGGTTCAAGCTCCAACGACCCCGAGAGGTTGAGTGCCAGTGATGATGAGATCTGCAGGATTGAGGTTGTTGCTGCCGCAACAAACATAGCTCTTGCTGTTGCGAGACCGTAGGGGGGGGGGTGATTCGTTGTGGTATCGAGGGTTTACCAACACGAAGCCACTTGAGTTTGAAGGGACCCAAGATTCTATTTTTTCTATGAGATGGATCACTTACGTTGAAGGGTATTTCTATACCTGGTCTTGTCTAGAAAATTTAAGGGTTTGATTTGCATTGAACCTGATTCGCTTGGGAGCGAAGGACTTGTGGAAGTTTGTGATGACTGACTACATGCTTGCATAGCATGCTGCCATGAATTGGTAGTGATTACTGTGATATTCAGGGATGATTTTGTACCCTCAGTTGAGCAGGGAGTTCTTGTCTCTCAAGAAAGCAGAAGACAAAGGCGGTGACTAAGATCACCATGATGTTTCATGAGAGGGCTTTGTTCTACCCTGAGCAGGTATCCCCGAAGCATGCTCGTGTAGCTCTGTATTTGGGTATTTTCAGGAGGGATATCATGTAGTTCATGGCGGACTTCACATATAGGACATTGGCTGAGCTGTAGACCAATACTAAGAGGAGAGACATCGAGCTGAAGACCCATGCAAGGGATGTGAGGAAGACCCATGGGAAAGACATGAGGCCAGTGTAGTCACTGCCAGCGACTAATTGGTTCACGTTTGTGGGACTTACAATTCAGAGCCATACCTGCGTCAAAACATATTCAAGTTGTGTTTTCGTTTGAAAGATTCTTCGTTTTCATCATTGTTCAAACTTGTTCCTGCATTTGATCATGATTTCAAGGATATAGGGATAGAAATCTGCTCAAACTCATCAGTTATCTTCAAAAAGTGGGTGTTTACGGTCTCAACTCTTGAAGTGTTTATGGCTGTGAACTTGATTTTAGTCGTGAACCACTCATCTCAATTTGACCGTGAACTACTTTTTAACCGTGATCCATTGCTTGACCGTGAATCACTTATTGAGCCATGAATTGATTAGACCGTGAAGGTGCGTATGGCCGTGAACTGATTATGGATGTGAACTCATCTTGACCGTGAAACTTTTCATTTTCGTACAAAACTCTCTTTTCAAGCTTATTTTCATTTAATCAAGAAATTTAAAAAAAAAAAAACAACACAAAAATAGATTTACAAAAGGTAACAGTTCATTAGGAATTGGACTCTATAATGGGAACCACTACTCGAATTCCTCACTTATTGTCAGCTGAAGGTTACCCAGAATGGAAATATCGAATGGAAAAGTACATCAAGATGAAAGATTTCAAAATCTGGCGTATCATTTTGAAAGGACCAGTTCGAATCACCACTACACTTGAGAATGGAACTATTATCGACAAAAAAAATTTGAGAATTACACGGATCGGGATTTTGACAAGATCGAAGAACAAGAGAAAGCTCTTGCTACACTTACCATGACCCTATCTCCTGAAACCGCACAAGGATTTCGTGAATATGATTCCGCTAAAGCTCTTTGGGAAGCTTTAATTGAAGTGTATGAAGGAAATGAAGACATGAAGCAGAGTCGTCAGGATATGCTTAGATAGAATTTCAATATGTTCAACCACATTCTTGGAGAAACCCTGGAAGTTCAACTTCAATGATTCATCACACTGAGCACTAAGTTGAGTTCTACCAGAATCTTAGTGCCAAGATCTGAAATCAACAAAAAGATGATGAACTCTCTCCCAAAGGTATGGGATATTAATGTTGTTGTTATCAAGAAAACAAAAGATCTTAACCAACTTAGTCTTACTGAAACCATGGCTATAATTAAAGCTTGTGATCTTGATAACAAACAGAGGGAAATCAATCATCTGAACTCATATTCATTTCAAAATTTCAGGATCTCTACGAATAATGCTTTTTCATCATTTACCTCACCATAAAGTCAAGTGTTTGCTGCTCCACAACCATCATCTTATGTTGCTCCACCATCAATGCCTTATCCACAAGTTGCTTCTTCTTCAAAAGCTCCTGCTCTAGTATCTGCTCCAAAATAAGCTGAAGAAATATGGCCCTTGCATCTAGATTGGTGAACTGCTATACCGCTTTTGTTGCTGGAGAGCTGCCTCCTCAAATTTTATTTGCCAATGTTGATCAGATACACCCTAAAGATGTTGAATAAATGGACATCACTTGGCAAATTGTGATGGCGGTTTTCAGGGCAAAACAGTTTGCGAAAAAGACATGTAATAATAATTGGGGAATGAATGCGGAAAAGAAGGTGGGTTTCAACAAAGGAAAGCTTAGATGATTTAACTGTCACGAGCCTAGTCATTTTGCTCGTGACTATCCAAAACCCGACAGGAGATTGAATTATGGATGAATGATGGTACCAGTCGGAAGCAATAGGGGAGCGGCTGCTGCTAACAACAAAACTGCTAACTTGGTGGTGGTAGCTCAGTCATTTGACTGGGAGTACCAAATTCAGGCCGTGAACATTTCAAGACCTAAAAATGCTCACTTGGCCCATATCAATGACATCTCTGAAGAAAATGGTGAGTTGGACCCAGAGGAAGAAATGATGGAGCTGCAGTTTGCATTCATGGTATCCATAACTCCAGAACCGGAGAAAAGGTGGTCAGTCAAAATTATTGCTCTCAAACTTGTATTGATACTATTAAATTTTTATGGAAGCAAATACCATTACTGTGTAGAGAGACCGAGGACTTAAAATATGATGGATATCAACTTAGGAAGGGCCAAAAACCACTAAAAGAACAATTAGAGGCCAAGACCAGGGATTTTAGGCAGTTGTGGGAAGATTATAGCAATAAATGTGAGAATTAAGACTTTATCAAGAGACAACTTGCATCCGTGACTGACAAACTTGACACATTGAAAATTCATTTTGAAAATGTTGATTTTAACTTTAAAAAATTTGATGTGTCAAGTGAGAAAGTCGTAACTATGATAAAAAAAACAAATGAACTGGAATGATCAGAAGCAAGTAGGTCTAGGTTATAGTAGCGTCCCCCCTCCTTTCAATCATAATTACTTTGCTATCCCTATGACCCAACAAGAAAGTAGTGCTAGGGAAAAGGATAATAATGTTTCTACTTCCCATGCAGATTCACTAAGTCAAGGCAAGCAGGATTTTGGAGAGAGTAGTGCCAATAATAATTTTGTTTCAAAACTTGATGTTTATATTTCAAATAATATTGTTTCTATTTCTAAAATTGATGATTTTATTGGTAATGATTTTCTGTCAAAATCTAATTTGATAAAACTGATGTATCTGACACAAGCCCATCCACTCCATTTACACCTGTCACACAATCTGATTCTTGCACATGCAAGTGTGGGGAAAATAGAGGAGTAAATAAGAGCACAAAATCAGAAAAAGGCGGTACCAATTTTTTCACTAAAAAGCAAATATATTTTAACTGTGGAACTGCAGGTCATATTGCTCGAAATTGTCCTAATCGAGCATTTGTTCGTTTTTATGCACCGAAAAGAGAAAATGAATAACGATGAAGGTCTCTCACGATAAAGTTCTCGAGATCTCATCTTCATAATGGTGATTCGAATGTTCATAAGGACAGAAAAAGGATGAACATAAAAAAGATAAATAGGTTTTCAATAAAATAGCCACAGGTGCTTTGAAAAAATCAAATGTGGCTAATCTAAGATCGCCATTGTCAAAGGTAGTGTCTACATCCATGACTAATCCTAGCTGAAAACCCAAACAGTCAAAACAAAAGAAAAACATTTCAAAATCACCTGTGAATTTTTCAAAACCTAAATACCAATAGGTGCCCCAAATCTTTAATTGTCCAATCACCTTCGTCTTCTGTAAGTGCATATGATAGTAAATTAAAATTAGGAAGCAAAAAAGAAAATTTGTTAATGTCAAGAGAAAACCCAGTGTTGTTATGACCTTGGTTCCATAATCTAACTAATCTCTCATGCATCGTGCAGGAACAGCTACAGAGGAATGTCGTCAGACATTGGTATGTCGATAGTGGTTGTTCCAGGAGAGTGAATCATGGATGAATGATGGTACCAGTCGGAAACAATAGGGGAGCGGCTGCTGCTAACAACAAAACTGCTAACTTGGTGGTGGTAGCTTAGTCATTTGACTGGGAGTACCAAATTCAGGCCGTAAACATTTCAAGACCTAAAAATGCTCACTTGGCCCAGATCAATGACATCTCTGAAGAAAATGGTGAGTTGGACCCAGAGGAAGAAATGATGGAGCTGCAGTTTGCATTCATGGTATCCATAACTCCAGAACCGGAGAAAAAGGTGGTCAGTCAAAATTCTTGCTCTCAAACTTGTATTGATACTGTTAAATTTTTATGGAAGCAAATACCATTACTGCGTAGAGAGACCGAGGACTTAAAATATGATGGATATCAACTTAGGAAGGGCCAAAAACCACTAAAAGAACAATTAGAGGCCAAGACCAGGGATTTTAGGCAGTTGTGGGAAGATTATAGCAATAAATGTGAGAATTACGACTTTATCAAGAGACAACTTGCATCCGTGATTGACAAACTTGACACATTGAAAATTCGTTTTGAAAATGCTGATTTTAACTTTAAAAAATTTGATGCGTCAAGTGAGAAAGTCGTAACTATGATAAAAAAACAAATGCACTGGAATGATCAGAAGCAAGTAGGTCTAGGTTATAGTAGCGTCCCCCCTCCTTTCAATCATAATTACTTTGCTATCCCTATGACCCAACAAGAAAGTAGTGCTAGGGAAAAGGATAATAATGTTTCTACTTCCCATGCAGATTCACTAAGTCAAGGCAAGCAGGATTTTGGAGAGAGTAGTGCCAATAATAATTTTGTTTCAAAACTTGATGTTTCTATTTCAAATAATATTGTTTCTATTTCTAAAATTGATGATTTTATTGGTAATGATTTTCTGTCAAAATCTAATTTGATAAAACTGATGTATCTGACACAAGCCCATCCACTCCATTTACACCTGTCACACAATCTGATTCTTGCACATGCAAGTGTGGGGAAAATAGAGGAGTAAATAAGAGCACAAAATCAGAAAAAGGCGGTACCAATTTTTTCACTAAAAAGCAAATATATTTTAACTGTGGAACTGCAGGTCATATTGCTCGAAATTGTCCTAATCGAGCATATGTTCGTTTTTATGCACCGAAAAGAGAAAATGAATAATGATGAAGGTCTCTCACGATAAAGTTCTCGAGATCTCATCTTCATAATGGTGATTGGAATGTTCATAAGGACAGAAAAAGGATGAACATAAAAAAGATAAATAGGTTTTCAATAAAATAGCCACAGGTGCTTTGAAAAAATCAAATGTGGCTAAGCTAAGATCGACATTGTCAAAGGTAGTGTCTACATCTGTGACTAATCCTAGCTGAAAACCCAAACACTCAAAACAAAAGAAAAACATTTCAAAATCACCTGTGAATTTTTCAAAACCTAAATACCAATAGGTGCCCCAAATCTTTAATTGTCCAATCACCTTCGTCTTCTGTAAGTGCATATGATAGTAAATTAAAATTAGGAAGCAAAAAAGAAAATTTGTTAATGTCAAGAGAAAACCCAGTGTTGTTATGACCTTGGTTCCATAATCTAACTAATCTCTCATGCATCGTTCAGGAACAACTACAGAGGAATGTCGTCAGACATTAGTATGTCGATAGTGGTTGTTCCAGGCACATGACATGAGACATATCCCAACTGCATGACATTCAAACTTTTAATAGGGGTTATGTTTCCTTCGCTGGAGGAGAAGGCGGAAAGATCACACAGAAAGAAACAATTACACATCGAGTGCTGAGTTTTGAGAATGTTAATTACGCTCCCGAGTTGAAACATACTTTATTGAGTGTTTCTCAGATATGTGACAAAGGCTATTCAACACACTTCGTAGACAAAGAATGCCTGATATTGAAGCCTGGTATTATAATCCCTGAAGATTGGATCTTGATGAAGTCAAAGAGGTATGGAACTGTTTACATCATAGAAATTAATTATGATATCCTAGAGGAAATCATGTGTCTCTTTTCCGCCATGCTTTGGCATCGTAGACTCGGCCATGCTAATGCCAAGAACCTCAATCGTCTTGCCAAAAACGAGATCATCCGTGGCCTTCCTGTTAAAGACTTCATTACATTTGAAAAATGTGTGGCGTGTGCACTAGGAAAACATCATCGCAAGGTCCATTTACCAAAGGTAGTTAATTCAATGAACAAGGCTTTCCAATTATTGCACATGGATTTATTTTGTCCTATCAATATCCTCAGCATCAACAAAAACTCTTGCTGCTTGGTTGTGATATATGACTACTCGCGTTTCACATGGGTGTTCTTCTTATCCAACAATAGTGGGATCTCAAACTTGATCAAGAAGTTTGTGGTAATGATTGAGAATCAGACTAATGAGAAGGTGAAAGTGCTCAAAACGGATAATGACACAGAATTAAAGAACGCTGTTCTGGATCACTTTTGCGCAGAAAAAGGGATTGTGCGTCAATATAGCAGGGGTGTGCGCTGTGTGGTTTTGTACGGTTTATACTCAAAACCACAAACTGCACCACATATGTGGTTTAAGTTTATCGGAAAGCACAAACCGCAATGCGAAAGCTACAAACTTTGTTGTGCGGTGCCATTTGATGCGAGTGGTTTTGTGCGGTTTTGAAGTTTGAAAAAATCTCCTACATGGTGTAATATATTATTAATCTTAAATACGTAATTACAAAATGACACTCTTGCATTTCATTATGATTTACAAGTGGAAAATTAAGTTTCATGCAACATTTTATATATAGTTTATATCTATGTTTATTGATACGACGATACAGTGTCCATTTGTAGAATTAATTAATAGGTGGTTTTTTAAAACAATATTATTAAGAATTAATTAATACCATAATAAAAATAATTAAAATACATAGATAGTACTTAGCTGTGATAATGAATCAAAAAGCATATACATAAGACGTGAAAAGATGTGAAGTTCTTTATATTCAATCATGAAAATGATAACAAATGTTGGTTACACCTTACAAGTGCAATCTTGAAAATTTAAAGATATAGAAGAATAAACTATAATAACCATTTGGTTATCTAGTTATGCATTTCCAAATATATATATATATATATATATATATATACACACACACACACACATACGGTGCGGTTTGGACCGCAATCTTGTAATTATAAACCGCAAACCACACCGCAAAGTGCGATTTAATAAAATTTCAAACCACAAACCACACCACTAAAGTTCTAAACCACGTTATGTGGTGCGGTGCGGGTGGTTTATGCGGTTTGTGCGGTTTTGTGCACACCGCTACAATATAATGTTGTTCGGTCACCTCAACAAAATGTTGTTACAGAACGGCAAAACCAAACATTGAAGGATGCCGTAAGGATGATGCTATGTGATTCTAAACTTTCGGTTCTCTTATGAGTAGAGGCGATCAACACTGCCTGCTGCATTCGGAATCGCGTCCTGATCAACAAACCCCAGATGATGACTCCATATGAAGTTCTATACAATCACAAGCCATCCGTTGTTCACTTCCGAATTTTTGGATGTCCTTGTACCCTTCTTCACCTCGAATCCAACCCCAGATTCAACTCTAAAGCCAATCAATATTACTTCGTGTGATATATAGCGCATATAACTTATCGTGTCTACAACAAGAAGACAAAGCAGATCATTGAATCTTTTGATGTTCGCTGGTTGGAGGAGAATGAGACAGATGCCAGAGTTGGACCTGATTGGTTATTTGACTATTCTTCTTTTTTTATGTCATTCAATGGGTTTTCAGACGATGTGTCAGGTTCTTGCTCAGGTTCGAAGGTTATTATTGAAGATGAAGAGGAAGATTTTGTGTACAGACCACCTCTAGTGCCTCCTTCGACTCCTAGGGTGGATGAATCTGCTCGAAGTACTTCTTATGATTCTCCTACTCAAAGAACTAATCCTGATGCTGAAGCCACTCCACTCACTCCTACTGAAAGAGAGTTCATGACCAGAGATACTTCCGATGCAACTCAAACTTTCATGGAACTTCTTTTTCTTGAGCCGATTGCATATGAGTATGTGGCTTGCTCCTCTCACAATTCAAGATCATCTGAGGAGGATGATTCAGAAAATGATGGATTCTTGAACATCGATAACCTTCCTGTCTCGCTCAATGACATTAGGGACAAAATTCCTACACGATAGTTTGAATGAGAAATCAGAGTGGTGACCTAAATAAATGTCTCTATTCTTGCTTTATCTCTCAGATAGAGCCAAAGAATGTAGAAATGACATTGAATGAGCCAAAGAATGTAGCAATGCATGTGGAGCTGAATCAATTCGAGAAATTGGGGGTTTGGAAGCTAGTTAAGCTTCCCAAAGGAAAGAAGTCACTAGATAGCCACTGGGTGTTTCGCAATAAAGAGGATGATTGTGGGGGTCATAGTGTGGAACAAAGCACTTTTAGTTGTTTGTAGGTTTCGACAAATCGAAGGACTTGACTACACTAAGGTATATGCTCCTAAAGCGCGCCTTGAAGCTATCCATATCTTCTTGGCGTATGCTTCCTACATGGGGTTCATTGTCTATCAGATGGATGTCAAGACTGCCATTCTATATAGAGTCGTGAAAGAATAGATTTACGTAGATCAACCTCCCGGCTTCATCAACTCAAAGTTTCTGAATCATTTCTACATATTAGATAAGGCTTTGTATGGGTTACATCGGGCTCCTCGAACCTGGTATGCTACCCTAACAGATCATTTGCTCAAGCATGGTTATACCAGAGGCACGATTGATCAGATGCTATTTATCAAGCTTGTGGATGGAGACATAATTCTTGTTTAGATTTATGTCGATGACATCATTTTCAGTTCAACGACTTAAAAGTTGTGCACTGAGTTCAAGACCATTATGAAGAAGAGATTCAAGATGAGCTCCTTGGGGGAAATGATAATATTTTTGGGTTTGTAGGACCGTTAGGATTCAACCGGAATCCTGCTACATCAATGAAAATATGTTGAAGACATGCTTGAGAGGTTCGGGTTCAAAGATTCAAAAGGTGCCTTGACGCCGATGGCTAAAAGACCCATGTTGACTCCAGATCCTAAAGGCGAACCCGTATATCAGATAGAATACATATTGATGATCGGTTCCCTGATGTATCTGACTGCGAGCAGACCAGACATCTTGTTCATAGTTAGTCAATGTGCATGATATCAGGCTAATCCTAAAATCTCTTAGTTAATTGTTGTTAAAAGTATCTTTAGGTATCTCAAAGGTAGCTCTAAATTTGGTCTTTGGTACCCGAAGAATCCTAATTTTGACTTATATGCATTTGCTGACAGCAATTACGGAGGTTGTGAAGTTGACAGGAAATCAACTTCTGGCGGATGTTAAGTTTTAGGTGACCGTCTCGTGTCTTGGTAGTGCAAGAAACAACAAACCGTCTCAACCTCAACGGTGGAGGCAGAATACATTGTTGCTTCTGCCTGTTGCTCTCAAGTCATTTAGATTCAACAGTAGCTGTTGGATTACGGTTTGAATTTTCTTGAAACTCCTATCTTTTGTGACAATGATGTTGCAATTCAAATCTCAAAAAATCCTATCCAACCCTCTAAAACCAAGCCCATCAACATCAAAGTTCATTTTATCAGAGATTATTCTGGGTGTTCGCTCATCTGGTTGGAGCAGTTCCACACTGATAATAATGTGGCGGATCTGTTAACAAAACCATTTAACAAATCTCGATTCGATGTGCTGGTGGGCTTTCTAAAAATGCTATGTTTTGAGGACCGATTTCTGTTTTAGGTAGTTTAAATTTGCGCATCTACTCTTCATTCTCTCCCATGCACAAATTTAGGGGGATAATAAACAAAAACAAATAAAAAAAATTAGAAAATCAAAAATCCAAAAATAGTGTTATTTCGGTTTTATGTTTTTTTTCAAAAAATATGAAAAACCCAAAAATACTATCTCATGTTAGCATGTCTGCAGGTGATGTGTTGGGAAGTAATATCAACTCAGTGATAACAGGGAATCTTGATTTGTGTAAGGTACCAACGCTGAACTGATTTAGACTCTATGTTCGATGTGCAGGTAGGCACGAAAGATCTAAATGGACCAGACTAGGTATAAGTTGACATTTAAAAGGACTTGACAAGTAATTGACATAGATAGTTCCATTTAGTCTAAAAATATGATGCTCGGGTACATTGAGCAGTGAGATATAAATGGAAATCTACGGGCTACACTAAAGTAATATGTATCTAGAACTGTGGCGTCACTTTTCCTCAACGTATGGACTCGTGTCCTTAATTCCGGTACTGATAGGGCGATTGGGGAATTCAGATAAAGTAGATCTATAGAAGGTTATTTTCTAGCTTTCTTTATGTTAGTCATATGTTGCCTACTCTCCTGATCGGGAGATCCGACCTGGACTACAACATATGCAACTCTACTTCTATGCATCGTATTTTCTGTAAAATTATTTCTGTCTATTAGCCATATGTTTTCCCCTCTGCATGACCTGAAGATGCGAGCTGGGACACAACATATGCACCCTGATATCTCCCAATCCCTCTATCCAGTTAGCCATATGTTTATCCCTCTGCATGATTGGAAGATATGACTAGGGTGTACAACATATGCATTCTAAATCTGACCTCCCTCCTAATAATTGTCTTCTCATCTAAAGTATGGAGTATTCCGGAAGTTCTTGATTACCGGAGTGTGTTAGGAAGCGGGAAACACGTTCTAGTACACCTAAAATTTAACATTCAATATGTTGTCTATAGATCTCGCTGCTAAATTTAGGTGGACAACAATACCTGTGGTTGTCGTCAGTTAAATGGTCTTCTAGGAATAAAAGTTAGGATCATAGGGTCAAATGTCTTATCATTTGTATTATGTCCAAATTTATCACAATTTTTTATCGTTAAGTGGACCTCAATACCAATGATTGAACGGATCTACTCATCAAGGTGGGGGTACTGAAAAACATATTAAAGGTTGTCCCAGAACTTTGATCCCAAGATAACAAAAATAATAGCTGCATTGGTGAATAGAAATTTGTGTTATTTTATTATATTTTTATTTTTATTTTATTTTAATTTTAATTTTTAAAAATTGTAAAATTACAAATTTAGTCAAAATTAGTTTAGTTTAAATTTTTATTTTTTTATTTTAATTTTAATTTTTAAGTCCTCAAAATGTTTTATTTTTGAAAAATTGAAGTATTGGGCTTAGATTTGAAGCTTCTTGGGTTTGTGGTTCATGGGATTTGAGCCATGAATAGATCCAAGTATAAAAGCAAGGGTTGCTAGTCATTAACCTCTTTACTCTTTTTCTTTGTTTGCGGCCGTGAACCACTCACAGACTCTCTCTTTCCCATTTCTCAATTCGTCTTCATTTCTTGTTTCTCTATCAAAATTGCTTGTTAATTTGTGTAGGTACGTTCAAGGCAATGTCATTGATACTAAATTTGACAAGAATCGACTGCATTTCAAGGGCCAATTGATGTAAAAAGCGTTTTTCGGAACTAATGAAGCGTTCACAGCCGATGAACAATTCACAACCGATGAAGCGTTCATGGTCGTGAACCTGTTTGCGGCCGTGAACCATCTTTTGGACATAAACTCAATTTTTTCCTCAATGAAAATTCAAAATTAAAGCCTAACTAATTGATAATTGAGAAAACTTAATCTTTAATGATTTAAATTATTTGTCTTCTCACTTGGCTTGGTTTGTGCGGTTCAAAATGGTAGAATTGAAGTTTTCAGACAATCACAACGTTACCTTCTTTCTAATGGATCCACCAACTACGCACCGTGACTTCAAGTCCATGATTCATGGACTGAAGAATTGTTGTCTGACATATGCTTTCACATCCAGTCCAATAATCTATCAAGATCTTGTGAAGCAGTTTTGGAACACAGTTGCGGTGCGCAAAAAAGATAATGATGTAATCTCCATAGAACCAACTATCCATGGAAGGATGATCATTGTCACTGAGCAAGTCATCCGCTAGGTATTACAGATCAATGTCTTGTCTGGATTTCCAACTGAGATCTCCATGAACCAAATTTAGGAGATCATCGAATGAATAGGATACAAGGGTGTGTTTCCTCCTACAATTAAGAAACTATTGTCACCCTATTGGAGGTTCCTGGTCCATGTGTTTGATAGCTGCATCTTTGGAAGGAGAGCCGGTGCTGAAGAGATCTTGTTACTAAACACGGGTGCCATTGCTGCTCACGCTGCGTGTCTCGACTTCAACTTTTCAAGATACGTCTTGAATGAAATGGTTAGCAATGTTGAAGGAAAAAGAAAAGATAAATTTCTCATGTTTCCAAGGTTTCTACAGATGATCTTCAACAGAAAATTCCCAGGACTTGAGAAAAGAGGAGAAACACTTGATTTGAAGTCCATTGGTTTCAGTACTTTTGGGCTCATGAAGAAAAACAAAAAAGGAAAGTTCATATTCTATGGGAAATATCCATTGGTGAAATTTGGGCAATTCACAGAACTCAGTAATACTTCTGAGACTGAAAGCTCCTCAGCTCATGAAGAAACAAAAGATGAAGTGATTACTGCTTCTGAACACGAAGAGAAACCTGTTGCTCCAGTGGCGATCGTTTCCGAAGAGTATGTGCCGATAACAGATGAAGAAGTAAATGATGATGAGAATGCTAATAATGATGATGAGAGTGATTTTGAGATGAGCTTGATGGAGAATGTTGTAAATGAAGATGATGGTGAAGATGATATGGATCAAGGTGAAGATCTAACTGGTTATGATAATTACGATCTTATCTTCGGTTTTGAGTAGGATCAAGATATAAGGGGAAGCACTAAAGACCTTGATGCTTTCTTCCACAACGTTAATGAAGTTGCACAATATGCAATGAAGATAGAGGGAAATGATAATGTTCATAATATACCGCCTCATACTTGAACTTAGATGGCCAACCCTTCAAATATGATGGAATAAACTTCAAGGATTTCTCCTTTCCTGTTAATATTCCAACATCATTGCCATATGATAGTGATCTCAATATGACACAAGCCTCCCACTCTCCAATTAAATGGAGAAGAGATAATCCAAGGTTGGGAGTGCTAGTAAGGGAACAAGCACCACCTGTTCAACAACCCACCACAAATGCTACACCTAGTCAACCAACCTAAGAAGGACCAAGTGTTATACGATCTTCTAATTAAGTTGGGAGCTCTTAATCTCCTAGGGGTTCCTCTCCTCCACGACCTGCGCATGGTGTAGCCTCTGAGAGGCTTTCCAGATTGTTGGCCCAACAAGATTCAGCCCCTTCACCTCGCAGAAAAGGAATATCTATAGTGGAAGGAAATTTAGAGGGAGTGGACCTGTTGATTTTTATTCTGAAAGCAGAGATTGGAGTTTTGAATCAAAAGCTTATTGAAAAAGCTGTTCTGATTGGAAACCTCAATGTACGAGTTTCTGAACTTGAGAAGAAGAAAATACTTTAAAGTCAAACAAATCTCCACTCTGCAAGTCAATCTTGGAGCACTGTCAGCTCGATACTTCGACTTAAAGAATAAGCTCATAGCTGAATTTGGTGACAAGTTAAAGACCATAGTCGAAGATCCAAGTGCAACTCAAACTTCTCAACCAGCACCAGCCAATACATCACCTTTTGATCAGCTTGGTGACACTCCTCTAGTAAGAACCACCACAATCGTTGACTGTTTTGAAAAAGAACCGGAGCAAGCCCCGCTAAGAATTACAATCAAAAGAGTTGGGAAACAGGTCACTTCACAGAAAAGGGGAAGGTGTCTCTTTATGAAGAACCACCACAATTGTTGATACGAAAACATACATACACTGATATTCGGTCTTAGGGTTGAGACCACAACACTCTTATAAATAGAAAATATAGGATTTTTGGGGGAAGTACACAGTTAAACAATACCTTTACTTACAACAGAAAATACACGATTTTTAACCGGATTACATCTTTATATACATTCCAAAAACAGAAAACACACATGCATTAATACTTGGTTTTGACACATCACTTCCAAAATATTATTAAGAAAATATTGGATTTTCTGGTGTTTTACTAACAATACAAAACTTTTCATTCGAACACGCTTATGAACTCAACAACATTATATATGTTGACATTTTCAAAATAACTTGTATTCTCCGAGAATCGTTAAGCGGAAAGGTCTACAAGCACATGTGGAATTTGTTGAGTTTTTTTTTTTTTTTTATCATCATACATTGAATATTTATGCATGTAACTTATGATACTATACTTGATGTAAACAATGTTGGTTGTATTTTGAGATGTATGATGATGGTCTTGTCTTGGTTTGATTATATACATTGCGATGATATTACAAGATGAAGTCACGCACAAGCCCCCGGACGTTTCTTCCGTCTGGTTCGTGGGTGTGACAGATTGCTATTAGAGCATTGTTTATAGTGAATTGGCATATCTAATCATAATTGATATGCGACTATAAATACTAGAATATTTCTTTTTGTCAAGGAATGGTTCTTGACATAAAATCTTATATGTCAAGAGGTCAGTGGGAGTCTCAAAGATCTTGACAAGTTTCCTGAACTAATCAAGAAGAAAAAATATTGTTTATCACTAGCACATGACATGAGGTTTTTAACCTAACGTATTTACATATTCTTGTTTCTATCCCTATTCCAGTTAAGTTGACTATGCATATGAGTTCTATGAGTTCTCAGTTGTTTGCATAACAACCTAGGAAGCAATGGTAGGCCCTTGTAATGCCAGGTGGCAAGAAATCAAGATTGAACAAGCTCAATCCATATGAGTTTGGATTTGTCACTAACCATGTCTTTTGATTATGGTTTGACAAATTCACACGGATAGGAACACATACGCCATAAAATCTAAGTCTCATAAGGTTTCTCTCCGATTCATGAAAATAATGGTGAGGAAACGCTTTCACTAAGTAGATTTTAAGGAGATAGCAGTTGTCATATTTGCATTCTCAAATTTGATTATGATTACGACATCTGTGACAACCAGTGATTTATTCTGTTACAGTAACCCGTTTTCGTTAATAAAGCCGTTACGTTCCAAATTTTTCCGTTGGCTTTGTTTTAAAATAAAATTATTGAGACTTCTATTTAGGTTTTAAAAATGTTGGGATACATTTTAAAACATTAAAATATTTTCTAGTTCATTTAGAAAATATTTAGTTTTATTTAAGTCGTAATTATGACAACTTTATCGGGTGCGACCAAAAGCATCGTATAACGTCAGTTCGGGTAGAATCCCACCGTGTCCCAAACTTTCAGCATATATAAAGTTGAGAGAGTCTCATTTGAAGCTTTTTCCACTGTCTCTCTACTCTCTCTTTAAAATCCGATTTTGAGCCAAAATCATCCAAATCAAGCTTCAAATCATCAAGGTAACTATCCTAGCTCCTAGTTTAACACCTTTGGCCTTCAAATTCGTGATTTATATGAGGAATAGGACCATAAACAAGTGTTTACGGTGTTGGAACCTCCTTAGACCGTGAACACATGTAATAAGGGTTTTGAGCCTTAAAACCCTTCTAAACCTCATTTGGAGCTTAGATATGACTTAAGGTCTTAGTTGCATGTACTTAGAACACCTTAAAATCATCATTTGGGGTATAAACATGAGTTTACGGCCCAATCATATGCTTGGACCGTAAACACCTATTCATGGGGAGTAAACTCATTTTTATGTGTTAAGATGCCACTTAAACACACCATACGCCTTAGAAATGAGTCTAAAAGCAACCACAATCAAGTTAAGGACCTTAATCATGCCAAAACTACCCCTATGGAAGTTTACGGCCGTAAACCTCCCAAGAACATCTTCCTAGGCCGTAAACTCCTAAAACTTAGTCAATTGGTGCCTTAAACTCATCCCAAGTCTTGTATAATGACTTAGAAACACTTGTAAAGGACCTAGGACCACCAAATCCTCAAAGGATTGAGTGTGGGGGAGTTTACGGCCATAAAATCCTAGTTTACTACCGTAAACTCCATTAAATGGTCCATATGTGAGTTTAATCCATTCCTATGCCCTAGATTTGATCCTAACCAACTTTCCCAAGTGTTATAAGACCATTTGACACCATAGAACACCACACCATGAGTTTACGGTCGTAAACTCATGTGGAGTGGGTCATTAGGGCCGTAAACCCTCTTGTGAGTTTACTCTTGAGGGGTAAACTCCATATCCAAGCCATATACGTCCCTAGATGTCACCCGGGTCATTCCAAACACTTGAATTGAAGTGTTTTCACATCTAGAATTGTTTACTCCTATCTAATTAGTGATTCAAAGTCTAATTAGATACAATTATGTATCATTTCATTTTACATAGGAACCTCGTGCGTTATCAAGCCCCGAACCGATACTTAATATCCAAACCGTCACGTTTTCTCGTCTGGTGAGTTCATACCCCTACCTTTTTTTAATGTGTTTCACTGTTTTCAGGGGGGGAATACAAGCAAAGTGCAAGGAATACTTGTAATCAAAACTTGTTTTATATATGTTGTGTTTCATATTACATATGCTTTTAACACTGACAATCATAACAAATAACCGTTTGAACATGCAGAACACATTATCGTATTATTTGTGAAAATCATTATAAAATGTTGTATTTTATATTTTTCACAAATGGTTTTCCACATTATAATAGATAAAAGCAGGACATTGGAACTTTGAACATGAAACTTAGTACATTGTTTTGTCATCGGTAACACTCCACAGAGATACACGAGTGGATAATCATCATTTGTAATAAGATCTTTCTGTATTATTACTAGTAAATTTGTTATTCCTATAAATTGGAGACACGTCCTCGGAGAACACTCCATAGAGATACGCGAGTGGAGGACCGCCACTATAACCAGAATCTCTTAAATAGGGAGCGTGACTTAAGTGTATAGATCTATACGGGGCTGACTACCCCGCACCTGGTTGCTAGCTACAGCCGAACCGAAAGGTTCAAGGGTGACAAAATTCATAAAGTGATTTGGACTATTTATTGCCATATCTAGTCTATCGTATGGTTATGGAAATCGCAATTTGGATAACATAGATTTACTTTTTAGTAATAATGGGTTTAGTAACTAGTTTATTTTGTAGTTATTAGTTTTATATACGTGTTAAAACTAATACATTTCAGTATACATCTTTTACATTACATTTGGGATTGGTAAACTAACATACACTTCACAAGGATAACCAGGTTTTCAGTATACATCTTTTACATTACATTTTGGATCGGTAACCAACTTTTAGGAAAATATAGGATTTTCCTGGGATAACATTATACATAACCAAAATCGTGTAACAAAACAGCTAATCAAACTTTACATATAAGAAAATATGGGATTTTCTTGGGTTCGTAACTTTTTCAGAAACCGAAAGGAAACTTGTACACTTTCAGAAAACAAAACTGCTTATGAACTCACCAGCTTTATGCTGATTTTTAAAATGCTTGTATTCTCAGGTCCGCATTAGATAGGTACCCAATGATCCTTTTGGTGAAGATGGAGTATGTATCACACTTGTACAACTTTGTTTTCAAACAATTGTAAATTTTAATATGTAATGTAATGGTTGTTTACTTTGCTTACTATGTGCATTGGTTATGATATTCAACATGAAGTCACCTCCGCCTTAGAACGTTTCCGCCTGCGGTTTCGGGGTGTGACAGCATCCCTTTTCATAATTTGAATTGCGAGGAATGGCAAATAATCTAAACATTTGAGACTTATTGATGTAAGTTCTTAAATTATTTAGAAACACATGTGAGCTATGTAAGGAAAGGTGTATGAGTTTGAGAAGCCTGGATAAAGTCCTATCAAAGCATCTCGAATCAGAAATCCGAACTTTGGTAATGAAAGTCAATAAGTATTGATTTCTAGAAGTCCAACTAATTTGTGGGTACATGTCAAAGCTAGTGGGAGCATAAATGTTATGCTACTAAAAGTAATGATTATTATGCTAGTGGGAGCATAATGTTGCAAGTTAGAAATGTTAATTATAGAAAACAAAAGTCCCAATTCGCAAAGTTGGGGATTTGAAAAGTTGTTTTGCTATAATCAAGGGAGAGGAATTTATACTTCATTTTAGAATCTAAAATCTTAGATCGAGTTTTTAATCAAATTTAGTCAAACATATAAGAATGTTCTATTGGAATGGTTCAACATAAGGAAATTCTATATATGCAAATGTTAATAGCATTCTCAAAATTTTATTATGATTACGACATCCCTCTTCATAATGCGAATTATGAGAACATGGCAAATAGAAATACTATAGTAAAAGACTGATCAAGTATCGTGTCTTTGTGTTAGACATTATAAATCATATATCATATGCTTTGCATATAGGATTGATTGCATATTATATAATATTCTTGTGTTCTAAATTTTCCTATTGCCTAGGCATTAAGAGGGAAAAAAAAGACTAGAACCGGATATGAATGAAGTGGTTAACAACTGTTAAGGACAATCTAAGGGTCGCCAAGGATTGTCCGCTTTGGGAAAGTTGGAAGTATTGTAATGGATGGACCATATTGACATTATTATGAGTAGACAGGAGTCAATTAATATTGAGTTGTTGTATTACAAATACGGAATGTTTCCATATTGGAGGTTGAATAGTCGATGAGAAAGTTAGAGACTTTCATGCAAGAAAGATGTTCAAGGGAATGTACTTTGGATTTGAGACTTCATTTCCTTGGAATTGTCTTGTAAAAAAATCCAAAGGAATATTTTGTAATATCATTGGTCATGTCTCTTTGACTTTTGGTACCTAGACATTACAAAAGAATCATTACATGATAGTTGGAACCTAGCACTCTCTAGCAGTGACAAGATTTTGGAATTCTTACACTTGCAACAAGGATTTGGAATTGTGAAATGAGAATCATTGAAATGTTTTTCAATTGATCTATTTCACAAGGTCAGGACCATAGACAAACATAGTGTGTATGATTAGAGCATGGCATAACTATTGTTTTAATTCAAGTATTAAGTAGATAATATATTATATATCTTGAAATGGAGACATGTGAGTTGTAGTTGTGAGTCGGTTTCACATTGACGTATGTAAACGCACAAATAACTAGGTGTTATAAAACATATTGTTATGTGTAATTTGATGAGTAAGTACAAGCAAGCATTTGGGTCGAAGTTTATCCATTCCTTTTACCCCATGTGGATAAAAGCGATATCTGTGGTCCCTCGATGATTTAGTGGTGACACCCCTAAGTGTTTGGCTAAGCCTAGACTGATTTCATTTGTTCAATTACTTGGTCATCATCAATCGGAAATTTGGAAACAATAGATGGATAGTGATAATGATTATAATCCATGTCTCAATCCATATGTTATCTAGAATTGAGGAATATATGATCCCTTATCTAATGGACGCGACATTAACTAGGTCAGAGTTTGACAACGGTATTTAAGAGCTACGATTGCTAGTCGGGTTGTGGAGTCGGACTTGCAATGATAATTATTAGACTTATCTAAGTGGGAGACTGTTGGATCAGTTTTCTAAGCCCATTACTATTATTGGTATGTACGTCACCCGAGAGTAGCATGATCCATCTGGGTTGCATATCAAAAGGACAATTTGATAGGATGAACTTTTCAGAAGAGGTTATTTATGGTATGTTAATATTATATAAGTTCTAACATATTAATATGAAATCATATTGTTTAATTAATATTGATCAAGAATTAATTTGGAATTAATTCTGTAATCAAAAAGAGACTAATTAAACATAAGGGGTTGATTGGTGAATAAATCATTCTTATGGAGTTGGCCAATGATCCATGATTCCTTAGGTTGGGCTAAACCCATGTGACAACCCATGGATGATCCATGTAGGTTTTAACCAATGCATCATATGGAACATGGAAGGCCATGGCCATTAATGTTTACATGGGGTAACCCTAATCTTGCCACACTATATAAGAAGCCTTTAGCACTCAAAATCTAACTGGTATTCTTGGAGAATCATTGAGTCGATTTGCTATTAAGATAATATTTCAAAAGCCATCCTTTGTTCACAAGTGTGTTGTGATTCCATCTAAGGCATTCATACTATTGGTGCTAAGTTCTTAAAGGTCCAAGGTTTTCAACTACAACAAAAGGTATGTCATCTAACTAGAATTTTGTAGTAAGGATACTCTATTATATGCTAGTTAGGATGATGCTTTGGAAAAACAAAGTTTACATGTATATTAGAGAAAACATAGATACAAAGCAACTAGGATTTCATGTAGACCATAAGAGTGTTAGAATGCTCAAAACCCCTCAACCCTCCCACAAACCATGAGATGGTATGTGTGGCTTATGTGTGTGTTATTTCAAGTTTTAGGTGTTTTTGGATCTTGTAGTTGAAGAAGGATGTTAGAGAAGAAGAAGAAGGTTCTAGCAAGCTTGAAGATCTAGAAACTTCCCACCAATGTGCATCATTTTTAGGTATAAATCTTATACCTTGGATAGTGTTATTCTATATCTCTTTTGTTTAAGATTTATGAGCTAAAATTCCCCAAGTTTCGACCGTTTTGAGTTTGGGTTCTCTAGAGGTTTGAAGTTATCCTTTCTTGCATATTAAGACACGTAGATTGATAAAAAAATGCTTGCTTGATGCTTCCTTTTAACTCATGCATCAGTAAAGTAGATTAGAATGGATGAAATGATGCTTGGAGCCTCCTTTTGCCATGCAATGTCTTAAAGCCCACAAATTTATGGATTTAGAGGATTTAAATTAGTCAGATCTTTAATGCGGGTAGTTATCTTAAGAGATTAAGACGTCAAATAGTAGATTTTGAGATTTATGCAGTACGTCGTGTGTACTCCTGACTATGCGCAACATAGTTGGATTTCCCCCGATGCATGCTGATCCACTTCTACGACCAACTTAAATTGTCGTATGCCTAGTGTACTCGTTGGGTGTTCACTTTCACTGACTACGACCTTTGGTCAAAGTTTAGGGTTTTGTACCAAAGTAAAGGAAAATAATGCTTTTTCCTTTAGTAGTTTTGGTCATGGGATTTGGACTCGTGAGTGGTATTGGACCTTAAATAATAATTTTGGTTAATAATTTTGTTGACTAAGTGGAATCTAGATCTGAAAGTTTGGGTGCTAGGTTTTTCGTGTCATCAGTATCAGGTAAGTCTCTTGACTTACTCTTACCTTTATGGTAGGGTAGCTGTATTATGATGACCAGCTGGGTCTAGGGCTGTAAACGAACTGAACGTTCGGTGAACCGTTCGTGAACTGTTCGGCGGAAGTTCGTTTATGTTCGTTTATTTAATAAATGAACGAACATGAACAAAAATTATCGTTCGTTTAGTTAAACGAACGAACATGAACAATGGTCTCGTTCGTTCATTTATGTTCGTGAACGTTCGTTTATGATGTTTGTTTACGTTCGTTTGTTTAAGTTTATTTATATTCATCTATATTCAATTAATTTTTATTACATTGCTATATTATATGTTCGTTTATGTTCATATATGTTCAATTGTGTTTTTTTTATCTTTGTTCGTTTATGTTCGTTTAGCATGTTCACGAACATAAATGAACGAACATGAACAAAGTTACTTGTTAAACGAACGAACATGAACAAGAAAATCTCGTTCGTTTATCCGTTCGTGTTCGTTTGTTGTTCGGCTAACTTAAATGAACGAACATGAACAAGACCTTGTTCGTGTTCGTTTGGTTCGATTACAGCCCTAGCTGGGTCTAGTTGCTATGTTATGTTATGTTATGTTATGATAACTATATGTGACTAAGGCTGCTGATAGCCAACCAGGGTTGCTAATAACCCTTCGAGCGTGTTGTTAGCTCACCAGGACTACTGATAGCCCTAGGGTTGCGGATAACCCATAGTTGTATATTTATGATGTGATATATGTGGTATCTTGGGGAACTCACTAAGATTTGTTCTTACAGTTGTTGATTTATATGTTTCAGGTACTTCGCTGGACTGTGGGAAGGCGAAGGTTTGATTGTACAAATGCATTGGGGAATTTACTACTAGGACATGCTTTTTATGTACTATGATAATTATGATATTTGTTGCTTTGGTATGATCCTTTATTTGATAACTTTGTTGTGAAACTATGGTTTTTGGTATATTAAAAATGAAAATTTTGGCCAAAAATTTAAGGTGTTACAAATACCTTTTAAGACATGATAACATATCTCTTGAAAGTCTAAACAACTCCTTTCCATTCCTCATAATTCTGATATCAAGAGGTATGTCCTAATCAAATTGTGAATAAGAGAATGCAATTAATACAACCAATATCCATATTGATCTTTATCAGATCTTTAAAATGTATCAGCAACCCTGCCAAGCATATCAAAAAGATCCACTTGATGATCCTCCACCTGTCAGAACCAGTCGTATTGTTGATCGCTTTGAAGTCAAACATGCTTAAGCTATTCCTATAGTTACCATGAAGCTAGCCCATAAGTGCGTCTCTACTCCAAAGAAGGGGAAATGGCTCTTCATGAAGAATTCTGACAAGAATGTTCATGGAGACTAGCCTCAATTGACCATGACTAAGCTTGAACAGAAGCGGTTTGGAACTAAATATGGAGACCGGTCAGGAATACTGATGTGGGGATTTCATGATAAATTAAATATTTGGGTGGTAAAAAGAAAGAGCAGAAACTTGGAATACTATCGGCACAAGAATGACTTTGGTTCTTGGACAAAAGTAGATCTTACTGAACTTGCTAATTCTCCCTTCCACAACCCATCAAATGATCCTCGAGTGAGTGAGTTCAAACTCTTTTTAGAGAATACTCTAAAGAGGAAGTTCGATGGAATGAAGACAACAAAATCTTTTGTGAAGAAAGCCAACGATGTTCTTGACCCAAAAACCAACAAAGCCATGAATACTATGATGTGGCCTCTTACCAAGCAAATGAAAGAAATTCCCACTATTCAGCATTTTCGTGATGGATCTCTTCATGATATGGAATATTGGGTTTTCGACGAGGCCACATCCACTGATATAATCAAATTCCCAACTGGTTTATTTCGTGTTGTTGAGGCGAAGAATCTCCAACAGTTTGGTGAACTTGACATTCACACTTTGGCTCAACATAAACTCGTGGTTAAGAATGAGATTCTTGAGTCTTCCGCTAAAGATTTTACGGACATGATCGTTGAGATTATTAACAAGAAGATGTAGTTAGGGGCCATGGGTAGATCTGACGTGCTGCTCATTGAGAAAAATTGAGTTCATGCTAGCCTCAAACCAAGGGGAGACTGTTAGGTCATGTTTAGTTGATTTGATCTATACATTCATGTGTATAGGTGGTGTTAGTATTTGTTCATGTATGTGTATGATTTTAGGATTGGGTGGTGTCTACAGTCCATATGGTGTTTACGACTGTAAACATGTTTACGTTTGTAAACAAGTTTACGACTGTAAATGTGTTTGCAGTCTCTGTTCCTTATAAATAGTGTCAGTAGATCTCAGATGACAGTAGTAGTTCACGATCAAGTGTGTATGTTTTGAGTCCATTGTACCTAACGTTTTCAGTTGTTATAAACATCTGCAATTTGGATCGATCTTGCTTCTACAACTTATTCTTATCATTTTGGCTTGTTATTTGTGTTGATCACTAGTTGGTTTTTAGTGTTTGGGGACCTACACAGTCTATCCAGTCCACCATGGGTCTGTTGGCCTTCTGCACAAAGTAGGTCCACCTAAACCCATTCCCACATATACACTCAACACACACACATACACAGACACACACACACATTCACACACACACACACACACACACACATATATATATATATATATATATATATATCAAATGCTAGCTAGCATGTACAACAGTCACACCGATCTAACAAATCACTAAGCTTAGCATCATCCTATATACCAAGATACCGACCTACCAGGTCACTAACATAGCATCATCCTATAGTGAGCACAAGTCACCACATAAGTAGTGCAAAAATCAAGAAGATCAAACTCTAACTCTCAGATCCAAACTCAGTCGCCTGTAACGATCATATAACTGATTCCATTAAAATATCAAATTACCAAAATACCCTTAGGAGTGAAATCAAGCCTTGGTCAAAGTCGAAGTCAATGGTCAAGGTCAACAGTCCATATTTACCCAAGTAGTCGAGCTCATCCACTAACTCATCGAGTTCCTTCAGAACACAGAAACTGAAAACTACGGCCAACTCGGTGAGTTACTTGAGTAACTCATCGAGTTCCTTCATAACTTCAAAATCAAAAACTTGAGTCAACTCGTCTTGTTACCTGAGTAACTCGTTGAGTTCTTCAGTGTCCAAGCGATAGGGGAACCCCTGATCAACTCGTCGAATCATCTCACCCACTCGCCGAGTCTACTCAGAATCTAGAAGACGGGTAAGCCCTACCCAATTCGTCGAGTTGGAGTATGCAACTCATCGAGTTCTTTTAGCCCTTTTTCTCATTCATACGTTTTTAAGCTAAACCAGGGCTCCAAACTATAGATCTAGCTTCCTAGAGTGTAGTTATCACGTAAAGTTGCCAACTTGACATCCATGCAAGGCCTCAAAGGGATTAACAACCTAGAACTAAGTTTAGCAAGAGGTTTAGGTCATGGAGAAGGTCCAAAGCTTGCTAAAGTTGGGAATGTTCTATCCATGAGGGCCCGGAGGAGTCCAGATCTGAACTCCTTACCCCAAAACATGCTCATAACCTTAAATGCTTAAAAAATAAGCTAGAAATGACCCTAAACGTTTTGGTGGAAAGTGTCAAATACCCAATTTTCATGGCCAGAAAAGTCCAATTTTGTTTATGCTTTATAAAAATCAGAGTACTTCTTTTAATAAAAATGTTGCGAAATTTGTTCCTAGTAAAACATGATAAATACGTTATTAAAGCATTTCTGAAGAAATATATTTTTATTCATTTTAAAACATTTGGGATGTCATCGTCAATGCAGAAACATAAGCATAAACAGAACTTACATTCATTATCTCTAGTGATTTACATCTCCTTAATCTCTCGGTGTAATGTGACATCATAACAACACATGTGACATAAATAAATTGAGTGGGTCAGGTTGGGAAACCTAGTGAGTACATAGAGTTTTCAACCCACAATAATATAATTATTATGTTTAAACAATCAATCAATCAACCTAATTACCTATCCCCATTATCTTCTTTACTCTTACGGATATATCCTAAGAGTCATCTTTCCTACATTCGTTTATTCCAAGGTCCCTTGCTTCCAGGGTTATAAGACTGGCACTAAATCCATACCTGCCAATGCTCGTTCGTAAAGCACTAATTCCATAGTTGCTATAGCTTTTTCATCGGGTACTAAATCCATAGCTATCAATGTTTATCTAATAGGTACTAAGTCGATAGCTACCAATTCCTAACAGGTACTAAATACATAGCTACCAGTGTTTGTCCAATAGGCACTAAGTCCATAGTTGCCGATGTTATTTATTAGGCACTATGTCTGTAGCTGCCTATGTTTACTCACATCATCTTTTATCTCTCATCATTCATCTACCCATGCCATACCTAACATATTTGTATATATAAAATACGTATACAGTTTAAATCATTTAAAACATGTATAAAAACGTTCATCCAGCATAGACAGCAAGTACTTAGATAATATGCACACATAGCACGTAATTTATATAAAATACTTCATATTTATGTGTAAGATGAAAGCGACTATGCACTCACCAGGTTTGGTGGTGAGTCGGTGTAACGCCCGTAGATCCGGGCTAGTCAATTTAGAGATAATAGGGGTCGAAAATGTCTTTTCGACAAAATATTATTTATAATAAATAATTTGAACCAAGTTTTAGTATATTTCACAAGGTGTCCGTACATATAAAGAACGCCGAAATCCAAGTTATAACGAAGAAGTTATGACTCGTAGAAGTTTCGCGACGGAACCGGCACGGCACCGGGAAGCGTAAAAAGTGAATTTACGATAGAACGAGATTTAACCTTAGTGATCTAAATGAAAGTCGTAGAATATGTTAAACCGAGAAAATCCATAAAAAGAACGCCCAAATCTGACTTCGTATGAAGAAGTTATGATTTTTCTAAGATTCGGCTTAGTAGTGTACAGCCCGAAACTCGAATTTTAGTTCGAGCGGTTTTTGGCTTATACGACCTAAGTGAGAGTTGAAGATCTCATTAATAGGAACTCAACCGGTAAAAAGACAGACGAAAACGGAGTCCGTATGAAGGAGTTACGAATTCTTCGCGGTCATTTAACAATTTAAATGCCTCGTACTGTTAAATTTAAGATCGGTCGAGAATTAGCTGACGGAGTCAAAATGAAAGTTGTAGATATTATTTTTACCTACGCGTGGATATAAAGAACATCAAAAATGGAGGTCGTATGTGAAAGTTATGGATTTTAGAAGTCGGAAGTGTGCTGTGCGAAAATGGGTGATGTGGCACAATCTTGGCCATTGCTTTCTCCCCAAGTTTTGCCACTAGATGGTGACATGTGGCACCAAGTTCAGTCATTTTCACCCTATAAATACTACCTCTCCCACACTCATTTTCTTCACACCTTTCCCATTCTTTCTTCTGTTTACTCTCTCTCTCTAGAACCTCTTTCTAGCCCCGAAATCTCCCGAAAAGCCTAGGGAACCTCCCTAGCACGAGGCGGAAGCCCCGGAGTGCTCGACGGCTCCGAGAAGAAGAGCTTTTCGGCTTGGAAACGCTGCTCCAAGCAAATCTTGGTTTTCTATAAAACCCACTGTAAGTGAGCTACGCCTACGCTATTTTGAATATAGTTTTTATTTAATTATATTAACGTTATTAACAACATATAATAAATACTTGGGCTATTATTATGGAATATATAAGTATTTTTTTAACGCTTATATAATAGTAATAATAGCTAGACTATTAATTAGTCTCAACGAATAATAGACTAAAATCTATTGGTGATAATACTAGGTTTCGTCGAAGGAAATTATTTTAAAGTAAACGAAGCGTTGTCCGAGTACCGAGTCACCACCTTCTTAGGTGAGTGCATGGTCCCTTTCATCTTACACATAGATATGAAGTATTTTAATATAAATTACGTGCTGTGTGTGGATATTATTTGAATACTTGCTGTCTATGCTGGGTGAAAGATTTTTATACATGTTTTAAATGATTTAAACTGTATATGTATTTTATATCTACAAAATGTATTGGGTAAAAGATGGGTAGATGAAATAGTTGTTTTGTGATAACACAATGGGAGACAATGAGTGTTGTCAGTGATCCAGTCATCTAGTGGACTATAGATGACGACTATGGATGATACTAGACGGTCCAGTGGAACGATAGCAGGTTCGTAACATGTAGGTATTTTTGAACTAGGTGCTCATTAGGTATTTTTGAACTGAGTGTGTTCACTACGTATCTTTGAACTGAGTGTGTTCACTAGGTATTTTGAACTAAGTGTGTTCACTAGTTACTTTTGAACTAAGTGTTTACCAGATGTTTCGGACTACGTGTTCACCATATATATTCTATAAGCCTTGGTAATGATGGACTTCGTGTCAACTCCTTAGGATGATCCTTAGGAATAAATAAACGAGGAATAGCTGATTCTTAGGATAGATCCTTAAGACTAAAGAAGATAATGGGAATGGCTAATTGGGTTCAATGTTTGATTGTTTAAACATAATAATTATATTATTGTGGGTTGAAAACCCTATGTACTCACCAGGTTTCCCAACCTGACCCACTCAGTTTATTTATATCATAGGTGTTGATACGATGTCACTTTACACTGAGAGATTTAAAGAGATGTAGATCACTAGTGTAAAGAGATGTACATCCCAAACGTTTTAAAATAAATAAAGTACGTTTATTCGGAAATGTTTTAATAACGTATTTATCATGTTTTTCTGGGAACAAATTCTGCAACGTTTTTATTAAAAGAAGAACTCTGATTTTTATAAAGCATAAACAAAATCGGTCTTTTCTGGCCGTGAAAATGGGGATGTCACAGTTGGTATCAGAGCATTAGTTTAAGCAAACTAGGAATATGGATTTATTTCTAGACTTAAACTTAGAATGCTAAGCGATGATTGTGAGGTGTGAGCACTAGCTTAATTTAGGAATGATGCCTAAATTACTTTTATGTGCTAAATGATTTGTTATGCTATAGTTTGATCGGATCTATGGTCTGTTGCCGACCGGATCTGGAAACCTTATGTGTTTAGGATTCTAAACGTACGAACACGATATTAGAACTAGCATATAAACGTTTCGGAGCGATAATGATGATTTAAATTTCAATCCTATGTAAGGGTCTAGATTCACCTTATTCGGTGTATAGATCAAGATGGCAAGGACCCGTAGCGGAAACATGAATGCAAATGAGAATAGGAACCAACCCCCAGTGGTTCAGCAAATACCTGTTGTAGAAGAAGTTGCACCTGAGCTAGTCACCATGGCTGGAGTTCAAGCCATGATTCAGGTTATGCTAGCTAAACAATGGGAAGAAATGAGGCGGATGTTGAATAGGGACGAACGTACTATGCCCACTGTGCAACCCGAGATGAATCCCGAGCAATCGGAGGAAGGGAACTACAGCCACCAAGTGAGTCAAGTGGGGACTCAAGGTGATCAAAGGGATGGCCCGGAGAGGAGAAATGACAAGGATGTGCGAATGTACAAGAATTTCTTGGGTACGAAACACCAAGTCTCTCAGGAAGCCCAAAGCCTGTTGAGATTATGGATTGGATCTCCGAGATGGAGATGGTGTTTGAGAGTTGTGACTGTAGCGAGAAACAGAAGACCGTCTTCGCTGTAGGACAACTAAAAACTGGAGTTTTGAGTTGGTGGAAGCTATTGGCAGATACGATGCCACGAGGAGAAGCCTTAAGGATGTCATGGGAAGAGTTCTTGGAACAGTTGAAAATGAAATACTGCTCAGAGATAGATCTAATAGACCTAAACAATGAGTTTCAGAACCTAAAGAAAGGGAAGATGAGTGTTGATGAGTATGCCACCGCATTCACCGAGAAGATGAAGCTATTCCCCTACTTGGTGCCTACTGAACTCTCCAAGATTGATAGGTTTGCTAACGGATTACCCACTGACTTTGGCCCAATGGTCAAAATGGAAACTACCTTGAAAATAGCTGTTAGGGCAGCTAAGAATGTAGAGGCCCAGATAAGGGAAAAGGGTCTCGAAAAATATAAGGCAGGAGAGAAGCAGAAGTTTGAAGGATCTTCAAGGTCCAACAAGGAGAGAAAATTCTCGAAGCCTGGAGGAGGAGGTGAAGCAAGATGGTGTGATAAATGCAAGAAGAAACACTTTGGAAAATGCGGCGAAGAGGTGACATGTTTCAAGTGTGGAAAGTCTGGGCATTACGCCAATGAGTGTACATCCAAAAAGAGGTTGTGTTATAATTGTAAAGAAGGGGGCATCTTTCAAGGAATTACCCAAAGAAAAATAAAGTAGCAAGACCAGAAACGCCACCGAGGCCAAGGGCGTTCCACATGATCCTCGACGAAGCAGAAAACAATGCGAGGAATCAAGGATGAGGAATTCATACCCGAAGATCAAGCTATGAGGTAGCCAAAGAGATAGAACCATATGATGTAGCCTATTAGAGGCATAGTCTAGGGTGAACTTGAACACCTATGTAATAGTTTCAAGAAATAATAAAATCTTCATTTTGTTATCTGGTGTGTTAAACTGTTATGTGATTTTCTTGAATGGTGACTTGGAAAACTGCGAGACAATACTTGGGACGAGTATGAGTAGGTGTGAAGGGTAGTAGATGCATATAGTAACGGAAGCACAGGACTCACGCTTGGATCAGGGAAAGTCACAAGGTTACCAAGAAGCTAGTAATTGATTTCGTTTTATTCAAGTATGTCGTTATCATTGTTTCGGTAATGACTAAGAAAATTGTTGTTATCCCGACCCTAGTGGTCATATCACATTGAGTCCGACTACGATGAGTAGGTTACGTGGTTCAGAGAACCAAGTTTGATGTAGCGTACGACTTAAACCAAACGATTGAAATCAAAGCAATCAATAGAAGTATCGCGCTCGTTGTCAAAAAAAAGTTGGTAGCTAGAAATGCTACATGTTAAAATGTGATTATATCACATTAGACCATGAAGGAAGGCATATTTCATTCCAGAATTTGACTCTAAGAGACCTGAGTCTAAACGTTGTTACGTACGATAATAGGTCATTAAAATATGACACCTCGATCAATTGTAGCAATCAAATTAACTTGTCCTAAGAAGAAGAAGGTGTCTCTGATAAAGAATGAGCTTATGACACGAAGGTCATGACTGAAAGTCTAACGAGCAGGTGCAAGACCAAGCACCGCCTGCAATCAAGGAGTCCAAGAGTTAGATACCCGTTCGAAGCAACATAGAAGTTACAGTTACTACCTACGATGAAGAGATAATGTATGGAGTCATTATACTGCCCTGTTTCGTTGATGATTCTGGGACGTAATCATCCTAAAGGGGAGATAATTGTGACGCCCGTAGATCCGGGCTAGTCAATTTAGAGATAATAGGGGTCGAAAATGTCTTTTCGACAAAATATTATTTAGAATAAATAATTTGAACCAAGTTGTAGTATATTTCACAAGGTGTTCGTACATATAAAGAACACCGAAATCCGAGTTATAACAAAGAAGTTATGACTCGTCGAAGTTTCGCGACGGAACCGGCACGACACTGGGAAGCGTAAAAAGTGAATTTACGATAGAGCAAGATTTAGCCTTAGTGATCTAAACGAAAGTCGTAGAATATGTTAAACCAAGAAAATCCATAAAAAGAACGCCAAATCTGACTTTATATGAAGAAGTTATGATTTTTCTAAGATTCGGCTTAGCAGTGTACAGCCCGAAACTCGAATTTTAGTTTGAGCGGTTTTTGGCTTATGCGACCTAAATGAGAGTTGAAGATCTCGTTAATAGGAACTCAACGGTAAAAAGACAGACGAAAACAGAGTCCGTATGAAGGAGTTACGAATTCTTCGCGGTCATTTAACAGTCTAAACGCCTCGTACTGTTAAATTTAAGATCGGTCGAGAATTTGCCGATGGAGTCAAAATGAAAGTTGTAGATATTATTTTTACCTACGCGTGGATATAAAGAACGTCAAAAATGGAGGGCGTATGTGAAAGTTACGGATTTTAGAAGTCAGAAGTGTGTTGTGCGAAAATGGGTGATGTGGCACAATCTTGGCCATTGCTTTCTCCCCAAGTCTTGCCACTAGATGGTGACATGTGGCACCAAGTTCAGCCATTTTCACCCTATAAATACCACCTCTCCCATCCTTATTTTCTTCACACCTTTCTCATTCTTTCTTCTCTTTACTCTCTCTCTAGAACCTCTCTCTAGCCCCGAAATCCCCCGAAAAGCCTAGGGAACCTCCCTAGCACGAGGCGGAAGCCCCGGAGGGCTCGACGGCTCCGAGAAGAAGAGCTTTTCGGCTCGGAAACGCTGCTCCAAGCAAATCTTGGTTTTCTATAAAACCCGCTGTAAGTGAGCTACGTCTACGCTATTTTTAATATAGTTTTTATTTAATTATATTAACATTATTAAGAACATATAATAAATACTTGGGCTATTATTATGGGTTATATAAGTACTTTTTTAACGCTTATATAATAGTAAGAATAGCTAGACTATTAATTAGTCTCAGCGAATAATAGACTAAAATCTATTGGTGATAATACTAGGTTTCGTCGAAGGAAATTATTTTAAAGTAAACGAAGCGTTCTCCGAGTACTGAGTCACCACCTTCTCAGGTGAGTGCATGGTCCCTTTCATCTTACACATAGATATGAAGTATTTTAATATAAATTACATGTTGTGTGTGCATGTTGTCTGAATACTTGCTGTCTATGCTGGGTGAAAGATTTTTATACATGTTTTAAATGATTTAAACTGTATATGTATTTTATATCTACAAAATGTGTTGGGTAAAACATGGGTAGATGAAATAGTTGTTTTGTGATAACACGATGGGAGACATTAGTGTTGCTAGTGATCCAGTCATCTAGTGGAGTACAGATGACGACTATGGATGATACTAGACGGTCCAGTGGAACGATAGCAGGTTCATAACGTGTAGGTATTTTTGAACTAGGTGCTCATTAGGTATTTTTGAACTGAGTGTGTTCACTATGTATCTTTGAACTGAGTGTGTTCACTAGGTATTTTGAACTAAGTGTGTTCACTAGTTACTTTTGAACTAAGTGTTTACCAGATGTTTCGGACTACGTGTTCACTAGATATATTCTATAAGCCTTGGTAATGATGGACTTCGTGTCGATTCCTTAGGATGATCCTTAGGAATAAATAAACGAGGAATAGCTGATTGTTAGGGTAGATCCTTAAGACTATAGAAGATAATGGGGATGGGTAATTGGGTTGATTGTTTGATTGTTTAAACATAATAATTATATTATTGTGGGTTGAAAACCCTATGTATTCACCAGGTTTCCCAACCTGACCCACTCAGTTTATTTATATCACAGGTGTTGATACGAAGTCACTTTACACTGAGAGATTTAAAGAGATGTAGATCACTAGTGTAAATAAATGTAAGTTCTGTTTATGCTTATGTTCCTGTATTGACGATGACATCCCAAACGTTTTAAAATGAATAAAGTACGTTTCTTCGGAAATGTTTTAATAACGTATTTATCATGTTTTTCTGGGAACAAATTCCGCAACATTTTTATTAAAAGAAGAACTCTGATTTTTATAAAGCATAAAGAAAATCGGTCTTTTCTGGCCGTGAAAATGGAGATGTCATAGTCGGCACTCGGACAACGCTTCGTTACTCTTAAAACAATTATCCCTTGATGAAACCTAGTATCATTACCACTAGAGTTTAGTCTTACATTTGACGAGAATAATTAATAGTCTAGCTATTATTACTATTATATAAGAGGGTAAACAATACTTATATAAACCATAATAATAGCCCAAATACTCCTTATAAGGTCCTAATAACATTACTATATTGAAACATAAGCTATACTAGAGATAGGGTAGGCATAGCTCACTTACAGCGGGTTTTCTTGAAAACTGGGCTTCGCTGGAGCAGCGTTCCCGAGCCGAAAGGCTCTTTTCTCGGGACTCTAGGAGACTCGGGGCTTCCTTCGGGTGCTAGGGGGTTTACCTAGGATTTTAAGGGGGGTTAGGGAGCTTAGAGAGAGAGTTTAGAGAGAGAAAGAAGAGGGTTGAAGGGTGACAAAATGCACATACAGCACGTAATAATCCTCACTTCTACACTTCTAGCCGAAAACTCAAGACTTTTCTCTCAAGATCTTGAACCGAAAATCCCTAGTTATCTCTCAACTATCATCCAAGAATCATTTGGTTCACCTTCGGATAGTGATAAGAGAATCTACTATTCTTCTTTTCATCAATCAATCACCCTCCATTTCTGGGTTTACATCCATAAACCCTTGAATCTTCAAGTGGCCAAGAATCGTGTGCGGCTGTAAACACCGAAGCCCAGTCGTGAACTCCAAGCAATCACTTGATTTCGCTTTTAACACTTCATTTGTATGTAAATGTTACACCCTAGGGTGTTTCTTTAACATACTTGCTTATGTATTCACTAATTTTACACATATATACTACCTGGATGGTGTTTAGGACTTGGTTTTGTCTCAGGAGCTAACTTGTGGAAACAATCATAAACCTACAATTTACATGTGAAAAACAATTTATTTGTCAAAATCATTTTATAAAACTCTTTTAAACTGCATTTAGAATTCTGTTTATATCAGTATCATATCCATATATATAGTTAGGTATATGGATGCTTTAATGGCTTAGGACTATTGCTGAATACCGTAACTCATGTTCCTTGTTTGGTTGTGGGCTTAGGGTAGGATCACTAGTTCGAAGGTCAGCTAAACCATAGTTATACTTGTTAAATATATACATAAATATTAAACCCCATTTTTATAGAACATACTTAACTCAGTTGCATACTTTGGGCAAATGAGTCTTTTCTCCAAATCAGTAACAGTTCAAACAAACACACTACTAAACTATAATAGGTATAGTTTAGAGGATCAATACATACTATTTTTCTAGAACAACGAAACATACTAAAATCAATAAAAGCATACTGTTATTATTCATTACCACATATACCATTCATTTACGAGAACAAGAATGAACTTACATACTATAACAAGAACAAGATAACTAGAATGTGATGATACTATTTCATGGCATAGCAATATTCTGGCTATATCTTATTTTTGTAACCAGGGTCTCCTGGAGGGCGAGCGTGAGTTTATGTATAGATCTATACGGGACTGACAATCCCGCACCTTCGCTATTAGCTACAGTTGGGAACGGCAGGTCTACGGGTTACAAATGTCATACCACTTTCAACGCCTGAGGAACGTCGTGTTTTATACTAGTCAATCAAGCATGGTTATAATCTTAATCACATTTTAACCTTGAATAACCAATTTGATTTCAAAGTAGTTAATGCATCAATAGTGTATTTTATACAATACTACTATAATTCTTCATATTTTCAATACATTCTTACAGTGATCTTCTCACATGAGAAATGCATACTATTTTTATAATAAAGATGGTTTACAAATATGGAAAAAAAATACATTTTATACTATTTCAAGTACAAACATACATTTTACACTATTTTCAAGAGAACAGATCATACAAACAGTTTTGTCTTGGGTAGAAGACTACTTTTCATTTAAGAAGAATATATAGGATTTTCTGAGAAGTATACAAACATTTTCACTAGACAAATACAAACAATTTCATGAAACAAATGCAAACACTTGACACTAAAATGCTTATAAACTCACCAACTTAAATGTTGATACTCTCTTTTAAAATAACTTGTATTCTCAGGAAACCAGTAGATAGTTACACGAGCACAAGTTTTTGAGAAGACGGAGCATGTTCAAACTCGTCTTTTATTTTTGCTTTACATTTTTTTGGTGTCATACTACTATAAAAAGAAAAGACATGTATTAACTATTTTATTAATGCAATGGATGTTGTTTCTTGTTTTACTATTGAGGATTGTTATGATACTATACAAGACGTCCTCCACCCCCAAATCTTTCCGCCATCTCGGTTTGTGGGTGTGACAATTTGTCTATAAAGAGTCATATCCATTGCTGGTTTCTGTAATGAAGGTGTAAGCTACGTTTCGAATGTGATAGGAACGTTGACCTTTGAATCTCCCACCATTTCGAATTTCGCAAGCAAGAACTTTGTGTAGGCTTCTTGGTTGATGAAAATACCCTCCGAACTCATTCTAATATTTAAAGCAAGGAAATTTTTCAAAGTACCCATTGAGCTCATCTCAAATTTAGTTTCCATCAAGTTTCGGAATTCAGCGGTTAATCTAGGATTAATGGATCCGAAAAAGATATGATCAACATAAATTTGGATGACCATTAGATGGTCACCATATTTATTATGAAAGAAGGTTGGGTCGCCTGAACCTTGTTTAAACTTGGATTGTTTCAAGAATCAAGTTAGGGTTTCATACCACACACGAGGTGCTTGTTTTAAACCATAAACAATCCAAAATGTAGCAATGATTTGGATATTTTTCATTCACGAAACCTGGTGGCCGTTCCACGTAGACTGTCTCTTCTAATTTACCATTCATAAATGCACACTTAACGTCCATTTGATAGACTACAAAATTTTTGTGTGTTGCATAGGCAAGGAAAATACAAAAGGATTCCAGCCTTCCAAGTAGTTCGAATGTTTCTTCATAGTCTGTATTTCCTCTTGGCCATAGCCTTTCACAATCAACCGTGCTTTGTTCCTAATCACATTACCTTCCTTGTCAAGCTTATTCCAAAACACCCATTTTAATCCGACCATGGATGCATCCTTCGGAGTTGGAATCATCTCTATACTTCGTTACGTTCGAACTCATTAAGCTCTTCCTGTATAGCTTGCACCCTATCCTAATTATCAAGAGCAATATTTATAGTTTTTGGCTTAATTTTAGAGATGAACGAATTAAACAACCAAAACTCCATTTTTGAAAATAATGTAGTTTGATTCGATTTTTGTTGAGCTATAGTGAGAACTCTAGAAGTTGCGGCTTCGATAACTTGAGATTTCGAATGATCCTTGGTCCGTTTCACCAATGGAGGGTATTTTGGATTGTAGGTTGGATCTAGTTCCTCATTCATATCTTCAAATTCCGATTGAATGTTTGAGTTATTATTTTCTGTAACGACCAAAAATTTCAACAAAATTTAAACTTTTCAGAAACAACCTATTTTAATAATGTTATTGCAAAAAGGTTTTCAATACATTTATTATCAGAGTATTCCCAGAACCATGTCATAAACATAAACACGACGAGCGGTACGATCACACCTTCGCCATGCCACGTTCTTTTGAAGAACCTGAAAAACATTTAAACCACAACTGTAAGCCCGAAAGCTTAGTGAGATACCCCCAAAATACCAAACACATATATGCCCTTCCAGGCTACGACCTTCCGGTCCAAAACCTATTGCCTTGCAGCCTATAACATAGTGCCTTCCAGCCCATAACATAAATAGCATAAATAACATAACAGAACATAGAACAACCATGCATATTGGGTCTACTGTGTGACTGGTCTGCCGTATTGGCCTTCAATCCACCCTCCGTGTCTAGTCATGTCCTTCGAGTCTGTAGTGTGGTTGGTCTGCCCGCACTGGGCCTTCAACCCACCTGGTCCATTCTCTGAGTCTACAGTATGATTGGTCCGCCCGCATCGGGCCTTCAGTTGTCCTGGTCCATTCTCCGAGCCTCGACACATCTGGTCCGCCCTCGTGGGGCCTACAGCCTATCCGGACCGCTCGTTGGGCCTTCAGAAAAACCGGTCCGCCCTGGGTATCTTGGCCTACAGCACAAAGCAGGACCCTCCTCAACCCAACTCTAGTCCAAACAACCATGTGCACATAACATAATCATATAACAGTTCATTGTCAACAAGCCGATCAAGCAGACCACATAACATATCATTACCCTAACCAGGATACCGACCTGAACCAGGTCTCTAGCATATACCATCCTAGCTACCAAGATGTAGACATATCAAAGCAATAACACAACAACAATATCTTAATCTCAATCCGATAAAGGGCCGGCCTTGGTGCCTTAGACCCTATCGATATAGTGAGGATAACTCACCTCGCGAATGCTGATACTCTGAATTGAAGAAGCAGACTCTCGAATCACCAACTCACCGCAAATCCCGAACTAACCATCATAACAAAATAAACATTAGGTCAATCATACTTCCACTTACCGGGCCAAGACCAAATTCCAAATCTCATACAAAGTCCAACATTGGCCCAATTTACCAAATTGGGCCCACTTCACCAAATGGGCCTAGAACCAATGTCCTTAACAATAATTGGGCCCAAATACTCTATCCATAAATTCCCAAACATGGCCCAATAACCAACTGCCCACCAACGTCCCAAGCGTAAAAACCCAAAATGAAAGTCCAACAGGAGGAGTATGCTGGGCGTACCCTCCTTGCTACGCTGGGCGTACTGCAATGTTCACCAAAAAGAAAAGGGGCACTGGCCCGCTACGTGGGGCGTACTCTAAGGCTACGCAGGGCGTAAACCTGATGCTCAACAATTCCTCATAATGACTTAATGGTTTAAGCTCTTAAGCCCAAACTTCAGATCCCTAGGCCAAATATGATTAGAATCCATAAAGTCTCAAACTTTATCACTTGGGACGTCCATAAGCTCTTAATCCAAGGTCTTAATCTATTAAGACCTATATATCTCACACATGGAACAACTACAGCCCTTGGGACCTCGTTTTTCTCACTCAAGACCTCTCCAAAGGTCTAAGAGGACAGATAATCTTGACTAATTCGATACATGCAACAAGGTGAGGACTTTTGGGACGAGAATGGTGTCAAAGCTTCAAAATACATAGATCTACACAATATGAATGTCAAGCAAGAAGCTTTATACCTCAAACAAGCTCCAAAGGATGGTATCTCTTCAGATCTATCAGCTCCAATCGTTCCTCTTCTTCCTTGACAACTTCTCTTTTCTCCTTCAAGCCTTTCTTTTGCCAAAATAAGCTTTCCAAGGTCAAACACACCCAATAATGGAGGGAATACGAGTTCTAGGGTTTTTTGAGGTTAAGGATGAGCATAAAGAGGCTAAGGGGTGAACCAACATGTTCCTTATATAGTGGCTGACCCTAAATTAGGGTTTGGAGTTTCTGAGAGTACGCTGGGCGTACTCATCCTGCCATCCCGCGTACATCACACCATTATGCTGGGCGTACCCAGCCAGACTTCAAAACACATGCATGCCATGCATGCATGGGACCCTTTTCCACTTATACCACAAAGAGCTATAAACAATGATCAACTTCAAAACACCGCAACTCCTCTAATCTAAACCCGCTCCCAAATAACTTTACATTCATACGAGGGTGACGAGAAGCCCAATGCTTCTAACACATACACCAGCCCGAAACCTTCTCGGATGAAACTCATTTCTCGTGAAAGAACCAGAATTACCCTTCCTCTTAAATCTCAGGGACTCATAATTAAACACTTAAAGAACGGGGTGTTACATTTTCATTCTCATTCTCCCCTCTGTAAATTTATATGTGACTCAATGTTCGGAATCGGATTCTGCCCTTGGATTGGAATGTCAGTTATGACTTCAGGATTTGAATTCTCCCCCTGAACAGGTGAACTAGATGTTGAGGTTGAAGTAGAACCCTCCCCCTAAATAGGTGCATCTATAGCTTGTGGTGAAGGTGGAAGTTCAGAATCCTTCAGAATAGGTGGCTCATTTCCAAGATCTTTGGTAGCATCGTCAATGATCTTCTTCAATTCATCTTCCTTATTATCTGGGGAATTAGATTCGGAGGAAATATCCTTTTCGAGCTCATCAAACAAATTCCTGAATTCCTTATAAATATTTGAGAGAGGAATCGTCATCGGATTTTTTGAAGGAAAGATTTCCTCAACTTGACAATCAGTCTTCTGATACTTCTTGAGATAGTTATCGTCAAATGTGACATAATAGGTGTCTTCTATCCTTTTGTATTTCTTGTTTAGAACCCTATATGCTTTAGAAGTAAGAGAGTACCCTAGAAAGATTCCTTCGTCAGCCTTTACATCCAATTTGTTCCATTGTTCTTTTGAATTAAATATGAAGCACCTGGAACCAAACACATTAAAAAAACTTAACGTTAGGTTTTCGTTTATTCAAAATCACATAAGGAGTGATAAGAAATCTCTTACTAATTAGAGAGTGATTCTAAGTGAAACAGACAGTTCTGATAGCGTCAGCCAAGAAATATAATGGAAGGTTCGCAAAAGATAGCATAGTCCTTGTAGCTTCGCGAAGAGATAGGTTTTGTCTATCAACAACACCATTCTGCTAAGGAGTGTAAGGATTGGAAAAGTGATGAGAGACTCCTCTTTTAGTTAAGAGTTCTTCAAACACATTCTTTTTGAATTCTAAACCATTATCACTGGATACGTTCCAAACAGACTTTCGTAATTTAAGCTTGATCTGGCTGATGAAGTCCTTAAGTCTCGAAGTTACATCTAGTTTTTGTCTCGGAAAATAAACCCAAGTAAATCTAGAAAAATCATCAACTATCACTAAAATGTGTACTTACTACCACCAATGCTCTCTATGGAGGATGGGCCACAAAGATCAATGTGTAAAAGTTCTAATGGATCGATTACTTTGGTGTTCACAATAGTCGAGTGACTTTTGTGACTTTGCTTTCCTTGTTTGCATGCAACGCATAGATGTTTCTTCTCAAACTTTAGAAGAGGAAAACCTCACACAAGATCGCTTAGCACTAGTTTGTTGATACCCTTGAAATTTAGATACGAGAGCCTTCGATGCCAAATCCAACTATGATCCGAAGACGCTTTCATAAGAAGGAAAATGGATGGCTTCCCTTTGATAGCATTCAGATTCAATGGATACACTTCGCCTTTTCTCTTGGATTTCAGAAGCACTGCCTTTGATTTCTTTTCAATTATCTTAGATCTCTCATCATCAAATGATACTTTCAAACCAGTACCTACAACCAACTAAGACACACTAATCAGATTATGTTGCAGCCATTCCACATAAGCTACCTTCCAAATGGAGAATTTTCCATTCATAAACCTGTCATATCCTTTGATCACTCTAGTGGAATTATTTCCATACTTTACATGTCCACCATCCTTCATTGATATGAATTCCCTCAACTCTTCTCTCCTAGCAGCTAAGTGACATGAACAGCCAATGTCATTATACCATTTTGATTCAACTGTTCATCATGAATAACCTATAAAATTTAGAAAGATTTAGGAACCCAAAGTTTTTTGGGTCCTCGTGAGCTTTTCACAAGAATTGGAAAAGTAATAGCTAAATCAACAAAATAAGATTTCTTTATCAAAGTGGAATTCTCTCATTTCGTGATTTTGAAAACAACAATCCTATTATCTTTGGGATTCTTTTCTTTAAAAGGAATTTGTCTTTGTTTAGCTTCTATTTGTTGCCTGGCTACCTTTTTCATAAACTTCTTTTCCTCCTTTTTCAAATTTTCTTCGGATTCCATGAAGGAAATTTTAGGTTCCAAAATAACTTTTCCTTTTCCCTTAACATATTTCGATGTGTTGAAAAATTTTCAAAAAACTATTTTTGGAGAATAATAGGTTTGTCTTTTCCATAGGTTTCGTTTTTTTTGAAAATGATAGTTTCGAAAAAAAACTTTTGGTTTCAAAACCTCTGGAGTTGAAGACCGTGGCTTTGAGTATTTTGCAGTTTGATTTGCGGATCTTTCTGGGTTAACATAATTGGAAATTTTAGGTTTCCAGAATCGCTTTGTTTCTTTTAAGTTTTTCTGATATCTAGCATTGTATTGACATTTCTTAGCAATTAATTCTACAGCTGACTTATGAGTGTTTGCTCTAGGTTTCTCTTTTCTGGAAGCTATGTTAGTCTTTTCAGAAGATGTTTCACTTGGGACATTTTTGGTGCCACTTGGACCAACTTTATCATTATAAGGGTTCACTGTCACACCCCCGGACCAGAGCGGCGGAAACGTCCTGAGGCAGGTGACGTCATTGTGTAGTATCATAACAATTGCATATAAATGAAACATAGCAACTCCAAACATCATAAATTAATATAACTAGCTTACATTGTTTTACATCGGGTTTATGCTCTCAAATATTACACAAAAGAGACATTAGTAAGCAAATCCCAAAAATACAGCAAAATAATCTTGAGTCCGCGATCCATAAACTGCTTATTGGTTTCCTGAGAATACAAGTCGTTTGAAAAGCGTAAACATAAAATATGTTGGTGAATTCATAAGCATTTGCATATAAAAACTTTGATGATAGTTTAGGAATCCATAAAATCCAATATTTTCTTATCAAATAGTTGTAACTCTTGTTTCAAATCTAGTATAGTTGCATGTGTGTCTTAAATCATCGTTTTTGAAATTTTTAAAATCGTTTCCCTAGAAAATCCTATATTTTCTAACATGTAAAATAGTAGGTTTGGTAAACACATAACAACTATGTGGAAAAGTCTCATTAAGGTAGTCAAAATAGTTGATTTTTAACCGATGGTGAAATCTTTAAAAATACTTTTCTGATGTATTCTAGTGAGTCGTTATAACCATACTAATATAACAGAGTGCCTGTTATGACGTTCTTCAGGCATCGGTTTTTTTCAAAATATTTGTCACCCTAGACTGGCCGGTCTAGCTGTAGCGAACTGCGAAGGTGCGGGGTGTTAACCCTGTATAGATATATACACAAATTCCCGCTCCCCCTCCAAGAGACTCTGGTTATAACTCTTACAGGACTTAAGTGTACACTATTGTATGTAATATATGTACTGTGAAGATTTTTCAGACTAGAATACTAACCTGTTTGAGGAAATCGATGAAATCCATTATTTACTAAATAAATAATAATAGTTGTACTTGTTGACTAGATATTCTGTTTCGTTTCATTTGTTGAAAATAATTTGCTTTCAATATTATCAAATCGATTCAATATTAGCAAATTCGTCTAAAATGTCTCCCCTCTCTCTATATATATCACTAAGTGAGACCCCATTTACCGGAGAAATGCCATGTTATGATTTGTGTAAAGCTAAGACTTGTGTGAATTTATGATAGCAGCTTTATGGAATGCAAAATTATCTGTCATAAAGGCTCTATTTGCATATATTCTTGATGATCTTACTTATACCAAATTTTTTATAAATAACCCCTTAACAGTTTGCAAATAGTTATTTATGGAGCACAAAGTTCAAATTTCGAAATTTTAGACTTACTCTCAACATTCAAGGTCTATTTCAGCAACTTTTATCTCTAGTTATGAAGTGCATGGATACAAGGGTGCATGTTGAACGCCCCCAAAAACTTGGGAGATCCCTTTGTAAATTGCATTGTTCATGTAGTGATTAAATATTATTTATTTTCATAGGTTCTGTGGAACCTCACGTTCATAGAGAGTTACAAAAAAAATGATAATATTTCAACACTCATATCAAACACTCGTATGCAACAAATCATTCGTGAATTTAGAAACAAGAGCTGATTTGTACTCTCCCCCAAAATCAATAAAAACTTGGGAAAAAGGTGGGGTATGAAGCTCACCTTGGTTGTTATCCAGGTGGATTTGAAGAGTAATGAGGAAGTTTCCAACTCCAAAACTTTTGAGATTCTTAAATCTCTAGAGTATTCTCAGAATAATTTTTGTGTGTAAATATAATGAAATCTTAGAAAAATATTATGAAGAATCACTAGTAAAAAAGGATGAACACTTACTAAAATTCTGGAAATTTTCCTTGAAGGAATGAAGCTTGAGTCTTGAAGGAGTTTGAGAGAGTTCTTAGGAGTTTACTGGATGAGGAAGTGAGAAGTGAAATATGGGGGAAGGAGATTCACGTATTCTAAAAGGGAGGGATAAGGAGTGACTTGACATTTGCATGGAAAGCTAGTGGACAAAGAATTTTTCCTTATGGGTAATGTGTGTTTATTTGGGATTTGCATGGGAAATGAGGAATTAACATCACATCATAAAGTCAAACACCTTTTATTCTCTAAAAATCTCTTTAAATCTTGAGTATTATTTTATATAAATATGTTTAAAATAATTAATTCTGGCATAAATTAGTGGTTTAAGGGGTCTAGGATTGGGAAAATATGAGTTTGGAGGTATTCCCGAAGCCAAAATGCCTTAAAATGATGAAATGTTGCGAAATGGCCTAAATCCGAAGTCAAGAAGTGAGTTCCAGAGTCATTTTAAGAGTTCCGAACGTCTTTTGGAGTCATCCTCAATGTTTTCGAGTGAAGAATCAATGTCTGAGGTTCTCTACAAAATTTCGGAGTCAGATGCGAGGTTCCAAAACTACCTGCTCCCTTCCGGAGCATCGCCCTCTTGGTTCCTAAATTTCGGAGTCACATGCGAGTTCCAGAGTCAGACGCGTGCTCCATAGCGAAGCCAGCAGTCCGAACTGGCTAGAAATTTTGGAGTAGTGAGAGTGTCCGAAGCATGAAAAGTTCCGAAGTGACTAGCGCATTCCGGACCAGGAGGGTTCCGGGGTGAGAACCTTCTTGGTTCCTTAGAAGGGTTCTGGGCCAAGAGGGTTCCGGACCAAGAGGGTTCCTTTTGGGTGTTCCTCTTCTGATTTTGGGTTGTTTTCGACTAAGAAAGGTACATAAAGAGATTTAGGAGAGATTTCACATACTTGGAGAGATTTTGGGAGAGATTTCACATACTTAAAGAGATTTCGGAGAGATTTCACATACTTAGAGAGATTTGGGAGGGAGAGATATAGTGGGATAGATTGAGAGAGACTTTGTCGGGAGCCCTTTTTAATGTTTTTCTTCGTAGAGTAAGGACTTTAGACTTAGTTACATCCCATTTTGAGTGGTATACACCCCCGAAGGGTACTTCATAGTACTTTATAGAGTTGATATTTCTCTAAATCATATTAGGGTTTTAAATTTTTAACTTTTGGAACTTTCAAGTGTTACTTTGCATTAGGAATTACAGTTGTACATTAGTAAGAATAAAGAAATTCCTAACATATCACACTAGTTGAGTTGACCAAGTTGACTTGTTGACATTGACTTGAATTTGAATTGACCAGAAGCTTGCCGGTTGTCACATCCACACAGTTCAATGGTTCTGCGGCGTATCTCCCTTTGGTTTTCCATGAGGTCATTTCCGAAAGACCTTTGGTTTCATGAGAGTTATCAATTGGTCCTGTCCAGAAGAATTCATCGCAACCATCTGTATTATCGCCATCTACTAAGGATGTTAGTTCGGATGTTTGATTTTTGTTCATTCCGGTTTTTATGAAAACTTGATTAGAGACGGTTTGTACTTTCGAAAATATAGTAGCTTTTGCTTTTAAAACATCTGAACCCTTATTATCAACAATGCGAACATATTCAACTGAGTTTTTAGTAATCAAATTTATCTTTGGTGTATCCTCATTATGTATAAATGTCTAACAATCAATTTCATCCTCTACAGAAATCTCAATCATGTCACTTTTGTCAAATTCAAAAACATTTTCAGCATCAAAAGTGTTTTCCGAACTCAATTTTGTGCATAAAGAGTTAAATTTTTGCACAGTATCAGATTTAATATGTTATTTATCATTTTCGTCCAACATTTGTTTTAACATGATTTTATGTTCTTTGGACTGAATATATGCTTCAATTTTGTCAAGTCCAATTTTGTAAGATTCATAAACATCATCGGAGGACACAATGGATTCGCACTTGTATTACTCTACATCGATTTCATCCTCTTTCAGCTTGAGAAATGGTAAAATCATTTTGTGTATCTATTTCCCTATTTCACAGTCAAGATGGTAATGTTAAAATATAACCACTTTACAATCAAACAAAAAATATTTCTTTGTTTTAAAAGCGCTAAATTGTCTCTTTTCAAATAAATGACATAATCCATAGACCTAGTCAGCTCTAACTCCAACTTCTCTGTCCACATCCGTCTCACTTCACTCTTGTTTGTTATCTTGCTTATTTGATCAGTTACGTTAGAATTACTTAAACGTGTTCTTTTTAAGCTATCACTAAAACTAGAGACAATAAATTTCAAGTCATCTAATTCAGATTCGTAATGAGTGACTGGAATATTAAGAGACTAGAGAATAGATTGTACCCTACTAAAGACTCTCTCACATTTACTGACCTGTTTAAAACAGATCTTGCAGAAAAACAGTTATCAGAGTCCTAGCTACTATCAGTGGCATATCCTCTTTGCTCTGTGACATTATTGTGCATCATCAAGCATATTCCCTCGTACTCATGGACTCCATACTTCGCTAAGAAACATCCACCATGTATGGGCTTCTTAACTTCCTCGTCTTCCAAATTAGTTGACCAGACTTCAGTACATCCAAACTCATCATCATCCTCCTGCACAATCAAAGTAGGCTTTGCATTATCAGCACTCTTTGTCTTTTTAAGCTCCTTTATCCTTCGAAGATAGTAACCTTCATCGTATTCTTCATCCTTCTTCTCACTCATTCTTCTCAACATACACTCCTTGGCCAAATGATTCTTGCCTTAAAAATAGTTAAAATCATAGCCGGAATCTCCCATCAACTTCTTTTCTTTCTTCACCTTATTTTTTGAGAGTTGTTGAGGCTCTCATCCTTTGCTTTGTATAAACTACAGTTCCCTTGCCAAATCCTGTTTCTAAGGTGTCCAAAATTCGTTTTAGAAAACTTGTTGGGATTTGACACCATCAGAGTGTATTCTCCTTTCGTAAGCACACAATTTGAGAGATCAGACTCTGAGTCTTCTTATGCTTCTTTTTAACCTTCGTAACCAGGGCCAATGAAAGCATTCCAGACACAATCTTCCCTTCCTTGTTACTTTATCTTCGTGAGATCTAAGCATTCCCAACATCTTCGCCAAAGTGTAGCTCTTAAATTGTTCATGAGTTTTAATTGTTGATACAAGTGCCTTCCATTCAGGCCTTAATCCATTCATAAAAGTAACCCTTTGCTCAATCTTTTCACGCTTAAGATAAAGTTTAAGCATCCTACTCAAAATATGGTTAAATGGATTGAAGGTCCGATCAAGTGTTTCATCAGACTTCTGAGTGATCCAGATCTGCAACGCTTGAGTAAAGCTCTTTCAACCGATCCCATATCTCCTTCGCTGTATCACAAGAACTTACCAGATGAAACATGTCTAGAGGAAGAGCGAATTTTATTATTCTTATTTCCTTGTTACTGCTTAAAGGCATGTCTTTTTCATCTTGAGGAATACCCTTAACAAGAAGAGTGTTGTATTCGGTAGGACTTTTAATGATCATCCTTGTAGCAGTATGAGCGAACGTTTCATAGGTCATGTGTAACACTTGCTCCAAGTATTACTCATTTCTTAAAATTTTTAAGGATTTGGGCTAGAACTCGACGATTTGGGAGCTCCAACTCGTCATTTCGGAATTTCTTTGGCCACAGAGTTTAAGGATCCAACTCGACGAGTTAGGGAGCCCCAAAGATGAAACACTCATTTTCGGGCATTGAACCATATATAATGGATTTAAAGCCTCTTGTTTGGCCTCCCTACCAACCTCCCTATCCAGAAAAACCCTAGATTCATATTCCATTTTGAATCTTGAGTGTGGTGAGCTCATGAGGTCTGATTTTAGCCTCAGGGAAATACATACATAGTGTAAGATTCCAAGAGTCATGGGTAAACCCTAATCCATACACTTAGGTTATGATCCATATCTCATGTGGGCTAACTCTTCACGGATAGTTACATAAACTTATCCCATCACAGATCAATAGCCCAAACAATATATATGTCACTGATTTACATAATCAGTCCCCGTTAATTTAATTAGTCTGTTTTGATCACTAAATTAATTCCAAATTAATTCTTGATCAATACTAATTAAATAATATGATTTCACAACTAATACATTATACGAATTATCTATTAATAAATCATAAATAACCTCTTTCTAAAATATCCATCCTATCAGATTGTTTTGGTGAAGGCAACCCAAATGGATCATGCTACTCTCGGGTCAAGTACATAGCAGTTGTAGCTATGGTCTTAGACACCTGATCCAACAGACTAGGTATCATTACATGTTGAGAGATGATTTTTGTGAGTTTGTGAATTTTTCGGGGTGCAAGACACTGAATCAGATGGTGGAGAAGGTTCGGGAACCAGAGATTGAGTTTGAGCTCTGCATGAAGCGGAAGTCGGAGTAGGTTCAGGCAGTAGTAGGTCAGGCTAAGAATCCTAAGGCCTCCGATCCTCCTAGTAGGTCCAGCAGGGTCGTGGCTATTGTGCCAAGTGTGGTAAGCTGCATAGTGGAGCCTCCCGACCAGTGGGATCAGGATGTTATGTTTGTGGCCAATCAGGTCACATAAGCTGGGATTGCACCAAGATGGGTTTGATTTGTTTTCACTACAACAAGACTGATCATAAGAAGGCCTACTTTCCGAGGTTGGTTAAGTGAGGAGGATTTGTGACGGCGCCTATGCTCGCTACGATGAGGATTACAGATGGTCGCCCAATCAAGGCGGTGGCTTTTGCGCTGAAGAGTCGCGAATTTCAGCTGACTACTGAGGAGGCCCGAGAAGCGCCATACGTCGTGACTGATAAGTATGTGATTTCTTCTGGCTTGTTTATTTTATTGTTATGCTTATGTTATTTTGATTTTCTAAAGGGACCTTTTTGGTCAATGGTTTGTCAGCCCATGTTCTCTTTGATTCAGGGGCTACCTGATCGTGCGTATCCATTGTGCTCACCAAGAAGTTTTGGAATGCTCCAAGGACCTTGGATTCCCCACATGAAGTGGAGATTGTGGATAACCACGCCATGAGTGTTGTGATAGTTTATCGGAGGAGCGTTCTTAATGTGTTTAGGGAGAGGTTCCTTATTGATTTGGTTCTGATTCCTTTACATGGATTAAAGATGATCATTGGGATGGATTGGTTGGGGCCCAATGGGGCCATGATAGACTACGAGCGTCAACTGGTGAGAGTTTGAACCCCAAGAGGAGGAGAACTGACTCTTCATGTAGAGAGAGCCTCGCATGGGCCAACTCTCTATTCCTCTACGAGGGCTAGGAGGCTTCTTCAGCAGGGTTGTTCGGGATCCTTAGCTTATGTTTCCAACACGAGGGTTGAGGCCACACCAAATTTGAGCAGCATTTCGGTTGTCCGAGAGTTTCCCGACACATTTCCTGACAAGTTGCCAAGGTACCCCTGGAGAGGCAAGTGGAGTTTCATATTGATTTAGTGCATGGTGAGGCTCCAATATCCAAGGAACTGTATCATCTACCTCTGCCCAAGATGCATGAGTTGTCTATGCAGCTTCAAGATCTACTAGACCGAGGATTTATTTACACAAGCAGATCCCCATGGGGAGCACCGATTTTGTTCGTGAAAAAGAAGGATGTGTCACATAAGATGTGCATCGATTATCAGGAGCTAAACATGCTAAAGGTGAAGAACCATTATCTGCTTCTGAAGATTTATGATTTGTTCGAGCGGCTCTAGGGTGCATCTTGGTTTTCCAGGTTTAATCTTCGGTTGGGATATCACCATATGAGGATTAGGGATGAGGATATACCGAAGGCAGCCTTCTGAACTCGTTATGGACGCTATGAGTTCGTGGTGATTCCATTCGGGCTCATCAATGCTCCAGCAGCATTCATGGATCTCATGAATCGGGTTTGTAGACCGATGCTGGATCAGTATGAGATCGTCTTCATTAATGATATTTTGTTCTAATCTAAGACCAAGGAGCAGCACGAGCAACATTTGAGGGAGGTATTAGAGACCTTGAGGATGGAGAGGCTATATCCCAAATTCTCCAACTATGATTTTTGGTTGTGTCAGGTGAAGTTTTTAGGGCACATCATCAATTAGGAGGGTATTTTGGTTGATCCGGCCAAAATCGAGGCGGTAATGCATTCGGAGGTATTGTCCTAAATCATTCTCCGAGATATAGAGTCTCTTGGGACTAGTGGGGTACTATTGAAGAATTATTCAGGATTTCTCCAAGATCACCGTACCCTTGACCTGATTGGCCAAGAAAAGCGTGACCATTCAGTAGGGTCCAGATCAGCAGTCAGCACTCGAGACCTTGAGGCAGAAATTATGTGAGGCCTTGATTTTAGCACTACCCAATGGATTGGACGACTTTATAGTGTATTGTGACGCTTCTATTTTGGTATTAGGAGTAGTTCTGATACAGAGGGGCATGTGATTGCTTATACCGAGACAACTGAAGCCTCATGAGGTGAATTACCCCACTCATGACCTAGAGTTAGGGGCGGTGGTATTTGCCTTCAAGAGTTGGAGACATTACTTGTATTGGGGCCGATGCACCATTTTCATTGATCATAAGAGTTTGAAGTATTTGATGGATCAATAGAATTTGAACATGTGTTAGCGGAGATGGCTCGATGTAGTAAAAGATTATGATTGCAAGATTTTGTACCATCCTTGGAAGGCTAGTGTGGTGGCCGATGCCTTGAGCCGTAAGGCATCGATTGCTCCGATCCGAGATGGTTTCCTGAGGGTGACGGTGATTTCACCTCTATTGGATATGATCAAGGAGGCTCAAGTTAAAGGACTACAGAAGGAGAACTTGAAGGTTGAGTGAATTCGGCGCAGATTCCACATTTTGTTTGAGACGGTTGGGGTCTATGGACCTAGTGTGGTAGAGTTTGGGTACCGGCTTCCAGGGGTGTCAGGCAAAAAATCTTGGAGGAGGCACATAAATCCATGTTTTCTAACCATCTAGGGGCCGCAAATATGTATCAAGACTTGAGATTGAGTTATTAATGGACCTGCATGAAGCACGAGATTGCATGGTTTGTTGAGCGGTGTTTGACTAGCAGGGAGGTTAGATCCAAGCATCAGAGGCCCTATGGCAAGATGCATCCGCTACCTATTCCCATGTGGAAATGTGAACAGATTTCTATGGATTTTATCACGAAGTTACCTAGGAAGGCTCGAGGTGTGGACTCCATCTGGGTTATTATGGACAGGTGGACCAAGAGTGCTCCTTTTATTCCGATCTCTAAGAGTGTTTCCGCTGAGAGGTTAGTAGATATTTATATGCGGGAAGTAGTGGTTAGACACGGGGTGCCAGTGTCTGTAGTTTCGAACATTAATTTTTGTTTCACCTCCAGGTTTTGAAAGAAGTTCAATGAGGAGTTGTGAACTCAGTTACATTTTATCAATGCTCATCACCCCCAGACTAATGGTCAGAGTAAGCGGACGATTCAGACGCTAGAGGATATGCTTCTAGCATTTGTATCGGATTTTGGAGGGAGTTGGGATACTTACCTTCCACTAGCATAGTTCTCATACAAGAATAGTTATCATGTTAGATTTGACCGACCCCTGTTTGAGGCGCTTTATGGTCGGATATGTAGGACTCCAATTTGGTGGGGGGCGGGGGGGGGGGGGGGGGGGGGGGTCGGACATCGAGTTATGTGGAGTACTGAAGTTGTACTTATGATGACCAAGTTGATTCATCAAGTTCATGACCGGCTTCATACAACGCAGATCTGGAAAAAGAAGCATGCGGATAGGCACATATCAAACCTAGAATTTCAGGTCGGGGATATGGTACTCCTGAAGGTGTCACCCTCGAAAGGTGTTATCTGTTTCAGGAGGTGGGGTAAGTTGGGCCCCAATTTTATTAGCCCGTTCCGAATTATCGCCCGGGTGGGCAAGGTTGCGTATCAGTTGGACTTGCATGAGCGGCTAGTGCAAATCCGTAGTACATTTCACGTTTCGTAGTTGCGGAAGTGTGAGGTTGATAAGTTGATGGTTGTATCGCATGATGATATTCATATTAACAAGAGCCTGAATTATGTGGAAAAGACCATTGTGATTCTAGACAGAGAAAGGAAAGCCCTCCGGAACAAGGAAGTGAAGTTAGTAAAGGTGCAATGGCAGCACCGAAGAGGCTCTGAATGGACCTAGGAGCCAGAGAACGAGATGAGGAAGCATTATCCGGACCTTTTTGCATCAACAGACTTCAAGGATGAAGTCTGGTTCAACTGGGAGAGATTTGTAACGATTGATCCAGGTATTATTCATTTCTTAACATTTTTAAGCATTTGGGCTGGAACTCGACGAGTTGGGGAGCTTTGACTCATCGTGTAGGAATTTATTTCGGCGTGGAGTTTAAGGATCCAACTCGACAAGTTAGGGAGCCCCAACTCGATGAGTTAACAGCCAAATATGAAACCCTAATTTACGGGTGTTGCACCCTATATAAAGGACTTAAACCCTTTTGGATGGCCTCCCTCCCAGCCTTCCTGTCCAGAGAAACCCTAGTTTGTATTGCATCTTGCATCTTGAGTGTGGTAATCTTAAAGAGTGGTTTTTTCTGATTCTTGAAAGAAGATTTAAGGTAGGAAGCATCCAGCTTGAAGGAGGGGTTATAGATCCAGAAACTCTTCTTTAAAGGCAGCATTTTTGAGGTATAAAGTCGTCACCTTGTCACGTATTCATCTAGATCTCCTTATTTGAATTTTAAGCATGATTTTGGGGTTTTGGTTCAGTTGTCCAAAAGATGTGGATTCCAGGGGTTGTCAAACTAGATCCGACACCTTCATGATCTCTTGAAGCTTAAAGTTGCAAACTTTATTGGTCCCTATGTCCCATACAAGCAATACGTCAATTATGAAGTCATAAGTGAGCCTTAGAGGGCATTTCTAGCATGAATGGACGTGAAGTTGGAAACTTAATGTGTTTTGCCTACACTGGGACATCAGATCTGTGTTTTAGGACGTTGATATGGGAGTTTTAGGGCTTAATGGGTCAAGACCCTCTTTAAAGAACCTAGGGTTTGATTTTGATACCTTTTTGGATCGTTCTTATGGGTAAAGTTGGAAACTTCACCATTTTAGAAATCATTTTGGAAGAGATCTGAGATTTGGGGCCCTTGAATCTGTTGGAAACAACTTAATGTATTGAGAGTTTGGATTCATGGCTAACTCGGCGAGTTCATTAGTGAACTCGACGAGTTGATGGGATTTTTCACGATCTGATCAGACATTAGGGAATCTCGACAAGTTAAACAAACAACTTGGCGAATTGGGTCAACTCAGGACGTTGACTTTGACCTTTGACCTTGGTTTTTGACCAAGTTTGACCTTTATGCTTTTTGGGGCATGTTAAGTTGCAATTAAGGAATTTTTTTTATGTTTTAGTGTCATGTAGATCGGATATTGGAACCTCGATGTATTCAGCTTCTGTGCAAGTATTGAGGTAAGCCTTCTCATCATATCATGGGTCGAAGGTACCAAGGTCGGTCTATTATATGAGATGATATGTTTGTATGGGAATTAGTATGTTATTTGATTTATCTATGGGCTTATGTGAAGACCATGGGGGGAGCCCGTGGCATGAGGATATAAGACCATGGGGACCATGGCATTCCATTGAAGACCATGGAAGGAGTCCATGGTAATTTGTATGTATATGTATGAGCATGAGATTATGTGATTATCTGATTTGTGTGATTGAGAAACTCAATAAGCTTGTGCTTACAGTTTGTTTGTATGTTTCAGGTACTTCTATTAATAAGAGCAAGGGCCCGATTTGATGACAAGGCATGCATTCTCCGGTGTTTTCACATTTAGCTCTTTGTACTATGAATTTACAAAATAACATGGATATATATTGGGATTTTTATATATTTACTATGGTTGAGGTTATGAAAATAAAAGTTCAAAAATTTTATGAAAATTCGGCTGTTACATCATGGCTTCCCATATTAAAGTACCATGATCTTCAAGACCAATTGCGTAGTCTTCGAAGTGCAGTATCCATACTTCATAATCTTGCGGAAAAAGGATTAGGATTCTGGTAGTAGATTCGATGATGCTGGAAAGATTGAAGGAACGAGTATGAGGATCTTCTAGTTGTATTATGTCAATTCACAAAAACTTTTTAGAATCATATGTGTAAAACAATAACCGAGTCTAGGGAAGATAAGGACCCAGATCCAACGTCTACAATCGATGAAAACGATGAAGACGACAAAAACAGATCCACCAAAAACTGAAAAACCCTAATAACACTCGACAAAAGAATTGCATATGAGTTATACAATCTCCCGCTCTGATACCAATTATTGAAATAATAAATAATAAATCGATAGATTCAGAATAGTAAAGTGAATCAAAACAATAAGAACAATGATCGAAGTTGTGCTGAATGATTAATAATCAATGGCTTAGAAGAGTTCGAATGGAACTTTTCTGTAAAGACAATGTTAGGAATCACATCAATGACTAACCCTAATACAATACATGCATGCAATATTTATATCCTTAACCATGTAGCATAAATGCGAATGGACATGCCCAATCTGTTAAATAAAGGCTAAATACATACATAGTAAATTTGATACAACACATTAAATAACCAACAATAACATTTTGGTAATGAGATGACACTAAGTCTACTTTTAGTTGAATGATTATGGAATTACTATTCTGGTAGGAGTAGATCTAGCACTTATCCTTGGATATTAGAAGTTCGGATGTCGGAGTTTTGTTGCTTAATTTTCCTATTGTGACCTCGAGTCTACATAAATTTAGATTTGAGATATCACTTCTTCGGGGTTGGCATGTATAGGCAATCTGATTAGGATTCTGGTAGTACTTTGGATGAATTTTGAATTTTACTCTGAGTTAGGATAGTTGCACATTGGTGGGATTTGTTCAGTGCTATTTAAGGTTGGGATCTTGTTTTGGTTGTTAGGAGAATAATTATGTTCACGGTTTAAATGCGTCAATTAGTTGGACCTGATTGTATTTCACCCTTGGAGTAAGGTTGTAATTCAAAAGGAACACAGTTGACCTGAGGAGCACTATATGTTTGTAACATCCCGAGTTCAGGGGTGCAAAGTTCAGCGATCAAAGTGAAAATGTGAATGGTCAACTCGGCGAGTTGGTGTTGTGTGGAGAAAACCCTAATCCCAGGGATTTAGCCCTATATAAAGAACATAATACCCTCTCCCCAGCCTCTTTGCTCTCCCTTGAAGTCCAAAAACCCTAATATTCGTTGTGAGAGAATTAGAGAACATTTCGATCTTGAACGGGTGTTTGTTGAAGATATCTTTGAAGATTAAGAGGCTTGGAGCAAGCGGCTTTTCAAGGTTTTGACTTATTCTTCTATTGGAGCCTTCTTTTGAGGTAATGATTCATTGCTTGAGCTGTTATCCATCTAGATCTATCATTTGTGGGATTTTTGGGTGTATATCTAGTGCTATCTTGAGTTTGAAGGTTAGATATGAGGTTGCTACCTCAAATCTAGAGTATTGATGATCCAAAAGAGCATAAAGTCCCTGTTCAAGAGCTGTTGATGAAGTCTTTTAGCCCCAAACCTTAGCCTAAGAGTGTATTATGCTTAGATCTCCTTGGATTCACGTAAAGTTTGCCACTTTACGTGATGGATGGCTTGTATAAGAGTAGATATATGGATTGGAGACCCTGCATGGCTTGGAAAGCCTCTGTATGGGTTAAGAGCTAGTGGTACTCGGCGAGTCACATAGGTGCACTCGGTGAGTTGAATGAAGATAGATAGAAACTCGGTGAGTTAAAAGAACAACTTGGCGAGTTGGTTGAAGATAGCCATGGACTCGGCGAGTCTGTTCTTAGACTCGGCGAGTCTAGTCTTGAGGTCCTAACCTTTTCTGGTTAAGCTGAGAATCGGTGAGTCAAGGGATGACTCAGTGAGTTGAGTACGGTTTGACTCAGAGTGGTGGGACTCGGCGAGTTGAGTCATGTTTTAGGAGTTTCAGAGCATGGGTACTCGACGAGTTAGCGGGTTGACTCGGTGAGTAGAGTCAGTCAGAAAAGTGGATTTGACTGAGGACTTTTGACATTGACCAAGAGTTGACCAGTTGATTTCCAGGGGTATTTTGGTTGTTATTGGTGTTTATTGGTTTCGGTGATTCAATGGTGGAGTTCATGTCGGTGGTCGGAGCAGCGTGATCTTGTTCTTCAGTCGGAAGTAGCAGGTGAGTCGTCTCACTATACTTCACCTAGACTGGTAATAGAGTTATGTGATAGAGTTATTGTATGCTATCTATGCAATGTGTGGCACTGCATTATTTATATGTGATTTATGTTGTGTGTATCTCAGAGTTAGGATCGGAAGGTCCACAGAGCTAGGACCAGAGGGTCCACATAGTTAGGTTTAGAGTTATGTGCCAGTGTAATTGTATGTTATTTATTTTCTGAGATTTATTGTGATACGTGATATGCATGATTCTGAATTATCAGAGTTAGGACCTTTGGGTCCATAGAGTTAGGACTAGAGGGTCCACAGGGAGTTGGGACTGGAGGGTCCCACTGAGACACACAGAGTTAGGGCCCAAGGGCCCACAGAGTTATAGCCTTGAGTGGCTAATATGTGTTAAAGTGGTATTTTGGGGAACTCACTAAGCTTTGTGCTTACAGTGTTTTGTGTTATGTGTTTCAGGTTTCTCAGGTTCACGGGAAGGCACCGACTCGATTGTACACATCAGGGGAAGCGTTTGTTTTGAAGATCCTTGTTTATTAATTGATTGAACAAAAGAGTTATGTATTGCAACTTAAACAAATGGGATTTTTATGAAAAGTGTTAAAGAGATAAACTATTTTAATTTTCAAAAATTTGTTTGAAAAATTACGGTGTTACAAGTTGGTATCAGAGCCTTGGTTTAAGGGATTCGGATGCACCTTCGGGTAAATCTGGACTCAAACTGGGGAAGTAAGAAAAGTTTTCAATAAATGACTTTCTAAAAGATGAATAAGAGTTCAAAGAGAAAGCAAGAGAGAGTAGTGTGTACAATCAGCCAGAGCCCGAACGGTGATTTCCGAAAATACCCTTACTTTTGTGTTACGAGATATTTATGATACATTTTATAAGATATTATGCATGCTAGAGACAGGCTAGGTATTTCATATCTTAGGACTAGAGTGGCCTGATTTGTGATGCCTTAGCCTAGGAGTTACTATTATATGTGATGTGCTTTTGAGTATGAGTGACAGTATTCAGTTGGAATCCTTTTAGGTGATTTGAGTAGAGGAGTAATCTAGGAGAGACGCCTAAATGAGTATTGTGGTGTTTATCAAAGAATAGTGAGAACCCGTGTGGGGCAGAGTTGCAGAGTTCGGTGGTACCTTGAGAATGAGCAGAGAAAGCGGAGTTATCATCTAGAGTGATCTCTATGTATTCTGCGACGCCCGAATGCTGCTTGCTTCGTGATTTGTGGAACTCTTGATGATGGGAGTCAGCTACCAAGTGAATATGATGATATTCAGGAGGTAGATGACTGGCATCATTAGGAGATCTTCAGCAACTGATGGCGAAGAAGTGGGGGTGACCTTAGTTGGAGGAGTAGAGCATTTCGCTGAGGAGCGAGCACGCGTGGCAGAATTAGTAAACGAGAAGGTTGAGCAGCTATTTAGGAGCTCTGGAATGGTCCGTGTGGAAAGTATGGGTAGATGTGGAATGTAGTATGGGTCCGTACTACCGAAAGCAGATTGAGGGGTAGATGTCATGGTTCGAGTACCATACATCGTAGCAGATTGAGGAGTGATGTCATGGCTCGAGTGCCATACATCATAGCAGATTGAGGAGTGATGTCATGGTTCGAGTACCATACATTGTAGCAGACTAAGAAGAGATGTCAGGGGCTGAGTACCATGGTTCTTAGCAAATGATGCTTGTGATTCTCCGGTTGTCTGATTAGGATTGATTGTTGGAGTTTGGACGCGATGGGGTTTTAGGCCTAAGGGCCATGAGTGAGTCCGAAGAGGCATAGAGGTCAGGATCATTTCAGAGTATTATTGGTAAGATGTCAGATGTACTCGCAAGACTCAGGGATTTGTAGAGAAAGGATTTATGGGGGATTGCGGCCTGAGTGAGTGATCAGTCAATGGAGGAGATGTTACCTTCTGTGACCTGATGGGTGCTATTTATGTTTCTGTGGGAAACAGGAGAAATGTGAGCTTTCGGTTTTGGGGTTTAGGAGTAAAACGCTGCAGATTGGCATTTATGATGATTTTCCACCAAAGTATCAGGAAGCATGTCTTCCGCGAGGTAAAGATATATCATGAGCATGTAGTCGGTTGGGACTAAGGTGGTCAAGGACCACGTTGCACCCTATTTGAGTATAGTAGGGCGTGTGGTAGCGGTATCAGTGGTCAATCCAGATGAGTATACCAGGGCAGCTGCTCTTCTGTATATGATGGATATTGAGTATGGGAGTGGAGTCCCTGTTCTTGTGATGATTCAGGTGTTGGAACTTGGGTTGAGAAGTCGAGGTTGAGGAGTACGATGATTTATTGTTTCAGTCTAAGAGTCGGTGATATTACTGGACAATTGAGATGTTCGGTATTGGGATGGTATGAGACTTTGAACGACTAGAGTCAGTCGTGATGAGAAGTTCCTAAGGAGATTATCGAGCATTGTGTAGCACCTTCCAAGTGCAGGTGCGATATTGCTAGTGGAAGCAGTCTGTGGGATGGTATGTGCATCAATTGGTGATGGTTTGAACCCTAAGTGGTGGAAAACCAAGTATGTTATTGAGGGAACCAGATATTTGTGCAAGAGAGGTTAGGGGGTTGGATACAGAAATCTACAGCTCAAATTCATGAGGCCAGGGTCATTGATGATCAAGGAAAGGAGTAGAGCGAGATAATGCATGTGGTATGTGTCTGAGAAAGGATGGGTGTCTCCTCGGCAGTTGGTAAACGGTCAATCATCTGGTGGTGGCCAGGGCCATTTCAAAGGGAAGACTCGTAATGATGGTATGGACGGTTGAGAACTTCTAGATAGAAGATTATCGAGCAGTTAATCATCGGGTCGGAATGTGTATTCTTGCTTGGATTGAGCAGTAAGGGAAAAGGGCTTCGGAGGATCACCAGTGTGTTTTGAAGCGTTAGTGCTTTCTTTGTATTCCAATTGAGTGTTTGGATACACTGAAGTTGCGTATTGGGTAAAAAGGAGAATTATTTATGGAGATCAGAGGGAACGAATTGTTGTATCTGTATGGTGCTGGGAGTAGGAGATCAATGGTTGAGGCAGGACATCGTGATGTCCTGTAATGGTGTTTTGTGGTGACTGGGAATAATGTCCCGATCTCAGAGTTATTTAGAATCTTAAGTTTGAGACGACCAGTGGTGAATTATGTATTTTCGGTTCCAGTGGGAGCCCTTCGGGTATTAACATCAAGAAGGATTATTTAAGAAAGGGGATCTCCGCAGAGGTAAGTATTTTTGTTCTAACGGTTGCCGCCCGATTCTGTGATGCATATGTGGGACAAGTGTGCATAGCTATCTATGATAGTCTACAAAGCATGAGTTAGTTGACGTAGTGTGTCGTTAGGATGAGAATGAGAGTATGGGGTGAAGCTACGGGGAGCCATAGTATTCACTAGTCAGAGGGTGTTGTGATGCTACGTGGAGCTGTAGTCCTCACAAGTCAGAGAGAGAGAGAGTCGTGGTACTATGTGGAGCCGTAGTACTCACTAGTCAGTTGGTGTTGTGGTGCTACGGGGAGCCGTAGTACTCACTAGTCAGAGGCTGTCGTGTTATTGCGGGGAGCCGTAATACTCACTAGATGGCAAGAGAGTGTGAGGTTGGAGTGTTCTCCAATCAGGGTATGATGCAGAAGAGTTTTAGGCTTGAGTAGCCTTAGTATAGAGTTTTTGGAGCCTAGTGGTTGAACCAAGGGTGGAACTGGAGGTCAGAGTTGATACGATCCTCGGTTGGATTGTATTTTTCATATGAGGAAAAGAGAATTTTGTGACTTGTGAGTCACTGGGCTGCGATAATGGTCACGGAGAGGAAGCTAGTGAGATATTTTGGATCATGTTATAGGTGATCTTTGGAGGTTCAGCTGTGGAGTCAGAAGCTGACCTGGTGCTTAGTATTGAAGTGGGATATGAGAAATGAGCTAGAGTTTATCATGGTGATGTATGAGGATACTTCAAAGCGAGCAGACGATTCAGACGCTCGAAGACATGCTTCGGGCATGTGTATTAGATTTCGGAGGGATTTGGGACACGTATATACGCTTGGTTGATTTTTCCTATACAACAACCATCATTCAAGCATTGGTATGCCACCCTTTAAGTTGTTGTATATGAGGAGGTGTCGGATCCCCATTTACTGGGAAGAGGTGGGGCATGGACCCGAAAGTCCTTGTGAGCAGATTCAGAGCATGTGCGATACATGGAGTAGCGGTTACTCTACTAGGGATAGTGTAGAGTGGGGTGTGAGCACCGTGACACTCATCTGAAGTGGCAAGGTTGACAAGTAGATTTCCTTGGGTAAGGAAAAAGAAAGGTATGTAACTCTGGGAGAATTGTTGATTCACGGAAGTGAAAGCCGTAGTCAGGATGGATGATTAAGAGTATGGTGGTTGAACATTGTGTCTGTGCCAATGGTATGGAAGCGCATCCGGGTTGGATGTCTGTTGAGGTTGTGGAAGAATCTCTGGTGGTTTAGGATCAGAGGAGTTCGGAAGAAATGCAAGAATAGAGCCTTGGATTTAAGTATGGTTGTGATTAGGAGGTTATGTATATAGTGGTAATTCATACTGGGGACGTCAGATGGTATCGTCAGTATGTCGGGTTTTTCCAACCTGAGGATGTAGACCAGGCTCAACATGTGTATACGATTACAGAGGAGAGCTCAGGAGAGTTGTTCAGGATCTGTAGGATGGTTCATCCTGTCAGCACGAAAAGAAAAGAGTTGGATTCGGATTGAAAGCGGGATGAGTCCCAGAAGTGAATTCGATAAAGGTTATGCTAATCAAGGAAAGGGATAGCAGTTTGGTATCGGGTTAGAACCCGGTGGTCCGGGGTGATGTCTAGCTATGCAAGGGTCAAGCGATTGTTGTGATTTGGAGCGAGTGAAGTATCACGGAGTGATACTCGGTTGATAAGTGTGGGTATCAAAGGATGAGACAGTGGTCTAGGCATCGCAGGGGAAGAGTTAGGTTTTGGGTTTCGGTGTTAGTGTTTTAAGGAACCTGGTTTGGTTAATGCCAGGTGGTGAATTACAAGAGTAGTTTCTAGAGTTGTGTTGCCGCAGGCTTTGAGAACGAAGCCTAATTTAAGTAGAGGAGAATTGTAACATTCCGAGTTTAGGGGTGCAAATTTTAGGGTTAAAAGTGAAAATGTGAATGGTCAACTCGGCAAGTCCATGGGGAGACTCGGCGAGTAGGGTCGTGATTCTGGTCGCATGTTTAGTGGCTAACTCGGCGAGTCGGTGGCTGGACTCGGTGAGTTGGTACTGTGTGGAGAAAACCCTAATCCCATGGATTTGGCCCTATATAAAGAACATAATACCCTCTCCCCAACCTCTTTGCTCTCCCTTGAAGTCCAGAAACCCTAATATTTGTTGTGAGAGAATTAGAGAGCATTTGGATCTTAAACGGGTGTTTTTTGAAGAGATCTTTGAAGATTAAGAGGCTTGGAGCAAGGGGCTTTTCAATGTTTTGACTTATTCTTCTGTTGGAGCCTTCTTTTGAGGTAATGATTCGTTGTTTGAGCTGTTATCCATCTAGATCTATCATTTGTGGGATTTTTGGGTGTATATCTAGTGTTATCTTGAGTTTGGAGGTTAGATCTGAGGTTGCTACCTCAGATCTAGACTATTGATGATCGAAAAGAGCATAAAGTCCCTGTTCAAGAGTTGTTGATGAAGTCTTTTAGCCCCAAAACCTTAGCCTAAGAGTGTATTATGCTTAGATCTCCTTGGATTCACGTAAAGTTTGCCACTTTATGTGATGGATGGCTTGTATAAGAGTAGATCTATGGATTGGAGACCCTGCATGGCTTGGAAAGCCTCTGTATGGGTTAAGAGCTAGTGGTACTCAGCGAGTCACATAGGTGCTCTCGGCGAGTTGCATGAAGATAGGCAGAAACTCGGTGAGTTAAAAGAACAACTCGGCGAGTTGGTTGAAGATAGCTATGGATTCGGCGAGTCTGTTCTTGGACTCGGCAAGTCTAGTCTTGAGGTCCTAACCTTTTCTGGATAAGCTGAGAATCGGTGAGTCAAGGGATGACTCAGTGAGTTGAGTACGGTTTGACTCAGAGTTGTGGGACTCAGCGAGTCTTGGGGCGACTCAACGAGTTGAGTCGTGTTATGGGAGTTTCATAGCATGAGGACTCGATGAGTCAGCGGGTTGACTCGGCGAGTAGAGTCAGTCAGGAGGGTAGCTTTGACTGAGGACTTTAACTTTGACCAAGAGTTGACCAGTTGACTTCCGGGGGTATTTTGGTTGTTATTGGTATTTATTGGTTTCGGTGATTCAGTGGTGGAGTTCGTGTCGGTGGTCGGAGCAGCGTGATCTTGTTCTTCAGTCGGTAGTAGCAGGTGAGTCTTCTCACTATACTTTACCTAGAGTGGTATTAGAGTTATGTAATAGAGTTATTGTATGATATCTATGCGATGTGAGACATTGCATTATTTTTATGTGATTTATGTTGTATGTATATCAGAGTTAGGACGGATGGTCCATAGAGCTAGGACCAGAGGGTCCACAGAGTTAGGTTTAGAGTTATGTGCCAGTGTAATTGTAAGTTATTTATTTTCTGAGATTTATTGTGATATGTGATATGCATGATTCTGAGTTATCAGAGTTAGGACCTTTGGGTCCATAGAGTTAGGACCAGAGGTCCACAGGGAGTTGGGACTAGAGGGTGCCACTGAGACACACATATTTAGGGCCCAAGGGCCTGTAAAGTTATAGCCTTGAGTGGCTAATATGTGTTAAAGTGGTATTTTGGGGAACTCACTCAGCTTCGTGCTTACAGTGTTTTGTGTTATGTGTTTCAGGTTTCTCAGGTTCACGTGACGACACCCGCTCGATTGTACACACCAGGGGAAGCATTTGTTTTGAAGATCCTGGTTTATTAATTATTTGAACAAAAGAGTTATGTATTTCAACTTAAACAAATGGGATTTTTATGAAAAGTGTTAAAGATAAAAACTATTTTAATTTTCAAAAATTTGTTTGAAAAATTACGGTGTTACAATGTTCATATGGGGAATGTGAAATCTCGATAGTACAACCAGTTTTGTTATCCTCTTGGGCATAGTTCTCTTCTAATTTATTGTTTTCGAGATGGAACAGGCATGTCACTACTTTCTAGTCTCATGTAATACTGTTTCGTTTGATGGTGTGTCAGTAGTAGTTTATAATATGGTGGGGTTTGCATGTTATTGAGTTGTATGGCTCATGTTATGTTTGGCAAGTGTCAAGTGGAATGTTGACTGGGTTTCTATAGGTTGGTGGCATGATATTTGTGTGATTATACGCCTACTGAGGTGTGGGTCATGAGTCTTCATGCCCATGGTAGGATGATGTCAAGGACGGACTATAACTGTGGGCTTCTCATTCCAATGGTTGAATAGTGTCACATCATATCGTGAATCATCGTGGATTTAACTTATATGAGTTGGAATCGACAGTTATGTAGTGGAGACCCGTATGTTGATTCGTTAGTTGTTTGGCATAGTTAGGTGTTTGAGAAGTATAGTATTGGCATTGATGGCATAATGGTCGATAGGTTTGTGGAAGGAATTTCTAAGAGGTGACTTGTTGGAATAGTCACAATTGTTTACCGATATTTCCTTATTGACTTCCTTCTTAGTGGGTCCTAGCTCGATTTTATGAGAATGATTACATGAGTTAAGTTACATGTGATGGAGTTCTTTGTAAGTATCTTAGATGAATTAATAGACGGTTGTACGCCTGTACTAGTGTGGGAGTTTGGATGACATACAAAATTTTATGTTAGATTGACCAATGTTTTCCCAGTGGGAGCAATGGACCAGTGATGACTTATCAGAAAGTCAAGTGTGTCTCTGAGGCTTTGTGGTCATAGTTTCCAGAATGGATGATCATCAAGCTTGACGAATGGATGATCATCAAGCTTAGGTATGGACTCTGGAGTTTAGATTAATAAGTTCTCGGTCTCGTAAAATGCAGTGATTAAGTTGGTTTGTAGTGGAAACTATGAGAGTTTCCCAGTTTAAGAGGGTTTCTCTTAGACTTGGGTCTTACAGTTGGGAAGAGTGTCGTTTGTTAAAGATTTATGCTTTTGATGTGTGTGAAACCAACTAGTTTTAATCCTACTTTTTAAATATAAATTTAACACACAAAAGGAAATGTACCTGTCAATTAGTGGTATAATTAAGCATGCAGTGTATCGAACACAGGGACTGGAGAATTAAACTAACTACTAGAATGATCTAAAAAGAAAATAATAAAAGGAAGGGTTTTCTCTAGTTTTGCAAGACTAGAAACCTAAGCAATTAACTAAAACTTAAACTACCAAATAAGCAAGCAAAGATCAACTATATTCAATAATAAAGAAGACTTCTGCTTAGGTTTGAATCCTTTATTCCTATGGTTGATTTTATGGCAAGTGCAGTGGATTAACTTTTCATTGGCTACCGATTAGTGTGATTAGGTTCACGTTCGATATTACTAATCCTTAGAAAATAAATCAATTCAAACAGTGGCAAGTTGGTTAAATTAACAGATTTTCTAGTTTATTGATTCGGGCTAAGTAAGACTTGTAGTGATTAATTAAATTGGTCGTTCAATTAACCTCATGCTGATGGTTCGTCACACAAGCTCACACATTAACTTACCTATTCTCTATTAACCCTAGTTTCACGTTCGCTCTTCCTAGGCATATAACAATCTTTTCACATAAATCATATGAGATTAGCAATTAAGAGATGGCCATACAACTTAATATAAAGGTTAATTAACAGAATAATAGTTGTAGTTAACACATAATGTTCTTTAACAAGCTTAACAAAACATAATCACCAAATTAAAGCAATCCAACCATAAAATCATACCATAATCATAAATTCATCTATCCTAAATAGAAGATAATAGTTCTAGCTCATGATTACAGTAAAAGTAAGATCAAAACGAAATCAAGTAGCTCAAACATAGTTCAACATAAAGAATAAGTAAGAATAGACTTGAATTTTCCTTGATTTTTCTCATAGTTGGATCTAGGGTTGATTCTCTGACTTCCAATGCCTTAGCAGGTCTTCTAATCGCATCTTTTCTCCATGGGTTTCTCTAAAAAGTCCGAAATCGAACTGAAAGACTCTTTTTATAGATTAGGGCGACTCGTTAAGTCCCTCATTAAATCCCCATGTACGGAATGGAAAGGACTCTTTTGCTTCGAGAATGTTCGTGGGAACTCGTCGAGTCTATGGTCAACTCGCCGAGTCCTTCTTGGTTTTTGGCTCTTTTCTTCTTTCTTTGATTCCCAAGCTCCCAATAGCTTCTCCTGCTTCCTTTTGCTTCCGAGCACTTCTTTTGAACTGAAAATATAATTTAAACGTAATTAAGCATCTTTTGTTCCATGTTTGCAATAAATTAGCCAAAAAGTATTAATATTCTATATAAAATATAAGACTAAATTTGCACATAATAGCTTTCAAGTTGTTAGATTGTTTCTTAACAGCTCCGGAAGGATTCCGAATGGACTTAGTAACCCAGGGAGGAAATGAGAGAGATTTACCCTAAGTTATATGTAACAACAGATTTCGAGGATGAAATTTAATTAAAGTAAGGGATAGTTGTTACACCTGAATTTCTGGTATGGTTCTTCCAAATTAAATTTCATTAAATATAAGTTTTTGGATTTTTGCTTGGCCATGACGTGGGGATGGAATGACCATGATGTGGCAGCCCGGTTCAGTATGCTTGCATCCGCGAACTACCACCACATGGAAAGGCTTTGGCTACGATGTGGTAGCGGATGGGGTTTAGAACCCTAGATTTCGGGATTAGTGTCCTATTTAATGGCACTAACTCCTAAGGTTACCTCATTTGGCAGTCTCCATCCTCTGAAATCGATCCCCGCCCTAACCATATCCAATTTGTGTTTGTTTTAATGTGTGAAACTATCTTTGTGAAGCTTGAAGGAAGAAGGAGTCCATCTTGTGTTCTAAAAGTTTCGTAATAGCTTTAGCTCCAACATCTTCATCTAATTTTAGGCCTTGTGGAGGTATAGTCAACCTTGCTCCTTGCATCTTTAGATCTTGTGCTATTTAATTTTATGAGCATTTTGGTCCCAATCTTCTTATCCTTGGAGTTTGAGTGAACTCCAGAGAACTTGAGTTCCTTATTTAGCTTCTAGATTGTAGTGTTGGTTGGAAAGTGGTCTTACGTAACTTAGTTTGGCGTCGATGAATTTGATGCAACCATTAACAACTTAGATCTAGATATCATTACTTATTCAAATGTCTTAATGGATAAAGTTGGAAACTTTAACCATCAATAACCTAAGGAGGTCCAAATCTGAGCTTTGGAGCACTTGGCGAAAATGGTTAAGGGCTTAATCCATTAAGTTATCCCTGTATAGTTCCCATGACGTGGTGGCATGCTTGTCACGACGTGGTGGTTGGATTAGTCTCGACTGGTTTGTCAAGAAGTTTCCATGACGTTGCTAATGGGTGGCCACGACGTGGAGGTCGGTTAGGGTTGACATTGACCGTTGATTTTTTTGCCCTGGTTGACTTTTGGTCAAAAGGATAGTTTAGAGTATAGAGTAAGGTTTAACCTTGAATATTTTGATAGGTGGATTGTAGCACCAATTGTTGGCCAGTTCGAGCTGTAGTTGACCCAATTTGAGTGTGATGTGAGTTTTCTTACTATACTATGTATCAAGCTAGATTGTTTTATGACTCTTGCTTGTATGTTGGGCAGGGCCTGTTAGTTGTGTTGGCGGGGCCCGATGTTATGTATGGTATGTGCTACTTTAAGGAAATCGTTAAGCCTTGTGCTTATGGTTTCATGTTTAAACGTTTAAGGTACTTTTGGTTCCAAATGGAAGGGTCCGACTTAATTACACTGCATACCATAGAGTTTTCATTCCGCACTATCTTTTATGATTCTCTCAAATGTTTTGGAGAATACATGGCACTTTGATTATCTGTTGAACTAATGAATGAATGTTTTGGGTTGTTTAAAAATAAATTTTTTACTTAGTATATGTTGGGACGTTTACAAAGTAGGTTCCATCGCCATCATGCCTAGCCCATCATGAAGATTTTGGAATTGCACTTCATCAATGTTTTGGTAAAGATGTCAGCTAATTACGTTTTTTAGAGACAAAATGTACTTCAATATTTTCTTCTTGAATATAATCTTAAATAAAAATGATACCATACGCCAATGTGCTTTGTTATAGTGTGTTGAATAAAATTATTGTAGCTCTCTGTGTTTCATTTAATTATTTAGAGCATGGTTTAATAAATGATATGAACAATTATGTAATTTCAGATAAACTTTTAAGGTTGTATAATTGAATTAGATAAATAAAAAACATTACATAAGTTTAAAATGATTAATTGATAAATAATAATAATAAAAGAAATAATACTAATAATAATTTTAAAAAAAATAATAATACTAAATAAAATTAATAAAAGATAACACAAAATAATTGTTTAAATATAAAAGGGTCCATTTTAAGTGAGGACTAAAAGGGTATAAATTAGGAACTTAGTTTTATTAGAACTTTTAGCTTAGGCGTTATATTTGGCTAAATTTGGAACTCTAAGGCTGGAGTGTAAAAGTTAGGGTGAAGCCCATGGACCACTAGAGAAAAGATAGTTCAACAGATTATCTATTGGGCCAAAATCTAACCCTTTGCGAATGAAATCTGCCTTTTATATAAGAAAGAGGGAGGATGTGATTCTTCACCAAAAAAAAAAAGAGAGAGAGATGCATGAGGAAAAGTTCGCCGCGAGAGAGCGGAAAATCATCACCGGAGAAGGCAGGTGGTGGAGGTGTTGTTGCTGGTTTCTTAGTTCAAGGATTGTTATAAACACTTATCCCTTAAGAACCAAAATTTTAGGATAATGCGCTTACATTTTAAAAAGAATTTAAAATATTTTTTATATCAAAATATTGTAATAGGTTGTATAATTCAAAAGGAAATTTATAAAGAAAATAAAAAAATGCTTAAATATATAATAACTAAATCGATTTTAATTAGTATCACTAACCCGATATAATTGTGGGTCACACAAAAAAAATCTATAATTTTCTTTGTTGATGATTTACCCTATAGTTATAATATAACAAATTATCAACAATAATTAAATTATTAATTACAAGTTATAGAAAATAATATAGGTAATAAGAATTAAAATTTATGTAGAAGATTGAAATCATATAGATGTAGTTGTGAAGTCAGAAAAATTTCTTAACTAAAACATAGTGGAGACTTATAAATAAGTATTGACAATCTTGGTTAATCCTCAGTTACAAGATATATTAAGTAACAGATGATGATTTAATCAAAAGAGCTATAGCTAGTGACGAATTGATATAGATACGTTATGTACATGCCAATTAAAATAAAAGGTCATTTGCTATACTTTCAACGACAACGGTCGTGGAGAACTTCCAGATCGATCACCACCATCCACCACAAAGTCATGGAGTACCCTCCACGACCACAAACAGAAGAACGAAGAGAGAGACAGAGGTAGAAGAAGAAGAGCTGAGAGAAGAAGCTCTGGTTGGACGTTGTCATTCGTCTTCCCCACTACAAATCACCACGAAAACGCCCGACTATGATAGGTGGAGGTGGTGTGCATGAACAACACTCGTGGCCATGTAGGCCACGAACCTCTTCGTTTCGTTGTTGGTATACCTGAAGGCCTAAGAAATAAGGGTGGAGGTCGTGGGCTTTTAAATTAGACAAGATCTTTAATTTGGTCACAATTCTCACCGTCATTGTTTTTTATATACGATAATTGTTTAAATTTTAATAATTGGGAAGTCTCATTATTAAAAAGTAACAGATATGGCATATAAGTAAACTCATGGGCTCATTCTATTTCTATGTATCCGGCAGCCCCCTAAGTTTGTTATTCTTCACTTTCGTTTAAAGAACCAAACACCACCTCCAACAAAAAATTTCAACCAAAATTTCCTTTTAAAAATAAAAAGTAAAACAAACTAAAAACGATTTTATAAATAGTTTAGGAAAAATATCAATAAATTCGAAACCATGAATCATATATATATATATATATATATATATATATATATATATATATATATATATATATATATATATATATATATATATATATATATATATATATATATATATATATATACACGGTTAGGTTCATGTGAGACTGCCTAATTTTGTGAGACCGTGAGATGCATTTATTTATTTACTTTTTTTTTTTAATTTTTTTAGTTAATTCAAGTTCCAAAAATAATATTTAAAAAAAGAATTGTTGGATTTTTTCATTTACTTTGCATTTTAAAATTATTTTTTAGAATATGTCAGTGTAATATTCTATTAGAATATTATACGTATTTTTCAAAAAAAATGAAATTTATTTTTATTTTTATTATTTTTATTTTTATTTTTTTAGTTAATTCAAGTTCCAAAAACAATATTTAAAAAAATAATTTTTAGATTTTTCCATTTATTCTGCATTTTAAAATTATTTTTTAGAATATGTCAGTGTAATATTCTATTACAATATTTCACTTATTTAAAAAAAAACGGAATTTTTTATATATTTTTATTATTTTTTTTAGTTAATTCAAGTTCCGGAAATAATATTTAAAAAAGAATTTTTGGATTTTTCCATTTATTTTGCATTTTAAAATTATTTTTAGATTTGGTTTCACGGTCTCACAAAATTAGAATGGTCTCAAATGAATCTTAAAATATATATATATATATATATATATATATATATATATATATATATATTAAGGTTCATTTGAGACCATTCTAATTTTGTGAGACCATTCTAATATATATATATATATATATATATATATATATATATATATAAGTGAATACGGGACTTTTATGTACCTAATCTTTTGTATAAAACCTCTTAAATGACTTAGTTTTAAACAAAATAAATTCAATTTCATTTTCTTTTAATTTTGTTTTAATAATACCATTGAATTGAGTTAAATTATAGAATGAAAAAATTAAACATATATATTTTTTTCCAAATAATCATTGAAGTTTTAAGGAAAAGTAAAAAACTAATATTTTGGAAAAGTGAATATGTGGATGTTATGTACCTGAGTTTATATATATATATATATATATATATATATATATATATATATATATATATATATATATATATAGAAAGAGGGGAGAGAGAGAGAGAGAGAGAGAGAGAGAGAGAGAGAGAGAGAAAAGTTCAATTGAGAAGAAAAAAAATTAAGAATGGGGGAATCATTTTCAACACACATTTATTTTTGCCGCAAAAACATCCGTCTTATCAGTAGAAATGAGAAATAAATATACATGTATTTTTCAGCAAAGCATATTTTCTTAAACTATGATAATCATTATATATATATATATATATATATATATATACATATATATATACACACACACACACACATATATATATATATATATAGATATATATATATATATATATATATATATATATATATATATATATATATATATATAATTTAAGAAGCTATTTTTATTGAAAAATGATTTTAAATATACCAAAATTCATGATTTTTTATTCTCTAGAAATAGACATCGATATTGATATATTTTTAAGATAAAATAAATAAAAAATTATATTTTCAGTTATCGTCATTCATAAGTGAATAAAAATGTATCAGATTTTTAGTACAATATATTTGTTATTTTATTTATTAATAAAAAATATGATTAATTTTTTTACTGATTAAATATCATTCATATATAAATATAAAATATAATAAACTCTTTACAACTTACATCAACTCTCGTCACATGTTATATTCACATATGAATAAAACACATATTGACTTTTTCACAAGTTATATTTATATATGAAGAACACCTTTATCATAATTTTCTTACAGTTCAATTGTTATTCCTATATGAATAAGTATTTCAAATTTTCAAAACACTTGATTTTTTTAGCATACTAGTTATTTATATATGAATAACAAATGAGTTGTAACAAAAATCTTAAAAATATTTTATTAATATGTGAATATAACATATTACGACAATTAATACACGTTATATTTATATATAAATATATCATGTGATGAAAGATGATGTAAATAAAATATTTTAGGTAAGAAAACTTTATAACGTGTTATATTCATATATAAACGATACTTAAACTGTAAAAAAGTTAAGCATACGTTTTATTCATAAGTGAAAAACGAATATACTGTTATAAGAACCCGATGTGTTTTTATTCACTTATAAATAACGATAACTGAAACTTAAAAAAAAAAATATATATCTCAAAACTATATCATCATGGATGTTTATTTATAGAAAATAAAAAATTATGAATTTTGATATAATTAAAATAAATTTTCGATAAAATTAACATTCTAAAAAAAATGAAAAAAAAAAAACATGTTTTTGTATATATTAAGGTGATGATTAGCATGCTTTAATGAAATATTTTTGGTTGTAAAACACATGTATATCCGTTACTTATTCTGCCGATACGTCTAAGTTTTTTGCGGCAAAATAAATGTGTGGTTGAGAATGATTCCCTCATTCTCAACCTTTTATTTTTCTTAATTGAACCCTCTCTCTTTGTCTCTTTCTCTCTCTCTTTCTCTCTCTCTCTCTCTCTCTCTCTCTCTCTCTCTGTAACACCCTAAAATTTAGGTATATCTATTTAATCCTTCTCCTTTCCCAAGTTGTCAAATTTAGTCCAAAGTGGAAAATGATGACAAATGGTTACGATGGGCGCACTGAAGAGGACACTGTGTGTACCCATGTGTGTGCCTTTGATGAGGACTCAACCCATTACGCGGGGCGTACCAAGGTATACGTTGGGCATACCAAGGTGTACATTGGGCATACTGGGCCCGGACTTAAAACCCTAATTGGGACTTGTTCACTATAAAAGGAATGTTATGGCCTCCATCCAAGCTACCATTTCCAGTGAGTAAAACCCTAAGAGAGCTAAACCTTCATTCTATGCTTGTGTGTGTGTGTGTGTGTGTGTTTGGGCTTGAAAGTGTCTTTGTATGCTTGTGAAGAAGAAGAAGAGAAGATCTTGAAGAGGAAGGTTTGGAGTCCAAGCTTGTAGATTTGAGCTAAATAGAGTGGGGAGCTTCTCTCAGAAGTAAAAAGCTTCAAACTTTACCACTCTTTTGATATGAACATCATATAGGAGCATTTTTAGGGTTTAAGTCACAAAGGTGGAGACTTTTTTAGCAAGGGTTTAAGTCCCAAAGGTGGGGACTTTTTTAGCAAGGGAACTCCATGGACATGGATCTACCCCATTTCAGTGTATATTGTGTTATAAACCCATAAAAATGCAATCTTGGACGTTAATATTAAGTCATGCATAAGATTAGGGCTTAATAAGGAAAGAGGTTATGTGTTTGGAGTGATTGGTAACCTTTTAAGCCATGCCAAGGCTTAAAGGTTTCGACTTTATGGATTAAGAGTCAGTAGAGTGCCTGGATCTGATATTTGAGCTAATATCTTAATCTATCCAGACCAAAATCGTGAAATTATGAAACTGGGACTTATGCCAGGCATAATCCCAGTACGCGTAGCGTAAGGGGTTGAGTTCCTCGATTCTGGATAGCCACGGGGTACGCCCCGCGTACAGATCTGGTACACGCCGTGTACTGCCCTCTGTTGACTTTCATTGACTTTTGGGGTTTGATCAACAATTGGACCTTTGGACCATTGGAGGGGTAAAATGGTCTTTTCCCCTTCTGAGAGATTATATGGAGGGATTAGCCTAGCCTTTGAGAATTGTGGTTAATTAGAGGCAAATTACTTGATGTGATTAGGCGGAGGCTAGAGTAGTATTTCGAGTTCGAGACTTTCCGAGAATTACCCGAGGTGAGTTTTCTCACTATACGTACCTAGAGTGGTAACTATGTGCAGACCGGTGGGTCTTATGTGTATGTATATGTTTGAGATTTATGTGAAATATGTTATATGTATGCTATGTGTTATATAGACCAGACCAGAGGGTCCAACAACTCATAAGGCCAGAGGATCCTCGATCAGACCGAACCGGAGGGTCCAACGAGCTAGACCGGACCGACGAGTCCAACGAGCTACGGGACTGGAGGGTCCCGCTGAGGCACATTGACCGGAGGGTCATACCGAGTTATAGCCTCGAGTGGCTTATGTGTTCTATGTAGTATTTTGGGGAACTCATTAAGCATTTATGCTTACCTGTGTTATGTGTTATGTGTTTCAGGTACCAACGAGGATCGCGGGAAGGCGCCGACATGATCTGTACACACTGATAGAGTATTATGTATTTGAGATTCTGGGATATGTTTTATTGAGTTAACATCTAATACATTTAAACTTGGGAATATTCTATGATATATATTATCTTTGAAAAATGAAAAATTATTTTGAAAATTTACGTTGTTACACACACACTCTGTGTGTGTATATATATATATATATATATATATATATATATATATATATATATATATATATATATATATATATATGGATGCATTCTAACACATAACCAAAAAATATTATCTAACCACTTATATCACCATTAGATTAAATTGATGTAAAAAAAATATGAATGTCAAAAAAACATTAATGTTTATAAATGAACATACGATTCATAAATTATCATAAGTTCATATTTACAACTCTTAAAAAATGTTATATATATATATATATATATATATATATATATATATATATATATATATATATATATATGAAATTGAAAACAATATTTCTCTCTCCTTATTTTACCGATCAATTGTATATTTCCCTACCATGTATACCCTTTAATTATACTTTCTTTCTTTTTTTTTCTTTTGCCCATTTTTGTATATGTAGATTGCTTCAGTGATAATATAAGATACCCATTTTGGTATCAATTTGTTTATGATATCAGTGCGGTCAATCCAAAAACCTCAGAAAACAAAACCCTAGCCAACCCTACGGCCGGCGATGACTCAACCAATAATCAAAATGAAAAGAAGTACATCTATCATAACTCCCCTCTCTAACTACATGCTTCCGACTAACCAAAATAGATGCATGCAAATGAAGTGCTTACCGAAAAGAACTAGAATGATTTGGAACAAGAAATGTTGAACTTCTTGTTCGTCAAGAACAAAATCGGTTTTGTTGATGGCACGATCAAAAGACCGGAGATAGGGTATGAAAAAACCTACCTTGGATGCACTGCGATGCAATGATCAAAGGTTGGTTGACTACGACCATGGAGAAAGAGATCCGAAAACAGTGTAAAATTCGTGAAAATAACAACAAAGATCTGGCAAGACTTGAAGGAACGCTTTGGGAAGGAGAGTGCTCCCAAAGAATACGAACTGAAGTAGTCGCTAAATAACACCCAACAAGATAACGCCACTGTATTAGCATACTATACCAGGCTTCATGTTCTATGGGACGATGTGACAACCTGAAAATATTTGCTTTGAAAGCTCAGTCAGTCAACTTAACTGAGTGTCAGACTCAGTTGTAATGAGTTCTAGCCTTGTTAAAGGTCATTCTAAGGAGTTTTAGCCTAGTACACTTAAGGAATAAGTGTTAGAATGTACCTGCTAAATCCACTGTACAACAAATCAAGCCTTAACCTCATCCTAAAGAGTTCACATCCACAATTTCAATGAGTTTACATTCCAACCCCAAGAACTCGAGTTTTCTCTCAAGTATCATCCAACTTTTCATCCCAGATCTTCCAAAACATAAGTGTTCTTCCTTTGATTTACTGATACATCTCTTAATCTAGTATCATCTCATGATTTCATCCATGGAAATCATATTTTCTTAGATCTTCAAGAAACACCAAGAACACCACTAACACACACTAGTGTTCTTGCATTAATCACCATTTCAAGCCTCTATATCGTAAGTACTCTCTCCTTAGCTTGTTATATAGTTGAAACACTAGATCATAGCCATAAAACTTCATCAAACTCATCATCAAAGAGAGTTTATGGCCATGACTTTACACCCTGGTCGTAAACCCTTGAAAGTGTGGTGTTTTGAGCGATAAACACTTCTAGACCCTTGCTAACCCTTATAAAACTTGAACCTTTGAAACTCATTGCCTTTATGACCCAAGATGAGACCATTTGGAGAGTTTACGTCCATAGGGTTTATGGTGTGGCCATAAAAATCTCCACACCCTCCAAAACATTGATTTTTCTCATCCTTGTGAAGAGCAATGGTCCTTCTAGTTTCCCTAGCATTCAAATACCCTCTTATGCACATTACCAAGAGTTTACGGCCATGAGTTTACACCCTGGCTGTAAAAACCTTTTCTTGGCCTTAAACATCCCTTAGTTGAATCAATGTGATTCCAACACTTGGTCAAATTGTTTCCTAGTCCCGTGAGGTGTTTCCTTGCATTTGGTTGCTTCAAAACACTATATTTATGTCAATATATGCCATTATATGTCATTTAGGATTCACTAAATCTTGGGATTTCATTCGTGGAGCTTCTCATCCTTACACACATATTCGTTTGAACCACCCACATCAGGTGCGTTCATACCCCGTAATTAATCTTTTAAACTATTTTAAATGCTTTAGGGGGGGGGGGGGGGGAATACAAGTTGAACACAATGATAATTGTGTTAAGGTTTGTTATAAATATATTTCAAAAGATTGCTTATTTCTTTTATAAGTGGTCAAAACATTTCAAAAGTTGTTTTCAAGTTATGTTACTTTCTAGTTTAACAAAACTCCATTTTTAAAGTACAAGCATAACTTAGTAGTGAAATGAGTCCTTTCAATAACAATTGAAGAAAAAAATTATTAAACTATAAGGGGTATAGTTTAGAGGTTCAGTTCATACTAGATACAATACACGATAACAGGAAGAACATACTAAGATACTATAACAGAGCGAGCATACTAAGTTGCTATAGCTTGGAACTACTACAGGATCTAATTATACCAATGAATCACTAACTCATTGTTCTAAACAAAAGGTGATAGTTATATTGGGTATACATGATCACATATCTTTAATGTGGATTACACGACCTAGCAACTCGTTTGCGGAAGTCGCGTTTGGTTCCCAGAATCTCTTGACAGGGAGAGCGTATAGTATGGGTACTAGCCTTCACATTATGGCCTTAATAAAACAAACATGTTTTAAGGAAATCAATATTCTAGGTTGTCATTTTAAAAGAAAACTGAGTACTTTCATTTTCCCATTACTTTCATAAAGTGACAGTTCCACTTGAAAGTTAATGCAAACTATTTTCGAGTCAAGATAGTTATTATCTAGGGAAAACTTACATTTTACAAACGACAATCAGAACAGTCGAGTCTAGTACATTTAGTAGAAAGGGACCATAATGCTAACCTTATGATTCGTCAATGTATACATCAAGGGATATATACTAATAGGATCCAACAGATAATAGGATGTGTGTTTTCTGCTTCATTTCCTGTTCCTTGTTTGGTTGTGGGATTAGAGTGGATTCACCCAGCCTATTATCCATTCGATTTTACTTATGTATATATATATATATATATATATATATACACATATATATATATATATATATATATATATATATATGTTCCATATACATCAAGTCATCATAAGGGGTACCAAGTGTGGGGTAGGTCATAGGAAACTAAATCAATGCACAATTTTCTAGTACAAAACATACTTTCCAAATAAGAACTTTTGGTATACAAAATTAGAAACTTGCCAGTAAAGGGTTTAATCCATTTTTATTAAACCAGTATAACTTAAAGGACCTTAGGTGATTAATTCTATAATAACTTAGTTTATACATTAGAGTTATATATAATTAATACCCGATAGATAGTTAGATGTGTGCCGTCCGCCTCATTTTCTTTTCCTTGTTTGGTTGTGGGCTTATGGCAGATTCACACAGGTAACTATCTATTCGATATTAGATTATATATTGTTAGTATAAACTAAGTGATTATAGAAGGAACTGCTATGGTTACTATTTTATTATAAGAAATAAGGGTTTTCTTAAAGGATCTTTTCTTCAAATACAAAGGAACTATTACAGTTAACTCCATGAGTACCAAGTGAATACACTAGGGGTATATACAACAATGATCTAACAACCAATGGGATGTGTGTCATCCGCCCCCCATTTCCTATTCCTTGTTTGGTTGTGGGCTTAGGGCAAATACACACAATTGATTGCTTGTTTACTCCGAGTTTTATATAAGGTGTATCCATTTAGTACTCATAGAAAGGATTGTAGAGTCATTTTTACTTATCTTTCATCAAAGCAGCAAATATAGCATTTTTTGGAGGAACAAGCAAACTTTTCTAAAAATAACTTACAACCTACTAAACTTTTTTACAACATACTTACATCACTAAAATATTATGAACTCACAAGCTTAATTGCTGATAAACTCTTTCAAATAACTTGTATTCTCAGGAAACTAATAGACAGGTACTCACATTGGGAATTTAGAAGATTGAGTAGTATAACTTTAAGTCTTGTTTTGTTATTTTCTTATGTATTCTATGTTTTTTGAACACACACACACACACACTTTGTAAACACTTTCTTTCCAATGAATTGGTTGTTTATTTACTTTGATTACTATGATGTATGTCTTGTGATACTAAACATGACGTCCTCCACCCCCGAACGTTTTCGCCGTTCTGGTTTTGGGGTGTGACAGACGAAATGGAGACAATTCTGCCCATTCATTAGTGTTCCTGCAACGGCTGCTCGTGTGGACTTGTAAAGAGACTAACAAAGTTGAAAGAGCAGGAAAGGAATTATGAGTTTCTCATGGGACTTGATGACCAATTTAGTGTTATCAAAACACAAATTTTGTCCATGTAACCAAAACCAAAACTGAGCATTGCCTATCACCTTGTGGCGGAGGATGAATATCATTGTATGATCACTACTACAAAGAAACTCGTATGTGAATTGGCTTCCTTTCAAACAAGTTTTCAAGGGCAGCGAGACCAAGCTTGTAACCAACAAGAAAAATGGTGGATAAAAACTGAAAAGGGCACTGCCTCCACTAAACCTTGTCGACATTGTGGAAGAAAAGGGCATGATCGAGAGGGATACTTCAAGAGGATTGGTTTCCTTCGAATGGTGGTCAGACAAAGGAAAGTGAGACAAACTGAAATCAAAGGTATCCATGGTGGAGACAAAATCGTGCCCGATACTGGGCACAACGGAAGAACAATATGCTACATTTTTTAAACTGTTTGGGGAAAACCGCAGAGAACCTATCGTTGCTAATATGGCAGGTAGAATAAGAACTGATGATGGTGATTGGGTTGTGGACTCGGGTGCCACCGACCACATAATTCATCTAATACACATCCTTGACAATTTCTTAATGAACACCATTGAAATTCCAGTCACCATTCCTAATAGGGAATCTATCCCTGTAAAAGGGAAATGTGAAATTAATTTCAAAGGAGTAATAAACATCAAGGGAGTTCTTTTTGTTCCAAATTTTAAATGCAACCTTATATAAGTTCAAAGACTCACAAAGGATCTTTATTGTGTTGTTACGTTCTTTGCTGATTCCTTTGTTATACCAGATCTAAAAACGATGAACTTGATTGAAGCGGATGATAGCCATGGTAGTCTCTATTGGGTGACGGAAATAAAAGAAGAAAGAAAGGCGATGGTGGTCACTGCTGAAGCATGGCATAAACATCTTTGGCATCCATCTAATGTTAAACTATCTCGTGTTAGCTTTCTCAAGGAAGTTTCATCAAATCTTAGAAATAAAGTTTGTGATTCATGTAATAAGGCAAAGCTCACCTGATTAACTTTTTTGATTAGTTGTATTAAAACCACTACTTGTTTTGAATTGATCCATTGTGATGTGTAGGGGGAAATATAGAAGACCATCTCTAACCCGGGAAAATTATTTTCTTACAATAGTCGATGACTATATTAGATCGGTATAGTTTTACTTACTCAAGCACAAACACGAGGCAAGTGATTAGCTAATCGATTTTTGCAACATTGGGAAGAGACAATTTAAAAAGGGAATCAAAAGAATTAGATGTGATAATGGTGGAGAGTTTGTCTCAAACACCATGAACGAGTTCTATAGATCTCAAGGAATTGTCTTAGAAACAACTTACCCCATACCCCACAATACAATGGGGTAGACGAACAAAAGACATCTCTTGGAGATTGCGCAGGCTTTACGATTTGAAGCAAACCTTCCCACAACGTTTTGGGGAGAATGTGTGCTCACAACCACCGACATTGTCAACCAATTGCCTTCTAAGGCCGTAAATAACAAAACTCCATATGAAGTTTTATTTGGACGACATCCCGAATACGATCATATGTGGGTTTTCGGTTGCCTTGCCTATGAAAAAAACATCGAAAAAAATGGAGACAAATTTGAACCAAGAAAAAAACCAGGGATACTCTTAGGATACCCACCAGGCAAGAAAGGGTACATAATTTAGGATCTCAAACAAAGAAAAATGGTGATGACAAGAGATGTAAAATTTATTTAAGATACTTTTTTTTTTTCCAAAGTGACATATTGTGAGCAACAAATATTTGAATACATGAGACCCACATCAGAATATGATGATCCACATGAAGCACCTGCCAAAATTGTAGCGATAGGGGAAGATTCCATGTAACATGGTAAGGAAGACTTAACATGCAATATTGAAGACACTTTGGAAAACCAAACAGAAGATTTAGTTGAAGAAGAGCAAAACATGTAAAGTGGTGAGGAAGATACCCACATTGAAAATATACACATGGAAAATCATGCATAACCACCTATCATTCAAATAGAAATCAAAGAATGAAGTCAAAGGAGACAAAGAACACAAGCAAGGCACTTAAGCGACTATCACATGAAGCTTCCCCCATCCATCAACCACACTGTAATGCCCGTAGATTCGGGCTAGTCAATTTAGAGATAATAAGTGTTAAAAATGAATTTTTGATAGAAGATTATTTAGCATAAATAATCTCAACCGAAGTTATAGTAAATGTCACAAGGATTCCCTGCATATAAAGAACGCTGAAATCCGACTTATAACGAAGAAGTTATGATTTGTCGAAGTTTTACAACTAAATTGGCACGACGCCGTGTATGGTAAAAAGTAAATTTTTGATAAAATACATTTTATCCTTTGCAATATAAACAAAAGTCATACTATATGTTAAACCGAGAGTGTTCATATAGAGAACACCCAAATTTGACATAGTTTTAGGAAGTTATGATTTTTCTAAGATTTATCATAGTAGTACACAACCCGGAAATCGAATTTTAGACCAATCGATTTTTAGCCAATACAACCTAAATGAGAATTGAAGATCTCGTTAATAGGAGCTCAACAATATAAAGACAGTCGAAAACGGATGTCGGATGATATTTAACTGTCTAAGCCTGTTAAAATATAACTTTAAAAATAAAGTCAAAATTAGCCAATAGAGTCTAAACGAAAGTTGTAGATCACATTGCTACCTATGCATAGATATAAATAACATAAAAAACAGAGCTCGTATGCAAATGTTATGGAATTTAGAAGATAATTAATGTTTGGGATTAATCAGCAAGTGACACATGGCAAGATTTGGGCCACACCTTCTTCCCCACGGCTTTGCACAAGATGGATACACATGGATTAAGTACACCAGCATAGCTCTATGTATCCCCCGCGTACTGAGTATGCCCAGCATACGCGAGTGCTACCAACCTATCAATAGAGCTTGTTTTTCAACATTTCTCCACACCAATATCATCCATTTCTCTTCCAAACAACCCAATCCTTCAAGGATTTTCCCTAGCACTTGCTAGGTGTTAGTAGCGAGTCCTGGAGTGCAAGAAGGCTTCGAAAAGAAGAGCTATCAACTCAAAAGTTCTGCCTGCATAAAGTCCGGTTCCTCGCTAAACTCCCTTGTAAGTGAGTTATGTTTAATATACTTTAAGTATAACTTATGTTTAAGTTCATTATTGTTATTATAAACCTATAAAAAATATATATCAGTGATTCAAAGTCATTATACTGATTGATCTACTTATAGGGATGACGTCTAGGCTGTGATTTAGTGAGATGTTTAAAATGGGATTTTCAACCAGTATACTTCGTATACCAAACGGACCCTACATACGATATAATCTTACCTGGTTGTTCCTTACATTATAGATCATGAAAGTAGACTTTAAGTTAATGGTGAATCTAGACTAATAACGAGTCACAATAAATATTAGACTAAAACTTAGTGATAAAAATATTAGGTTTCGTCGAAGGAAAAGACGATTGTTAGAAGTGAAGCACTGCCCGAATTTCAAGTGAGTGCATAGTTACTTTCATCTTACACATAGACATTAAGTATTTAATATTAATACATATTATATGTGCTTATTATCTGTATTCCTGATATCTATGGTAGATGAATGATTTATACATGTTGTACGTGATTTAAACTGTATATCTATATTTTATACCTATAAATATATTGGGTAAAGATGGTTAGATGAATGATGAGGGATGTAAGATGATATAGATAATGAGAGTTGAAAGATGATGAAAAGGATTGACTTTAATGATGATCCTATCATCTAGCAGAGTATAGATGACGACCATTGACTATTCTAGACAGGCCAGTGGAATGCTAGTAGGCTCACAACATGTAGGTGTTTGTGAACGACATGTTCACCAGATGTACACTAAAAACCATGGCGGCTTTGGACTTAGTGCCTTACAAATGAATATTGGGAGCTATGGGCTTAGTGCCTAATAGATAACATTGGCAGTTGTGTCATTGGCAACTATGGACTTAGTGCCTGTTAGATAACCATGGAAGTGATGGACTTCGTGCCTATTCCTTAGGAATAAATATTGAAGAATAGATGATTCTTAAGGTAGATCCTTATGAATAAAGAAGATAATGGGTATGGGTAATTGGGTAATTGTTTGACATGAAGTATGTAAAGAAACAAATTAACTATATTATTGTGGGTTGAAAACCTTATGTACTCACTAGGTTTCCCAGTCTGACCTACTCAGTTTATTTGTATCATAGGTATCAATGTGAAGATACATTACACTACGAGATTAAAGAAGATGTAAATGATTAGTGTAAATTAATGTAAGGTTTGTTTATGCTTATGTTTTTTTATTGATGATGACTTCCCAATGTTTTGATATAAATAAAATACATTTCTTCCGAAATACTATTGATAATATCATTATCATATTTTCTGAGAACAAGTTCCACAATATTATGCTTTGCAAAAGGATACTATGATTTTGAAACAAGCATAAATAAAATTTTTAAAATGACTGTGAATTTGGGGATGTCATAGTCGCAACCCGCTTCCAATAAAGAATCCTCAACAGTACATCCTTATCCCATTATGTTTCTTATGAGCATTTTTCTAACACTCACAAAGCTGTTTTGTCTGCCATCAATAATCTTGATTGTTTTGGTCAAAAATTACACAAGAATAAATCAACCAAATTGAATAAGAGGTTGTGATGTTTGCATTGTGCAATAGAAAAAGATAAAGAGAATGACACAATTTTTTTACAAGGAAAGCCCTTGATCCTTGCTAGTATCTCCGACACAAAACCTTGGGATGTGATATTAGTCACCTGCCTTGATGATTTTTTTTTAATATTAAATGATGATTACAGAGAGTATTTCAGTAATAACAAGTGTAAAAGTTTGTAGAGTACGTTAAGGGTCAGTAGAGTGTATTGTGTGCAAGATACATGTGTTAATTTATAGTCTAAAGTAGCTATCGAGATGTCCGATATTCTCGGGATTCTCTATGACTAGATTTGTGAACGTTGTTGGACTTGGTATTCTGGGTCTTTAGGATAGTTGAGATGGCTGTTTGTTGAGAATAAGTCTCATCTTGACTATTTTTGCACACGTGTTAATTAAAAATGAAATACAATTGTTATAAATGTTTGTAGATAATAATAACGGTAATAGTCGGAATCCTGAGATAGTTAGGATCCTGAATATTTGATGAGGTATGAGGATCCTGAATGTTTTGTGGATCCTAGCCCTAAGAATTTCCCCAAAGTTATTCCTGAAAATAGAGGAGTTAATTTCGAAAATATTTAAAGTGATAACTTAAATTAAAGAGGTAAAAGGAGAGATAAAAGTAATTTTAAAAATTAACCCTTAATGTCTAGGTAATTTTGAAATCTAACAAGTGGATAACTAGTCGTTAATGGTCAAATTAGCCTCAAATCCTCAATATAAATAGAAGTGATCATTTCCATAATTCTTTACTCATCTTGATTTTCTTTTGTATACTTGTGCTACCTTTCAGTTGACGGCGATTTATTAGAAGGTAATTATCGCATTTTCTTCTACGTTTTTACTTCATCTATCATGGTTAGAAAAATTGTCGTTTCTCACAAAAACATCTTAGATCTCCCTGAAGACAAATTCACTGACCAAGGGATTCTCTCCTACGTGGAGACGTGTTCCTTTGACGATGATGATATTGAGCCTTTGAGACTCAAAGGAGCCTTCCCTCGTAAAGCGTTTTTTAGGCCCTTCGACCATCTCATCCAAACTGACATTGTTTTTTCTACTTGGGTGTGCTTCCCCAAATACCCCTTCTCCATGGGTTTGAAATTCCCTTTCCCTGGGATTGTCTTCGAATTTTCAGGGTGACTGGGAGCTCATATATTCAGGTAATGCCGATCGTTTGGAGGATCCTATACTGGGTTGACCAAGCAAATCAGTCAAACAACCATGATATAGGTCTTCCTGAACTCGCCTACATGTATGATCTCACAACCTTCGGGAATTCCTTCTTTCTCCTCAATGTGAAAACCCACAGACCTCCTTTAGTCCTGAAAACCAAACATAATGACAGAGCTACGAAAGAAAAATACCTTTTTGTGAGACGTGACTCTGTTCCTAGTGGGTATCTCGTGTCGGATGCTTGGGTCAAGAAGGGTAGGATTTTTTATATTATAAGGATATTGGGATTCACATCTTCTTATTTTGTTTTCCTTTTTGCAGTTTTCAAATTCGAAGAGCTCGTCCCTGATGCTAAGGAATCTTACGAAAAGATCGATAAGTTCTTGGCCCTATCTGAAGCTGAGAGATCCTTTCGATTTGATCAAGCCACTCTGTAAGAAAGCTCTTCTTCCACTGACCTCATGTTAGCAGCTAAGGATCCTTGATTCCATTTGCTTGTGATGAAGGTTTTTAATAGTCTTCCATTATATATTTATATAGGATCCAAATTCACTCGTTCCAGTGCTCCCTTCACACTAACTAATCTTGACACAACCATGTCAAAGGATCAACTGACTATAAAAAAGGAAAAGAGCTCATCTTTTTTTCCTCCTAAAAGATCAACCATTGATTTGACAAGGAAGACCCTGGGTCCTAGAAAAGGAAATATGTTGAGTGTACAGGTCTATCTTTGGAGAGCCTTGGGGCTGAGGAAGTGCTCTTGAAATTGGTCTCTTTCTCCCAAGCTGGAAGTGTTGGTTTTATTCTCGTTCCATTTTTATTCTACCTTTCACTGACCTATTATGTCTTTGCTTTAGGTATCTAATCAAATTTTAGTTAATCTAAGGATCCGAGCAGAGAGGGCTGAACAAGCCATTTAGGGACAACAGAGGATGTGGAAAGCGACTAACAAGGATATATTGAGGAGAGTGGAGCTGCTCAATAAGGAGAAGGCTGAGAAGGAGGTGGAGCACTTGCTCGAGATGGAGGAAGTGATATTTGATGAAAAGGTCAGTGTTAAGGTGGCTGTTTAGGAGGCCAAGACCCGTCTTGCGGAGGATCTGGAGAATGCAGGTTCATGGGATGTGGACGGTTAGCGCGAGGCATTGGCCAAATTGAATGGTAAACCTGCTACCGCCAATTAGGATCCTGTACTGTGGCTAACCGAAGGAGGGAAGAAGAAGGGTCTGGGCTATGATGACTGGGATAAGGTATAGGCATGCAAGAAGTTAGTTTAGGTAGTTTTTGTTTTTATCAGTGATGTAAAACAATTCATCTTTTGGTTACGTTCGTGTTTAAACCCTTTTGAATGTAATGGTTGTGTTTTCTTTTTATATCTCTCTCTTGATTCCTCTACATGACTGTTACGATATTAGGATCCTTAAATAATCTGGATCCTGAAAATCTTGGTTCCTGTAAACAATCCTGAGACAAAATTCTTATAGTGAATCATTTTTAGTATACTTGAATTCTGATAACCAAATTATTTTTTTCTTAGGTTCCTAGTAGGGTAAGGATCCTTAAACTTTACTTAGAGTTTCTCGCGAATAAGGATAAATGGAACATGATTGTCTTCAAGTTTTCCCTTAAGATTCATAAGCTTTTCAATCTTATACTTTACTAAGGATAAATCTCAACTTAGGAAAGAACATAGGATCGCTTTTGACTTCTGATGATAAGGTTCTCGCTGGTAAGGATCCACACCGATGAGGATCCTTAATGATGAAGATCCTTATGGATGAGGATCCTTAATGATAAGGATCCTTAATGGTGAGGATCCTTAAGATCGAGGATCTTTAATCATTAGATCATATGGGGGAATTCCGTTCTTAGGATAACATGGTTAGGTTATAAACCTTGACAAAATTCTTAGGTAACATCATAAGTTCGATTGATAACATGTTAATGTTATGTACTGGGGAGGATCCCAACTTGTGACATATTTCATAAGAAATATCCTTACTTACGACAACATGAAAATGATATGATTCGAGTGTGTTTTCTGGGGAAAGATCTCAACGTGTGATAACATGAAGATGTTATAAACCTGATGTAAATTCTGGGGTAAGATCCTAATTTTAGATAACATGAAAATGTTATAAACCTTAAGGATCTTAACTTATGTTCAAAGATAAGAGGGTCGCCAAGAGAATGTGTCATGAAATGATCCGCTAATTTGTATCCCTTTGTTAGATAGCGTGCGTTCAAGTGAGGTGTATAAACCTTAGTTTGTGTGAAATGGGTAATTAGCTCTTTAAACCTTAGAGGGGATTAAGTGCCCTTAAGCATAGGAGAGATGATCAGTCTCTAGCTTGTGTATGTGCTAGTTTAAAGGTCATGATGAAGTACTGAATCGAGAAATGAAAACAAAATCAGAGTAACGATAATTAAGAACAAAATGAGTAAATAAGATATTGTTATAGGAGAAAAGTAAAGCATACAAAATATACTAAGGACTAATGTGACATCCCCATTTTCACAGCCAAAAAACACCAATTTTTGTTTATGCTTTTTAAAAATAGGAGTACCTCTTTTAATAAAAATGTTGTGGAATTTGTTCCCATAAAAAGATGATAAATACGTTATAAAATCATTTCAAAGAAATGTATTTTTATTCATTTTAAAACATTTGGGATGTCATCGTCAATACAGAAACATAAGCATAAACAAAAGTCACATTCATTTAAACTAGTGATCTACATCTCTTTTAAATCCCTCAATGTAAACTAACTTCATATCGACACCTGTGATACAAATAAGCTTGAGTGGGTCAGGTTGGGAAACCTGGTGAGTACATAGGGTTTTCAATCCACACTAATATAATTATTATGTTCAACATCAAACAATCAACCCAATTACCCATCCCCGTTATCTTCTTTACTCCTAAGGATCTACCCTAAAATTCCTTGTTCATTCATTCATATCGAGTATCCTAAGGAATCGACACTAAGTCAGCATAGTAGTTGGGGTTTATCTCGTTTATTGACAATATCGTTTTCAAGAGTCCACTCATAATACTTGTCAATGGTTTTTAGAGTACACCGGGTGAACACATCGTTCACATCACCTATAGGTTGCGAGCCTGCTAGTGTTCCACAAGACTATCTAGAATAGTCCATGGTTTTCATCCATACTCTGCTAGATGATGGAGCCATCTCTTGGGTCATCGTTTTGGCTCATCGTTTTGGTTCATCGCTTCGCACCATATTTCATCACTCATATATCATCGCTCATCATTCATCTCATCTTTCATCGCTCATCATTTATCTCATCTATCACCACTCATTATTTATCTCACTTCTAATCTACCCATGTTTTACCCAACACATTTTGTAGATATAAAATACATATACACTTTAGATCATTTAAAACATGTATAAGACGTTTCATCCAGCATAGACAACAAGTATTCAGACTGTATACACACATACCACGTAATTTATATAAAATACTTCATATCTGTGTGTAATATGAAAGTAACTATGCACTCACTTGTTAAAGTGATGATTCCAAACTCGGGCAGTGCTTCGCTTTTAACGATTCTATTTTCCTTCGACAAAACCTAACATTATTATCGCTAAGTTTTAGTCTAATCTTTATTGCGACTAACTATTAGTCTAGATTCATCATTAACTCGAAGTCTACTTTCATGATCATATCGGAGGTAGGGTCCGTTTGGTATATGGAGTATACTGTTTGGAAATCCCATTTTAAACACCTCACTAAATCACAGCCTAGAGATCATTCCCGTAAGTAGAAAAATCAGTATAACGACTTTGAATCACTGATAAATCTTATTTCTAGGTTCATAATAACAATATTATATTTAAATATAAACTATATTTAAAGTATGGGAGACTTATTTCACTTACAATGGGTTTTATTAAAAATCAGGTTCCGCTGGAGCAGAGCTTCTGAGCCAAAAAGCTATTTTTCTCGAAGCCTTCGTGTGCTCCGAGGCTTTATTGTAGTGTTAGGGAAGTTTTCTAGGCTTCAGGGGGGTTTAGGGAGTCTAGAGAGAAAGAAAGGCTTATGGTGTGAAGAAAATATGAAGAGTTCATCTCGTATTTATATGGGTTTTATTGTAGAGTAAACCCTAAGTTTCTTCCATATCTTCTACGTACGAGCTTCGTTTTCTATGTTCTTTATATCCATGCGTTGGTATTTACAAGTACTAAAACTTTCGTTTAGACCCCGTCATCTAATTCTCATTCTATCTCAGATTTACAAAACTGTATTCGAATTCGCCACGCTTGAAGAGTAGAGACTAAGTTTCATCCATATCTTTAACATATGAGCTCTATTCTCGATGTTATTTATATCTAAGCATTGGTAGTTATGAGTACTACAACTTTCATTTAGACCCCGTCGGCTAATTCTCATTCTATCTCGGATTTACGAGCACCGTTTTCAATTGTCTTTTTATCGTTTAACTCCTATTAACGATATCTTGATTTCTCATTTAGATAATTTAGGCTAAAAATCGACTGATCTAAAATTCGAATTTCCAGGTTGTGCACTGTTGTGCTAGATCTTAGAAAAATAATAAGTTCCTCATATGATGTCAGATTTGGACATTATTTTTATGCATGCTCTCGGTTTAACATATAGTACGACTTACGTTTAGATTTCTAAAGCTAGCAAGTATTTTATCGTAAATCCACTTTTTACGATTCCTGGTGTCATGCCGGTTTTGTCGTAAAACTTCGACGTGTCATAACTTCTTTGTTATAACTCAGATTTCAGTGTTCTTTATATGTACGAAACCCTTGTGACATATTCTAAAACTTGGTGAAGATTATTTACTCTAAATAATCTTTTGTCAAAAATTCATTTTCGACTCTTATTGCCTCTAAATTGAGTAGCCCGGATTTGCGGGCGTTATAATTATCTCCCCCTTAGGATGATTACGTCCGAAATCATCAAAGAAACAGGGTTGTATAATGATTCCATACATTATCTCTTTATCCTAGGTAGTAATCGTAACCTCTATGTTTCTTCGAATGAGTATCTGACTCTTGGACTTTTTGATTGCAGACGGTGCTTGATCTTGCACCCGCACTCTATCTCATATTAGGCTTTCAATCATGACCTTCCCGTAACAATCCCAGCCCTTATTGGAGACCCTTTATTCTTCTTAATAACTTAAGATAAGTTCCTTCCTTTTTTTTTCATAAGAGACCGATGGGTCACGTTCTAATGACCTCTCATCGTATGATGCAACTTTCAGACTCATGTCTTTTAGAGTTAAATTCCACAATGAAATACGCTTTCCTTCATGTTCTAATGTGATGTAATCATATTTTAACATGTAGTATTTCTAGCTACCAGCTTCTTTAACATTGATCATGATACCTATATTGATCACTTTTATTATCTTTCACTTTAATCTTTTGGCTTAAGTCGGATGCTACATCAAACTTGGTTCTCCGAACCACGTAACATAATCATCTTAGTTAAACTCGATTTGATATGACCACTAGGGTCAGATTAACAATCATCTTCTTAGTCATTGCCGAAATGATTGTAACGACAGGCATGAACAAAACATAATCAATTACTAGTGCATTGGTAACCTTGTGACTTCTCTGATCCAAGTGTGAGTCCTGTGCTTTCGGTAGTATAGGACTCTTCTACCTTTCACACCTACTCATACTCGTCCAAAGTATTGTCTCGTAGTTATCAAGTTATTATCACAAAAACAATTTTAACACATACAAATATGTCCAAACAATCATATAATTTTCTCTAGATGCTACTAGGACTTCTTTCATGCGTATCTTCGATCATCAATTCTGCTTCAACTCGCTTGGTGATGGAAATGTCTGACGATGGAATAACTTCATGGATTATTGAAAAAATCTTTCTTTCTCCTAGTTTAAAGTGTACTTCTCCCATACTAAACGTAATCTTTATTATATGCATTCTAAAGGCAAGATATCACTCTGACGATATCTTTTGATAGGTACTATTCAATATCGTAAGCCTTCTCATTTCCTCCATTTACTCAATTCACTACGAGTCTTGACCATGATGTTCTGCACACCAAAACAGTCGTTTGGTGTTTCGAGACGAGAATATAGATAGAGGAAGATTTAGACGCGTATTCCTCCTTATTACTTCGAAAAATTACATGTGGATTCTAATATCGTAATTAAACGTTTAGAAATCTGAATGCATAAAATTTCCAGATCCGGTTGACAACATACCGTAGATACGATTAAACAATAGCATAATAAAGCATCACAAATCATTTAGCAAATAAAAGCAATTTAGGCATCTTCCCTAAATGATCTAGTGCTCGTGTCTATTCATGTGTACTTCCTAAAATATACTAGACACACTCCTCACGATCATCGCTTAGAATTCTAAGTTTAAGTGTAGAAGTAAATCATTATTCCTAGTTCACTTAAACTAATGATCTGATACCAACTATGACATCCCCATTTTCACGGCCAGATAAGATCGATTTTTTTATGCTTTATAAAAATCACAGTACCTCTTTTAATAAAAATATTGTTGAATTTTTTCCAAGAAAAACATTATAAATACGTTATCAGATCATTTTGAAAGAAATGTTTTTTTTTATCCATTTGAATACATTTGGGATGTCATCGTCAATACAGAAACATAAGCATAAACAGAACTCACATTCATTTACACTAGTGATCTGCATCTCTTTTAAATCCATCAGTGTAAAGTAGCTTCAGATCAACACATGTGATACAAATAAGCTTGAGTGGGTCAGGTTGGGAAACCTGGTGAGTACATAGGGTTTTCAATCCACACTAATATAATTATTATGTTCAACATCAAACAATCAACCCAATTACCCATCCCCGTTATCTTCTTTACTCCTAAGGATCTACCCTAAAATTCCTTGTTCATTCATTCATATCGAGTATCCTAAGGAATCGACACTAAGTCAGCATAGTAGTTTGGGTTTATCTCGTTTATTGACAATATCGTTTTCAAGAGTCCACTCATAATACTTGTCAATGGGTTTTAGAGTACACCGGGTGAACACATCGTTCACATCACCTATAGGTTGCGAGCCTGCTAGTGTTCCACAAGACTATCTAGAATAGTCCATGGTTTTCATCCATACTCTGCTAGATGATGGAGCCATCTCTTGGGTCATCGTTTTGGCTCATCGTTTTGGTTCATCGCTTCGCACCATATTTCATCACTCATATATCATCGCTCATCATTCATCTCATCTTTCATCGCTCATCATTTATCTCATCTATCACCACTCATTATTTATCTCACTTCTAATCTACCCATGTTTTACCCAACACATTTTGTAGATATAAAATACATATACACTTTAGATCATTTAAAACATGTATAAGACGTTTCATCCAGCATAGACAACAAGTATTCAGACTGTATACACACATACCACGTAATTTATATAAAATACTTCATATCTGTGTGTAATATGAAAGTAACTATGCACTCACTTGTTAAAGTGATGATTCCAAACTCGGGCAGTGCTTCGCTTTTAACGATTCTATTTTCCTTCGACAAAACCTAACATTATTATCGCTAAGTTTTAGTCTAATCTTTATTGCGACTAACTATTAGTCTAGATTCATCATTAACTCGAAGTCTACTTTCATGATCATATCGGAGGTAGGGTCCGTTTGGTATATGGAGTATACTGTTTGGAAATCCCATTTTAAACACCTCACTAAATCACAGCCTAGAGATCATTCCCGTAAGTAGAAAAATCAGTATAACGACTTTGAATCACTGATAAATCTTATTTCTAGGTTCATAATAACAATATTATATTTAAATATAAACTATATTTAAAGTATGGGAGACTTATTTCACTTACAATGGGTTTTATTAAAAATCAGGTTCCGCTGGAGCAGAGCTTCTGAGCCAAAAAGCTATTTTTCTCGAAGCCTTCGTGTGCTCCGAGGCTTTCTTGTAGTGTTAGGGAAGTTTTCTAGGCTTCAGGGGGGTTTAGGGAGTCTAGAGAGAAAGAAAGGCTTATGGTGTGAAGAAAATATGAAGAGTTCATCTCGTATTTATATGGGTTTTATTGTAGAGTAAACCCTAAGTTTCTTCCATATCTTCTGCGTACGAGCTTCGTTTTCTATGTTCTTTATATCCATGCGTTGGTATTTACAAGTACTAAAACTTTCGTTTAGACCCCGTCAGCTAATTCTCATTCTATCTCAGATTTACAAAACTGTATTCGAATTCGCCACGCTTGAAGAGTAGAGACTAAGTTTCGTCCATATCTTTAACATATGAGCTCTATTCTCGATGTTATTTATATCTAAGCATTGGTAGTTATGAGTACTACAACTTTCATTTAGACCCCATCGGCTAATTCTCATTCTATCTCGGATTTACGAGCACCGTTTTCAATTGTCTTTTTATCGTTTAACTCCTATTAACGATATCTTGATTTCTCATTTAGATAATTTAGGCTAAAAATCGACTGATCTAAAATTCGAATTTCCAGGTTGTGTGCTAGATCTTAGAAAAATAATAAGTTCCTCATATGATGTCAGATTTGGACATTATTTTTATGCATGCTCTCGGTTTAACATATAGTACGACTTACGTTTAGATTTCTAAAGCTAGCAAGTATTTTATCGTAAATCCACTTTTTACGATTCCTGGTGTCATGCCGGTTTTGTCGTAAAACTTCGACGTGTCATAACTTCTTTGTTATAACTCAGATTTCAGTGTTCTTTATATGTACGAAACCCTTGTGACATATTCTAAAACTTGGTGAAGATTATTTACTCTAAATAATCTTTTGTCAAAAATTCATTTTCGACTCTTATTGCCTCTAAATTGAGTAGCCCGGATTTGCGGGCGTTATAATTATCTCCCCCTTAGGATGATTACGTCCGAAATCATCAAAGAAACAGGGTTGTATAATGATTCCATACATTATCTCTTTATCCTAGGTAGTAATCGTAACCTCTATGTTTCTTCGAATGAGTATCTGACTCTTGGACTTTTTGATTGCAGACGGTGCTTGATCTTGCACCCGCACTCTATCTCATATTAGGCTTTCAATCATGACCTTCCCGTAACAATCCCAGCCCTTATTGGAGACCCTTTATTCTTCTTAATAACTTAAGATAAGTTCCTTCCTTTTTTTTTTTCATAAGAGACCGATGGGTCACGTTCTAATGACCTCTCATCGTATGATGCAACTTTCAGACTCATGTCTTTTAGAGTTAAATTCCACAATGAAATACGCTTTCCTTCATGTTCTAATGTGATGTAATCATATTTTAACATGTAGTATTTCTAGCTACCAGCTTCTTTAACATTGATCATGATACCTATATTGATCACTTTTATTATCTTTCACTTTAATCTTTTGGCTTAAGTCGGATGCTACATCAAACTTGGTTCTCCGAACCACGTAACATAATCATCTTAGTTAAACTCGATTTGATATGAACACTAGGGTCAGATTAACAATCATCTTCTTAGTCATTGCCGAAATGATTGTAACGACAGGCATGAACAAAACATAATCAATTACTAGTGCATTGGTAACCTTGTGACTTCTCTGATCCAAGTGTGAGTCCTGTGCTTTCGGTAGTATAGGACTCTTCTACCTTTCACACCTACTCATACTCGTCCAAAGTATTGTCTCGTAGTTATCAAGTTATTATCACAAAAACAATTTTAACACATACAAATATGTCCAAACAATCATATAATTTTCTCTAGATGCTACTAGGACTTCTTTCATGCGTATCTTCGATCATCAATTCTTCTTCAACTCGCTTGGTGATGGAAATGTCTGACGATGGAATAACTTCATGGATTATTGAAAAAATCTTTCTTTCTCCTAGTTTAAAGTGTACTTCTCCCATACTAAACGTAATCTTTATTATACGCATTCTAAAGGCAAGATATCACTCTGACGATATCTTTTGATAGGTACTATTCAATATCGTAAGCCTTCTCATTTCCTCCATTTACTCAATTCACTACGAGTCTTGACCATGATGTTCTGCACACCAAAACAGTCGTTTGGTGTTTCGAGACGAGAATATAGATAGAGGAAGATTTAGACGCGTATTCCTCCTTATTACTTCGAAAAATTACATGTGGATTCTAATATCGTAATTAAATGTTTAGAAATCTGAATGCATAAAATTTCCAGATCCGGTTGACAACATACCGTAGATACGATTAAACAATAGCATAATAAAGCATCACAAATCATTTAGCAAATAAAAGCAATTTAGGCATCTTCCCTAAATGATCTAGTGCTCGTGTCTATTCATGTGTACTTCCTAAAATATACTAGACACACTCCTCACGATCATCGCTTAGAATTCTAAGTTTAAGTGTAGAAGTAAATCATTATTCCTAGTTCACTTAAACTAATGATCTGATACCAACTATGACATCCCCATTTTCACGGCCAGATAAGATCGATTTTTTTATGCTTTATAAAAATCACAGTACCTCTTTTAATAAAAATATTGTTGAATTTTTTCCCAGAAAAACATTATAAATACGTTATCAGATCATTTTGAAAGAAATGTTTTTTTTATCCATTTGAATACATTTGGGATGTCATCGTCAATACAGAAACATAAGCATAAACAGAACTCACATTCATTTACACTAGTGATCTGCATCTCTTTTAAATCCATCAGTGTAAAGTAGCTTCAGATCAACACATGTGATACAAATAAGCTTGAGTGGGTCAGGTTGGGAAACCTGGTGAGTACATAGGGTTTTCAACCCACAATAACATAATTATTATGTTAAACATCAAAAAATCAACCCAATTACCCATCCCCATTATCTTCTTTACTCTTAAGGATCTACCATAAGATTCAACTATTCCTCGTTCATTCATTCCTAAGGAGTATGCTAAGGAATCGGCACTAAGTCTACATAGTCGCTGAGATTTATCTTGTTTATTGATAGTAACGTTTTCGAGAGTCCACTCATAATACCTGTCAATGGGTTTTTAGAGTACACTGGGTGAACACATTGTTCACAACACCTATAGGTTGTGAGCCTAATAGTGTTCCACTAGACTGTCTAGAATAGTCAGTGGTTGTCATCCATACTCTGTTAGATGACGGGGCTATAGCTTGGGTCATCGTTTGGCTCATCGTTTTGGCTCATCATTTTGGCTCATCACTTCGCACCATATTTTATCACTCTATATCATCGCTCATCATTCATCTCATCTTTCATCGCTCATCATTTATCTCATCTTTCATCGCTCAGCATTTATCTCACCTCTAATCTACCCATGTTTTACCCAACACATTTTGTAGATATTAAATACATATACAATTTAGATCATCTAAAACATGTATAAAACATTTCATCTAGCATAGACAGCAAGTATTCAGATACACACATAGCACATAATTTATATAAAATACTTCATATATATATATATATATATATATATATATATATATATGTGTGTGTGTGTGTGTGTGTGAGATGAAAGTAACTATGCACTCACTTGTTAAAGTGATGATTCCAAACTCAGGCAACACTTCGCTTTTAACGATTCTATTTTCCTTTGACGAAAACTAACATTATTATCGCTAAGTTTTAGTCCATATGGTATCTAGAATGGAGGAATATATGATCCCTTATCTAATGGACACATCATTGACTAGGTCAGAGTTCGACAACGGCTTTTAATAGCTACGATTGCTAGTCATGTTTTGGAGTCATACTTGCAATAATAGTTTTAGACTTTTCCAAGTGGAAGACTATTGGATTGGATGTCTAAGACCATAACTATTATTGGTATGTACTCGATCCGAGAGTAGCATGGTCCATTTGGGCGGCATATCATCAGGACAATTTGTTAGGAAGGACTTTTGAGAGAAGAGGTTATTTATGATTTATTAATATATTATAAGCTATAATATATTAATATGAAATCATATGTTTTAATAAGTATTGATCAAGAATTAAATTTGAAATTAATTTAGTGATCAAAAGAGACTAATTAAATCTATGGGGACTAATTATGGTAATTAGTTATATATATATATATATATATATATATATATGTGTGTGTGTGTGTGTGTTGGGCTTATGATCCATGTTAGACCAAGTTTATGTATGGATACATAAATAGTTGGGCCACATAAACCATGGATCATAACACCCATGGGTATGGGTTTGGGTTAACCCATGACCTTTGGAATTCCATATATAAATATGTTACTTCATAGCCAAAATCACCACTAATGTATTGATGGAGGATATGGATGGTTTTGGTGTCTACTGCGATGCATCCAATCAAGGCTTAGGATGTGTGCTCATGCAGCGAGGAAAAGTTATTGCTTATGCCTCAAGATAGCTGAAGGCACACAAAGTCAATTATACAACTCACGACCTGGAGTTGGGAGTAGTGGTTTTCGCATTGAAGATATGGAGACATTACCTTTACGGAACCAAGTGCACAATCTTCACTGAATATAAAAGCCTGCAACACATCTTTGAGCAAAAGGAGCTGAATATGAGACAACGGCGATGGGTAGAGCTACCCAGCGATTATGAGTGTGAAATACGCTATCTTCCCGACAAGGCCAATGTGGTGCCGAATGCCCTTAGCCGAAAGGAATGCTCAAGTCGTCGATTGAAGGCACTGACAATGACCGTCCATTCCCATTTATCCGCACAAATCAGAGAGGTTCATATGGAAGCCCTAAAACCAGAGAACATGTCGGGTGAAACTTTGAGAGGAATGGAAAAGAACTTTGAGATCAAAGGAGACGGAGTCTACTATTTCATGAACCAGAGCTGGATCCCAAGGTTCGGTGGTTTCAGAGAGGTTGTCATGAACGAAACTCACAAGACTAGATACTCCATTCATCTAGTTCGGATAAGATGTACCTTGATCTCAAGAAACTATATTAGTGGCCAAACATGAAAGCAGAGATCGCTACCTTTGTGGGCAAGTGTCTGACTTGTGCCAAGGTAAAGGTCGAATATCAGAAGCCCTCACATTTGCTATAACTACCAGAGATACCTGAGTGGAAGTGGGAGAGGATTACCATGGATTTTATCACTAAATTACACAAATCTCCGAGTGGGTACAACACCATCTAAGTAATAGTCGATCGATTGACTATGTCTGCCCACTTCCTTCCAATCAAAGAAACATTCAAAATGGAGAGGCTCACACGAATCTACATTCAAGAAATAGTTCGACTGTACGGTGTGCTTGTGTCCATTATCTCTGATCTAGATAACAGGTTCACCTCGAGATTTTGGCAGTCCCTACAGAAAGCTCTTGGAACTAAGTTGGATATGAGTGCAACTTACAATCCTTAGACAGATGGGCAGAGTGAGAGGACCATCTAGACCTTGGAAGACCTGTTTCGAGCATGTGTCATCGATTTCGGTAAGTGGTGGGACACCCATTTTCCTTTGGTCGAATTTTCCTACAACCATAGTTATCATACCAGCATCAAGGTTGCACTGTTCGAAGCCCTCTATGGCTGCAAGTGCAGATCCCCTCTGTGCTGGGCTGAGGTGGGCGACACACAGCTAGTTAAGGGGAAAGTCCCTGATAGCACTCTCACCGACCCAGAAATCATCCGCGAAACTATAGATAGGATCATACAAATCCGGGAACGACTAAAAGCTTCAAGAGATCGATAAAAGAGCTACGCTAATAAACGACAAAAACACTTGGGGTTCCAGGTCGGAGACCGTGTTCTGCTAAAGGTCTCGCCCTAGAAGGGCATGATACGCTTTGGAAAGCATGGAAAGCTAAATCATAGATACATAGGACCCTTCAAGATCCTTGCTAGGATCGGTCCCATAGTCTACAAACTTCATTTACCGCATAAACTTAGCAACATTGACCCTGTCTTCCACATTTCAAATCTTAAGAAGTGCTTATCAGACGAAACCCTTGTAATCCCTCTCGATGATATTGAAATAAACGAAAACTTAAACTTCGTGGAAGAACCAGTCGAAATCATGGATAGAGAAACCAAATGAACGAAACAAAGTCACATCCTAATAGTGAAGGTTCCCTGGAATGCCAAGTGCGGACCCGAATTCACTTGGGAGCATGAAGATCAGATGAAACAGAAGTATCCACATCTCTTTCCAAATCCATATATTTGTATTATATGTTCGAATTTTGGGACGAAATTCCCTCTAACGAGGGGATGATTTGACAATCCGAAAATTCTTCCGTTATTTTTAACCATCCTCTGTTAATAAAATTTATTTTTTATTAAATTTTCTGTCAACTTTTTTGGTTAAGTAAATCAAAATTCGAAATTTTTTCTACTATTATCAGCATTATCTTGGGTCTAATTAAATATTCTAAACTCAAAACAATGGAAGTTTGGGTCCAAGAATGAGTTTTTCCAAGTCAAAGCATAGCATCCGGGCGAAACACCCCTTTGAGAGGAGTGTACGGTCGTAAACTCGAGTTTACGACCGTATACCCCCACCCCACCCCTTAGCCATAAACTCACCCCTATATAAGGGATGAGTGGCCTTCATTTCATACTTTACACACTCCAAACGCTTTCTCTCTCTACTCTCTCTCTCTCTCTACAATTTTTGAAATTTCATAATAATCCTCAAAAATGTAAGTGATTCTTCACTTTGATTGTGTTTTAATCTCTTTTCTAGTGATGAATCCATGTTTCATCTCATGAATTTCATCTTGTTCTAGATTTTCTCTCTCACCAAGAACACATACTAGTTTTTGGTGGCTAAAAACCTCATTTCAAGCCTCTTACAGTAAGTAACTACCATCTATGCTTGATAACCACTAGAAACCATTGGTTTTTCACCTAAAAATCAACCTAAATCATGAACACGAAATAGGTTTACGGCCGTAAACCCATGTGTACGACCGTACACCCTTCAATGGCCGTAAACTCCATTTTTGGTTGATTATTGACTTTAAACTCTTCCTTGAGCTGTACACAAGGCTTAGAACATTTCCAAGAGGCCAGAAAGGACCTTGAAACACCCAAAATCGAACCTCTCATCGAGTGTTTACGACTGTAAACTAATGTGCCATAAACCCATGGACCGTAAACCCTGTTGGACCACAAACCCATGATCGTACACTCCTGATTACGGCCGCAAAATCCCCATCTTCAATCATGTATGATTTTAACACTTAGTTTCAAGTGTTTCCTAGTCACTTAGGTGGTTTCCATCTATAAAAAATAGTGTTATGTCCTCATCTAATACATATATGTGCCTTTATATGTTAAATAGGATTCGTTTGTGTCTGAGGCACTGTCTGACACCCAACAACTCCTATTGATTGACACTCGAATCCCACGTCAAACAGTGAGTTCATACCCCTACGCTTTTACAAGTTTTTATAACGTTTTCAGGGGGGAATACAAGCCAAACATATAAGTTTTCACAAGTTAAAAAAAACTGATGCAACTAAAACGGTTTTACATTAAAGATTTAGATACTTTACCCATTTTGTAATATGCGCAACATAAGGGACATTTTGTAAACATAATTGCATAGTTTTCAAAACAGTATATGAACACAACATACCAGTCAAACTATAACAGGTATAGTTTGGGAAATTCATTACCAATTTTACAGATTCAAACTTCGTACAAAGTCAAACACATAAACTATGACAGTTTTAGTTTATCCATTACTACATACATAAAAATAGAGTATCTTGTTAAATAATTATTTTACGTACAATTATTTATAGTCTACACTGCTATAAACAAATTTGAACTCGAGAACAACGATACCACACGTAAACTAGTTAATACAAGATTGTGAGACCCATCTTCATTATGCCCTTCGGGGTACAAGTAAATCCTTACCTTTAGTATAACCAGAGTTTAATGGAGGGAGAGCATGAAATTTGTGAATAAATCTATTCGGGACTGACAATCCCACACTTGAACTGTTAACTACAGTTAGGCAGGCACGCTTGGGGTGAAAAATTTTGTAATCGTACGACGCCTAAAGAAACATCAAGGAAGTCACAGGTCATATTAGCATGGTTATACGACTCACAATACGTATAAACTAACCTTTGTTTACAGTATTTCTTTCTTCAATATTTTATTTAGTTAATAAAATTACCTATCTACTTACTGCAGGGTATTCCAAGGATCCAACTCTTGGTCTTATTTGAGTAATAAAACTACCATTCATACTGGTGGTAGCCAAGGTTTTCAAACAGAACATACACTACATACTGGTGGTAGCCAGGGTTTTTAAACAGAATATACTTTTCATATAGAAATCAACAAACATGTTTGAAAATATTGGATTTTCTTGGAAAGCATGCATACATATTTCAGAACTTGATAACAAAGGTTTTTGCTACAAACGACATTTTACTTATAATGAAAAGAAATCATTTGTACAAATTGAGTGACTAGTTTTCAACACGAAAACATGCTTATGAACTCACCAATTTTATGCTGATACATTTTCAAAACCGCTTGTATTCTCAGGGCAATGATAGACAGGTACCTTCGCCAACTTTTGGAGAAGACGGAGCATTTTGGAGTCTCGTCTTTATCTTTTGTTACTTTTGATGTACACAAACTAAGTTTTCAAACAGATGAAAATATTCTTATTGTAATGTAATGGTTATGTTTACTTTGATTGCTATGATACAATTGTTGTGATACCACGAATGACGTCGCCCGCCCCCGGACGTTTCCGCCGTTATTTCTGACGGTTTAGGAGTGTGACACAATTGTCAGACTTGTTATCCTTCTTTGGCCACCTTGCTTTGTTCCCAAGATCGTACATAGCATGGATTAAACCTGAAACATCCACAAAAAATAATAGTCAGTGATCTTAGGGGTTCCTCTTTCTCTCCGTCATCTTCAAGGGCATTAACCATGTTATGATCTGGTTTGGAATAGGACTTGGATTTGTAGGATCTTGGAGATGAGGATTCCACCATCCTATTGGGATTATTGTTTTGACTTGAAGGGTTGCTCCTCTTTTGGACTTCTTTATCCTCTTCAAGCCTTATAAACCTCAATTCTTGACACCTAACTGCATCCAATCTCTTGCATGGAGTCATCACGAGATCTTCACAGAAGGGTCAATCCTTCCTTAGACCCATCTTGAAGGCCATGGAAACAGTCGCCATATCAATGTTGGGGATGCTCAGAGATTCCCAACCAAACCTGTTAACAAAATCCCTAAGTCGTTCCTTACGATCCTGAACTACATGATAAAGATCACTAGTGATATTCTCGAAGGTTGTGCTACAAGAAAACTGGCTATTGAAAATATTGACTAAATGGGGAAATGAAGTAATAGAATAGGAGGAATGTTTAGCAACCATTTGAGGGTCGAACCAAATCCTTTTCATAGGTAGGCTTCCTTCAAGTGCACTGGGATGGGAATCATCTCTATCCTTTCCTGGAATTGTGCTACATGCTCTTCAGGATCTGTGTTCCATTATAAGCCTTCATGCTAGGAGTCTGGAAGCACTTAGGAACTTCGATATCAACTATTCCAAGAGAAAATATTGCGATCTTGTGACTCATTGGAGATGCTTCTAGTATGGGTTGAACTACCCAGAGTACGCTTGAGATCATCTGTCTCAACAGTTGAAGTTGTCTATCCATGTTCGAACCTATTCCCGCGTCAACATTTATAAAGTTAGTATTGATAGTATTGTTGTTTAAGAAGTTACTAGAATCAAGGTTTCTAGGAGTATTAAAAGGCTCATTGAGATCATTGATCATAGATGCTCGATTGTGCATAGTTTTCCCCCCAGGTTGATGCAGCAGTAGCAGGAGTTGTGTTCCCCTTATGATATTATGGGGATCCCGCATTATCGAAGTTTAGGATCCTTAGTTGTACAACTGTACCATCGTTTCCTGGGGTCTCTGAAATTTCTCCTTCATCCTCTCCACTTCTCTAAGTAGTGCTCTATTCTCATCTTGTCGCTATGTCATCTGTTGCATCATTTTCCTCAACATAACAAAGATTCCGGTAGTTGTGTAACACCTGGTATCTGGTACGTATTTTAAATTTAAGTAATTGAATGTTTTACACTGGGTCTCGATGACAACTCGTCCAGTAGTCTGCATTCTGGATGCAGGTTTTAAGTAACCTACTCGATGAGTCGGGAGCCTGACTCGACGAGTAGGACTGCCTGGTTGAAACCATAATATTTAAGTTTTGCAACTTATTTAAACACCTTAACTTATTCCATTGCAGCCTCCGTCATCTCTCACAATCCAGGAAAGCCCTAACTCGCACCCTAAAGCATTTGGAGTGTCCTTGATCCATTTTTGTATGTTTTTGGTTGTTCGAAGCTTGAAGAAAGAAGCGGAAGCTTGGGGGTTCCAGAAGAAGAAAGTAGATCCAGAGGATTAGCTTCATTTCCAGCTTATTCAAGGTAAAAATCTTCAACCTTGACTTTCCATTTGTTAGATCATCTTTAGGGCTTTAATCTTGTCATTTTTAGGACATTTCTAAGTGAACTTTGGGTTTAGAACGTAATATAGAGTGATAAATTCAGATGTTGAACCTAAGAGGGTTCTCATGGCATAAAGGTGCCAAATTTATTGGCATAAGAGCCCCATGCTTCTGCTAAACTCCATTTTTGGACCTTTTGGGCTTGAAGACCCATGCATGGATGTAAAGTTCGTGACTTTATGTGTTAAATCGACGCTAGGAGGTCAGATCTACACTTTAGATGCAATATGCTCAAATGAAACCGATTGTAAGGACATGGACCTAGGGGACTCACCGAGTTGTCCATAGGACTTGGTGAGTCGGGTATTGGGTCCCCAACCTTTTCTGTTCCTAAGGAATTTAGTTGAGTATAGGAGGGGACTCAACAAGATGAACATGATTATGGACTTGAAATCAAAGAACTCGATGAGTTCAAGGATGAACTCGGTGAGTTCAGGGCAATGTCCCAACCAACATGAAGATGAACTCAGCGAGTCCAAGGAAGGGGTCGACAAAGTTCAAATGGAAAGTCCCGATTCTGCCATAAGGAGAAACTCAGCGAGTTGGAGGGCTACTCGATGAGTCAGATTGTGAAGTTGAGAATCTCTGAGTTATGGAACTCGACGAGTTGGTGGACCAACTATGTGAGTCGAATCAACTAAAGGTTGACTTTAACCAAAAGTTGACTTTGACCAAGGAGTTGACCTTGACTTTAACTTTGACCGGAGTTGTCACGTGAAAGGGTTAACAGTATGAAACGTTAATTAAGAAATATTATTATGTGTAGGAATTGAGAGGAGTTGATGTCACCATCAAGGACCGTTCAGACACTTCACGAAACTGAGGTGAGTTAGCTTCTAGTAGAAGTGGGTTTAAGGCACCAAGGCAGGCCCACTAGTAAGTGTCATAGTAGAGATAATTGTCTTTATGATAATTATCTGGTTTGTTGATATATTTTATGATTATTTGCTTGCATGATATGATGTTATGTGATAGTATAGTAGGTAGTAAGGGATTAGTCCCTGAGTTACACTCGTAAGCACCATAAGGTAGGTCGGGCACCCCAGATATCTGACAGTATGTTTATGCAATATTATTATGTGGTAGTGGTAGGGGTGAAATAGTCCGCATAGCCGGTTGGAATAAACCAGATGGGAGGTCGGCACCCTAGAATTGTCAGATAGGATAGGTCGGCACCCAAGAATTATTAGACAGGACAGGTCGGTACCCCATAATTGTCAGACAGGGTTGGTCGGCGTCCCAGAATGGCCGTACAGGGTAGGTCGGGCACCCCAGAATTTCCTGATAGTGTATATGTTTTGTGGTATGTAGTATGGTGGGGGAACTCACTAAACTTCGTGCTTACAATTTTCAGTTTTTTTTAGGTACCTCTTCAGCAAAGGGGAAGGAGCTGGCGCGGTAGCGGCGCATCACACGCACATGTTCTTTCTACATTATGATGTCTATGGGATTGCACTATGATGATATTACTATTTGTATGATATGATTTAAGGCGTCTGGTTATGTTTTTACCAAAGATAACGATCAGTGATGTTTTGTTACAAATGTTTTTATAAAGTGCCTTATTAAAATGAAAATGTTGGTCTCGAAATTTGGGATGTTACAAGTTGGTATCAGAGCCTTGATTTGATGGATTCGGGCACACCTTCGGGGGTGTATGGACTCAAATCGAGGGCTTGAAAGATTTTTCACAAGAAAATGTTTTTTCTAAAAGTTAAATTAAAAAGTTTTGAGAAAGAACAAGGTGTTTGATGTGCGTGACCGGCCGAGCTCAAGTAAGTTTTCCCCATGACACCCATACATTTTATGCTATGATATGATATGATTATGAGAACTTCAAGCTAGATTAGGGTCTAAGGATCTAGGAAGATGCATGGTATTCCTTTTGTATGTGCTTATTGAACTGCATGATAGTATTGAGTAGTCAATGATATGATAGTATGGGTAGGATATGCTTGGTTTGGGTTACTCAATGCTCGAATGTTGCATGCTTTGTGCTATTAGAAGTTCTAGTTATCTATATATAACTAGTAAACAGATATGCTAAGTTACATATTACGAGGACTAAATAATTTCAAAGGGTTAGGTTGAGCCCTACTTTGCAGCTCTCGTTTGAGTCTAACCGCTGTAAGTAGAGACCTCTCACTTGAAGAATTATCTGGTCTTAGTAATATGTAATGTTATTCATGAGCTAGTTGGAGAAAGATAACAGGCACTCCTTATGCAACTAATGGCGGAGGGTGAGTAGGAGAGTTACCCTAGGGTAAGCCTAGGATGAGATTAGAGCAGCGAGCTGTGACAGTGGAAGGGACTTGGTAAAGTCGAAGCAATCCTTGAGGAAAGTATGGATAGATGTGGAAGATAGTATGGGCCCGTACTATTGAAAGAAAAGGATCCTTACTCGATTCAAGGAGGGTCGAGATAGAACCAGGGAACTTGTAGAGTGTGTGAGACCTCTCTATATTTTGTATGGCCCAGATCATTGTATGTTTTGTTTCAGAATAACGATGATTACACGTCACGGAGCAGGAGGATCGGGATACGAACCAGTTGATGAGAGACTGCACGAGTTCATCATGTTAAAGATCATAAGAGGCATCCTTGAGGCAGCCCTGGTGATTTTCGGGTCGATCAAGGAGGGGATTATCGAGTTGATGAAGGATTGCCTCAGGGCGTTTAGGAGGAACATGGCATCCAACCAGGAAGGGACACACATACTCTCCTTCAAGGACTTCAGGGGATGTGGTACGCTAGACTTCACAAGGGTGAAAGACCCTATTATTTCCAGGAGATGAATTGTAGACATGGATTCTGCCTAGTTGATGAGCTTCTGCCCTGAGGGTTCCAAGGTCTGGCACGTTGTAGGTTGTTTTAGGGACAAAGTTAGATATTGGTTGCTGTCAGTTGGTGATTCAGTGGGAGCCTCAGCCATTGAGGCCATGACTTGGTCAGACTTTGTGGCCTGATTTAGTGCAGAGTTCGCACCGGATGTGGAGCTTCAGCAGTTGGCCATTGAGTTCCTTGATATGAGGCAGACGACTGAGTTGGTGGCAGAGATTACCGCTAAGTTTAGAGAAAGGGCTTTGATGGTGCTACACTATGCGTGGGACGAGGAGATGCGGAAGACCTGCTATCATGATTTGTTAAGAGCTAACATTCGAAAATATGTCAGCTACTCGGCATACCCGACATTGGACAACATGATAGCCAGGGCGAGGGAGAGGGAGATTGACATAGAGCACGTACAAAGGAGGATGGCGGAGGCTAGGCAGGTTATTGGGGTTTTGGGGAAGAAACCCAAGGGATCCGAAACTAGGTCAAAGGGCCAGTTGGGCCAGAGTTGTTGCATGAAATGCGACAGCCTGCATGAGGAGTTTGTAGATTGGGATCATCAGGCTGCTACAAGTGCGGCAAGACCGAGCAATTTAGCAAGGATTGTACTGCACCTACCCCTACATTCCAGACATCAGACCCAATTTTCTTTTACTACAATCAAGAGGGCCATAAAAGGGCCGACTGCCCAAGATTGAAAGTAGCAGCCGTACTAGTGACGACGCTTGCTCCAGTAACCCTGCGGCTTACGGATGGCCGATAGGGCAAGATAGATACTCCGGTGGTGAGGAGTTGAGCCTTCCAGTTGACTGCTGAGGAGTCTTGTGCCATGTCCGATGTAGTGACGGGTATGTTTTCTTATTCCTAGCCCTTATTTATGTCGTTTATGATATTTATCTATATGGTTTATGTGTTGTATAGGATCGTTCCATGTGAATGGTATGCCAGTTTAGGTGTTGTTTTATTCGGGGGCTAACCGATCATTTGTCTTTCTCGCACTTAGCAAGAGGTTTTCTGAGTCTTCGGGCATGTTTGTAGTGGTGTTGATTCTGATGGCATATGCGGAATTAGAAAGATCTAGTGAATCATCATGTAAAATTCAAGAACACAAGGTGTAAATAAATCTTTGTAAGCTCTTATTAGAGCTAGAAAGATTATACAAATGGGTTTGTATACAATTTCTCTCTCTAGTCTAACACTCCAAAATGGACTCTTACATAATGGGAGTCACTCACTTCCTATTTATAGGAAAAGACTCAACCCATTTACACATACAAAGAGGAAAGCCTAAAACAATACATCCAAGCATGACTTTGCACCCTAACATTCTCCCCCTCAAAGTTAGGATTGGATGTCCGACTTTAATCTCCAACGAGCTAGCGCGATCAAGACCAAACTCCCCCTCGAAGTAACACCGGTCTTCAAATCCGCAAATGAATATTCGACAAACCCGAGAAGCTTCGAATACCCATCATTTCTCCCCCTTTTTTATAATCAAAAAATGATTATAAAACCCACAAAGGATGAGAAGCGCCCGAGGAATAGTCTTCACAATACTCCCCCTTGATGTATACCAAAAATGAATCACCAAAAATCTTGCACGGAAAAACAATCACGAAAAAACCACAGAAATTTTCAATTTATGAAAATTTTTGACTTTTTGGGTGAAAGTTGCAAGATTTTTCAAAAACCGGGTAGAAATTGTCACTTTCTGAAACTTTGTTTTGGATCTTGTTAGGTAACAAACATTCTTGGTTCTGAATATTTGATCAAGATCACACATGCGAATTGATATGATTTGAAGTTTCGAAATTTTTGATACTGAAACAAAGGTTTCGTAAAAATCTGGAACAAAGTTCCCCGTCAATTCCTTAAGGTTTATGATTTTTTGGGTTTATGAAATTTTTCTTGAATTTTACATGATGATTCACTAGATCTTTCTAATTCCGCATATGCCATCAGAATCAACACCATTACAATTGGTATCAGAGCAGACAACAAACAATATGACTTCATAGTAGCTGACTTTCCATTGATGAACTGTAATGATTTAATTCAAGTAGCACTGATCCTGAAGCATATGGAAGAAAACAATCTTAAAGGCTCTAATACAAATGTATTCAAGGTTGGCTTCGCACATGTGAAGACATTCATCGATAACTATTTCGATTGTTTAGCTCTTACAGATGAAGAATTAGCAAATGTGCTGAGAAGGGAAGTAAAAGTTCCATGGGAGGAGACTTTGACTCAATCTGCTTTGTCAAAGTATGTTGTTGGTGAAATACGCCTGAAACCATTTGGGATCGTTTTTTCTGGAAGGGATACAAAAGGAAATCTGAAGAAGTTTTTGTTCAAAGTCTTAGAGATTGAAAGATATAATTCTTCGCAATATATGCACTTCATAGTACGTATGAATAATTGCAAGAAGAATAAAGAAGGACACAAGAAAGATCTGAAGAAGGTGATCTCCTGGTATGGAGAAGTGCGAAGGACAATTCACTTTGCAATTCAAAAGCTTTTGAGTTGAATTGCATCGACGGTTTACAAAGGGGGAGAATGTTGATGTAAATTGTAAAAAGTCGAATATAGTGTATTGTGTTGTTTCGCATTTTATGTTATTTTACTAAGTCATTTTTTGTGCGAAGTCAAAATGTATAGACTTAGTATATTTTTTGTTTGTTCCCTATAAATGGGGACTTAGGCTAGAAGTAGAGGACACGAATGCTAAAACTCTCTTCTGCTTATTCTGTAATCAGTCTTAATCAATATGAGATCTGATTAATATTTACTCTTTGTGTTCTTCATCTTTAATCATTCAAATATATCTTTTCTTTTCTAAATTCTCGATAACAATTCTCATCAATTTTGGATTTCCCTCTTGTGTTCGAGATTGCCAATGACCGATTAATGCGAGAATTAGAGGTTTTTAGAGATTGCGTTATGAGGTTGCATGAGGAGAGCTACCTGGTAGACTTGGTTCCCATTCCGCTGCTTGGGAACAAGGTTATTATAGGCATGGATGGGTTGAGCCCCAATGGGGCAGTGATTGACTGTGTGCGACAGTTGGTCTGGGTCAGGCCACAATTTGGGGAGAGCTGGTGAGTCAGGGCAAGAGCCCACAACATGGACCAACCTTATGTTCAGCAATTGGAGGTGGGCAAGGCGACGGTGAGTGATGTACCACAGGTGCTAGAGTACGTAGATGTATTCCCAGAGGAGCTGACTGGGATACCTTCGGAGAGACACGTAGAGTTCAGGATCGACCTAGTCCTTGGTGCGGCTCCAATAGCCAAGGAACCATATCGGTTGGCTCCTCCTGAGATGTAGGAGTTGTCAACACAGCTGCTGGAGCTGTTATACAAGGGATTCATTAGGCTGAGTAGTTCACCCTGGGGAGCCCCAATCCTGTTTGTGAATAAGAAGGAAAACTCGCATCGGATATGTATAGACTACCGGGAGCTGAACAAAGTAACGGTGAGAAGGACGGTTCGCATCAGATATGTATAGACTACCGGGATCTGAACAAGGTAACGGTTAAGAACAGTTACCCACTCCCGAAGATTGATGATCTCTTCGACCAACTTCAGGGGGAATCTTGGTTTTCCAAGATAGATTTGTGGTCAGGCTACCATCAGATGAGGGTCAAAGACGAGGACGTACAGAAGACTGCTTTCCAGACTTGCTATGGCCACTATGAGTTCGTGGTGATGCCCTTCAGGCTCACCAATGCACCTGCCACGTTCATGGACCTCATGAACTACGTATGCAGACCGATGAAGGATCGTTCTATGATAGTTTTCATTGATGTTATCTTGGTTAACTCCAAGACATAGGAGTAGCATAAGGAGCACTTGCATGAGGTTTTGGATACCATGAGGAGGGAGATCTTGTATGCCATGTTCTCCAAGTGCAATTTCTAGTTGTGTGAGGTGAAATTTCTTTGGCACCTTGTCAACTAGAATGATATTCTGGTTGACCTGGCCAAAGTGGAGGCTATGATGAGATGGGAGGTTCCGAAGTTTCCTTTTGAGATTCGGAGTTTCTTGGTATTGACAAGCTATTATCAAAGATTCATTCAGGATTTCTCCAAGATAGTCATACCTTTGACTCAGTTAATGAAGAAAATCATGGTCTTTCGCTGGGGGCTTGAGCAGCAGGAAACATTCAATACATTGAGGAAGAGGCTATGCGAGGCACCGATCTTCGCCCTGCCAGAGGGCATGGAGGACTTTGTGGTATACTGCAATGTGTCCATCTTAGGTTTGGGTGTGGTATTGATGAAAATAAGGTATGTTATCACCTATGCCTCGAGGCAGCTGAAGCCCCATGAGGCGAACTACCCGACACACAATTTGGAACTAGGGGCGGTTGTCTTCGCCCTCAAGATTTGGCTACACTACCTCTATGGGGTTTGATGTACCAATTACATGGACCACAAGAGTTTGAGGTACCTCACAGATCAGCCAAATCTGAACATGAGGTAGCGTTGGTGGCTAGATGCGGTGAAGGATTACGTTTGTGAGATCCTCTACAACCCTGGGAAGGCCAATGTTGTGGTCGATGCACTTAGTCGCAAGATAGACATGATCAGAGACATTTGCTTGAGAATGATGGTAGTGACTCCACTGTTAGATCAGATCCAAGAGGCGCAGGTCGGGGGTTTGAAGGAGTAGTGTTGAAAGTGTGAGCGGATCATAAGCCCGGTGGCCTCGTTTGACTATGACAGCCGCAGAGTGTGGCATATTTTGATGGATGAGGCTCATAAATCTAAGTTTTCTATCCATCCCATGGCGAAAAAGATGTACAGAGATCTTCATCCTGACTATTGGTGGCCCTACATGAAGAGGGATATAGACTGGTACGTTGAGAGGTACCTGACCTGCGAGAAGGTCAAGGCGGAGCACCAACGACCTCACGAAAAGATGCAGCCATTGGACATCCCTATATGGAAATGGGAACATATTACTATGGATTTCATCATAAATCTTCCTACGATCGCACAAGGAGTATATTATATTTGGATAATCGTGGATCGATTAACCAAGAGCGCCCATTTCATTCCGATCCAAGAGAGCATTTTGGTAGAGAAGTTGGCTGACATCTACATTCGAGAGGTAGTAGCACGACAGGGAGTGCCAGTCTCCGTGATTTCTAATATAGACGTGGGGTTCACTTCTAGGTTCTAGAAGAAGTGGCATGACGAGTTGGGTACTCATCTGCACTTTAGCACTGCTTTTCACCCACAGGCGGAAGGTCAGAGCAAGTAGACCATTCAAACATTGGAGGATATGCTACGGGCTTGTGTTCTACACTTTGGTGGTAGCAGGGATACCTACCTTCCATTGGTAGTTTTCCTACAACAATAGCTACCATGCGAGTATTGACCGTCCTCCATTCGAGATGTTATATGGGAGGAAGTGCAGGACCCCGATGTGCTGGGGAGAGGTTGGACAGAGGGTCATGGGGGGGGGGGGGGGTACGGAAGTGGTACTCAAGAAGATAGATAAGATCCAAGGTCTGGAGCAGGCTTCAGACTGCTCAAAGTCAGCATAAAAGTTATACCGACAAGCATCGTTCGGACCTGAAGTTCTAGTTCACGGATATGGTCCTCCTGAAGGTATTACCTTGGAAAGGTGTCATCCGGTTCAGGAAATGGGGCACGTTGGGCCCCAGATACATCGATCCTCTCAGGGTTGCAGCACGAATGGGCAAGGTGGTTTATAGGTTGGACCTGCCGGCCAAGCTTAGCCAGAATCATAGTACCTTTCATGTCTCCCAGCTTCAGAAGTGTTTGGTCGATGATTTTGTAGTGGTGCATTTAGAGGACATTCAGGTGGATGACAGCCTGAACTACACTGTGAGACCAATAGCTATCCTCGACAGGAAGTTGAAGGACCTGAGAAACAAGAGGGTGGAGCTGGTGAAGGTGCAACGATAAAACCGCAAGGGCTCGAAATGGACTTGGGAGCCTGAGGATGAGATGAGATAACACTACCCCGAGCTTTTTCTGGATGTAGTAGCGGACTTCGAGGACGAACTCTGAAATAAGTGAGGGAGAGTTGTAACACCCAATTTCGGGTACATATTTTAAATATAAGTAATTGCATGTTTTACACTGGGACTCGATGAGTTGGAGGCCCAACTCGTCGAGTAGACATGATTTTGGACACAGGTTTTATGTAAAATACTTGACAAGTCGGTAGCCCGTCTGGATGAGTAGGACTACTTGGATGAAAACCTAAAACTTAGGGTTTGTACCATATTTAAACGTCTTAACTTGTCCTATTTCAACCTCCATCATCTCTCACAGTCCAGAGGTTTTTCTTCATTTCCAGCTCATTCAAGGTAAAAAGCTTCAACATTGACTTTCCATTTGTTAGATCCTCTTTAGGGCTTGAATATTGTCATTTTTGGGGCACTACTAAGTGACCTTCGGGTTTAGAAGGTAATATAGAGTGATGACTTTAGATCTTGAACCTAGGAGGGTTCTCATGGCATAAAGGTGCCAACTTTATTGCCATAAGAGCCCCATGCATCTTGTAGACTCCATTTTTGGTCCTTTTTGGGCTTAAAGACCCATGCATGGACTTAAAGTTCGTGACTTTACATGTTAAATTGATCCGAGGAGATCAGATCTACACTTTGGATGTAATAAGCTCAACTGAAACCGACTATAAGCACATGGACCTTGGGAGACTCCCCCAGTTGTTCAAAGGACTCGATGAGTCGGATATTGGTTCCCCAAACTTTTCTCTTCCTGAGGAATCTAGTTGAGTCTAGGAGGGGATTCAACAAGGTGAACATGATTATAGACTTGAAGATCAAAGGAATTGACGAGTTCAAGGATGAACTCGGCGAGTTCAAGGTAATTTCCTAACCAACATTAAGATAAAATCGACGACTCCAAGGAAGGGCTCGACGAGTTCAAATGGAAAGTCCCGATTCTGGCATAAGGATAAAATTGACGATTTGGAGGGTAACTTGATGAGTCAGATTGCAAAGTTGAGAATCTCTGAGTTATGCAACTCGACGAGTTGGTGGAAAAACTCAGCGAGTCGAGTCCACCCGAGCTTGAATTTGACTAAGGAGTTGACATTAACTTTGACTCTGACCTTAGTTGACTCTTGAAAGGGTTAAGAGTATGAAACAGTAATTAAGAAAGATTATTATGTGTATGAATTTAGAGGAGTTGATCCTAACAGTGAGGACCATTCAGACACTTCACGACACCGAGGTGAGTTACATCCCAATAGAAATGGGTCTATAGCACCAAGGTTGGCCCACTAGTAACAATCATAGTAGAGATAATTGTCTTCGTGATAATTATCTGGTTTGTTGATATATGTTATGATTATGTGCTAGCATGATACAATGTTATGTGATAGTAGGTAGTAGGGGATTAGTCCCCGAGTTACGGTCGTAAGGACCATAAGGTAGGTCGGGCACCCCATATATGTCTTACAATATGTTTATGTTATATTATTATGTGGTAGTGGTAGGGGTGAAATAGTCCCTGTAGCCAGCTCGAATAAACCGGAGGGCAAGTCGGCACCCCAAAATTGTAAGACAGGGCAGGTCGGCTCCCCAGAAATGCTACACAGGGTTGGTCGGCGCCCCAGAATGGCCAGATAGGGTAGGTTGGGCACCCTAGAATTTCTCGAGAGTATATATGTTATGAGCTATATGGTATGGTGGGTTAACTCACTAAGCTTTATACTTACAATTTCTAGTTTTGTTTTAGGTACCTCTTAAGCAAAGGGGAAGTAGTCGACGCGGTAGTAGCGCATCACACACATATGTTTTTCCGCATTATGATGTCCCTAGGATTGCACTCTAACGACATTACTATCTGTATGATATGGTTTGAGACGTCTGGTTATGTTTTACGAAACGATAATGATCGGTGATGTTTTCTTAAAAATGATTTTAGAACCGCCTTAATAAAATGAAATTTTTGGTCTCGAAATTTGGGATGTTACTAGTAGTGACGAAGAAGTCGGATCCTGGACCCCAAAGATCCCAAACTTCCTTGGTTAGTGACCGGAGGGGTGTTTTTACTGAAAGTGTTGGGCACTTTCCTCTGACTAGGGGTCCACTCGGAGGAGGTGGTAGGTTTATAGTTGGAATGGAAGGAGCAGAGGATGAAGAAGGGATCGGTTGTGTAGACATGATCTTTCGAGGATTTTGAAAACCATCGCCCTACGGTGGGGCCAAATTGTTTTGGTCAAAAATTACACAAGTATAAATCAACCAAATTGAATGACAAGTTGTGATGTTAGAATTATGCAATAGAAAAAGGTGTACAGAATGACACAATTGTTTACAAGGAAAGCCCTTGATCCTTGCTAGGATCTCCAACACGAATCCATGGGAGGTGATAATGATCACCTACCTTGATGATTTTATTAATATAAAATGATGAATATAGAGATTATTTTAGTAAGAACAAGTGTAAAAGTTCGTAGAGTAAGATAAGAGTCAGTAGAGTGTGTTGTGTGCAAGATACATGTGTCAATTTCTAGCCTAAACTAGCAAGCAAGATGTCTGATATTCCCAGGATGCTCTATGACCAGCTTTGTGAATGTTATTGGACTTGGTATTCCGGGTCATTAGCATAGCTGAGACAACATTTTGTTGAGAAAAGTCTTCCCTTGACTAATTCTACACATGTGTTAATTAAAACTAAAATACAACCGTTATAAATGTTAGTAGATAATAATAACAATAATAGTTGCGATCTTGAGATAGTTGAGGATTCTCAATATCTTGAGATGGTGGCACAAAAAGAAAATTGGAAAGAATTCATACGAAAGGAGGTTCAATCCCAAATTGGAGGCTGCAGCCCGAAGAGCGGTCATCATAAGGATTAGCGCCTTTAAAAAGGTAAGATTTAGGACTATTTTGATGTGGGTAATGTAGGTATGTGACCCAATAGTTTAGTTTGTACTTTGAAGTCAAAGGGTAAAATGGTAATGTAGTGTTTCAGACTTCTTTTCTTATCTATGGATTTTAGTTCGATATGTTCTAAGTCAAAAGTAACTATATAGGGTTGTAGAGCTCCTCAATACCTTTATGTGGATATATAGAACGTCGAAAACGGAGATAGAATAAAGAAGTGACGACTGTTTGATGTTTGGGTGGTTTTGGGCCAAGCTGAGTACGTTCGACATACAAAAAGGTGTACGCTGGGCATACCAATGGAATCCTGAGTACGTTGGGCATAAGCAATTAGTGCCCAAACCCTATTTTCGTGGTTTAAGCCCTATTTTAGCTCCTTAACTCTCCCAAACCCACTCCATTCTTAGCCTCCACCCCTCCAACACCCTTTTAATGAAACCCTAACCTTAGATGAGCCTTTTGAGCTAAAAGAAGGTGATTTTGATTGCCTCTGAGTATGCATGGTGCACCTTAGAGAAGAAGGAACTTATTTTAGAAGTGTTGGTTGCATTGGAGCTTGTATATCTAGACTTTGTTCACCTTGATCTATCTTCTAAAGTAATAAAGTTTTGAATCTTGATGTTGCATTTGTTAGATCTAGCTAGTTTTGGATGTTATTAGCTTTTGGTCATTTTAGTGCATAAAGTTTAGATCTTGAAAGTTTCTGACCTTGTTATGGATAAAGTTGGAAACTTTAGCCATCTAATCATCATTGTGATTCAGATCTGAAGCTTGGAGACTTGGACTTAAAGGGTTAAGTTGAAAAAGATGCACTTTTGGTCCCATTTGATGCTTAAAGGCTAGATCTTGGTGGTTTCGACCATTATGGAACTTTTAGGATTCATAAAATGTAATATTGATCCTTCCATACCTTCCACGAGAGTGTCATGATGTCTTAATGGATTGAGAAGTTAAGGTTTTAGCTTTTGGAACTTTTCTAGACATGGAAAGTCATAACGATGTTGTGGGAGTAGATCTGAGTATTAGTTGAAAGGAATTAAGAGATTAAGCACTTAACAGAAAAGTGCCATTTGGCCAGGAACATCAGGCGTACCTTCGAGTATGTTGTGCGTACTCGTATGAGATCATGAGTGTAGTTGGTAAGTACACCATGCATATAAGCTGAGTACGTTGGGTGTACTCATCTTGAAGATTGACTTATCGACTTTGAATTCCATTAACCATTGGCTTTTGAGCTAGTTTGACCTTTGGCCAAACTTGAGGGTTTTGGCTAATTAACTAAGATTTTATATGGTTCTGGTATTGATAGCTCGGGAGGTCGGTGGAGCAGTAGCTAGGGATTCTTCCAGGAAGCTTTCACAATCGAGGTGAGTCTCCTCACTATATGTATGGGTCGAAGGAACCAATTCCGACCCCTTTAGTTTACGTATTATAGGAAGACCCGGGGATTAGCCCTAGGCATTATGTATGAAAGACTAGGAGACGGCTCCTAGCATACTGTATGCTATTATGCAATGTAGGAAGACCTAGGGGTTAGACCTATTCATTATGTATGAAAGACCAGGAGGTGGCTCTTGGCACTTGTCTGTAAGACCCAGCGGGTGGCCCGTAGCTTGGCAAGAAAGACCACGAGGCAGCCCATGGCATAATGGCAAGATTATATGCGACACATAGCACCTTTATTGATTATGATATTTGTATGGCTCACGGTTATGTATGGCATGTATGGTTCATTTTATATGTATGGTATACGGTGTTTAGGGAACTCACTTATGGTTTTCAGTTTTGGTTTCAGGTACCTCTAGTTTTCAGGGGTTGTATGGTCTTTAAGTTAGCCTAGTAATGGGTCCCTAGCATTGGTAAGCATCGGTTGTCATTAGATCGATTATTGGAAGGTAGGAAGGACCGAGAATCCTTCCATTTCTAGTATACTATGGAGACTTAGTTGGATCGAAGTGGGGGAAAACCGTTTAGGTACTGAGGACAGAAGCAAGCGTGACATTGGGATGAGCTTGTATCCCTACTGAGAAAGGAAATGTGGCTCATGTTGAGGGTCCTATTCAGGACATGAGTTCAGTGTGGGATGTTAGACCGCATGTGTGCTCGACTTTGGGTGTATTCGGATTGGTAATCAGCGGTAATACCATGGTCAACAGTTGAGTAGCGTGGGAAGTGATATAAGACTATGGGATAACCATATTATTCACCAGAAACCAGATAGCATGGAAGGTGTTGTAAAACTGCGGGATAGTCATAGCATTCACCAGTGGTCAGATAGCATGGGGAACACGGTCAGACTGTAGTGTGGCATGTAGCATTAGTCAACAGATAGCATACAAGTGTTGTAAGACTACGAGGTGGCCCATAGCATTCACTAATTAGTAGGTAGTGTAGAAGTGTTGTAAGACAACAAGTGGCCCATAACACTCACTAGTTAGCAAGCAGTGTGCAAGTGTTGTAAGACTGTGTTGTGGCCCGTAGCATTCACTAGTTGGCAGATATAGTAGAGGTGTTGTAAGACTACGGGGTGGCCCATAGGATTCACTAGTTGGTAGATAGAGTAGAAACGTCAGAAGACTGTGGGTATGGTCCATAACATTCTTTAGTTAGTCGTTAGTATAGTGGTATAGTAAGACTGTCGGGGTGGCTCGTAGCATTCACTAGTGGTCATTTAGTATGGGAGTGTTGTAATTCTATAGTGTGCCCATAGCATTTACCGGTCCCTACTCGACAGTGAGAATGTGACATATTTGTGATTCACTCACGGATTCCTTTAGATGATTTAGGTCAGGGTGGGTCAGCCGCATAATGTGAATAGGCCACGGTACGATTGGATTCAAGAAATGGTAATTCGTTGGAGACTGGGGATGATGTAACCATACTGTTGAGAGAAGAACTTTGTGACACACTTGAACAAAATGGTTAGAACAAGTATATAGTGGAAAAGTTAATCTCAAAGGATCTGTTAGCTCACAATAATATTAATAGTTAGAAGTTAGTGAGTTAGATGCGGAAAGTAAAGTAATGTAAATGACAACAATTGTTATATCAAGAATACACGTAAGTTGATTCATAACTTGGAATGCATTCAAACCAAAGTTAGTAAGAGAGATCAAACTGAGTGAAGAAGTCACAAGGACTTGCTCCGAAGAGAGATTACGATCAGATATGATAGTGAAAAGAAAATTTCTGAGATGAGTAGTAAAGATACTTGAAGATGCGCATATAATTCATAACAAGTGAGCTCTATATATAAAGACTCAAGCACTACAAAGATAACTTCTAGATGTAGCCATGAAAGGCGCACTGGATAATAGAAATCATAAATAAAAGACAAAAAAAAACTAAGTTCATAAGCTTGCTGTCTTCTGACTTTGGATGACTGAGGTAGATGCTTTCATTGCGGTAGCAACTTGGCTGCGGTTCTAGAAAGTTCAAGAGGGTCACTTTTAGTGTTCTAACAATTTCCCTCTAAGTGACCTCTTTAACTTCTATCACTTATCAAGATGAAGATTCTGGATTAGAATCCACCAAAACTTCCTTACACTTTCTAACCAAGTGATCCTCCTTAGAATTTCAAATTTTACTTCCGGAGTGGTGTATTTAGACTTTTCAACTGCGGTCCGATAGATGTCAAGTTGCTTCTTTGTTAGGCGATGAATAGCAGAGGTAGGGATGAAATACTTGACATTATCGGTTTTTCTTTTGAAGATGACACCGAGTTCAGGGAAGTTGGATGCACCTAAGGGTCTTTCTTCAAAGCCTTCGGAGGGCATCAATGCTGGATCAAGTGGAGGTAACTCATGCTTCTTCGCAATGATAGGATAGATATCTGCATCGATTTTAGCAAAATCACATACAGTATCCATCAGAAAGCTGTTGACTCTATCAAGTGCAACTTGCATCTTCGGATATTTCTCTGCCTTTCCCTGGAACACTCTTGCAATGAGGAAAATCTCCTCCGGATTCATGCAAGAAAATCAGCTTGGTTCCTTACGTAATCTTGTTCCCTTCAGGTTAGAGTGAATTGGAAGAACTCTGCCTTCACAAACTTTCTGGCTCTATAGTTTACCACTGCGGATGGTCGATCATTTGACCAAATGTGCTCAAAAGGAGAAGCATGCTTTGCATAGAATTGAGAAAAGTCTCTCAAATTCCATAGGCAATTGTTTGACATCTAGAAGGCTTTGATCGAGTGGCTCAAACACAGTGAAGTATTTGGCATTGGGTGAGATGGGGATATCCCAGTAACCATCAGTAGGAGGCTCAACATATGTAAGATGAGGAACGTAATCTTCATCCATCAGTCTTCGGTGTGGATTAACCCAAGAGTTGATCAGAGTTTCATCCATGACTGTATCAAATCCGCATAGCCTCCAGATCTCTTCACCAAGTTTAGATGCCCTCCAGTCTTTCTTCCTTTGGGCGGTGGTCGGAGAATCTGTTGAGCTTGGAGATGACATATGCTCCTCAAGATGTTTGAAGTGAAGGGGAGTTTGAGGTTTCTTCGGAACGTGAGGCACAATGTGAGATGATGGTTGCGGTGAGGGAATTTTTCCAGTGATGATAGGTCGAGTTTGATGTGGTGAAATTGATTGTTGAGATTGCTGATCATCGTGATCTGATTGATGAGATTGATGGGTTTGATCTTTTTCACTCCCCCCTCTTGAGGAAGTCCAAACCGGAGCTTCCTTAAGCCATGTCCGAAGACCATCAATTTTTGAGAAGGCCTCCTGAAACTGAGCTTTGATGGCGTCTATGAGTTGTTGACTGGTTGGAGAAGACGATTTAAATAGCAGGCGATGAATCTCCTTAGTGAGTTGAAGGATTTCTGGGCCATGGAAGTTGGTTGTTAATGATCGTTGAAGGCGGTTGATGGTGGAGTGAAGAACCGAGATGGTAGACTCATAAGTTGTATGAGTTGCATCTATTATTTTTTTGAGACTGAGAGGCTTGATCTTTGATAGTAGTTTGAAGATCATTTTTTTATTGCAGTTACCTCGGAGATAAGGCGTTCAGTGGCTTCCATGAAGTCTTTATGGTCTGCTTTGCGATTGCTTTCGAGGGATCGGATTCCCATTTCGACCTTTAAGGATATGCGCTCCGCAGCCAGTCGTTCCCTTGCTTCTAGTCTTTCTATCCTTTCAATCAGCGACTGAGGTCCAGGAACATCCTTGGGCTCCGGTTGAGTTGGCTTGACCACAGGCAGGAGTTGATCGACTTTTGCATGGAGAGATAGAAACTCTTTTCTGGTGATGCCATTCTTCTTCTTCTTCTTCTTTGGCTTTGAGGTGGAGTGGTGAGAACCACTAGATTCTTCACCTTCATCGAATAATCGTCATAAGAAGGAGAAGGTTTGTTTACTTCTTGTACGTCATCATCATCAAGACCAAAGGTAGGAGCTGAGCTGATTGCTATTTTAGGACCTTCGTCTTGTGACATTTCAAGAACCGCAGTGGGAGGAATTTTGGTGGTATGTTGGACTGCGGATGCTGCTTGAGCTTTGATTGGTTGTCAAAGAACCATGCAGAACTCTTGTGGTACGAAAAGATGCTACGCATTCCTATTGAAGGGGAAGATCCTATTCATGTCTACGGTGAACAAAGGATCTTAAAAATAATCTCTTTCCTCAAAGCTCGTAAATTCATATCGAAAGGTTGTCCTATCTATCTGGCCTATATAGTTGACATCTCAAGAAAGGAGAATAAAACTGTAATTGATATTCCCATTGTTAACGAATATCCTGATGTTTTCCTCGATGAACTGCCTGGACTTCCTCCGGACAGACAAGTAGAATTTCGAATTGACCTTGTGCTCGGTGTTGCTCTGATTGCAAAGACTCCTTATCGACTTGCGCCAGTCGAGATGAAAGAAATGATGATCCAACTACGGGAATTACTTAACAAAGGCTTTATTCGACCGAGTACCTCTCCCTGGGGTGCTCCAGTATTGTTTGTCAAGAAGAAGGACGAATCGATGTGAATGTGCATTGATTATCGTGAGCTGAATAAGGTGACTATCAAGAACAAGTACCCGCTACCTCGCATCGATGATTTATTCGATCAACTTCAGGGTGTTAGCTATTTCTTAAAGATTGATTTGAGATCTGGCTATCATCAGTTAAAAGTACAAAAGCAAGATGTACCGAAGATAGCTTTTCGTACTCGTTATGGGCATTTCGAATTCCTTGTCATGCCATTCGGTTTGACAAATGTTCCTGCTGTATTCATGGATATGATGAATCGAGTATGTTGCCTAATGCTCGATAATTCTGTCATCGTATTCATTGACGATATTCTAATCTATTCCAAATCTGAAGCCGATCATGCCATTCATATTTGTGAAATCTGAGAACTTCTTCGAAAGGAGAAACTTTATGCTATATTCTTGAAATGTGAATTTTGGCTTTATCAAGTTCAATTTCTTGGCCATATTATTTCTAGTGACGGTGTATCCGTAGATCCTATCAAAATCGAAGCCATTCAAAATTAGGAAGTGCCTCGTAATGCTTCCGAAATTCGAAGTTTCTTAGGTCTTGCGAGGTATTACCGGAGATGCATTAAAGACATTTCTCGTATAGCCGTACCTCTCACGAGTCTTACACGGAAGGAAGTGAAGTTCGAATGGGGTGAAGCTCAAGAAAAATCTTTCTCAACTCTAAAAGATCTTTTGACTCATGCTCCCATCTTATCACTCCCAGAAGGTGATGATGACTTCTCCATGTATAGCGATGCTTAAAGATTGGGACACAGTTGTGTGTTGATGCAACATGGTTATGTGACAACCTACGCCTCAAGACAACTGAAAGATTATGAAAAGAATTATCCCACCCATGATCTTGAACTCGCTGCAGTAGTATTTGCCCTACAACTTTCTAGACGTTACCTTTTTGGTACAAAATGCCAATTATTTACCGACCACAAGAGTCTCAAGTATATATTCAGTCAGCAAACTCTGAATATGAGACAACAACGAGCCATGGAGCTGATCAAAGACTATGATTGCAAAATCCTGTACCATCCTCGAAAGGCTAATGTGGTTGCAGATGCACTTAGCAGGAAAGTTTATCGTAATAGTATGTGTTATACTATTACTCACACTACGGTGAAGTTCACTATTCTTGATGAACTAGAGAAGTGGCAAGTTGAGGCCTTAAAGCCAGAAAATGTAAAGAAGGAAGGAGTGGTACATTGTGCCGATGTTTTACTTGTTGATCCATAAGGATTAAAAGTATTTAAGAATCGGCTATGGATTCCAAAGATTGGTGGATTAAGGCAGAAGATTTTAGATGAAGCTCATAAGTATAAGCTATCAATACACCCTGGTACAAGTAAAATGTACTATGATGTAAGAGCTGATTATTGGTGGCCTGGATGAAAGAGAGTCATTGGAAGATATGTACAGGAATGTTTAGTATGCTTACAAGTCAAAATAGAGCACCAAAAGCCTTATGGAACCCCAGAAAGTCTTAGTTTTCATGTATGGAAGTGGGAAGAGCTATCCATGGATTTTATTACCAAATTGCCGAAGACTGCTAAACAGCATGATAGCATTTGGGTAATTGTCGACCGCCTAACTAAGAGTGCATATTTTCTCGCCATGCGTGAGACGGATCCAATGGAGAAATATGCACAAGTATACTTGGATGAAATTATTGCAAGACATGGTGTGCCACTAAAGATCACTTTTCGCGATACTTCGCGATGCTCTCAGCACCGCTTATCATCCCCAGACAGATGGTCAGACGGAGAGAGCAATCGAAACAGTAGAAGATATGCTTCGTGCATGTGTGTTGGAGTTCGGTGGTAACTGGGATAAATACTTATCGCTTGTCGAATTTTCATATAATAACAGTTACCACACTTCAATCAAAATGACAACATATGAAGCATTGTATGGTCGCAGATGTCGTACGCCGTTATGTTGGCGTGATATAGGACAGAAGATTTTTGGAGGCCCTGAAATGATTCAAGACAGCACCGACAAAGATTCAAATCGTAGGAGAAAGAATGAAAGCGGCCTAAGATCGACAGAAGTCCTATATAGAAAAGAAAATATGACCTATAGAATTCCAAGTGGGTGATTTCTTGATGCTGAAAGTATCCCCATGGAAAGGCCTTATGCGATTTTCGAAGAAAGGAAAGTTGAGTCCTAGATTTGTTGGTACTTTCAAAATCATCCAGAGAATTGGAAAGCATGCATACCGCTTAGAATTGTCTGAAGATTTGGTAGGTATTCATGATGTGATTCATGTAAGTTATCTGCATAAATGCTTAAGCATCTACGATGAGACAGTTCCATTATCCGCGGTGAAATTGGATAATAAGTTAAGATATGTAGAAGAGCCTGAAGAAATCATGAATGAAAGAACAACTAAGCTACGCAATAAAGAAGTAGAATTGGTGCTTGCAAGTGAAAACACCATCGAGGCCCAAACTATACTTGGGAGAATAAGAATGAGATAAAAGCAAAACATACCCATTTATTTTAATCGATGTAATTTTGGGGATGAAATCCTCAAAAGGAGGAGTTATTTGTAACATACACGTTTTGAAATCGTGTTTTGTAATGAATAAAAATTGTGAAATACTATGTGAAATTGAGTGTTGAGTTCTAACATATGGTTTTTACTAGAAATGAAGTAAAACTATGTTTAGAATCACTCAGAAAATATTGGAAGTCTTATGAGATTCCAATTAAAAGCCAAAAAGTGAAATTTAGCGAAAATATAAAATTTTAAATAAGTTAAATTTTATTATTTGATGTTGTAGAAAATCTCATTAGAAACTTGTAGGCGAAAACTTCGTCGAAATCCGAGTTATAACGAAGAAGTTATGACCAACCGAAGATCCGCGACAAAACCGACACGACGTCGAATGACGTAAAAAGTGAGTTTTTGATAAACTACTTTTTATCCTTAGTAATCTAAATGAAAGTCTTAGTATTCGTTAAACCAAGAAATTCGATAAAAAGAACGCCAAAATCTGACTTCGTATGAGGAAGTTATGATTTTTCGAAGTTTCAACTTAGCAGTAGACAGCTAAAAACTCGAATTTTAGATCGAGCAATATTTGACCGATATATCCTAAATGAGAATATAAGGTCTCGTCATTTGTAGTATAACGGTAAAAAGTCTGACGAAGTCTAAACGAAAATAATAATATTAAAAATAAATTCACAATTAGCCGACGAAGTCTAAACGAAAGTTGTAGAGTGTAATTTTAGATACGCGTGCATATAAAGATCGTCAAAAAAGGAGCTCGTATGCGAAAGTTATGGATTTTAGAAGTTTGGGGCTCAAAATCCGAGAATTTCGCATGAACATTACCAACCACCGGAGACCCTCGTTGCAGCCACGTCACCTCGCACGAAGCAGCAGTGTCACCGGAGACGTGGCCAAATATGAAGTCGGCAAGTGTCGCAAGTTGGTTCGCCCAGGCCGAGGTCCAGCAGGAACGAGACACGTCTCGCATCGGTGGCCAGTCCGACGCGAGACACGTCTCACCTACCAGCCTCGCATCCGAGCCACCCTGTCCAAGCCTCGCATGCGCACCAGCTCCCCTCCCATCGCTTTGTGGCCTTCACTCCAACAGCTACATGTCCCTTCTGCCAGCACACCTCCGAACCTCGGCCCTATAAGTAGGAGGGTCTAAACCCTCCCGGCTAAAATTAGAAAATTGCCATTTTTCACCTCTAAATCCATATTTTCACTATTTTGACTTTCCCCGAAGCCCCGGTATCAATTGTAGCACCCGAAACAAGTCTCGTGACCCCCGAGAAACCCGAAAATTTTATCTTTTCAGTTTTGAAGCCCTACCTTCGCAGAGCCTGGTTTTCAATTAAGCTCCCGGTTTTCAACATAGAAAGTCATATTTAAAGCCGAAGTGCTGCTCAAATTACTATTTTAATCCCTGGTTAACTTAAGATGGGTTCAATATATAGGAACAATTGTATGTTATGTTTTATATGTGCTATGTGCTTTTCAATGTTATTATTCTGAGTTATTTTCCCGTGTTATTTTATTCGCTATATTTATAGCAAATGAAATACCTTTGACCATGTGATCAGTGAAAGGACTTAGATTCACATTGGTACTGGTACGTAGCCTCTGGCCATGTAGAGCATTTCTCCATAAGAGAATGAATTTTATTCTATGGCATTGGCAAATGGTTAGATAGGACTATAAGCCTGAAATCTAACAAGATGTTAATCAGAAATTGCATGTCTTCTATGCCATTTGGGCCAAAGTATTATTGATGTATATCAAGCATTGAAAAGTATATCTTTGAATAAAGTCTTTGATTGATATGAACGCTTGTCACATGACCTCACATATGTCTTGTTCCTCTTTGCTTTTGTCACATTGAAGTATATATATATATATATATGGCATAACGTTATATTGTATCTATTATTGAACTCACTAAGCGTCACCGCTTACCCTATTAATGTTTAACAATTGCAGGTGATAAGTAACTAATATGTTCACATACTATTGAAAGATTTAGAATAGTTTGTAATAGTACTTTTGTATGACAATTTATATTTGCATAAATTACAATATCTTGGGTAGTTATGTAATATATATAACACTTTGTAAAAGACGGTTTGTATCCAATAGTTTGTAATCCCTTTATCAATGTAAAATATTGCTTTTATGAATAAGCAAGTAGCATGTTTTGGAGTAATGATATTGTGAAGTATGAAAGTTTGGGTCTTTCAAAAATATGAAAGTTGGGGTCTTTCAGAAGTTATCCCATAGAATTTGCCAATAATTCACATCATGCCCTGTGAATATGCTCCAAACCAATTCAAGGAGCTTAAGCCCCATATTGTCGGTTCCTCCGGTTCTGCCGGATAGGCTACGGATGATGAAGTGGCACACATATTGCCACACTGCGGGAAATTAATTTTTCTTGAATTCGCCGATACCCTTGATTCTTTTCTGGTATCCCATTTGGTATAGAGCAGCAGTAATATCCGTCATTGATGGGGAGAAAAACTTGATTGATGGATGAACCAGTAGGTCGATTGATCTTAGAAACTTATCCTTGGTCAGAATGACCAATGGGTCATTCACAAGATGGAGATGCACTTCTTGAGGGTTTTGCAGTGGTCGATATGCTGAAAAGGCACACTTAAACAAAGTTGAAGTTGGTACGATTTCTGTAAATGCGGTAAAGGGTCCAAACAGAGGGTGATTCTTGAGAAACTTGATCATGAGCTTGATGGGAGCATTGTATGAAGGATGATCTTCACATACAGCTCTGAAATTACTGGAAACGATTGATGGAGAGTCTGAACCTATTGCATTTTGTAGAACCTGAAGCCTTGGATTGTTTTTTTGGATGCACCGGATTTCACCATTGTGAGAAAGGAGAAACAAAGTTCTTTGAGAGTTATGGAGGTTTTTGAGAGTTGAGAGACAATCCATATTCTGAAAGCATAAGGATTTGATGGAGAAGAAGATGGGTTTATAAAGAGGGGTGAAAAGTGTTTTACCCTAGGTAACGGGTAAAAGATGATAAAACGACGATTGGGTTTTATTGGGGGGAAAAGATAAATTATAAAATGAATCTCAGCCACAAATATTAAAAACGGGTTGAAAAAGAATTTGGAAGATTTCTAGAAAGGGTTGCATTTAATGTAAAGACGGTTGCATGTTTATATGCCAGGTAATCGTGGGGGTGATGGGAGAGAAAGTGGTAACAGATGGGATGTGTTTGGAAAATGGGACGTGTTTGGGAGAGGAAGGACAAATATGCACTTTTTGTCATCATCCCTAAAATAGGTCTAATAAAAGATTTTTTTTGTTATTTAAAAAGGAAACAACAGCTTTAATGAGAATGTTTTTTTTTTTTTTTTTTTTTTTTTTTATGTTATTTAATGAATGATCATTAAATAGATTACAAAGTTTTTTTTATTTTTTATTTTTTATTATTATTTTTTATAAGTTGAAAAAAACAGCATTTGTGGGAAAAACACTTTGAACACAAGACTTCATTGCGGTTGGAGATGTCATTGCGGATGAACAAAGGAAAAAGTGCAGTGAGAAGCAGAGAGGAAAAACACTTTGAACACAAGGTTAGAAATAATAGACCATTAGGACCCTTGAGCGATACGTATGACATATGGTTGCAGTACCTAGACTGTGGTACCAAAACCATCCATCATATGTAATTCTCAGTTAGAACTGCAACGAAGACCAAGGATGGTCTGCGGTAGCTAACAATTCATAAAGAATTGTGGGTCTGGATTCATCATTCCCAACATTTGTAGGAATAAATTCAGTTTAGAAGAGTCAAGTGCTTTTGTAAAAACATCAGCAATCTCTTCATGAGTAGGAAAAAAGTTGAGTTCAATATTACCTTTCAGAATATGATCTTTGATGAAAGGATACCGTAACTCAATATGTTTTGTCTTGGAGTGCTGAATGGGATTGTGAGAGATTGCCATGGCACTTTCAGAGTCACAGTAAATTGGTATTCGCAGCATTTTGTACCCGTAGTCAAGTAATTGTGTCTTCATCCAAAGGACTTGGGGACAGCAGCTGGCTGCGGCCACGTATTCAACGCCTGCGGTAGATAAAGATACATAACTTTGTTTCCTCGAGGACCAGCTGACAAGTCTTCCTCCTAAAAATTGGCAACCACCAGATGTACTTTTCCTATCAAGTTTGCATCTGGCATGATCTGCATCAGTAAATGCTTGAAGACCGAAGTCATTGCCTGTGGGGTACCAAAGACCCATAGATTTGCTTCCTTTTAGATATCGAAGAATTTGTTTGGCTGCGCTCATGTGTGACACTTTTGGATCAGCCTGGTATCTTGCACACACACCGGTTGCGAAGACGATGTCAAGTCTGCTTGCGGTGAGGTACATTAGTGAACCAATGATACCTCTATAAGTCTTGTCATCCACAGATTCACCAGAGGGATCAGCAAAGATCTTATATCCGAAGTCCATAGGGACCTTAGCAGAAGAACAGCTGTCCATTGAATATTTCTTCAGAAGTTCAGTAGTATATTTCTCTTGATGAATGAATATTCCTTTCTGAATTTGTTTGACTTGGAGACCTAGAAAGAAGTTAATCTCTCTATTCATGATCATTTGAAATTTGTTTGTCATGAGCTTAGCAAATTCATCCACCATTCCTTGATCAGATAATCCAAAGATGATGTCATCCATATATATTTGTACAAGCATAAGGTGAGTTCCGTTTGCTTTTCTAAATAATGTGGGATCAATCACTCCTCTTTGTATCCTTAAGAGACTAAGAATTCAGAGAGAGTTTCATACCAAGCTCTAGGGGATTGTTTGAGACCATAGACACCTTTCTGATGCTTGTAGCAATAATCAGGGAATTCGATACTTTCAAATCCCGGAGGTTGTTGAAGATAAACCTCTTCTTTTAATTCCCCATTGACAAAATCACTCTTAACGTCCATTTGATGCACTTTGATGTTTTTATGAGAGGCATATGCTAAGAATATTCTGATTGCTTCCATTCTAGCTACCGGAGCGTATGTTGCATAGTAGTCAACACCTTCTAGTTAGCTATAACCTTTAGCAACTAGCCTTGCCTTATTCCTGATGACTGCACCGGATTTATCTAGCTTGTTCTTGAAAACCCATCTGGTACCAACAATAGTATGACCTTGTGGGATGGGAACAAGTTGCCATACTTTGTTTCTTTCAAATTCTTCCAGTTCTTGCATTGCAAAAATCCATTTTGGTTCCAATAAGGCTTCTTTGATAGACCGAGGCTCGACTGCGTACATAAATGTTGCATAGTGATAGTGATCAGATAAATCTTTGGCAGATCGAGTTTGTATACCTGCGAATGGATTCCCAATAATTTGACCTGGTGGGTGATCCTTCGTCCATACATTCAGGCGAGGCATCAGATGATCAGCAACTGTGGTAGAAGGAATGTTTTCAATATCATAGGTTGCTTCAATTGAGGAAGAAAGTTCCCCCTGGATTTGAGAACAGCCTGCTGAGTCATCCTGACTTGTTGGAGTGAGAAAGATACTTTCTTTGATAGGTTCCCCGTGGATTGTTGAAGGGAATCTATCTGGAACCTGAGAGGGTTCTCTCTGGACTACGGATGGGTGAGTGACAATTCTTGGATCAGATCTAGTATCAATATTCTCTATGAGTTCATCATCCGAATTCGAAGTTACATTTGATGGTGATGTTTCTCTGCGAGCAAGAATTTGAACAACATCAGGTACTGGAACCTCGATGGTTGCGGCTAGTTCTGGAGTAGAGGTTTCCCCCTCAACCGGAGAGGTGGAAGTATTGAGAGAAACTTCTTCCGATGTAGATGGTCCAGAGATGTCAGCATGTTGTTGAGCGGTGGGAGACGTAAGAACTTCTGATAGTTTAGTCGTTTCAACTGGTTCAAAGAGATCATCTGTCACACCCCGCTAAAGCGGAAACACAAGATATGACAACGATAACGGTTTCATTGCAAAAGATAAAGATACATCACCATAGCAGTATTTAAAAGTTTACAACCCATAGCTTAAAAGAAACAAAGTACAAGTTTTTCCAAAACAACATTGTTCAAAATATAACTTCATAATAGCTTCAACACGATGCAACATGCTCTATGATGATGAATCTTTACATCCACTTACTAATTATTTCCTGAAAAAGCATGTAAAATGAGCGTCAACTATGAAAATAGTTGGTGAGTTCACAAGTTCATAAAATCGAGCGTAAAATAAGGCTTTTCGTAAATACAAGTACATTGCTTCAATGATAAACAAGTTGATTGCTATTAATGAATACAAGTTTATTGCTATAACGAGAAACGATTTTGTATGTGTATGAGAAAACAATGAGTCTGAACCAAACCTATGACTGAAGCCCTATCGAGATCTATGCTTATCGTTCCATAGATGAATATGGTATCATGCACTCCAACGATTCGGGCGAGTGAGGAGTTGTCAATTCCTAATAGCGCTATCCATAATGACCATTGGCTCAAAGGGTTAATGGTTAGAGATAAGGGAAGGGCCTTAGTACGATAAGTTCTCATGTTCCGTGTCGCATAGACATACATAGAGAAACATAGCAGTACAATAGCAATCGTGTTTGATACAAATCAATTTAAATACAACATACAAATAATAGTTTTTATGGACATGCTTTTCCACCCCAAAACATAATACTGAAAATAGGGGAGTGCGTGAATAGTCACGATATTTCGTGTAGGCACAAGCGGTACTTCGGGATGCACCAACGTCTTACTACCAGGATCCTATGACATCAAACACACACACTAGTGAGTTTCCATGTCGAAATCTAATGCTAATATACTAAACTCTATATATAGGGAAATGCCAATTTATGTTTTAGTATTGGATTTTATATCAGTTGGTTACACTTTTCCTGAAATATTGAAATTTTACAAGTCGTGCGATTAATTACAACCTTGAAAGGTTAATTTTCCAAATTTTAAGTCTCTATAACAACATAAATTCACGAAAAATAGCATTCGCGGGATAAAAATTCTCAAACTTTTTATTTAACGGTTATTACACAATAGTAAGCTAAGAAAAATATAAAAATGAATTTCCAAGCTTTTTAATTATATTTTATGATTTATGAGCATTTATTCCAATAAAAATTGAAATAAATAGAAAACAGTTTCCAAAATTACCTAAACTATTTATTTAATTGTTATTATACATAACTAGGTTGGGAAAAATAGAAAAGATATTTTTCAGTAGGTATTTCTATTTTTCTTGTTTTATTACTTTAAATACTCATAAATTAAAAAAATAATATTAAACAGTTAAAATAAATCACCATAAATTTTTGTAACATCGTTTACAGTATAAATAACCTGGGAAAAATATCAAAAGTGGTTTTCATAATGTATAAACTGGTTTTGGGTATTTATGTGTATTTAAGTGTATTTTAGTGCAATTAACTTTAGAAAATAAGAGAAAAATAGTTTACAGAAGAGAAAAAACCTCAAAGTTTTTATGTAACCTCCTACTGTACAATATGATATCCTGGTAATTTTTCATGAATTTTGGATAATAAGAACTAATTTTCTCATTTTTAGGCCATTATAATTACCAAAAATTTGGAAAAATAGTAAGACATGATGAAAAATCTTGAAATTATTATCTGGAGTCACCACTCACAGGTAAGGTATGCGGAAATTGTTAGATGCAACTTTCACATTCTCTAAAGTGGTTTTGTGATTTATTATGCCCTAAACAAAAGAAAATCGGAAATCGTATTAAACAGTAATAAAAATTGATGAAATTTGGTGAGGGGTCATTACTCACCATACGGATCATCCATGAATTTATACAGGATTTATTGACCTCTGGAAGTATTTTATGTGATTTATGCCCTTGGTTTTAGCAATAATTTTAATAAATTAAGGAAATAATAAAAGCTCTTGAAATTTTCCAAATTATCTCATGCATGTGAGGGCTTTCAAAAGGAAAATGTTAAAAATCTATTCAGAAGAGAAATGAGGGTAATGAATCTAAACAAATTAAGAAAGGTTGCATGCAATGATGCATGAAATGTAGATATGGCTGAAGTTCATGAATTTGTGTAGCTCATTCAGTGAGGTTTTAAGCCACGAAATTTCAGCCATCATTCACTAGATATGTTAGGTTTCTAAGGTATTTTTCCTCAGATTTATGGTTGGGTTTAAGGCCATTGATCATGTAAGACAAAAATAGTGATCACAGAAAAAGAGTTGTATGCGCAACCATTTTGTAAAAGAATATCATGATTTGGTTAAGAAATGACCGAGTTATGGCCGTTCAAAGTCGAACAAAGTAATTTGGCAGATTGCATGTTTGTTTTTGTGCATTATTAGGGTATTTTGACAAGAACATCATGCATGCCTTTGGTAAGGTCCGATTTCTAACACATGCATGGAGTGAATGAGCATCCAAGATGTACTAGAAATGGTTTAAATGCTTTTGGTCATGCAAGAACACAAAAGAAATGGAGAAGAAGATGAAACATTCGGTTTTGATGTCACATGATCATATGTGCATCTTTTCACTCCTTGCATGGGTTTGATCCCGGATTTTCACCATCTCAAACACATGCATTGTGTTATGGTGAGAATCTACAAACCACAAGGGAAGAATAAAGATTTCTTGCCATGGAAAGGCATAGAATTCGAAAAGTAGAGAAAACTATGAAGGAAAAGGAAGTAGAATCATGAAACTATGGAAGAAGATGATGTTGTTTACCTTGGTTATGATCTTGAGGGAAGTAAGAACACTTTAAAGTCTTCAAAATCTTGAAATTTGGCAGAGGCATGGGGAGAATTTCGTGAGTTAGAGAGAGAGAGAGAGAAAGGAGAAGAGTTTATGTGAGAAGAGTGGAGTGTAAGAGAGTGAAGAGGGAAGAGGTAGTGTGAGGGAGAAGTTCTAATGATTGAAGTTTTTAGGAAGAGAGAGTGCATGGGGAGGGGAGATGGCCGGTTTTTGAGTAGGTTAGGCCTCCTCTCTCCTAATTCAAATTTTAATAAAATTATCTCCATTATTTTTATAAAAACGCTAATTTTTATAAAAGTTCTTATTAAGCAATTATTGATTTGTTTTAATATCTTGTATTTAACCAATAATTTATGATTAATACTTGATAATTTAATTTCTATTTCATTTATTATAATTCCTAATTTGATTAATAAAAATTTGCTATTAGAAAGTTTATAGCCAAATTTTATAAAGTTTTTAAGCTTTATAATTTATAAGTTTGGATTTTGGGCTCTTTAGGGTTTTTGGAATATTGTTTGACATCCATCAACATGTTGAAGTATAATTAGAATGTTTTAATTTATTTTTAGGGTTTTATACCCTATTTCAATTATAACAAAGCTTGAAGCTTTATTCTAATTATAGTATTGGCATTTCCTATTGTAGCAAAGCAACTTACTAGAATTGTAAGTATCAACTATATTAGTCCTAGACCTTAGTTGGATCCTAGTTTATGCAAGATTTTGTCCTAATTTATACTACTAGGCCATGGCATGTTGTGCATGAATGGTTTTTATAAAGATGCATGAGTCCGAAAATGAACTGAACTGACAGTTGTCACAGTATCCCCCACTTAAAAAGAATTTCGTCCTGAAATTCATTCTATGTCATCGTTTGCCATCGCAAGGGAAAAGTTGTGGATAATTTTCCTTCATGAAGTCCTCGTGCTCCTAGGTGTACTCCGGCCCGCGTTTTGAGTTCCATCGAACTTTCACAATTGGGATCTTACTCCTCTTAAGTTGTTCTACCTCCCTGTCAAGGATTTCTATCGGTTCCTCAACAAAGTTCAGCTTATCATTGATCTTAATTTCCTTCAGGGGTACTATCATTGCTTTGTTGGCTAGACATTTCTTAAGGTTGGAGACGTGGAATGTGTCGTGAATGGTGCTTAACTCTTGGGGCAGTTGAAGTTTATAAGCTACCGGACCAATCCTTTCAATGATTTCAAAGGGTCCAACATATCTCGGGCTTAGTTTTCCTTTCTTACCAAAACGTACAAGCCCTTTCCAAGGCGACACTTAAAAAAGTACCTTGTCTCTTACTTGGAATTCTAATGGTTTACGGCGATTATTTGCATAACTATTCTGACGATCTCTAGCAACTTTAAGCCTATCCTTGATGATAGCAATCTTGTCAGAGGTTTCCTGGATAAGTTCGAGTCTAGTCAACTGTCTGTCTCCGGTTTCTGTCCAACATAAGGGCGAACGACACTTGCGTCCATACAATGCTTCATATGGAGCACATTGGATACTCGTGTGGTAGCTATTATTGTGGGAAAACTCAATTAGAGACAAATGAATATCTCAATTTCCTTTGAACTCAATGATACACGCTCGTAGCATGTCTTCCAATGTTTGTATTGTTCTCTCTGTTTGCCCATCTGTTTGAGGGTGGTAAGCTGTGCTCAAATCTATCTTGGTTCCTAGTGCCTTCTGTAACATCCACCAAAATCGAGATGTAAAGCGACTATCTCTATCAGAAATGATAGATAGGGGTACACCATGCAGAGAAACAATTTTGTCGATGTAGATTTGGGCCAATTTTTCCATCTTGAAATCTTCTCGAATGGGGAGAAAACGAGTAGATTTCGTCAGTCGATCCACTATGACCCAAATTGAGTCGTGACCTTTAGCAGTTCTAGGAAGTTTGGTAACGAAATCCATAGATATTTGCTCCCATTTCCATTGGGGAATTTCAGGCTGTTGCAACAACCTAGATGGTTTTTGATGTTCAGCTTTGACTATTGAACATGTCAAACATTTCCCAACATATAAGGCAATATCCTTTTTCATTCCAGGCCACCAATAGTACTCTTTAAGATCCTTGTACATGTTATCCACTCCAGGGTGGATTGAGTATTTAGATCGATGAGACTCCTCCAATACCATGTCTCTCAGATTGTTAACCCTTGGAATCCAGACCATGTCCTTAAAATAACGAAATCCATCGGGTTTGGTTTCAAATCTCTCTTCCAAACCATGTAAGGTCTCGCCTGGAAGATTTTCCTTGAATAATGCTTTCTCCTGGGCATCATTGATTTGTGATTTCAAGCTTGTCTGAATTACCATTCCCAAAGCTCTCACATGGGAAGGTTTCACTCTTTCTTTCCTACTAAGAGTGTCGGCTACTACCTTAGCTTTCCCCGGGTGATATCGTAACTCACAATCATAATCACTAAACAACTCTACCCATCTCCTCTGCCGCATGTTTAGCATTTTCTGATCTAGTATATGCTGAAGGCTTTTGTGATCGGTATAAATGGTGCACTTGGTTCCGTACAAATAATACCTCCATATCTTAAGAGCAAAAATTATTGCTCTTAGTTCTAGATCATGAGTGGTATAATTCTTCTCATGCGCTTTGAGTTGTATGGAAGCATACGCAATGACTTTATCTTTTTGCATTAACACACATCCTAATCCTTCATGAGACGCATCACAATACACCACAAAGTTCTCTGATCCTTCTGGTAAAGCCAAAATTGGTGCATTGCACAACTTGTTTTTCAGGATTTGAAACGCCTCTTCGTGTTTCTCTTCCCAGAGAAATTTTATGTCCTTTTGGGTCAAAGATTTTAATGGTTGGGCAATCCTAGAGAAATTCTCAATGAAGCGTTTGTAGTACCCAACTAATCGTAAGAACTGTCGTATTTCTGTCGGGGTTTTGGGGGCCTCCCATTTATTGCTTGCCTCGATCTTAGCTGGATCTACATGAATTCCTCTTTTGCCGATCACATTACCAAGAAAATGTACTTCCCTAATCCAAAATTCACACTTAGTGAACTTGGCATACAATTTCTGCTCCTTCAACAGCTCCAACTCTAGCTTTAGATGTGTATTGTGATCTTCTTGGGTCCGCGAGTAAACAAGTATGTCATCGATAAATACAATTACAAACTTGTCTAGGAATGGTCTACATGTCACACCCCGAAAACCGAAGGCGGAAAATATTTCCGGGGTTGACTCCATGTTGAGTATCAAATCCAATGCACATAGTAAGTAAAGTAAAACAACCAATACATTACATAAGAAAAGTTTTACAGTTGTTTCAAAAGTAAAGTTTGTACAGTTGTGATACATAGTATATATATGAACAAAATGAAACGGGTCTTCATGTGCTCCGTCTTCAAGCAAAAAGGATCTTCGGGTACCTGTTCTAATGCTGACCTGAGAACACAAGCGGTTTGAAAATCAGCATAACGCTGGTGAGTTTATAAGCGGTTTTTGTTTGTGAAAATGTTCAAGTTTCCTTTCTGTTTCTGAAATGTTATGGATACCAAGAAAATCCCATATTTTCTTAAAAGTTGGTTGTTGTTTCACAAATGTAAAGTATAGTAAGTTTGTACACTGAAAACATGTCTACTCATGTGAAAATGTATAGTTTGGTTATCCGGCTTGTTAAACTGTTCTGTTTACCTATCATGTATTCCCAGGAAAGTCCCATACTTTCCTTATTGTATAATACCAAATGTAAAAGATGTAATGTTACCCAGATTGTTACACTTTCTAGTTATGTAGGAGTTACCCAGGGAAGCCCCATGCTTTCCTGCTTGTCGGTTTTCAATGTGAACAATGTAAAACATGTAAAAGATGTATAAAGTGGTTCATTATTACTATAAGTAAATCTCTATTATCCTAATTGCGAGTTCCATAACCATACGATGGACTAAACATGTGGCAATAAGTAGTCCACATACTTATGACTTTCGTCACCCTTGAACCGTTTCGGTTCGGCTGTAGCTAGCAGCCAGGTTTGGGGTAGTCAGCCCCGTATAGATCTATACACTCAAGTCACGCTCTCTAAATCCCAGAGATTCTAGTTACGGGTGTAGTCCTCCACTCGCATATCTCTGTGGAGTGTTCGCCGAGGACGTGTCTCCAATCATACAGGATTAACAAATTTACTAGTAATAATATGATAATCCTCCACTCGCGTATATAAGTGGAGTATTACCGAGGACAGAACATTGTATAGATATTAGGTTCAAGTGTTTAATTTCATGCTTTTAACTGATAAAAATGTGGAAAGCCATTTGTGAAATGTATGCAAAACATAGCAGTTTAAAACTCATTTCACAAATATATGTTACGTGATCTGCATGTTCAAACGGTTATCAGTTGTAGTATTCGGTATTAAAAGCATATGAAATGTGAAACACACATTTGAAAACATGTTTTGAGTACAGGTAATACCTTGTACTTTGCTTGTGTTCCCCCCATGAAAACAGTGAAAACAGTGAAAAAGGGTAGGGGTATGAACTCACCAGACTCGAGAATGCGACGGTTTCGGACACTAAACGTTGGTTCGGGATTTGATTACTTGCGATGTCCCTATGTAAAATGAAATAATGTCCATATATATTCAATTAGGGATACATTCACTAATTATATGGAACATTACACTCCGAAGAGGTTGAACACCTCAAAACACACGTTTGGAGTGACCCGGGTGACATCTACGAGCATGTATTGGTACTAGGGACTTAGGACTTGAGTTTACTCCCCAAGAGTAAACATTTAAGTGAGTTTATAGCCACAAAATACACACATACATGAGTTTACGGCCGTAAACTCATGTTGGTGTCATTTGGAGGGTTTGATGGAATGATTGGACTTGGGGATTGTTGGAATGGATTTCTAAAATGCCTTGGAATGGATTAAATGAATTTATACCACTTAGAAGGGAGTTTACGGCCACACACTTGGAGTTTACAGCCGTAAACTCACCCATGGTCAAGAAAAATTGGTTTAAGGCACAAGAAGGATTCACATGTGATTCTAACTAATTTTCTAAGGCTTGGTATCAATTTTTGGCTTCAATTAACACCTTTGTAAGAGTTTATGGCCTAGATGCATACCCTCTGGCCGTAAACTCTTATATGGTTAAGAAAAAATTAGTTTTTGATGCTTAAAACAATCACATGTGATTCTAGGAATTTATCCAAGCCTTTGGGGTGGTTTAAGGGCATCATTTGACAACTTATAGGAGTTTACAGCCTAGGAGAGGTTCTATGGTTGTAAACTCACTTATGTAGAGCATTTGATATGTTTAAGGTCCCCAAACTATTTTTAGATGGTTCTAGGATTTACCACAAGGCCATTGGTTGAGTTTCAAGGCATTTGGACATGTTTTAAGACACTTAATCCCCATTTTAGAGGAGTTTACGGCCGAAGCACATGTCTTGGCCGTAAACTCTTGTTTGTCGCCCCAAATTCATGTTTAATGTGTTCCAAGTCAAGATTTGCAAGCCTCAAGGTCGTATCTAAGTCCCAACTATGATTTGGAAGGGTAAATTTGGCTTAAAAACCCCATTTTGAGGAGTTTACGGCCCAAGCTTGATCCTTGGCCGTAAACTCATGTTATTGGTCCCAAAACTTAATTTAAACATCAATTTGAAGGCTAAGGAGGTTAGATAACAAGTTAGGGATGTTACCTCTTTGATTTGGAGCCTTAAATCTTTGTTTTTGGACCTTTGATTATGGATGAGGAGAGAGGTTGGAAGTGTATATGAGAAAATGACCAAAGGCTTCAAATGGAGGCTTAAGACACATTATATAGTGTCTAATTTTTGTACACAGTGGAATTCTACCCGATACCAGCGTTAGACGAGGCTTTTGGTCGTACCCGATTGAGTTGCCGTAACCCGATACGGTAAATTCTAGAAATATTCCGATCGTTAATATGGGTCATTAAAATGATTTCTAAATGTATTAAGACACCCATTAAGTCATTTTAGATCCGTACAAGTTAATGACTTAATTAAACAGAAGATCGGAAATCGAATTTGAAAACGAAGATTGGTTGCGTGAATTGTACTACGAAAGAGTTACAAGAGATGGTACGGAAATTTCGGGTTGTTACATTATCCCCCCCGTTAAAGGGAATTTCATCCCGAAATTCAAAGTTTAAAACGCAAGACAAGATACAAATCATGGATCTGGAAAGAGTTGTGGATACTTCTGTTTCATTGAATCTTCCGTTCCCAAGTGAATTCCGGTCCCAGCTTGGCATTCCAACGAACCTTCACTAATGGGATGCGACTTTGCTTTGTACGTTTGACTTCTCGATCCATGATTTCGATCGGTTCCTACACAAAGTTGAGGTTTTCTTTGATTTTGATCTCGTCTATAGGAATTGTTAGGGTTTCATCGGATAGGCACTTTTTGAGATTTGAAACATGGAAGACAGGATGAATGTTACTGAGTTCATGAGGTAAACGAAGTTTATAGGCAACTGGACCGATCCTAGAGAGGATCTCGAAGGGTCCAATGTATCTAGGGTTAAGTTTCCCACGCTTACCAAAGCATACAGTGCCTTTCCAGGGCGAGACCTTCAACAGGACACGGTGTCCAACTTGGAATTCTAGTGGTTTCCGACGATTATCAGCGTAACTCTTTTGGCGATCTCGTGAGGCTTTCAGTCGGTTACGGATTTGAATGATCTTCTCAGTGGTTTCGCCGATGATTTCAGGACCAGTGAGAGCACTGTCGGGGACTCGACTCCTGGCTAACTGTGTATCCCCCAACTCGGCCCAACACAGAGGGGATCTGCACTTACGACCATATAGGGCTTCAAATGGAACAACGCTAATGCTGGTGTGGTAACTGTTGTTGTATGAGAATTCGATCAAGGATAAATGCATGTCCCACGACTTTCCAAAGTCAATGACACATGCTCTAAGCATGTCCTCCAGGGTTTGGATTGTTCTCTCACTTTGTCCATCGGTCTGAGGATGATACGCCGTGCTCATATCTAGCTTGGTTCCAAGGGCTTTCTGAAGGGTCTGCTAGAATCTGGAGGTAAACCTGTTATCTCGATCAGAGATAATAGATACAGGTACACCGTGCAGTCGAACTACCTCTTGGATGTAGGTTGGCGCGAGTCTTTCCATCTTGTATGATTCTTTGATCGGAATGAAGTGAGCGGATTTTGTCAAACGATCGACAATTACCCAAATGGTATCGTACCCACTAGAACACTTGGGCAGTTTGGTGATGAAGTCCATGGTAATCATCTCCCATTTCCATTCGGGGATCTCGGGCTGTTGGAGTAGACCCGAGGGTTTCTGGTGTTCAACTTTGACTTTGGCGCAAGTCAGACACTTGCCCACGAATGTAGCTATCTCAGCTTTCATGTTGGGCCACCAGTATTGTTTCTTGAGATCTAGGTACATCTTGTCAGAACCCGGGTGAACAGAGTATTTGGTTCTGTGCGCTTCCTCCATGACTATTTCCCTGAATCCTCTGGACTTGGGAATCCAGATTCGATCCATGAAACAATGAACTCCGTCACTTCTGATCTCAAGTTTCTTTTCCATTCCTCTCAAGGCTTCATTTGACATGTTCTCGGGTTTGAGGGCTGCTAACTGGGTTTCTCGGATTTGCATGGGTAGGTTAGAATGGATGGTCATCGTCTGGTTCTTCACTTTGCAGTCTGCACTTTCCTTTCGGATAAGGGCATCTGCTACCACATTAGCCTTACCGGGGTGGTAACGGATTTCACACTCATAATCACTAAGTAGTTCTACCCATCGGCGTTGCCTCATGTTCAAGTCTTTCTGATCAAATATATGCTGCAGGCTCTTGTGGTCAGTGAAGATCGTGCACTTGGTTCCGTAGAGATAATGTCTCCAAATCTTCAATGCAACGACTAAGACTCCTAGTTCCAAGTAATGTGTGGTATAGTTGACCTCGTGTGTTTTCCGCTGTCTTGAGGCATAAGCAATCACCTTTTCTCTTTGCATAAGCACACAGCCTAAACCTTGGTTAGATGCATCGCAGTAGACAACGAAGTCCTCTGTCCCTTCGGGCAGGGATAGAACAGGCGCACTGCATAAGGCTCTCTTCAACATTTGGAATGCAGTTTCTTGTTTATCACTCCAACAAAAGGGTACACCTTTCTGTGTTATAGTGGTTAAAGGTTTGGCGATTTTGGAAAAATTCTGAATGAATCTCCGATAGTAGCCGGCGAGGCCCAAGAATTGACGAATTTCTGTGGGTGTCTTCGGTGCCGACCAATTCTCTATCGCTTTAATCTTGGAAGGATCCACGTGAATTCCCTCCTCTCTTACCACATGACCGAGGAAATTTACCTTCCGTATCCAGAACTCACACTTGGAGAATTTCGCGTATAGCTTTTCGGATCTAAGGGTCTCCAACACTAACCTCAAGTGTTGTTTGTGGTCTTCTTCGCTTCGGGAGTAGACGAGAGTGTCGTCAATGAACACGATGACGAACTTGTCTAAGAAGGGATGGCACACCTGGTTCATCAGGTCCATGAACACAACTGGTGCATTGGTTAGACCGAAGGGAATCACTACAAACTCGAAGTGTCCATACCGAGTCCTGAAAGCTGTTTTGGAAATGTCATTCTCCTGAACTCGTAACTGATGGTACCCTGATCGTAGGTCTATCTTTGAGAAGTAGCTGGCTCCCTGGAGTTGATCGAAGAGGTCATCTATTCGCGGAAGAGGATATCGGTTCTTAACGGTTAACTTATTCAGCTCACGGTAGTCGATACACATTCGAAAAGATCCATCTTTCTTCTTGACAAACAGAACCGGAGCTCCCCAGGGTGAGGAACTCGGTCTAATGAATCCTTTACTGAGTAACTCATTGAGTTGACTGGATAACTCTTGCATTTCTGTTGGAGCTAATCGATACGGATACTTTGCTACGGGGGTAGCTCCAGGAATTAGGTCAATACGAAACTTGACCTGACGCTCGGGAGGAATTCCTGGATGCTCTTCGGGAAATACATTTGGAAAGTTACAGACTTCGGGGATGCTTGCGAGGTCTTTAACTTCTTGTTTCTCGTTGATCACATGGGCTAAGAATGCAATGCACTCCTTTCGTAAGAGCTTTCGAGCTTTGATGCAGGAAATGATACGAAGATTGGAACTGGGTTTATCACCATAGATTACGAGAGTTTGATCCGAGGGATGGTTGAGACGGATGGATTTTTCGTAACAAAGGATATCAGCATGATTGGAAGTCAACCAATCCATGCCAATGATAACATCAAAGCTCTTAATGGAAACGGGCATGAGATCTATAGGAAATGAGTGATCATTTAGGGTAAGCGTAAAACCTATGAATACGTCGCTAGCGCTTTCTTTCTCACCATTAGCCATCTCGACGGTAAACGTTTCATTTAGTGGTTGAGGATTATGTTTTAGATTATGTTTGAATGCATGACTAACAAAACTCCTTTCAGCACCCGAATCGAAAAGAATACTAGCATATGAGTTGTTGAGAAGGAACGTACCCGAAACAACAGTGGGATCAACGACTGCTTCCTCCCGTCCCATGGTTAGAACCCTTCTGGTGTTATCAGTAGTTGACTTCTTGAGACAGTTCCTTTTAAAGTGCCCAACTTCTCCACAGTTGTTGCAGGCTTGACTAACACCTACTCCAGATGATTGGTTGGCTGATTGGGTAGGAGTTTTGCAGAATGGCTGATTGGGTAGGAGTTTTGCAGAATCGAATTGTGTTCCCTTTCTTACCACAGTTGGTACAAGATAGTTCTCGGCAGGGAATAGGATTGTGATTGTATTTGCACTTGTCACACAGAGGAAGATTACCAACATATTTACTGGTAGGAGTTGGAGCTGTGGATCCCACAACAGAAGCAGCAGCAACAGGGGTAGTAGTAGCATCGACTGCTACTGTCTGCTGTTTCTTGGAAGATCCTTGAGAAGATTTACCCTTCCTTCTTCCAGAATTTTCTCTTTTCGCCACTCTTGGATTCGGTTCAGAAGTGGTAGTGATATCCTTAACGTCATCGCTGTGATCAATCAGAGTTTGAGCTAAAGTCTTGGCACTATCATAGGTATCCGGACGAGCAGCCAAAACATGACTCTTTGTCGGTTGGGATAACCCCCAAATGAACCTTTCGATCTTTTTGTTTTCAGGAGCGATCAATCCCGGACAGAGAAGTGCGAGATCATCGAATCGGGAAGTGTATGCAGCAATGTCGGAACCTTTCATCTTCAGGTTCCAGAGCTCGTGCTCTAGTTTCTGCATTTTGCCACGGGGGCAGTACTCAGCAATGAGGAGTTCTTTCATGGCTTCCCAACCCATGGCATTGGCTACGGGTAAGGTCAGTGATTTGACTCGGCTATTCCACCAAGTCAAGGCTTTATCAACGAAGGTACATGTCGCGAACTTGACCTTATCAGATTCCGCGCAAGCACAGATTTCGAAAATGGATTCCATTTTCTCGAACCATCGGGATAAAGAAATGACACCTCCAGCGCCATTGAAGGATGTTGGTTTCGCGTTCATGAAATCCTTATAGGAACCCCCTTTTTGGTGTCCCTGGCTAACTTCGGGGTTCTGGAATTGGGGACCACCTCCAGAACCACCAGGGTTCATTTGTGACATGGACGTCACCATTGCAGCAGTCAGGACTGTCTGGAGTGATGCTAGGTCAAATTGGGGAGGGGGTGGCGGCGAAGAAGGATTGTTGTTGTTCTTTGAGCTGGGTCTCTTTCTGGGAGGCATCTTGATCTAATATGATCAAGAAAGAGAGGACGGTAAGTCCTCTAGATTGAATCGATAGATATAGCAGTTATATGATCCGAATAAGTGATAAAGCAGGAAAGAGTTATCGAAACAGATAATTTATCGCTAAGAATAATCACAGAAAGCCACTCGAATAAGGATTTCTACAGAGGATTGGCTCGAGAAATACTCCCATAGTATTTCATGAATTGATTACGACAATGGTTTGATGTTTGGGATATTAGAGTAAGTTTTAGGCATGCCGCATACCACAGTCACTCCCAAGCACATGTTGGCCTTGTCTCGAATGAATATAGTTGGCTAGGCTATATTGACCCTAGACACGACTACATAACTGCCCAGGTTTAACCATAGTACACAACACCCAATTACTTATGTTCTGTTCTATTTGTGAATGTAACAACCCGAAATTGTTCGTCGCCAAAACCCGTTCTACCCGAAAAAGTCTCCGTTATCAAATTCGTTTCGTTTTCACTTTGGGTTAATTATTTAAAAACTTATATCTTTATTATAATTTAATGAGTATCTAAATCACTCAGGAACTCATGTAATTGGCCCAAAATATTTATTTCATAAGTTTTAGAAACGTCCCCGCCGAGTTTAGCGTCGGTATCGGGTAGAATTCCACCGCGTACAAGTTTTAAGACGTATATAAACGTGTTTTAGCACCCATTTGAAGCTTTTTCCCTCTCTCTCTACTCTCTCTCTAACCTCTCTCCTAAATCCAAGTTTAAGGGTCCAAAACTCAAATTTAAGGCCTCAAATCTCTAAGGTACTTTCCCTAGCTTGTTATGTAACCTTCTTAGCCTTCAAATTTGAGTTCAAAACATGATTTGTGACCACATTCATGAGTTTGATACAATTTTAGCAATCACATGTGACTAGTTTGGAATCCAAAAACACAACTTTTCATGGGTTTATAGGAGTTTACGGCCATGAGACCATGCTAGGCCGTAAACTCCCTAAAATGTATCATTTTGGTGTTTTAAACTTATTCCAAACCCTTAAACCAACTCTAGAAATTGTCCCCGAAGTGTTTGAAGTCCAAATTGCACCATAAACCACCCATCATGAGTTTACGGCCGTAAACTCATGGGGAATGGGTGTTTTGGCCGTAAACACCATTTAGAAGTGTACTCTTGAGGAGTAAACTCATTTCCTAAGTCCCTCGCATCATTACATGTCCTTAAACGCCACCCGGGTCCCTCCAAACACTTGTATCGGAGTGTTTTCGTGACTTGAAGCAATTGTCCCTATCCAACAATCAATCGAAGTCCTAATTAGATACAAATGTGTATCTTTACATCATAATTAGGAACCTCGTGTGTTTACAAGCCCCGGATCAACTCTTAGCATCCAAACCATCACATATCTCGTCCGGTGAGTTCATACCCCTACGCCCCTTTTACTGTTTTCAATATTTTCAGGGGGGGAATACAAGCAAACTATAACTGTTTAAGAATAATAACATTGATATGTTTCAAATTATATCTGACAATCTTATAAACTCTTTTACTCCTTATGTATTATGTTGAGCATAAGGAATGATTTGTCAATTACAACTAAATGGATTTTAGTTAAGGAAATAACAAAATTAATCAAAGTATTATGGGAATAATTTGGGGTTCTTTACTATTCGTTTTATCACGTTCTGATATCTATATAAGATTATTAGATAAACTATGTATGATTCAGTTTATCTCCGTACCATTTGAATGTATTGTCAGATAATTTCATTGTATGTATCTATATTCAATGTATTACATTTCATAATCTTCAGTATGTCGATATCGTATGAGAACCCTGTGAATAGTTTAGTACTAGTTTGTGAGATAGTCACTACCCTTTATGGATGATCAGTAAATCCTCCCCAGAAGTGTAACCATAGTCTCCTGGAGGGAGGGCGCGGAATTTGTGAATAGATCTATTCGGGACTGACAATCCCACACCTTAACTGCTAGCTACAGTTAGGCGGGCACGCCTGGGGTGACAAATTTCTGGATATCGTTTCGACGTCTGAAAAAAGTCAAGGAGGTCTCGTTGTCGTATTAGCATGGTAACCCGACTCACAACGTGTATTAATATTAGTTTATTCACAGTTTGGGTTTTAGAATCTATATCTCTTTTGGGATAGTGATCCCATGGTATTATCAAACTATTTTGTATCTAGTCCGGGATAGTGATCCCATGGTTTTATATCTATACTTGTACGGGATGTTTTTCCCCATGGTCTTTAACTATATCTTCTACGGGATAGTGATCCCATGGTTTTGTATCTATAACTTGTACGGGATGTTTTTCCCCATGGTCTTTATCTATATCTATTACGGGATAGTAATCCCATGAATTCAATCTATATTAAGTACGGGATGATAATCCCATTGTCTAAATCTATATCTTGTCCGAGATAGTGATCCTATGGTTTCAATCTATATTTCCATATATATCAAATTATCTCGTGTCTAGTCCGGGATGGTAGTCCCATGATCTTAAATCTGTATTTGTATATGTGTCAAACTATTTTATATCTTCTACGGGATAGTGATCCCAAGATTTTCAACATATAGTTTTGTGTATTAAACTATACTTTGTGATATACAACCGATCTTACAATTAGGAAAATATGTGATTTTCCTGGGGTAAAACACAATACGTAATCGAATTGATAACAAATGATAACTAAACTAACTTCACATAAGAAAATATGAGATTTTCTTGGATAACAAACCTTTTCGGAAACTAAAGGAAACCGATACATTTTCATAAAACAAAACCGCTTATGAACTCACCAGCTTTATGATGATTTTCAAACCGCTTGTATTCTCAGGTCCAAGTTAGACAGGTACCTGGTGATCTCTTTTTGGTGAAGACGGAGTGCGTGGAAGACTCGCCTCAACTTTTGTTAATATGATGCATATGTATATCTTGTATAACTTTACTTTTGAAACAAATGTAAACTTTCATATATATGTAATGTAATGGTTGTTTACTGTGATTACTATGTACATTGGATTTGATACACAACGTGGTAGTCCACCCCAGAAATGTTTCCGCCTTTGATTTTTAGGGTGTGATAGATTAGTATCAGAGCCCTTGTTTATAGTGAACGGAGTATACCAAACCTTACATGGTATAAAACTATAAACACTAAAGGGCCTCAGTGCTCTGAACTAAAAGTATCTTCAAAACTATAAGTATTTTCAAAAGTATACAAGTATACCGAACCGCCGAAATCCGTAACTACGAGTAGAACAAAACATAAGTAAATGGATGTTGTACACCGCGGTTAAACCTGGGTAGTTATGTAGTCGTGTCTAGGGTCAATATAGCCTGGCCAACTATATTCATTCGAGACACGGCCAACATGTGCTTAGGAGTGACTGTGGTACGCAGCATGCCTAAAACTTACCCAACATCTCAAACAACGAGTCATCGCTGTAGCGAACCATGAAATACTATGGGAGTATTTCTCGAGCCAATCATTCGTAGAAAATCCTCGTATACGCGATGTTACTTGACCATTCCACTAGCAATAAAATGTTCTGTCTTGATAACTCTTTCCTGCTTTATCGCTTAGTATGATGCTATATCTGTCTTGATGAGATATCCCCTGTTCCATATCTCTTGATTCAATTCGGAGGACTTATAATCCTCTCTTTCCTGATCTTTTTAGATCAAGATGCCTCCGAGAAAGAGAACTAGCTCGAAGAACAACAACAATCCTCCTCTGCCACCACCTTCTCCTCAATTTGATCTCGCATCACTTCAAACAGTTCTGACTGCTGCAATGGTGGCAGCCATGTCACAAATGAATCCCGGTGGCTCCGGAGGTGGTCCCCAACCCCAAAATCCAGAAGACAGCCAGGAGCACCGAAGAGGGGGTTCCTACAAAGACTTCATCAACGCGAAACCCACAACCTTTGATGGCACTGGAGGTGTCATTTCCCTAACTCGATGGTTCGAGAAAATCGAATCAATCTTCGAAATATGTGCCTGTTCGGAGTCTGACAAAGTAAAATTTGCCGCCTGCACCTTCCTTGATAAAGCCCTGACTTGGTGGAACGGCCGAGTCAAATCCTTAACTTTTCCTGTAGCAAATGCCATGGGTTGGGAAGCTATGAAGGAGCTTCTACTTGCAGAGTATTTCCCTCGGGGTGAAATTCAAAAACTAGAACACGAACTCTGGAACCTTAAGATGAAGGGTTCCAACTTAGCTGCTTATACTTCAAGATTCGATGACCTGGCATTACTCTGTCCGGGAATGGTTACCCTGGAGAGTAAAAAGATCGAGAGATTTATCTTGGGATTGACCCAGCCAACAAAAGGGAATGTCTTGGCTGCGAAGCCAGACACCTACGATATCGCTAAATGTCTCGCGAAAATCTTGATTGATCACGAAGACAACTCTAACAAGGAAACTACCACTCCTGAATCAGACACAAGTGGAGGTGAAAGTAAAAATAAATCTCGGAACAAGCGGAAGGCCCCGAGTACAAAAGGGTCTTCTAAGAAACAACAAACAGTAGCAGTCCATGCTGCTACTGCCCCTGTCGTTGTCTCAGCTGTTGGATCCACAGCCAAAAATCCTGCCAGTGGATACACTGGTACCCTTCCTTGGTGTGGTAAGTGCAACTACCATCACCGCATTCCTGGCCCATGTCACGAAAGGATCTGCGACAACTGTGGCAAGAAGGGCCATCTGTCTCAAACCTGTAGAAAACCAGCCAAATCAACGAACCAACCATCCGGAGCAGGAATCAGTCCATCCTGCTACAATTGTGGTGAAGCAGGGCACTTCAAAAGGAATTTCCCCAAATCAACTACCACCACTAATCCCTCTGTCGCCGCAGGTATACTTCTCTTTGGTAATTCATATACCTGCAACTCTTTTCGATTCCAGTATTTAGAGGGAAACCTGTTATCTATCTATTCGAATGTTTTCTAAGCTTAATCCTTCGTACGTGATCGAAATGTGTATCATCGAGACGACTAACCAATGAGATTGAGAACACTAACTTCGTACCCATAGATTGAATCCTCAGTCCAGAGGACTATTCTGTTCCATTCGATTAAATGGGAAGCTTTTCACTAGAATGCTTTAATGCTACGTTTAACATGGAATGACTGAGCCTCGTTCATGTTGTTATCTTGATTTCGAGAGGGTCGCCTGTCTATATCTTTTTCCCGACCTAACTCTCATGATCTTCGGCATCAAACCTTCGTATTGTTTCATGCTATAAAACTCAAAAATGTTCCCGCTACGAATTACCACACATTCCTTGTTTTTGTGATCATTGTGAAATGGGAAGTTAGTAGCTCTTTCTACTAAATGTCTGTCCCAAAGAGTTTCTGGGAATTTCATTCGAACGTCTGAAGTTTAGTCCCACCTCATACTTTTCGAGGTCTTCGTAGAGATTGATTCTGCAATCTTCAGGGTTCGGATGCTCTTAGAGCTTGTTAACATCTATCCAGTACATCATGTCTCGAATCCTTAGAAGCTTCTACCCAACGAAACCCTAGTGATTCCTTGAGGACACCGAAGTCGTCCAGGGTTGGAGCTTCCATAAGAAAACCAATTGATAACATATATTGAGAGAGAGTCAAGGTACAAAACAAGAACACGTCCCGATAGTGAGAATTCACTAGAACACCCAGTAGAGACCCAATTCCACTTCAGAAAGTGAAGATCCGAAGTAACAAATCCATTCGTGTCTCATTTCAAACTCATGATCTATATCTTATTCTTTGAATTTTGGGACGAAATTCCCTCTAAAGGGGGGATCATGTTACAACCCGAAATTGTTCGTCGCCAAAACCCGTTCTACCCGAAAAAGTCGCCGTTATCAAATTCGTTTCGTTTTCACATTGGGTTAATTATTTAAAAACTTATATGTTTATTATAATTTAATGAGTGCCTAAATCACTCAGGAACTCATGTAATTAGCCCAAAATATTTATTTCATAAGTTTTAGAAACGTCCCCGCCGGGTGATGGTAATTTAATCGGGTGCGACCAAAAGCCGCGTTTAGTGTTGGTATCGGGTAGAATTCCACCGCGTACAAGTTTTAAGACCTATATAAACGTTTTTTAGCACCCATTTGAAGCTTTTTCCCTCTCTCTCTACTCTCTCTCTAACCTCTCTCCTAAATCCAAGTTTAAGGGTCCAAAACTCAAGTTTAAGGCCTCAAATATCTAAGGTACTTTCCCTAGCTTGTTATGTAACCTTCTTAGCCTTCAAATTCAAGTTCAAAACATGATTTGTGACCACATTCATGAGTTTACGGCCATGGAGCATTCATGGGCCATAAACACATAATAAGTGGGTTTTTAAGCCCTAAAACCCCTCCTAAGCACTATTGGACTTTAGATATGGCTTAATGGCTTAATGGAATGGACATATAACATTTAAAACATGAGTTTTGAGGCATTTAAAGGATTTTATGGCCAAGGCTCATTCTTGGGCCGTAAACTCATATATATGGGGTTTTCATGCCCTTAAACCCCTCCAAATCACTTATATAGCTTAGATATGAATTATAGAACATTGATATTAGCATTTGGAAACTTGAAACATGATATTTAGGGTACTTATGTGAGTTTACAGCCAAGGCTTGTGCTTGGGCTGTAAACTCCATGAAACATGGTGCAAATCCATTTTTAGGGTGTTTGAAAGCCATCCAACACCACCAAAAGCCTTGGAATAAATCAAAGGACCAACCAAAAATAGTTTGAGGACCTTAAACACATAAAATGCATTACATATAGGAGTTTACGGCCTAAGAACATAGCCTTTGGCCGTAAACTCATAAATACATGCCAAATTGTCCTTAAACCAACCCTAAAGCCTTGGATTAAATTTTAGAAGTCCTTACAAACAAGTTTTTGGCATTAAAACACAACGATTTACTCTCTATGAGAGTTTACGGCCATGAGAGGGGTCTCATTGGCCATAAACTCCAAAAACTACTTCAAAACTTCAAACAAATGCATGTATGGCTTTGATACAATTTTAGCAATCACATGTGACTAGTTTGGAATCCAAAAACACAACTTTTCATGGGTTTATAGGAGTTTACGGCCATGAGACCATGCTAGGCCGTAAACTCCCTAAAATGTATCATTTTGGTGTTTTAAACTTATTCCAAACCCTTAAACCAACTCTAGAAATTGTCCCCTAAGTGTTTAAAGTCCAAATTGCACCATAAACCACCCATCATGAGTTTACGGCCGTAAACTCATGGGGAATGGGTGTTTTGGCCGTAAACACCATTTAGAAGTGTACTCTTGAGGAGTAAACTCATTTCCTAAGTCCCTCGCATCATTACATGTCCTTAAACGCCACCCGGGTCCCTTCAAACACTTGTATCGGAGTGTTTTCGTGACTTGAAGCAATTGTCCCTATCCAACAATCAATCTAAGTACTAATTAGATACAAATGTGTATCTTTACATCATAATTAGGAACCTCGTGTGTTTACAAGCCCCGGATCAACTCTTAGCATCCAAACCGTCACATATCTCGTCCGGTGAGTTCATACCCCTACGCCCTTTTTACTGTTTTCAATATTTTCAGGGGGGGAATACAAGCAAACTATAACTGTTTTCGAATCATAACATTGATATGTTTCAAATTATATCTGACAATCTTATAAACTCTTTTACTCCTTATGTATTATGTTGAGCATAAGGAATGATTTGTCAATTACAACTAAATGGATTTTAGTAAAGGAAATAACAAAATTAATCAAATTACTATGGGAATAATTTGGGGTTCTTTACTATTCGTTTTATCACGTTCTGATATCTATATAAGATTATTAGATAAACTATGTATGATTCAGTTTATCTCCGTACCATTTGAATGTATTGTCAGATAATTTCATTGTATGTATCTATATTCACTGTATTACATTTCATAATCTTCAGTATGTCGATATCGTATGAGAACCCTGTGAATAGTTTAGTACTAGTTTGTGAGATAGTCACTACCCTTTATGGATGATCAGTAAATCCTCCCCGGAAGTGTAACTAGAGTCTCCTGGAGGGAGAGCGCGGAATTTGTGAATAGATCTATTCGGGACTGACAATCCCACACCTTAACTGCTAGCTACAGTTAGGCGGGCACGCCTGGTGTGACAAATTTCTGGATATCGTTTCGACGTCTGACAAACGTCAAGGAGGTCTCGTTGTCGTATTAGCATGGTTACTCGACTCACAACGTGTATTAATAATAGTTTATTCACAGTTTGGGTTTTAGAATCTATATCTCTTTCGGGATAGTGATCCCATGGTATTATCAAACTATTTTGTATCTAGTCCGGGATAATGATCCCATGGTTTTATATCTATACTTGTACGGGTTGTTTTTCCCCATGGTCTTTAACTATATCTTAAACGGGATAGTGATCCCATGGTGTTGTATCTATAACTTGTACGGGATGTTTTTACCCATGGTCTTTATCTATATCTGTTACGCGATAGTAATCCCATGAATTCAATCTATATTAAGTACGGGATGATAATCCCATGGTCTAAATCTATATCTTTTCTGGGATAGTGATCATATGGTTTCAATCTATATTTCCATATATATCAAATTATCTCGTGTCTAGTCCGGGATGGTAGTCCCATGATCTTAAATCTGTATTAGTATATGTGTCAAACTATTTTATATCTTCTACGGGATAGTGATCCCAAGATTTTCAACATATAGTTTTGTGTATTAAACTATACTTTGTGATATACAACCGATCTTACAATTAGGAAAATATGGGATTTTCCTGGGGTAAAACACAATACGTAATCGAATTGATAACAAATGATAACTAAACTAACTTCACATAAGAAAATATGGGATTTTCTTGGATAACAAACCTTTTCGGAAACTAAAGGAAACCGATATATTTTCATAAAACAAAACCCCTTATGAACTCACCAGCTTTATGCTGATTTTCAAACTGCTTGTATTCTCAGGTCCAAGTTAGATAGGTACCCGGTGATCTCTTTTTGGTGAAGACGGAGTGCGTGCAAGACTCGCGTCAACTTTTGTTAAGTTGATGCAGATGTATATCTTGTATAACTTTACTTTTGAAACAAATGTAAACTTTCATATATATGTAATGTAATGGTTGTTTACTGTGATTACTATGTACATTGGATTTGATACACAACGTGGTAGTCCACCCTGGAAATGTTTCTGCCTTTGATTTTCGGGGTGTGACATATATGTGGTTACAGATGACCACGGTTCGGTATACTTGTATACTTTTTGAAAATACTTGTAGTTTGAAGATACTTTTAATTCAGAGCACTTAGGCCCTTTAGTGTTTATAGTTTTATACCATGTAAGGTTTGGTATACTTCATTCACTATAAACAAGGGCTCTGATACCAATCTGTCACACCCCGAAAACCGAAGCCGGAAAATATTTCCGGGGTTGACTCCACGTTGAGTATCAAATCCAATGCACATAGTAAGTAAAGTAAAACAACCAATACATTACATAAGAAAAGTTTTACAGTTGTTTCAAAAGTAAAGTTTGTACAGTTGTGATACATAGTATATATATGAACAAAATGAAACGGGTCTTCATGTGCTCCGTCTTCAAGCAAAAAGGATCTTTGGGTACCTGTTCTAATGCTGACCTGAGAACACAAGCGGTTTGAAAATCAGCATAACGCTGGTGAGTTCATAAGCGGTTTTTGTTTGTGAAAATGTTCAAGTTTCCTTTCTGTTTCTGAAATGTTATGTATACCAAGAAAATCCCATATTTTCTTAAAAGTTGGTTGTTGTTTCACAAATGTAAAGTATAGTAAGTTTGTACATTGAAAACATGTCTACTCATGTGAAAATGTATAGTTTGGTTATCCGGCTTGTTAAACTGTTCTGTTTACCTATCATGTATTCCTAGGAAAGTCCCATACTTTCCTTATTGTATAATACCAAATGTAAAAGATGTAATGTTACCCAGATTGTTACACTTTCTAGTTATGTAGGAGTTACCCAGGGAAGCCCCATGCTTTCCTGCTTGTCGGTTTTCAATGTGAACGATGTAAAACATGTAAAAGATGTATAAAGTGGTTCATTATTACTATAAGTAAATCTCTATTATCCTAATTTCGAGTTCCATAACCATACGATGGACTAAACCTGTGGCAATAAGTAGTCCACATACTTATGACTTTCGTCACCCTTGAACCGTTTCGGTTCGGCTGTAGCTAGCAGCCAGGTGTGGGATAGTCAGCCCCGTATAGATCTATACACTCAAGTCACACTCTCTAAATCCCAGAGATTCTGGTTACGGGTGTAGTCCTCCACTCGCATATCTCTGTGGAGTGTTCGCCGAGGACGTGTCTCCAATCATACAGGATTAACAAATTTACTAGTAATAATATGATAATCCTCCACTCGCGTATATAAGTGGAGTGTTACCGAGGATAGAACATTGTACAGATATTAGGTTCAAGTGTTTAATTTCATGCTTTTAACTGAGAAAAATGTGGAAAGCCATTTGTGAAATGTATGCAAAACATAGCAGTTTAAAACCCATTTCACAAATATATGTTACGTGATCTGCATGTTCAAACGGTTATCAATTGTAGTATTCAGTATTAAAAGCATATGAAATGTGAAACACACATTTGAAAACATGTTTTGAGTACAGGTAATACCTTGTACTTTGCTTGTGTTCCCCCCATGAAAACAGTGAAAAAGGGTAGGGGTATGAACTCACCAGACTCGGGAATGTGACGGTTTCGGACACTAAACGTTGGTTCGGGATTTGATTACTTGCGATGTCCCTATGTAAAATGAAATAATGTCCATATATATTCAATTAGGGATACATTCACTAATTATATGGAACATTACACTCTGACGAGGTTAAACACCTCAAAACACACGTTTGGAGTGACACGGGTGACATCTACGGACGTGTATTGGTACTAGGGACTTGGGACTTGAGTTTACTCCCCAAGAGTAAACATTTAAGTGAGTTTATAGCCACAAAACACACACATACATGAGTTTACGGCCGTAAACTCATGTTGGTGTCATTTGGAGGGTTTTATGGCTTGATTGGACTTGGGGATTGTTGGAATGGATTTCTAAAATGCCTTGGAATGGATTAAATGAATTTATACCACTTAGAAGGGAGTTTACAGCCACACACTTGGAGTTTACAGCCGTAAACTCACCCATGGTCAAGAAAATTTGGTTTAAGGCACAAGAAGCAATCACATGTGATTCTAACTAATTTTCTAAGGCTTGGTAACAATTTTTGGCTTCAATTAACACCTTTGTATGAGTTTACGGCCCAGATGCATACCCTCTGGCCGTAAACTCTTATATGGTTAAGAAAAATTTAATTTTTGATGCTTAAAACAGTCACATGTGATTCTAGGAATTTATCAAAGCCTTTGGGGTGGTTTAAGGGCATCATTTGACAACTTATAGGAGTTAACAGCCCAGGAGAGGTTCTATGGCCGTAAACCCACTTATGTAGAGCATTTGATATGTTTAAGGTCCCCAAACTATTTTTAGATGGTTCTAGGATTTACCACAAGGCCATTGGTTGAGTTTCAAGGCATTTGGACATGTTTTAAGACACTTAATCCCCATTTTAGAGGAGTTTACGGCCCAAGCACATGCCTTGGCCGTAAACTCTTGTTTGTCCCCCAAAATTCATGTTTAATGTGTTCCAAGTCCAGATTTGCAAGCCTCAAGGTCGTATCTAAGTCCCAACTATGATTTGGAAGGGTAAATTTGGCTTAAAAACCCCATTTTGAGGATTTTACAGCCCAAGCTTGATCCTTGGCCGTAAACTCATGTTCTTGGTCCCAAAACTTAATTTAAACATCAATTTGAAGGCTAAAGAGGTTAGATAACAAGTTAGGGATGTTACCTCTTTGATTTGGAGCCTTAAATCTTTGTTTTTGGACCTTTGATTATGGATGAGGAGAGAGGTTGGAAGTGTATATGAGAAAATGGCCAAAGGCTTCAAATGGAGGCTTAAAACACATTATACAGTGTCTAAGTTTTGGACACGGTGGAATTCTACCCGATACCGACGTTAGACGAGGCTTTTGGTCGTACCCGATTGAGTTACCGTAACTTGATACGGTATATTCTAGAAATATTATGATCGTTAATATGGGTCATTAAAATGATTTCTAAATGTATTAAGACACCCATTAAGTCATTTTAGATCCATACAAGTTAATGACTTAATTAAACAGAAGATCGGAAATCGAATTTGAAAACGACGATTGGTTGCGTGAATTGTACTACGAAAGAGTTACAAGAGATGGTACGGAAATTTCAGGTTATTACACTACAGACCCTATTCATCAAATCTATGAAAACAGTGGGTGTGTTCGTTATTCCAAAAGGGATGACTAAGAACTCATAATGTCCATAACGGGTTCTAAATGTTGTTTTGTGAATGTCCTCTTCGTGAATTCTTAGCTGATGATACCCTGACCGAAGGTCGATTTTTGAGAAGTAGGAAGCGCCCTGCAACTGATCGAACAAGTCATCTATTCTAGGGAGGGGATATCTATTCTTGATTGTCAACTTGTTCAGTTCTCTGTAATCAATGCACATTCGGAACGAACCATCTTTCTTTTTGACGAATAACACTAGGGCTCCCCACGGTGAAAAACTTGGTCGAATAAATCCTTTGTCTAGAAGTTCTTGAAGTTGTCTGGATAGTTCTTGCATCTCGGATGGTGCAAGGCGATATGGTGCTTTTGCTGCCGGTGCCACTCTAGGAATTAAGTCTATCTGAAACTCGACCTGCCTGTGAGGCGGTAGACCGGGCAATTCCTCCGAAAACACTTCGGGATAGTTTTGAACCACTGGAATCTCCTTGAGTTGCTTAACTTCAGGTTCTCTCTCTAGCACGTGGGCCATGAATGCAATATAATTCTTCTTCAGGTACTTGTGAATCTTCATGCTTGATACTATGTTTAAACTTCTTCCTGGCTTCTCACCGTGTATGATAAGGGTTTCTCCATTAGGGAGTGGCACTCTAATGACTTTCTCGTACCAACCAATGTCCGCTCTATTTTTGGATAACCAATCCATTCCCACTATCACATCAAAACTACCTAGGTCTATGGGAATTAGGTCAATGCTAAAGAGTTTATCAGCTAAATTCAGAGTACAACCAGGAATTATATCACTAGCCCTAATTTCATACCCATCAGTAAGTTCAATAGCATAAGCATTCCTCATCTTTACCGATTTCAAGCCAATTAACGGTCTAAATGCTAAAGAATCAAAACTCCTATCTGCTCCCGCATCGAATATTACTGATGCAAAATGGTTGTTCAGGAGAAACGTACCTGTTATCACTTTAGGGTTCTGACGAGCTTCTTCTGCACCAATCACAAAGGCTACACCTCTTGGCCGTCCAACTTGATTTCCTTGAAAGTTTTGCCTGGTTTGGCCTTGTCCATTATTACTAGGTCCATTGTTCAGTTTGGGACATGCTCTACGGAGATGATAAGTACTCCCGCACTCGTAACATGCCCTTTTTCCCTCCTTATTCACCTTGCAATACTTCGAGTAATGGCCTGTTTGCTTACAGTTTTTGCACACTAGGCAAGCTCCCTTGTGATGGAAGTTACACTTATTGCACTTCGTAAGCGGCCCTGAATACTGCTTTCGCTCCTGCACTTCCCGTTCTTGAGTTTTCACTAGTTCTTGCTCCTAGGCTCTTACCATGAAGTTTCTTGAGACATTTTGCTTCTTCCTTGACTTGCCTCCATGCTTCTTCTCTCCCTGATCTGTTGGCTTCCTCTTGCTACTAGAGCTTTCCTTTGTCGATGCTCCCATCCTTATCACATCATTGGTTAGTCGATTTGCTAGACTTACTACACTCTGAATAGTAGTTGGATTTGATGAGGTAACCTTTCCCCAAATCTTTGGTGCCAGACCCCAGATGTATCGATCTATCCATTTCTCCTCAGGGGTAACCATGTGAGGTACTAGTTTTGCTAGTTCATGAAATCAGACTTTGTACTTCTCTATTTGTGTTCCAACCATAGAATGGTTCCAGAATTCATATTCAAGTTTCTGAAGTTCATCCTTGGGACAATACTCCTCTATCAGCAGCTTCTTTAGGTCTTTCCAAGTTAGCTGATATGCTGCTGTACGGCCTCGGGTTTGCACTAGAGTATTCCACCAGGTTAATGCCCTATCTTGGAATAGGCAAGATGCATACTCAACTTTGTTGCGCTCGAGGCATTTGCTAATATGAAGGACCGACTCCATGCTATCAATCCATTTCAGTAACCCGACCGCACCTTTCTTTCCATGGAACTCCTTAGGTTTATAGGCCATAAAGGACTTGTAGTTGCATTCTCTTTCATTGTTTCCCCGGTTTCCTCCACTACTTCCTTGGTTAGCATTAAGTCCTGCAGTTACTTGAGTAACAATGTTTGGGATTGCTTCCATGAGCTATTGTGCTACAACTTGAGCAACATCGGGTGTTTCGTTCTGTGGGCGCCCGTGATTAGGCCTTCCTGACATGGTTCTATTACACAGGAGAAGAAATACGTATAAATACATAAAATAATGTATAATATGTAGTTCACTACTAATTTGAAAACCGTAAGTGTTGTCAAATCATTGGTTTGCATTAATACTAGGCATATAAATTTTTGAAAGAAAAGAAAAGAAAAATCTCTTTTATTCAACCGTTTACCAAATAAATTTTAGGGTTTGACCTTATAGTAAAATTTTTCAAACATAAAATAAAATTCTTCATTACCATTTGAGGTAATCTTAAAACCAAACCAATACATCAATCCTAAAATAAAGTTTTAAATGTTTTTCCCAAAAGACACCCAACATGGGTTTTCATTTCATAACAAAATAAAATAAAATACTGAAATCAGAACCAAAATCCAATCGCTATCCCAACAAGAAGCATCAACACCACAATCAAGAACAGCCCACCAAACACATAATATGCTGTCATCGCATGACCTGCCTCTCTTCTAGCAGCACTAGCAGTGTTAGCAGTCTCCATCGAATGCTGATACAGGATTTCCATCCCTGTCATCACTTCGTTCAATACCTCCTGTTTCCCGGCTATTACAGCGAGGTTGTGGCGCAGATCCGCTGCCATCGAATGCATCCTCCGGGACTCCTCCGGGATCATACCTGGCTGCATGATAGGTATCCCTATGACTTGCTGTGGTGGCGGTGCTCCCGGTCCTGCAACGCTGGGTCCTACCTCGCTAGGTCCTGCCGTGCTAAGTCCTGCTGTGCTGGTGGGTATCCTTCCTGGAATGGGAACACTCTTCCTCGCCGTCCTCCGAATGCGAAGTCCATAAAGTGGTAGCTGTGGCAACACCGATGTAGGTGATGCCTCGCGTCGTTGACTTGGGGCGTTGTCATTCTGATCTCCACCGAGTTCCCAGTATCTTCTGTATCCTCTGATGGGTCTTCTTCTACCGAGGCGGGGGGATTACATCAAGGGATAATAGTGACGTAGCCAGACTCATCGGCTGAGGCGGTAGCGCAGGAAGATGATGATATTGACATAGTGGACTATGACATAGTTTTAATGAGATATGAAATAAATGACAATGTATGCCTATAATATGCAATGCTTACACACACCAAAATTAACCTTTTGAATTTTTGAAATAAAGTTTTTTCAAATATTTTTGTTGAGCATATTCCCATTATAATTAGCTCAAGCTTTGTATAAATTTTCCTTAATTAAACATAGGTGATCAGGCTATGTTTAATCGAGGTCCAATAATACAACTCCCGACCTAATTATACTAGTAATATGTTTGATGTAAAAAGAATTTCTTTGTAAGTTTTAGTTATAGGTTGTGTTTTCTTAAAGAAAAACCGATGTTCTCTATAACTTTAGCTCTGATACCATTTCTGTCAAAAGCGGGGAAACGCAAGATATGACAGCGATAACGGTTTCATTGCAAAAGATAAAGATACATCACCATAGCAGTATTTAAAAGTTTACAACCGATAGCTTAAAAGAAACAAAGTACAAGTTTTTCCAAAACAATAGTGTTCAAAATATAACTTCATAATAGCTTCAACACGATGCAGCATGCTCTATGATGATGAATCTTTACATCCACTTACTAATTATTTCCTGAAAAAGCATGTAAAACGAGCGTCAACTATGAAAATAGTTGGTGAGTTCACAAGTTCATAAAATCGAGCGTAAAATAAGGCTTTTCGTAAATACAAGTACATTGCTTCAATGATAAACAAGTTGATTGCTATTAATGAATACAAGTTTATTGCTATAACGAGAAACGAGTTTGTATGTGTATGAGCAAACAATGAGTCTCAACCAAACCTATGACTGAAGCCCTATCGAGATCTATGCTTATCGTTCCATAGATGAATATGGTATCATGCACTCAAGCGATTCGGGCGAGTGAGGAGTTGTCAATTCCTAATAGCACTATCCATAATGATCATTGGCTCAAAGAGTTAATGGTTAGAGATAAGGGAAGGGCCTTAGTACGATAAGTTCTCATGTTCTGTGTTGCATAGACATACATAGAGAAACATAGCAATACAATAGCAATCGTGTTTGATACAAAGATGTATAAAGTGGTTCATTATTACTATAAGTAAATCTCTATTATCCTAATTTCGAGTTCCATAACCATACGATGGACTAAACCTGTGGCAATAAGTAGTCCACATACTTATGACTTTCGTCACCCTTGAACCGTTTCGGTTCGGCTGTAGCTAGCAGCCAGGTGTAGGATAGTCAGCCCCGTATAGATCTATACACTCAAGTCACGCTCTCTAAATCCCAGAGATTCTGGTTACGGGTGTAGTCCTCCACTCGCATATCTCTGTGGAGTGTTCGCCGAGGACGTGTCTCCAATCATACAGGATTAACAAATTTACTAGTAATAATATGATAATCCTCCACTCGCGTATATAAGTGGAGTGTTACCGAGGATAGAACATTGTACAGATATTAGGTTCAAGTGTTTAATTTCATGCTTTTAACTGATAAAAATGTGGAAAGCCATTTGTGAAATGTATGCAAAACATAGCAGTTTAAAACCCATTTCACAAATATATGTTACGTGATCTGCATGTTCAAACGGTTATCAATTGTAGTATTCAGTATTAAAAGCATATGAAATGTGAAACACACATTTGAAAACATGTTTTGAGTACAGGTAATACCTTGTACTTTGATTGTGTTCCCCCCATGAAAACAGTGAAAAAGGGTAGGGGTATGAACTCACCAGACTCGGGAATGTGACGGTTTCGGACACTAAACGTTGGTTCGGGATTTGATTACTTGCGATGTCCCTATGTAAAATGAAATAATGTCCATATATATTCAATTAGGGATACATTCACTAATTATATGGAACATTACACTCTGACGAGGTTAAACACCTCAAAACACACGTTTGGAGTGACACGGGTGACATCTACGGACGTGTATTGGTACTAGGGACTTGGGACTTGAGTTTACTCCCCAAGAGTAAACATTTAAGTGAGTTTATAGCCACAAAACACACACATACATGAGTTTACGGCCGTAAACTCATGTTGGTGTCATTTGGAGGGTTTTATGGCTTGATTGGACTTGGGGATTGTTGGAATGGATTTCTAAAATGCCTTGGAATGGATTAAATGAATTTATACCACTTAGAAGGGAGTTTACAGCCACACACTTGGAGTTTACGGCCGTAAACTCACCCATGGTCAAGAAAATTTGGTTTAAGGCACAAGAAGCAATCACATGTGATTCTAACTAATTTTCTAAGGCTTGGTAACAATTTTTGGCTTCAATTAACACCTTTGTATGAGTTTACGGCCCAGATGCATACCCTCTGGCCGTAAACTCTTATATGGTTAAGAAAAATTTAATTTTTGATGCTTAAAACAATCACATGTGATTCTAGGAATTTATCAAAGCCTTTGGGGTGGTTTAAGGGCATCATTTGACAACTTATAGGAGTTAACGGCCCAGGAGAGGTTCTATGGCTGTAAACCCACTTATGTAGAGCATTTGATATGTTTAAGGTCCCCAAACTATTTTTAGATGGTTCTAGGATTTACCACAAGGCCATTGGTTGAGTTTCAAGGCATTTGGACATGTTTTAAGACACTTAATCCCCATTTTAGAGGAGTTTACGGCCCAAGCACATGCCTTGGCCGTAAACTCTTGTTTGTCCCCCAAAATTCATGTTTAATGTGTTCCAAGTCCAGATTTGCAAGCCTCAAGGTCGTATCTAAGTCCCAACTATGATTTGGAAGGGTAAATTTGGCTTAAAAACCCCATTTTGAGGATTTTACAGCCCAAGCTTGATCCTTGGCCGTAAACTCATGTTCTTGGTCCCAAAACTTAATTTAAACATCAATTTGAAGGCTAAAGAGGTTAGATAACAAGTTAGGGATGTTACCTCTTTGATTTGGAGCCTTAAATCTTTGTTTTTGGACCTTTGATTATGGATGAGGAGAGAGGTTGGAAGTGTATATGAGAAAATGGCCAAAGGCTTCAAATGGAGGCTTAAAACACATTATACAGTGTCTAAGTTTTGGACACGGTGGAATTCTACCCGATACCGACGTTAGACGAGGCTTTTGGTCGTACCTGATTGAGTTACCGTAACTTGATACGGTATATTCTAGAAATATTATGATCGTTAATATGGGTCATTAAAATGATTTCTAAATGTATTAAGACACCCATTAAGTCATTTTAGATCCATACAAGTTAATGACTTAATTAAACAGAAGATCGGAAATCGAATTTGAAAACGACGATTGGTTGCGTGAATTGTACTACGAAAGAGTTACAAGAGATGGTATGGAAATTTCAGGTTATTACACTATAGACCCTATTCATCAAATCTATGAAAACAGTGGGTGTGTTCGTTATTCCAAAAGGGATGACTAAGAACTCATAATGTCCATAACGGGTTCTAAATGCTGTTTTGTGAATGTCCTCTTCGTGAATTCTTAGCTGATGATACCCTGACCGAAGGTCGATTTTTGAGAAGTAGGAAGCGCCCTGCAACTGATCGAAAAAGTCATCTATTCTAGGGAGGGGATATCGATTCTTGATTGTCAACTTGTTCAGTTCTCTGTAATCAATGCACATTCGGAACGAACCATCTTTCTTTTTGACGAATAACACTAGGGCTCCCCACGGTGAAAAACTTGGTCGAATAAATCCTTTGTCTAGAAGTTCTTGAAGTTGTCCGGATAGTTCTTGCGTCTCGGATGGTGCAAGGCGATATGGTGCTTTTGCTGCCGGTGCCACTCTAGGAATTAAGTCTATCTGAAACTCGACCTGCCTGTGAGGCGGTAGACCGGGCAATTCCTCCGAAAACACTTCGGGATAGTTTTGAACCACTGGAATCTCCTTGACTTGCTTAACTTCAGGTTCTCTCTCTAGCACGTGGGCCATGAATGCAATATAATTCTTCTTCAGGTACTTGTGAATCTTCATGCTTGATACTATGTTTAAACTTCTTCCTGGCTTCTCACCGTGTATGATAAGGGTTTCTCCATTAGGGAGTGGCACTCTAATGACTTTCTCGTACCAACCAATGTCCGCTCTATTTTTGGATAACCAATCCATTCCCACTATCACATCAAAACTACCTAGGTCTATGGGAATTAGGTCAATGCTAAAGAGTTTATCAGCTAAATTCAGAGTACAACCAGGAATTATATCACTAGCCCTAATTTCATACCCATCAGTAAGTTCAATAGCATAACCATTCCTCATCTTTACCGATTTCAAGCCAATTAACGGTCTAAATGCTAAAGAAACAAAACTCCTATCTGCTCCCGCATCGAATATTACTGATGCAAAATGGTTGTTCAGGAGAAACGTACCTGTTATCACTTTAGGGTTCTGACGAGCTTCTTCTGCACCAATCACAAAGGCTACACCTCTTGGCCGTCCAACTTGATTTCCTTGAAAGTTTTGCCTGGTTTGGCCTTTTCCATTGTTACTAGGTCCATTGTTCAGTTTGGGACATGCTCTACGGAGATGATAAGTACTCCCGCACTCGTAACATGCCCTTTTTCCCTCCTTATTCACCTTGCAATACTTCGAGTAATGGCCTGTTTGCTTACAGTTTTTGCACACTAGGCAAGCTCCCTTGTGATGGAAGTTACACTTATTGCACTTCGTAAGCGGCCCTGAATACTGCTTTCGCTCCTGCACTTCCCGTTCTTGAGTTTTCACTAGTTCTTGCTCCTAGGCTCTTACCATGAAGTTTCTTGAGACTTTTTGCTTCTTCCTTGACTTGCCTCCATGCTTCTTCTCTCCCTGATCTGCTGGCTTCCTCTTGCTACTAGAGCTTTCCTTTGTCGATGCTCCCATCCTTATCACATCATTGGTTAGTCGATTTGCTAGACTTACTACACTCTGAATAGTAGTTGGATTTGCTGAGGTAACCTTTCCCCGAATCTTTGGTGCCAGACCCCAGATGTATCGATCTATCCGTTTCTCCTCAGGGGTAACCATGTGAGGTACTAGTTTTGCTAGTTCATGAAATCGGACTGTGTACTTCTCTGTTTGTGTTCCAACCATAGAATGGTTCCATAATTCATATTCAAGTTTCTGAAGTTCATCCTTGGGACAATACTCCTCTATCAGCAGCTTCTTTAGGTCTTCCCAAGTTAGCTGATATGCTGCTGTACGGCCTCGGGTTTGCACTAGAGTATTCCACCAGGTTAATGCCCTATCTTGGAATAGGCAAGATGCATACTCAACTTTGTTGCGCTCGAGGCATTTGCTAATATGAAGGACCGACTCCATGCTATCAATCCATTTCAGTAACCCGACCGCACCTTTCTTTCCATGGAACTCCTTAGGTTTATAGGCCATAAAGGACTTGTAGTTGCATTCTCTTTCATTGTTTCCCCGGTTTCCTCCACTACTTCCTTGGTTAGCATTAAGTCCTGCAGTTACTTGAGTAACAATGTTTGGGATTGCTTCCATGAGCTATTGTGCTACAACTTGAGCAACATCGGGTGTTTCGTTCTGTGGGCGCCTGCGATTAGGCCTTCCTGACATGGTTCTATTACACAGGAGAAGAAATACATATAAATACATAAAATAATGTATAATATGTAGTTCACTACTAATTTGAAAACCGTAAGTGTTGTCAAATCATTGGTTTGCATTAATACTAGGCATATAGATTTTTGAAAGAAAAGAAAAGAAAAATCTCTTTTATTCAACCGTTTACCAAACAAATTTTAGGGTTTGACCTTATAGTAAAATTTTTCAAACATAAAATAAAATTCTTCATTACCATTTGAGGTAATCTTAAAACCAAACCAATACATCAAACCTAAAATAAAGTTTTAAATGTTTTTCCCAAAAGACACCCAACATGGGTTTTCATTTCATAACAAAATAAAATAAAATACTGAAATCAGAACCAAAAGCCAATCGCTATCCCAACAAGAAGCATCAACACCACAATCAGGAACAGCCCACCAAACACATAATATGCTGTCATCGCATGACCTACCTCTCTTCTAGCAGCACTAGCAGTGTTAGCAGTCTCCATCGAATGCTGATACAGGATTTCCATCCCTGTCATCACTTCGTTCAATACCTCCTGTTGCCCGGCTATTACAGCGAGGCTGTGGCGTAGATCCGCTGCCATCGAATGCATCCTCCAGGACTCCTCCGGGATCATACCTGGCTGCCTGATAGGTATCCCTATGACTTGCTGTGGTGGCGGTGCTCCCGGTCCTGCAACGCTGGGTCCTACCTCGCTAGGTCCTGCCGTGCTAAGTCCTGCTGTGCTGGTGGGTATCCTTCCTGGAATGGGAACACTCTTCCTCGCCGTCCTCCGAATGCGAAGTCCATAAAGTGGTAGCTGTGGCAACACCGATGTAGGTGATGCCTCGCGTCGTTGACTCGGGGCGTTGTCATTGCTGATCTCCACCGAGTTCCCAGTATCTTCTGTATCCTCTAATGGGTCTTCTTCTACCGAGGCGGGGGGATTACATCAAGGGATAATAGTGACGTAGCCAGACTCATCGGCTGAGGCGGTAGCGCAGGAAGATGATGATATTGACATAGTGGACTGTGACATAGTTTTAATGAGATATGAAATAAATGACAATGTATGCCTATAATATGCAATGCTTACACACACCAAAATTAACCTTTTGAATTTTTTAGGAAGAGAGAGAGAGAGAGAGAAAGGAGAAGAGTTTATGTGAGAAGAGTGGAGTGTAAGAGAGTGAAGAGGGAAGAGGTAGTGTGAGGGAGAAGTTCTAATGATTGAAGTTTTTAGGAAGAGAGAGTGCATGGGGAGGGGAGATGGCCGATTTTTGAGTGGGTTAGGCCTCCTCTCTCCTAATTCAAATTTTTATAAAATTATCTCCGTTATTTTTATAAAAACATTAATTTTTATAAAAGTGCTTATTAAGCAATTCTTGATTTGTTTTAATATCTTGTATTTAACCAATAATTTATGATTAATACTTGATAGTTTAATTTCTATTTCATTGATTATAATTCCTAATTTTATTAATAAAAATTTGCTATTAGAAAGTTTATAGCCAAATTTTATAAAGTTTTTAAGCTTTATAATTTATAAGTTTGGATTTTGGGCTCTTTAGGGTTTTTGGAATATTGTTTGACATTCATCAACATGTTGAAGTATAATTAGAATGTTTTAATTTATTTTTAGGGTTTTATACCCTATTTCAATTATAACAAAGCTTGAAGCTTTATTCTAATTATAGTATTGGCATTTCCTATTGTAGCTAAGCAACTTACTAGAATTGTAAGTATCAAGTATATTAGTCCTAGACCTTAGTTGGATCCTAGTTTATGCAAGATTTTGACCTAATTTATACTACTAGGCCATGGCATGTTGTGCATGAATGGTTTTTATAAAGATGCATGAGTCCGAAAATGACCTGAATTGACAGTTATCACATCATCATAATTGACCTCGATTAGGTTTAAGGGGCCAGAAGATGCAGGAATGTCACATTCCATGATTGCGGTTGTTTCAGTGGATGAAGGGCCATTGTGGATGTGAGAATCATCGAATTTCACATCGAATCTTTCAATGATCATCCTTGTACGTCTGATAAGTACTCAATAGGAAAACTTGTTAATGGAATAACCAAGGAAGATGCTCTCATCAGACTTTGGTGCAAATTTATTAAGTTGATTGTTGTTGTTGATCACGAAACATCTACACCCAAAGATATGAAAGAAACGAAGATTCAGCTTGCGATTGTTAAGGCCTTCGTATGGTGTTTTGTTGAGATTTTTGCACACAATGCTTCGGTTCTGGACAAAGCACACAGTTTCTACAGATTCAGCCTATAAATAAAGAGGAAGATGGGCGAAGTTAAGCATGGATCTGGCTGCATCTACTAGTGTGCGGTTTCTTCGTTCGACGACACCATTTTGTTGCAGAGTGTAGGGTGCTGAGATGTTGTGAGAAATACCCTTGGACACCAAGAAACTGTTGAAAAGATGATTAGTGAACTCAGTTCCATTATCACTGCGGATGTGTCTGACTGGAAGCTTGATCTAAAGTTCTATTTCTTTGATGAAGTTGATAAAGATCTATTGTGTCTCTGATTTGAGTCTGAGGATGAAGACCCATGTAAAGCGAGTGAAATCATCAACAATAACCAGTATGTATTTTTTGTGGTGAAGACTGGCTACAGTTGAAGGACCGCAGAGATCAATGTGTAGTAGTTCCATAGGCTCTGAAATAGAAGAATCCATTATCATAGGGTCACTTCCTTTGACTTGTTTTCCACATTCACAGGCTGGACAGAGAGTATCGTTGTTGAATTTGAGAATAGGGAGATCGTGGACTAGTTCACCAGTGACTAGATTGTTGATGTATTTGAAGTTGAGATGAGCTAGCTTGCGGTGCCATAACCAACTGACTTCGGATACAACTTTTGAAAGAAAACACAACTGTGGTTTACCATTGATGAGAGAAATATCCAGAGGATACATCGTGCCTTTGAGCAAGACTTGATTAAGCAAGAGCTTCGGTCACCCGTCATTATGTAACAAAATTGATCATCAAATTCCACTTGATGGCCAGCTTTACATAGTTGGCCAACACTGATGAGATTGTGTATAAGACTTTCTATGTAAGCAACCTTCTGAATGGAAAAGTTCCCCGTGGTGAGAACACCGTAGCCTCGTATGATGCCATTTGCATTGTTTCCAAAGGTGACATCACCGCCATTGCATATAGGCCTGAAATCCCAAAGGTATTCTAACCTTCCGATCATGTGCAAGGAGCAGACACTGTCGATCAACCATTCCTCTTGATCTTGCTTGCACAATGCCTACAAAGTTAAGTGGTTAATTTAGTCACCCAAGTGAGGTTGGAGCCCGAGGTCACATAGGATGTATTAATTGATGCATGATGCAAGGCTGTAGGGACAGGTTTTAAGTCAACTTTCAAACCTAGTCCTGGATGTTTGAAGATCTTTGTAGTTTTGTGAGATTGTGAGTAATTATTAGAATTGACCCTGAAATCCTGGGTGTTAAAACCTTTATGAATTCTCTCACATTGACAGTGACAAGAGAACTTTTTGTCATTTTTCCTAAACTTCGACATGGTTTGAGGTTTTGAAGATAAAGTATATTTTTTTCCATTCCGAGGATTGTCAGGTTTGATCTTTTTGTTTGTGTGTTTTGAAAAGGTGTTTTGTGTAGGTCTGACAGGTGTGAAGATACGTGCTGACCTTTTGTGATGTGATTTCTTAAACGTTTGAAATGACTTTTGGGTGATGGAGTTGGCAAAATTCCTTTCCTTTTTTGGGACTGTGATACTGAAATGGTTGGAATAAATAAGACACCCTTCCATTTTGGGTCATTAATAGAATAGATTTGAAATCCATTTGAACGAAAAGACTTATCCTTATGTTTGGATTGTTTTTTAGTATTGTCAGAAACAGTGAACTCTTTTCTTTTTGTTTTCTTGGAACTAGTTTTCTTGAAAATATAATTTGACAAAACAAACTCCTCAAGACCTTTTAATTCAGGACATTTAACAGATTCCTTAACTTTTGAGCAAATTTCCCGTTGCTCGCCATGAGAACAAAATTCTTCTTTAAAAACTCTTTTTGCATCGGTCTTAGGAGAACCGCAGTCAGTGATATTTAATTGCGGTTTCGTAAAAACTTTAGAGGTTTTTGAAAAATAGTGACTCGATTCATCTGAACTTGAGAAATTAGGACTTTGAGAACATTGACCAAACTCAAAATTTTCAATTGGTAATTCATGATTAATTGTTTCAATGATCACATAACTCTTGACTTCAATCAGTGGAGTAGAGTTTTGGACTACCGCAGAGTAAGTTTTGGTGAAAACTTCTTTGGGACAATTGATGTTAGGTAATGGGACAGATTGCGGTATGTGACGGCAGTCAGAGATACTGCGGTCGGAGTGTAAGGATGGGAAGTCTAAAGAGACTTCAGTACATTCAATAACAATTTCTTCATCAACTATGGATGATGTCTGAGAATCAGTGTTGTTGATATGAGTAGAAGATTCAGGGAGAATTTCTTCTATAACACAATTATTACTCAAATCATGAAGTTTTCCAAAGTGGTCTTGGATATCCTCAGGAAATATTTTGTTATTGACTGGAAATAAGAAATTGCGGTCTGGTGGGGCATAGGGACATTCCGGTGTGAACCGAGGTGATGAGTCCACTGCTGTTGGGTAACCATTTGACCAACCCCAGTTAAAATTGTTATCAATATTCCCATTATTGACAAGATTCTCAATGGCTTCAGTTTTATTAAAGAACTTTTCAATTAAAAGATTTAAACGTACAATTTCATTTTGTGCTAGATCTCTTTGATTTAAAGCTATTTCTAATTGAGTTTCACTAAGCATTGTAGCATTCTTTTCTAACATTAAATCCTTCTCTAACATTGCCATTTTGAGTCTCTTATTGTCCAAACATCCTCTAACATGGAACATCTCCTGCGAAGCGATGTTCTTATCATCTAGGGATTTATTATAGTCTGTAAGGATGGCAGCACAAGTGTCATTGAGTGTGTCTATGAAAGGTTGACAATCATGCATGTTGTAATTTAAAGTTTGAATCATGAGTTTACCTGTTCCACAATGCTGAGAGTTCCATTTTTAGCCATATAGCAATGATTCTTCTTTGGGTTGGATGAGCCATCTTCATCAGCAGTTGCTACCATACAGATCTTGCCTTTTCCTTTGTTAAGAACTTCTTCATCTTCATCTCCTGACGACCATACTTGATGATTCCTTTTCACTTGAGCAACGTAGGCTTTTCCTTTTTTCTTTATCTTCAAGTTCTTGAGCCATTCGAAGATATAAGGCTCTATCTTTTACAAAGTTTGCCTTGCATTCTTTGGCAAAATGGTTTTCCTTGTTGCATTTGTGACATATGACGACATCACTTTTGTCTTCTATAGAGGTATCGGAGTCAGTTGATTGGGACTGTGATGGAGGGAGAGGGTTTTTAGTGGAACGAAAGTGACTGTTCTGATATTTGCAGTTGAAAGGTGGTCTATTAAATTGTTGGTTTTTGCGAAATAAAGGTGGTAAGCGATTGAATTTCTGACTAATAAGAGCAATGGCATTCTGAAACTCTTCTTCATCATCATATTCTGAGTCAACTTCATATGACTGCGGTGGAGAGTCATATGAGGTGGGATAGGTTTGAGTGTGAGGTGATTGGGCTACTAATGCATGTGGTCCTCCGAAGTCTGAGCAATCCTTGAGTATAGTGGACTCTTGAGCTTGCAATTCTCCATAATGTTTATAGAGAGATAAGGAGTGAATATTCATGTCACCTTGTACAATCATTTTGGCTGTTGTCTAGTGTCTTCCTAAGCAATTAAGAAACTGTAGATTTGTTTCATGATTGCTGCGGATGGTACCCGCATTGGACAGTTTTATGACAATCAAATTAAACCTTTTAAAAGAATCTTCCAAGCTTTCACCAGAGTGGGCTTTGAAATTATTAAATTCATTGAGTGCTGTAGTGAGCTTCTTGTATTGAGCCTGCTCTGAACCTTCATACAAGTTTTTGAGAACATCCCAAATTTCCTTTGTTGATTTGCAATTTATGATGATGTCGAAGTTTTCAGGAGCAACTCCACAAGAGATATCATAAAAGGAAGTAGCATCACTTTCCATTTTTTCTAGATCATCCTTTGTGGGACGATTCAAGGCTGATTGACCTCCTCCAAGTCTTTCTGTGGCTCCATCAGTTTGAACAGGGGTAAGGACTGGAACATGGGGTCCTTCTTCTATAGATCTTGAGACGTCTCTACCAAGTCGTCTGAGATATCTTTCCATCCTTTGAGACCAGTGGTGATACTCATTTGCAACTAGTATTGGGGCTCGATTTGAACCACCAACACTGTTGGAAACATCCAGGGATAACGATTGTGCCATTTGAAATTTTGTTTAGAGATGAGCTTCAGTGGTATAGAAGGCTCTTTGAAAAAATCAGAGTTCCGATATTCAAAAAGCAACCACTCTAGCTCTGATACCAATTGTTGAGAGAAGAACTTTGTGACACACTTGAATAAAATGGTTAAAACAAGTATATAGCGGAAAAGTTAATCTCGAAGGATCTGTTAGCTCACAATAATATTAATAGTTAGAAGTTAGTGAGTTAGATGCAGAAAGTAAAGTAATGTAAATGACAGCAATTGTTATATCAAGAATACACATAAGTTGATTCAAAACTAGGAATGCATTCAAACCATAGTTAGTAAGAGAGATCAAACTTAGTGAAGAAGTCACAAGGACTTGCTCCAAAGAGAGATTACGATCAGATATGATAGTGAGAAGAAATTTTTGGAGATAAGTAGTAAAGATACTTGAAGATGTGCATATAATTTAAAACAAGTGAGCTATATATATATATATATATATATATATATATATATATATATATATATATATATATATATATATAACTTCTACATGTAGCCATGCAAAGCACACTGGATAATAGAAAGCATAAAGAAAAGACAAAAAGACTAAGTTCATAAGCTTGTTGTCTTCTAACTTCGGATGACTGAGGTAGATGCTTTCATTGCGGTAGCAAGTTGGCTGCGGTTTTGGAAAGTTCAAGAGGGTCACTTTCAGTGCTCTAACAACTATAGTGGTACTCGTAGCATTCACCTTTTTGCGTCGGATTCAGTGGCAACAGGTTGTCAGCATATCATGATCGGATGGATCAAAATGATTGAAGGAGCCAAGAGTAGCGATATAGATAGTGTAGTTATTGTCAGGCGAGGTATCCTTCGGAGGTCGCGTGCGGAAAATGCAAGGTTGATTGTTGGCTCAACAACCGGGCATGAATCCGATATTTCGAATAGTAGCAGACAAGATTGGGATCCAGTGAAGTATGGTTGCAATGGAAAGCGGCTAGACGGTGATATGGTGTTCTGAGTAGTTGAAGTGATCTGGATCCTTATGTTGAATAATCGTTAATTGGGAGATGCTAAGCTACTTGCAGTGGAATTAAATAATCTCAAAGTAATCGATTTGACTCTGCTACACAGTTATTGTCTAAGTCTAATAGTTGTAGAGATGGATCCTCTATTCGAAGGATTATTTGGACTATCTATTAAGACGAGCATTCGACATCTGGACATGGTAAGTGAATTCATTCGGTTGGTAACATCGAGATAATTAGGAACGGAAGTGGTTGTTTGATCAGTTACCTATGAAGGAAAATTGTACAGTATAGTTCTAGTGTAGGAGGTATGTCGAGGAGTCAGACCAATGTGAGGTCTAAGGATCTGGGGAGGCAGGAGTGGTTTCCGGCATGAGACGAAGGATTTATCCTTTGTCGAGATTAGAGAGAATATGTTTTGGTTGATTTCAGTTGCCTTAGGAAGGTTGTGGTATTCACAGGATTGTGGCCATGTTGCTCAGGTTGTCTGGTATGTTGGAAATGGTAGTGAATTATTTTGAGGATAAAATCTAATTTAAGTGGAGGAGATTTGTAACGCCCTATTCTGAATCAATTCCTAATTTGATGTGTGGCCCAATGAGTGGTCATCATAAGGATTTGGGCCTTTTTAAAGGTAAGATTTAGGCCCATTTTGATGTTGGTAATATATATATGTGACCCAATAGTTCGGTTTGCACTTTAGAGTCAACGGGTAAATTGGGAATGTAGTGTTTCAGACTTTATGAATTGTGGATTTTTGTTTGATGTGTTTTAAGTCAAAAGTAATTATATAGGGTTGTAGAGCTCCTCAATACCTTTTCATGGATATAAAGAACTTTTGGATAAGGTGTCTAAGTCCATAACTGTTTTTGGTATGTACTTAATACGACCCGACATTGTCCATTTGGGTTGCATGGCACCGTGCAATTGGATAAACTAAATGAGTGAAATAACACATATGGTTTATTAATATATTATAAGTTCTAATATATTAATAATATTATTTAATTAGTTTGATCAAGAATTAATTTAGAATTAATTAAGTGATCAAAAGATAACTAATTAAATATATGGGTTGATTATGTAAATCATCCATAACTTATATAGTGGGCTAAGAGGCTCCATGGATAATCAAGTTGGGTTGGACCCATTGGATGATCCATGGAGGCTCCATGGGATTTACAAACCCATGGGTCATGGAAATGAAAAGTCATGACACATTAGGGTTTACATGGTGTAATCCTAGATGTGTCAACACTATATAAAGCTCATGTGCTCTCCCCAAAATCGGTTAGACAAGATACTTGAGGGTTAGAGCCGATTTTTGAGCATTATACATTCTCTCCAAGTTTACTCCATAGCATTTGGTGTTGTGTGAAACATTTGAGGCATCACACTTGGGGTGCTAGGCGCACAAGGTTTCAAGGAACACTTACAACAACAAGGTATGTAGTTATATCTATTATTCAAGTTAAAATTGTTCCCCGTGTATGCTAGATAGGATCATAGTCTTGGAAATCAACTTTGCATGATAATTAGACAAACATAGATCCAAGGTTATTAGGGTTCCATGTATACTTAGGAAGTGTTAGAATGCTCAAAACACATCAGTGGTATCAGAGTCTAGGCTTGCTTGTTTGATTTTTGTGCAAACTGCTTGAAAAATTGAGTTTTCTGCTTTCTGCCCGTATGAACTCGCCGAGTCCATGGGGGGACTCGACGAGTCCATGACCAAATGCAAGATACTCGCCGAGTCAGTTCATGCACTCGACAAGTAGAAGCTGCAGTTTTCAGAATTTTGGTTCTTGTTGTTGGAAATGGACTAGGAATATTACCCTAAACTGTTTTGGTGTTATAAAACTTTTTTTAGTTGGTGTAATGTTCATGTTAATCCATTTACAACAACAAGTTATCAAAATTACAAGTTCTTAAGTGTAATGTTTTATTCATGAAAGTATTCATATTCATGTTCATGATCTTATGATGTTTAGATGATCATAGGAATTATTTGTATCCTATGTGGTAGATTAATTCATGATCTTTATGTGTTTTTAATGGAGTCCATAACTTGTCCTCAACTTATGAAAAACCAAAAGTCACTTTGATTTAAAACCATTAAAAGAACTCATGGGTTATAAAATGAAGAGTCTTCATTTTTTAAATACCCTAATAAACTCATAAGTTACAAGAAATGAAAAGTTTTGAAAGTTTACGAAACTTGCCCTCAAGTTTTGGAACAAGTAAAGTCTTGATTAAAACTTTAGTTCAAACCCTTAGAATTTTAAAAAATTAAAATTCAACCCTTATACTTATAGTATTATGATTTAATAATTATATATATATATATATATATATATATATGTGTGTGTGTGTGTGTGTGTATGTATGTATAAGAACAAAGTCGTCTTACCACTAGTACGCCTCATTCACGAAGCCGGTCTGTAAGGTGAGTATAAGGTTTTTGCATATAAAATGGCAACTTAATGGGTGTCCACTCTCACCCACCGCTTGCTTGACTGGTGGAGGGTCATTAGCCGAACGGGTAAGACAAGGACTTATAAATTCTCATTAAAAGTATAATGATTATTAAAAAGTAACTAAATGTTTTATAAATTCCCAATTTTAGTTACTTTAGGAAAAATGTGAATAAGGTGCTAATCCATGAAATTACACTTTGCACCTTGTTTAAGTCGTTGGTGGAGCGTGTGTGGTTTACCGGCACACTAACTTGGACTTAACAAGGAAGGAGAAGGGTGACTTAAGGTTTTTCATGAGGTCGGAAGGAGTGCGTGTGGTTTACCGGCACAACGATTAAGTGAAAAACATTAAGAGTACCAAGTAATTTGCATGGTTACTTCACACCTTGTTTTGTGATCCTCGGTATCCCAATCACAAAACATGAAGGGCACACTCGAGATTGAAACATGCCATTGAAAAGTTCAATGAATGTCAAAGAATCTAGGAATTTCTAAAAGCCAAATAAAACCTAATAATTTATATTTCGTTTTCATGGGGGAAATTGGTGAATCGTCATTCACCTACCTTTAAAATATGTTATAACTTGGATTACGACGTCCCTCTTATAGGTTATAATATATTGTGATTGGATCCTAACCTTAATATTACATTTGGGTGTTTTATTAAGGACTATCCCTATATCTAAACTAAACTTACTTTCTTCTTTTTAGATGTCTTCCAACAATGTTACTCCTGGCTCAAACCCTACTGGCTCCTTCTCTCTCATGAACCTTTGTGGGAGAGTCATCTTTGATGGATCCAACTTTACTGACTGGATCACGAACATCAGGATGGTTACTCGTTACGCGAACAAGGAATATGTTCTTGACAAGGAGCTCAAGGTGACTGAGCCAACTGCTACTACTGAGGAGTTTGTTGAATATGAGGCACATGTAAGAGATGCAACCAAAGTGACATATATCATGATGGCCACCATGACACACGAGCTCCAAAAGTCCTATGAGGACTACTATCCTTTTGAGATGCACCAGGATTTGATAGACCGCTACCATAAGAGTGCTCGTCAAGAGCGATATGAAATCATCTCCTCTATGATCACAACCCGGATGAAAGATGGCAAACCCATCACAAACCACATGCAGAAAATGCAAAGGTATGTGGATAGATTGATGAAGTTGAATGTGACTGAGGAGTTAGCAATAGATATTATTTTGCACTCCTTACCTTCGTGTTATGATCAATTCCGCATGACATACCACATGAATAAGGAGGAAGTTACACTTAGCAAACTTCAAGGACTCCTAAAGACCGGATAATCAGGTCTTAAAGGAAAGTCGGTTGTGACCACTCCTGCTACTACTCCAAACTCAGCACCTGTCCTGGCAATCGGGAAAGGTAGAGGGAAGAAGAGAAAGAATCCTTCGAAGGGTACCAAGGGTAAGACCCTTGATGGCTCCTCTTCTAGCAGAACCAAGAAAGGTTTCGTTACACCTTCTTCTGATCCCAAAGAGGCTGAATGCTTCTACTACCACGAAAAGGCACAATGGAAGCGTAATTGCCCGAAGTACCAACAAGATTTGAAGGATGGGAAAGTTAAACCCAACCATGCACGTATTTACACTATCTCATCTAATAACTCACTCTATTCTAATTCTTGGGTCATTGATATCGGTTGCGGTATTCATATTTGTTCTGAATTTCAGGGACTAAGAAGAAGTGAGAATTTGGAGCATGGAAAGATAAACTTGATTATGGGAAATAGGAAAGTTTCACCTGTCACCAAGATTGGAGTTTATACTTTGTTTCTTTGTAGTCGATTTACTTTAGATTTGAATAAATGTTGTTATTCTCCAGAAATGGCAAGAAATGTTATTTCCTTTCATGCTTTGTATAAACAAGGTTTTACCTTTTCTTTTGATAATGAAATTGGTGGAATAAATGCTTTCTTTAATAATGTGTTTTATTTTAAAGCATTACCTTGTGATGGTGTGTATGAAGTTGTGTATGTTGTAGATAACATAGGAAATAATGTATTATGTATTGATTCTACTAATAATAATAACTTGGACAAAGCATCATTATGGCATTGTCGTCGTGGACATATAAGCAAGACACGCATAGGCCAACTCCAAAAGGATGGAGTCTTGGAGTCATTTGACCTAAAGTCAGATGATAGTTGCGAATCATGCTTGGAAAAATGACAAAGTCACCCTTCACTGGTTCTTGTGAGAGGGGTGAAGGTTTGTATGGACCCTTCAAACATGCCACAAGGGATGCTAATCGTTATTATGTGACTTTTACAGATGATTATAGTATATATGGATATGTCTACTTAATCAAGCATAATTCAGAGACTTTTGAAAGGTTTAAAGAGTTTAAACAAGAAGTCGAGAATCAATTGGGTAGGAACATTAAGATGCTTCGATCCAATTGTGGTGGTGAGTATCTTAGTACTGAGTTCCTCGACTATCTAAGGGAATGTGGGATTGTCTCACAATTGACACCTCCCAGGACACCACAGTTGAATGGTGTAGATGAGAGGCGTAATCGAACCTTGTTGGATATGGTTTGTTCCATGATGAGTCGAGCTACGCTACCAATCTTATTTTGGGGGTATGCCTTAGATACTGCCACCCATATCCTTAATTTGGTCCCTACAAAGAAGGTTGCCAAAACACCTCACGAGATGTGGACTAGAAAAGTTCCTAATCTAACCCACATCAAGGTTTGGGGTTGCGAGGCTTTCGTGAGACGCGAGACTCATGAAAAGCTTGAACCTCGAAGCGAGAAGTGTATTTTCATTGGCTACCCACAAAAATCCTTTGGTTACCTCTTCTACAGACCTAATGAGAATGTGGTCTTTGTAGCAAGGAGGGTTGTATTTCAAGAGAGAGAGTTCATAAGCCAAGGAGATAGTGGGAGGCTAATTGACCTTGAAGAACTTCAAGAGTCAAGTAGTGAAGGAACCTCAAACCCTAGCTGTCAAGTAGAGGAGGAATCTCCTGTTGATCCAATTATACCTCCAGTTGTACCTCTGAGGCGTTCCACAAGGGTTAGGAATGTACCTGAGCATTACTATGGTTTCCATATTACTGCAGAAGGTGAGACACTTATTAGTGATGGGACACTAGTAGGTCTGGATGAACCTGACAACTATGTGGAAGCCATGATAGGCCCTAAGTCCGCTAAATGGAAAGAGGCAATGGATACCGAGATACAATCCATGTATGACAATCAAGTTTGGAACTTGGTTGACAATGTGCCAGGTCGTAAGACTGTAGGGTGAAAATGGATCTTCAAGAAGAAGACCGACATGGATGGTAATGTACACACTTATAAGGCACGACTGGTTGCAAAGGGCTTCTCTCAAACTCCTGGAGTGGATTATTATGAGAACTTTCTCCATTAGCCAAGATTAAGTCTATTAGGGTATTCTTAGCCATATCTGCATTTCATGACTATGAAATATGGCAAATGGATGTCAAAACCACTTTCCTTAATGGAAAGTTGGCTGAGGATGTTTACATGAATCAGACATAGTGTTTTGTCAGCACATAGTACCCTAATAGAGTGTGTAAGCTTTAGAAATCCATCTATGGATTAAAGCAAGCACCTCGCAGCTAGAATCTTTTCTTTGATGAAAAGGTCAAAGAGTTTGGCTTCTCTAGGAGTGAAGATGAATCTTGTGTATATGTCAAGGCTAGTGGGAGTATAATTAGCTTTTTGGTATTGTATGTGGATGACATACTACTCATAGGAAATGACATCCCAACTCTGCAGGAAGTTAAGTCTTGGCTTGGGAAGAGTTTTGCTATGAAGGACCTAGGAGAAGTTTCCTATATTCTAGGGATAAGGATCTTGAGAAACCGGAGTAAAAGACTAATTGGACTTAGTCAAAGTACCTACTTGGACAAGGTGTTAAAGAGATTCAGCATGGAAGATTCCAAGAAAGGAGAGTTACCCATCTAGAGTAACACTAGACTGAGTAAGACTTAGAGCCTGAGTACTGAGGATGAGATAGCATAAATGAGTCGGATACCCTATTCTTCGGCAGTAGGCTCGATCATGTATGCTATGACCTGTACTCGTCCTGATGTAGCCTTTTCTTTAAGCATGGTTAGTAGGTATCAGGGGAATCCTGGTAAGGCTCACTGTACAATGGTAAATAATATTCTCAAGTACCTGCGGAGGACTAAGGACTGGGTCCTTACCCTTGGTGGGAGTGATGACTTGAGAGTTGTAGGGTATAGTGATGCTAGCTTCCAGACTGATAGGGATAATTTCCGCTCTCAGTTAGGCTGGGTCTTTACCTTAAATGGAGGAGCAATCTCTTGGAAAATTTCCAAGCAGGAGACAGTGGCTGATTCAACTTGCGAATCAGAGTATATAGCAGCAAGCGAGGCGGTAAAAGAGGCTATGTGGCTAAAGAACTTCATTGGAGACCTTGGAGTTGTACCAGCTATATCGAAAGCCTATAGAGATTTTCTATGATAGTGAAAGTGCAGTTGCCTTAGCAAAGGAACCAAGGGATCATGGAAGATCCAGACACATCGACAGAAAATATCATTTCATCAGATATCGTATAGAAGAAGGACTTCTCATGGCAAAGAGGGTATCATCGGATGAGAACCCGACAGATCCCCTCACAAAGGGACTGGGTAGGGTTAAGCCTCTCTATCACGCTAGGAGCATAGGGCTGAAGGATGATATTAGTTTTAGTAGTTAGATAATTTTGAAATTTGTAAAATGTAATTGACATTTGATGATGAATAAAAGTTGTTTTTATTTATGAGTAAAGTGTTACTATCTTTTGTCAATCGTTTACTATTATTTCTTTTGCATGTTTTGACTTCCAGAATATTTATGTTGTTTTACATATTATTCAAATTATCCACAGTCAGTCATATGTTGGAAGTAGATATGAAGTAAGACTATCATGAGTTGGTTGTAGAGGTCTAAGATGTTGGACATGGCCTCAACCCTCATAAGTGCTCATAAGTTCTGAGTATTGGATTCAACCCACGCTCGCTTGCATCACTTCATGGAATTTATCTCGAGTGATCGTGAGACGGTAATATCATATAAGTCTTCAAACCTGGAGATATGACTTGTTAATTACGAGTTAGTTATGCAATGAATGTGCGAAACCGCATTGGTAACTCGATGTTATAAAACGTGCGTTTGTGTGTAATTTAACAAGTAGTAGAACAAGCATATGAGTAGAAGTTTATCTGTTCCTTCTTGGATGAGAAGCTGATATCTGGGCCCCTCGATGATTTTGTTTTGACCTATGTACCAGGCCCGGTCAGAACTAAGTTGATGTGTTCAATTAAGTTCTTTGCGAAACAAATCGTAAATCGGAAACAAACTGCTGGACAATAAGAAAGATTGTGTTCCATGTGTTTGTTCGGTTGATATCTAGAACAGAGGATTATATGATCCCTTATCTGAAATGGTGTACCATAATCTTCTCAGTTCCGAGAAACCTTGAAAAGAGCTACGATTGCTGATCAGTTCCTGAAGTCATACTTGTAGTTATAGTTATTAGACTTATCCAAGTGGGAGACTATTGGATAAGGTGTCTAAGTCCATAACTATTGCTGGTATGTACTTGACCCGACCCGGCATGCTCCATTTGGGTTGCATGGGACCATGCAATTGGATAAACTAAATGAGAGAAATAACACATGGTTTATTAATATATTATAAGTTCTAATATATTAATAATATTATTTAATTAGTTTGATCAAGAATTAATTTAGAATTAATTAAGTGATCAAAAGATAATTAATTAAATATATGGGTTGATTATGTAAATCATCCATAACTTATATAGTGGGCTAAGAGGCTCCATGGATAATCAAGTTGGGTTGGACCCATTGGATGATCCATGGAGGCTCCATGGGAGTTACAAACCCATGGGTCATGGAAATGAAAAGTCATGACACATTAGGGTTTACATGGTGTAATCCTAGATGTGTCAACACTATATAAAGCTCAAGTGCTCTCCCCAAAATCGGTTAGACAAGATACTTGAGGGTTAGAGTCGATTTTTGAGTGTTATACATTCTCTCCAAGTTTACTCCATAGCATTTGGTGTTGTGTGAAACATTTGAGGCATCACACTTGGGGTGCTAGGCTCACAAGGTTTCAAGGAACACTTACAACAACAAGGTATGTAGTTCTATCTATTATTCAAGTTAAACTTGTTCCCAGTGTATGCTAGATAGTATAATATCCTTGGAAATCAACTTTGCATGATAATTAGACAAACATAGATCCAAGGTTATTAGGGTTGCATGTACACTTAGGAAGTGTTAGAATGCTCAAAACCCGTGAAGAACGTCATAAACGGAGTTATAACAAAGAAGTTATGACCGTTTGTGGTTTGGGTGGTTTTGGGCCAAGCTATGTACGTTGGGCGAATAAAAAGGTGTATGTTGAGTGCACTAATGAAATCTAGAGTATGTTGGGTGTACATAATCAGTTCCCAAACCCTATTCGTGGTTTAAGCCCTATTTAAGCTCCTTAACTCCCCCAAACCACTCCATAATTGCAAGACTATGTGCAACACATAGCACATTTATTGATTATGATATATGTATGGCTTACAGTTATGTATGGAATGTGTGGTTCAGTTGATATGTATGTTATGTGGTATTTCAGGAACGCACTAAGCTTCATGCTTATGGTTTTCAATTTTAGTTTCAGGCACCTCCAATTTTCAAATAAAGGAGCTCGGGATGATCGCAGCGCATAGACCCGTGTTTTCCGCAATATGTGATTTATGGGAATGAACTCTGATCAATGTTTTATTTGAAACGCTTTTCAATGTGTCAACAAAGTTACAATAGTGTTTTAGTTTTATTAAAAATGAAATTTTTTCCTTGAATTTTTGGGATGTTACAAGTTGGTATCAAAGCCTTGGTTTGAAGGATTCGGGGATACTCTTGAGTGTGTCTGAACTCCAGAAAAGGACTTGGTATGGAAATTTTCAAAAGAAAATCATTTTTATAAAAAGATTTTCTAAGCAAAGAAAGGGGTGTGATGCGTGCAATCGACCGAGTACATGTAAGTGGTTCGCAAAATAACAATAAATGTTTGTTATGTGATATGATCTGATTATGTGATTCACATGATATATTAGAGTTAAGGATCTAGGAGAGATGCCTTTGTATGCTTATATGATCTTGTAGATTTGCATTCTAGAACTGACCAGCAAGTGGTAGGATGACCTGTTTAGGTTATGCCCTGATTGTATAAGCCTTTGAATTCCATGCTAGCACATATTCCTTATTAGAGGATAGAATGGTTTGATTGGAGTATGTTGGTTAGTTTTTCCATTGTCCGAATGCTACTTGCTTTGTGCTTTATGGGACCCTTAGAGATGTAAGTTAGCTACTAAGTGAATATGCTAAGTCACATAGGTCACAAGCCGGATAATCTCAGTGTGATGGACTTGACCATATTGCACAACTCTCATCTGAGCCCAAACGTTCTAAGGATGAGTTTATTACTCGAAGGATTATTTGATATCTATTTCATGTGGCTATATTCATGAGGTAACTAGTTGACATTAATGGGAATCCTTCAGCCGCTGAGGACTAGGTGTGTTCAGGAACCTAGGAAATCCTAGGATATGCTGCAGTGGGTTAGTAATGAGTGCTGGCATAACGGTTTGAAGAAGTGACTTAGAGGATTCAGGACGATTGCTGAGGAAAGTATTGATATATTTGGAAGATAGTATCGGGCCTGTACTACTGAATGCATAGGATCCATACTTGAATCAGTAAGACTCTTAGAGAATCTAAGAAGCTTATGAGAGGTCGATTTTCTAGGCATGTTCTGATTGTTGGCTTGATTATATTTCGGTTTGTAGATGAGCTCTCAGGGAGATGGTTTAGGTTCGGGTTCCAACTCAGGTGCAGCTGCTGAGCCGATTAGCAAGATTGCAGTAGTTCATTTCATCAGAGATCTCTCGATGTGTTTCGAAGATAGTAGATGAGCCCTTGGGTGCATTCTGTACGGAGATTATGGCTATCATTGGAGCTCGCACACTGACTTTCTACGAGTTTCGTGTTTGTGGAACTCGTGCGTTCCATGGGGAGAGGGACCCCATTGTGAGTAGGAGGTGGTTAGCATATATGGCTAATGCGTTCCGGACGAGATTTTGCCCCGAGGAGGCAAGGATCAGATATGCTTCCTGCCTATTGAAGGATCTGTCACGTGATTGGTGGGAAGAGATCAGTAGTGAGTTGGGTGTGATGCGGTTGATGCTACGTCATCGGATGACTACTCGACCAGGTTCCGAGCTGAGTTTGCACTGGAAATTGAGGTCCAACAGACGGTGCAGGAATTCCCTGGATCTCTGCAAAACTACTAAGACAGTGTCAGAGATCACTTCCAAGTTCCGGGAATGTGCTTTATTGGTACTGCAGTATGTAGCAGACGAGGAGATGAAGAAAGTAAGGTATCACGATATGTTGCAGGATGACATCAGGAAATTTATATTTCAGGGTGCAAGACCCTGTATGATATGATCTCTAGAGCCCGAGAGCGGGAGATTGATTTGGAGCACATTGAGAAAAGGAGGTCAGATCAGGTGCATACTTTGGATGGTCTCGGGAAGAGACCCAAGACTTCTGACCAGCATTCGAGAGGCCAACAGGACTGTAGTCAGTGCATACTTTGGGGCTTGTCGTTCTAGGGGTTTGCGGAGCAACAAGTGTATCGGGTTGGCCACATTAGCAAGGATTGTCCTAAGCGATCAAGTACGTTATGATTTCACTTCGATCGCGTGAGCCACAAGAAGGCCGACAGTCCGACGTTGAGGGGAGGAGCTATAGCATCCAGGTTTCCAGGTACCATAATTAAATTGTTTATTTTGATTTATGAGGAAGGACTCAACGAGTTGACACCTCGACTCGTCGAGTAGGATCGCGATTTGCTAACTAGATGAATGAACGGACTCGACCAGTCGATGGGTGAACTCAACGAGTCCGCGCTGTGGAAAGAAACACCAAATCTTCAGGCATGTGACCTATTTGAAGGACCTTATGGCCCTCATGTGCGGCCACTTTCACCCTAGAGAGCAACAGAGCACCTGAGAGCGTTTTGAGAAAGAGAATAAGCCATTTTCATCATTCTAAGTGACTTTTTGCAAGAAAGAAGGAAGGATGAAAAGCTAGGAGGGTTGATGTGCTTAGATCTACCACCATTTATCAGAAGAGACTACTAGAGGTATAAATCTATGCTCAAACTCGTGTTTATGGTGATCTAGTTTAATCTAGGGTTTTCTTACTCCTTCTTTAGCTTGGATTCAAAGCATAAGAGGTCCCAAGGTGGAATGCTTCTTTGATCTGGACCTTGAGAGTCCCAAAGAGTCCCAACCATACTGCTTTATTATGTTCCATTGTAGATGTAAACCTAGGTTTCCATTTTAGAAGCTATTTCACCAAAAAAAAAGCATTATAGACGTTGCATGAGTGTAAAGATTTGACCTTTACGTGATTATTAAGTATGGTAAGTTCGGATCTATAGGTTAGAGAAATATATCTAACCTCAAAAGGTCATTTGGGTGTTGCCATGGAAGGAACTCGCCGAGTCCATAAAGGAACTCGACAAGTCGATTCGGGATTCCACCGCGATTCATGACCAGTGGTAACCCGTCGAGTGGAAGGTTTACTCGATGAGTCGAGTGAGGCTTTAGAAGGATCCAGAAGACACGCTTGGACTCGCCAAGTCACCTGTGTGCACTCGATGAGTATGGTCAAAGTTTGGCCATTGAGTAGAGTTGACTTCTGTTGACCTTGGGGTTTTGGTCAAGCTGTATCAAGAGAGGTTGGAGAGGGGTAGAATGGTCTTCTACCCATTATTAGAGATGAGAACATGAGAGGATTTTGACTATTGATGTTATCTTGTTGATAGAAGGAGGGTAGGTCGGGATATTCGAGCACAAGAGTTTATCTGGCTTCATACGAGGTGAGCCTTCTCACTATACTTTACCTAGAGTGGTAACTATGTGTGACTGGAAGGTGTTATATGCTATACGAAGTATATGATATGTGTTGCTATGCGATATGTACGTGTTATGCTATGTTATGAGTACCATGATATGGACCGGAAGGTCAACAGTGTATGGACCCGAAGGTCAAGATGATGAGGACCGGAAGGTCATATGTGTAAGGTCGGAAGGTCTACCAGAGTTGGGGTGGAAGTCCCCTGAGACACATGGATTGGAAGATCACATAGAGTTCTAGCCATAACTAGCGTATGTGTTGTATGTGGTATTTTAGGGAACTCACTAAGCATTGATGCTTACAGTGGTATGTGTTATGTGTTTCAGTTACTAGCGATGATCCCAGGAAGGTGTCGGCTTGATCCGTACACACTGGCAGAAGATTCGTTTTATTATCTTCGGATATGTTTTTATCATGATGACATTTGTTAAACTTCAGATATGAGAATATTGGATGAGTTTTATGTTATTTGAAAATGAAAAATTGTTTTGAATTTTTACGTTGTTACAAGTTGGTATCAGAGCCTTGGTTTGAGGGATTCGGATGCACCTTCGGGTGTATTTGAACTCAAACTGAGGATTTGAGAAAGTTTTCATACAAGAAACAATTTTTCTAAAAAGTAAAATAATTTTAGAAAGTGGAAAGAAGCAGTGTGTACGATCAGTCAGCACCTGAATGGTGATTTCCCAAAATACCCTTACGTTATGTGTTTTGAGATATGATATGATATGTTATGTATGATTGAGTAGGCTAGGTATTCATATTAGGACTAGAGTGGCCTGATCTGTGATGACTTAGCCTAGGAGATTACTGCTACTATGAGATGCTTGAGAGTGAGTAGGTAACAATGAGGAGCTTATGAGGGGCCTACCGAAGGTTAGCCAGTGCTTAGCAAGAAGTATATTACTTGTGATCTAGGATGCTAGGAGGAGGACTTGGGGTGAGTACTCGAGCGAGTCTCTGATATTTTTATGTTGTATTTCAGAGATTTCATGGTTAGGACACGCCACAGACCAGAGACTAGCAGCGTGAGTGACGAGGAGCTTCGTTAGATGATCCACGAGTAGGTAGCTGCGGCCATCCGAGCAGAGATACTGGAGATGCTTCGGTCTATCAAGACCATTTTGATTGAGGCGTTTAACGAGAGATATGCAGCGGATACTGAGGCTGCGGCTGCTGCAGCTACTGCAGCTGTGGCTGCTACTAGACCTTAGGGGGGGTGATTCGATGCTGTTCCCGGAGTTCAGCAACACGAAGCCACCAGACTTTGATGGGATGCAGGACCCGATTGCTGCGATGAGATGGATTTCTAATATCGAGGGATGCTTCTACACCTATTCTTGTCTGGAGCATTTGAGTGTTCCGTTTGCACTGAACCAGCTTCACTTGGGAGCGAAGAGCTGGTGGAAATTTGTGACAACGAACTTCACTCTTGAAGAGATTTCGGAGGTGACATAGGAGAGGTTCACCGCCATGTTCAGAGACGAGTATGTTACCCCGGTAGAGAGGGAACTGTTGGCACATAAGTTTTTGGCCCTGAAGCAGGGGACAAAGTCAGTGACTATGGTTATATGGATGTTCCATGAGAGGGTGTTGTTTTTCCCTACGCACGTGTTGTCTACACAGGCACACATGAGTCGTTATTTGAGCATTCTGAGGAGGGACATCTGGGAGTTCGTAGCGAACTCGACTTACCGGGCATTTACTGAGCTCCAGGAAAACGCCTGGAAGAGGGAGATTGAGCTTGAGACTTAGGCCAGGGAGGAGGCTGAGTCTGAGGGGAAAGATAGGAAGATGGTACAGTCTCAGCCGACAGCCAAGCGGGCCAAGCCCGCCGATACGAGATTTGGAGGCAAGAGGGGTCGCACCTGTGGGAAGTGCGGCAATCGATCATACGTCGGAAGTAGGTATGAATCAAGATTGTCATGAATTGGGTTTGTAGATGGCTAAAGGTGTTTAGACATGGCAATGGTTGCTGCAACATTCATGAGTACTCATAAGTTATGAGTATTGGATTAAACCCACGCTCACTTGTATCACTTCATGGAATTTATCTCGAGTGATCGTGAGACGATAATATCATATAAGTCTTAAAACCTAGAGATATGAGTTGTTACCTATGATTTGGTTGTGCATTGATTGCACGTAAACGCATCAGTAACTTGATGTTATAAAACATGCCTTTGTGCACAATTCAACAAGTAGTAGAACAAGCATATGAGTCGAAGTTTATCTGTTCCTTCTAGAAATAAAAGTGATATCTAGGCCCCTCGATGATTTTGTGTTGACCCATTACCGGGCCCGGTCAGAACTAAATTGATGTGTTCAGTTAAGTTCTTTGTCAAACAAATCGAAAATCAAGAAACAACTGCCAGACAATAAGTAATACATAGTTCCATGTGTTTGTCCGGCTGATATCATGAGAACAGAGGATTATGTGATCACTTGTCTTAAAATGGCGCTTCATAGTTCAACGGAGTTTTTGAAAGCTACGATTGCTGGTTGGTTCCTGAAGTTATACAGACAAATATAGTTATTAGACTTATCCATGTGGGAGTCTGTTGGATAAGGTGTCTAAGTCCATAACTTATTTGGTATATACTTGACCCGACCCGGCATGGTCCATTTGGGTTGCATTTCATCCGAACTATTTATGGATAATTTTATGAGAGTTATACACATATGTTTATTAATATATTATAAGTTATAATATATTCATATGAAGTTATGTTATTTAATTAGTTTTAGTCTTAAATTAATTATGAATTAATTTAGATATTAAAAGGATGACTAATTAGATTATGGGCTATTGGTTTTATATAGTGTGGGATAATACTCATTTGTTAATGGGCTAGGCTTATATGGAAGTCCATGGATGATCCATGGAGCTTTCAACCCATGGATCCTTGGAAAGGAAAAGACATGGGTTATTAGGGTTTCACCCTAACCATGCACACTATATAAGCATGCTTATGGAGCATGAAATGGAACTAGTGAACTAGTGTGTGTGCTTGTGTGTGGCCGAAAATACAAGAGTGTGTATACTCTCTCAAAGTTTTCCAAGTGTTTGTGGTGATTTGTGATTCCATTTGAGGCATTCACATTATTGGTGCTTGGCCCTCAAACTCCAAAGAATCAATCCCATCAAAAAGGTATGTAATCTCTTCTAACTCTTTTATGTTTAAAACTACCCCATGGCATGTTAGATAGGTTATGAACCTTGGAAAAAATTATTATTTTGCATGTATTTAGACAAACATAGATCCAAGGTTTATTAGGGTTGCATGCACACTTAGGAAGTGTTAGATTGCTCAAAACCCAACAAGAACTCCCTTACTAGGGTCTCATATGGTCACCAACTGACGGTTGCAGTTTATCACGGCTCCAAATCGACTCAACCAACCCATGCCTACAATGACACTGACATCACCCATCGCGATAGATACCAGATCTATTGGAAACTCAACACCAAAAATCTCGAGCGCACGTCCTCATATCACAACAGCAGTGAACACCACATGCTCATCAGCTATAGAATCTCTCATAGGTCGACTCAATGCCTTATATCGGATACTGATGTGGTGACTAAACGGTAATGATACGAAGGATCGACTCGCACCTGGGTCAAATAACACCAAGGAAGGTACAAAACTCACAAGAAAAGCACCTAAGCATAACACAATATAAGAATAAATAACTCAAAATAGAATAAGCAAAGGAACACATACCGGCCATGACATCAGGTGATGTGAGGACCTCCTCCGCTGTCAGCTGAAAAGCCCTCCCGCGAACCCTCGAAACCTCGGCCGTCGCTGGCTGGCTCTCAGTAGCTGATATGGCAGTAGGGGCAGATCCTTGTGCTAATCCCTATAGCAGCTGAGGGCACTCGGCCTTCCGATGGTCGTTCTATTTATAGTGGAATCAGACTGCAAACCCGTTGGGGAAATCCCTCATGATATGCCCCTCCTTGCCACACTTGTAGCAAATACCCGCTCGACACGCCCCCTCATGACACTTGCCTCACTTCCCATAAGTGCGGCCCTTCTAGCCTCCAGATATTGAATCAGCGGGCTTTTCCCGCTTCGCTACCGGCTGAGACTGTTTCGGTCGTCGATCCCTCCCCTGAGACTCCTCCTCCTCCCTGGCCTGAGTCTCCAGCTCAATCTCCCTTTTTCGGACATTTTCCTGAAGCTTAGCAAATGACCAATAGGTCGAGTTCACCACGAACTCGCGAATATCCCTCCTCAAAATGCTCAAGTACCGACTTATACATGCCTGCTCGGTTGACACGTGCTCAGGGCAGAACAACTCCCTCTCATGGAATATCCTCGTAATCACTGTCACTAACTCTTTCCTTTGCTTGAAGGATAGAAACTCTTGGGCCAACTGTTCCCTCTCCACCGGGGGAACATACTTATCTCGAAACATCGTAGTAAATCTCTCCCATGTTACTGCAGTGTGCTCTGCATGAGTGTAACTTACTGTCACAGACTTCCACCAGTCCTCAACACGAACCGTAACCTCAAATGCTCTAGACATGAACAAGTGTAGAAAGACCCCACGATATCAGATATCCATCTCATCCCAGCAATCGGATCCTGAATCCCATCAAAATCTAGTGGCTTCGTGTTGCTGAACTCCCGGTGCAGCAACAAGTCACACCCTATGGTTTGGCAGCAACGACAGTTGCGGTGGCTGCAGCAACAGCTGCCTCGGTAACAACAGCATAACGCTCATAAAACATCTCAATCAAAATGTTCTTAATAGACCCAAACATCTCCGGGATAGCCTCCCGGTTGGCTGCGGCCACCTCGTCGTGAATCATCCTGTAAATCTCATCATCGCTAACTCCAATGCTCTCGGGGTTATGGTGCGCACCCACCATGATGTCTTTGAAACACAACACAAATTAAATAGAGACTCGCTCGATTATACTCACACGCGATCGCTCTCCCCTACTTGTTCCTTAGCATCCTAAGGATTCTTACTTGGACTGCTCATTGATCTGGTGCTCTCAGTAGTACGGGCCTAATACTACCTGCCGCACTGCATCTATATTCATCCCAAGTCCTCCTCCTAGGATCCCAGATCGCAAGTACTCTATATCTCACCGAACATAGACTAGTCTCTCAATAGACCTCTCATAAGCTTATCTTTGCTAAATACTCATACCCAAATTATACTCAAAGCAAATCACAGATAGTAGTAACTCCTAGGCTAAGGCATCATAAATCAGGCCACTCTAGTCCAAAAATATGAAATACCTAGCCTACTATCTACCATGCATAATATCTCATAAAATATCTCACGTAAATCTCATAAAACAAAAGTAACGGTATTTTGGGAAATCACCGTTTGGGCTCTGGCTGATTGTACACACTGCTCCAACTCATTTTCTCTTAAACTCTTTCTTAAAAAAATTGTCACTTTTGAAAAAAAAAATTCTCAAATCCTCAGTTTGAGTCTGAACAAGCCCGAAGGTGCATCTGAATCCCTCAAACCAGGGCTCTAATACTAATTTGTAACGACAAAAATTTTCAAACCCAAACTTTTCAATTTAAAAACACAATTATCATAGTAACAAAATCCCAAAATGTCACAATGTCAAAACCAATAATCAAAAACTATATATATATATATATATATATATATATATATATATATATATATATATACATATATATATACATACATATATATATATATATATATATATATATATATATATATATATATATAAACTCTAGGATCCTTTAAATCATCACTCAAACTCTGATGTGTGTGTACAATCATATTGGCGCCTTCCCGTGATCCTGAGAAGTACCTAAAACACATAACACGTAGCACGGTAAGCACGAAGCTTAGTGAGTTCCCCAAAATACCACATACAGCACATTAGTCACTTGAGGCTATAACTCTGTAAGACCCTTTGATCAATGTGTGTCAGTGGAACCCTCTAGTCCCACAACTCTAATGGACCCTTCGGTCCTAACTCTATGGACCCTCCGGTCATAACTCTGTAAACTATGAATAACACATAGCATAAATCACACAAGCTTAATGCAATAATATCACAGTACTCAAATAAACACATAAGACCCTCCGATCAGACATAGATACCACTCTAGATAAAGTATAGTGAGAAGACTCACCTTGTAAGCTAGCACGTAAAAGTCTTGTACTCGAAAACCTCGATCTAGCCTCTGCCTAACACATAGGATAATTGTATCTAATTAATACTTTACTAATACTCAAATACACCAAAAGTTATTCTCTTTTTCACTCCAACCCTAGGAATGGGTAAAAGACCATTTTACCCCTCCCTAGTCTCCATTACTCATTTTGACCAAACCCTAAAGTCAATAGAAGTCAAACTCGAGTGAACAGTCCATATTGACTTGACTCACCGAGTACGCTCATGTGACTCGTCGAGTCCACTCATATCTCAACAGTCTCGTGAAGGTCTAGATTGTCGAGTTAACCCCTAACTCGTCGAGCTATTGCATGGTCCAGCTCATCGGGACAAACCCAAACCGCCTCGTCGAGTCGGCTCATCAACTCGGCAAGTCCATTCAGACCCATCTTCCATTCAAACGATTTCAAGGCAAAAAACCCTCTCATGCTCTAGATCTAAGCTCTCAAAGCCTACTTATCACGTAAATCCACAATCTTTGCATTCATGCATGGCAGTTAGGGTTTGACATGCCAAGAACATGCTTAATTGGGGTTTCTCATTAAAGGACCTATTATGGCTGAATAAAGCAAGGAACTTTGGACTATATGGACCTCACAAAGCCCATATCTGATATCCAAATATCTGAAGGTACTGAATACCTTCAAATTCACAAAGTAAGGTGGAAAAGAAGCCCTAAACCCTAATGACATGAGATCTACCCAAACTAATGAGAAAGGTACGAACTTTATACCTTAAACAGAAGCTTCTGGATTATTAGCAACTGATCTATCAACCTCTTCTCGTTCCTTGCTTGAAATCCTCCTTTTCTATTCCAAAAATGCACTAAAGTTCTCAGTATAAGCTCAACACTTTCTCTAAAGTTCAAGGGGGCGATTTGGGTTTCTCTCAGTGAAGGTAAGCATATGGGGAGCCACAAATGAGGCTATAAATGTCCTTATATAGGCACCAAACCCAGGGATTTGGGGTTTCATCGCACAGTGCCTAATCGGCGAGTCGACTGTTGGACTCATCGAGTAGGTCATTAATCCCACATGGCGGCATTCGACCCTACTTGATGAGTTGTAGCACCAACTCGTCGAGTCGCTCAATAATCCTCAAACTCAATAAGTAAATAATATACCTGGAAATCCAGATGTTACACGTATGCTGTGGAGACTAATTCGGATCGAAGTGGGGGAGAACCATTCAGGTACCCAGGACAGAAACAAGCGTGACATTGGGATGAGCTCATATCCTCATCGGTAAACATAAGGTGGCCCAGGTTGAGGAATAATGTGAATAGAAAGTTTGGGAAACTTCCCGACTTTGGGACCACATCTGATTGATGTGTAGCAAACTATGGGAAACCAAGTTGAGGATCCCAGTCAGGACATGAGTTCAGTGTGGGATCTTAGACCAAGTGTGTGCTCGACTTTGGGTATGTTCGGATTGGTAATCAGCAACAAGACCATGGTTAATGGTTGAATTAGCATGGGAAGTTATGTAAAACTACGGGATAGTCATAGCATTCACCAGCAGCCAGATAGCATGGAAAGTGTTGTAAGATTAAAGGATAGCCGTAGCATTCACCAGCGGCTAGATAGCATGGGGAACATGGTAAGACTGCAGGGTGGCATGTAGCATTAGTTAGCAGATAGCGTAGAAGTATTGTAAGACTGTAGGGTGGCTCGTAGCATTCACTAGCTAGCAGGTAGTGTAGAAGTGTTGTATGACTGAGGGGTGGCCTGTAGCATTCACTAGTTGGCAGATAGAGTAAAAACGTTGTAAGACTATCGGGGTGGCCTGTAGCATTCGTTAGTTAGTCGTTAGTAGAGTGGTATAGTAAGACTTCGGGGGTGGCCCGTAGCATTCACTAGTGGTCAGTTAGTATGGGAGTGTTGTAAGACTGTGAGGTGGCCGGTAGCATTGACCGGTCCTTACTCGACAGTGAGAATGTGACATTTTTGTGATTCACTCACAGATTCCTTCAAATGATATAATCCAGGGCGGGTTAGTCGCAAGAATGTGAGTAGGCTACAGTACGATCAGATTTGGGAATTAGTAGGTCGTTGGAGACCAGGCATGATGTAAGACTACAGTGGTACTGGTAGCATTCACCTTTTTTGCGTCGGATTCAGTGGCAACAAGTAGTCACCCTTTCATGATCGGAACGATCATAAGGATTGAAGGAGTCATGAGTGGCGGTATAGATAGGACAATTATTGTTAGATGAGGTATCCTTCGGAGGTCGTGTGGGACGAATGTAAGGTTGCTTGTTCGCTCTGCAATCGGGCAGGAATCTGATATTTTGGATAGCGACAGACAATATTGTGATCCAGGGAAATCATGGTTGCTATGGAAAGAAGCTAGATGACAATATAGTGTTCCGAGTAGCCGCAGTGATTGGGATCCTTTTGTGGAATAGTCATTGACCAGGATATGCTAAGCCACTTTTAGTGGGATTAAATAATCGTAGAGTAATCAATTTGACTCTGGGGCGCAGCTATCATCTGAGTCTAACCGTTGTAGAGATAGATCCTTTATGGGAAGGATTATTTGGACTGTCGGTTAAGACGGGCGTTCGACATCTGGACATGGTAAGTGAATTCGTTCGGTTGGTAACACCAATATAATTAGGACTGAAAGTGGTTGTTCAATTAGCTATCCGTGAAGGAAAGTTATATGCTATAGTTCCCGTGTGGGAGGTCTATTGAGGATTCAGACCGATGTGAGGTCTAAGGATCTTGGAGGCTAGAGTAATTTCCTAAATGAGATGAAGGATTTATCCTTCGCGGGGATTAGAGAGAGTCTGGTATGTTGGGGATGGTAATGAATGATTTTGAGGATGAAATCTAATTTAAGTGGGGGAGAGTTTTAACTCCCTATTCCAAATCAATTCCTAATTCGAGGCTATGGCCTGAAGAGCGGTCATCATAAGGGTTAGGGCCTTTAAAAAGTTAAGATTTAAGTCCATTTGGATGTGGGAAATGTGGATATGTAACCAAATAGTTCGGTTTTCACTTTGGAGTCAAAGGTTAAAATGTGAATGTAGTGTTTCAATCTATCAATTATGGACTTTAGTTTGATGTTTTTTAAGTTAAAAGTAATTATAAAAGGTTTTAGAGCTCCTCAATACCTTTCTGTGGATATAAAGAACATCAAAAACGGAGTTAGAACGAAGCAGTTATGACCGTTTGAAGTTTGGGTGGTTTCGGGCCAAGTTGAGTACGTGGGGCGTATACAAAGGTGTACGGTGGGGATACTAGTGGAATCCTAAGTATGGTGGGCATACCAGGATTATGTTGGGCGTACACAATCAGTGCCCAAACCCTATTTTCGTGGTTTAAGCCCTATTTACGCTCCTTAACTACCCCAAACCCACGCATTCTCAGCCTCCACCCCTCCAACACCCCTTTCATTGAATCCTAAACTTAGATGAGCCTTTTAAGCTAAAACAATGTGATTTTGAGTGCTTTGGAGTATGCATGGTTCACCTTCGAGAAGAAGGAAATTCTTGTAGAAGTTTTGGTTGTATTGGAGCTTGTAGATCTGGACGTTGTTTACCTTAATCTATCTTCTACATGAATACAATTTGAATCTTGATGAAGCATTTTTTAGATCTAGCTAGTTTTGTATGCCATGAGCTTTTAGTCATTTTAATGCATAAAGTTAGATCTTGAAATTTTGTGACCTTGTTATGGATAAAGTTGGAAACTTTATCCATCTAACATCATTGTGATTGAGATCTAAATCTTGGAGACTTGGACTTAATTGATTAAGTTGAAAAAGATGTACTCTTGGTCCGATTTATTGCTTAAAGTCTAGATCATTATCGTTTGGACCATTCTAATGTATAAAATTGGAAACTTTATCCATTATGGAGCTTTTAGGATCCATAAAAATGTAATCTTGATCCTTCTATACCTTCCATGGGAGTGTCATGATGTCTTAATGGATTGATAGGTTATGGTTTCAGCATTTGGACCTTTTCTAGACATTGAAAGTCATAAATGTGGAAACTCTATGACTTAGAATGATGTTGTGGGACTAGATCTGAGTGTTGGATGAAAGGACTTAAGAGATTAAGCACTTAATGGAAAAGTGCCATTTAGTCGGGTACGTCAGGCGTACCTTCGACTACAGTACGCGTACTTGTATGGGGTCCCGATTATAGTTGCCATGCGTACAAGCTGAGTACGTTGGGTGTACTGAGGCTGAAGTTTGACTTGTTGACTTTGACTTTCATTGACCGTTGGCTTCTGACCAAGTTTGACCTTTGGCCAAACTTGAGGGTTTTGGCCTATTAACTATGATTTTATCTGGTTCTAGTATTGATAGCTCAGGAAGTCAGCAGAGCAGCAGCTAGGGATTCCTCCAGGACGCTTCTACAATCGAGTTGAGTCCCCTCACTATTTATATGGGTCGAAGGCACCAATGTCGGCCCATTTGGTTTATGTATTGTAGGAAGAACCAAGGGTTAGCCCTAAGCATTATGTATGAAAGACCAGGAGGTAGATCCTGGCACACTGTATGCCAAAATGTAATGTATGAAGATCCGGGGGTTAGCCTTGGGCTGTAACGCCTCATTTCTGGTATGTGATTTAAATAAAGTAATTTCATTTATGGAGGGTATTCAAGTTGATAGTAGCCTGAATTATATCGAGAGACCAGTGGTGATCCTAGATCGAAAGACGAAGAACTTGAGGAATAAGGTGGTTCTGTTAGTGAAGGTGTAGTGGTAGCACCGGAAGGGTTTAAAGTGGACGTGGGAGTTCGAGGGGGACATGAGAGAGCATTATCCATAATTATTTTCAGATGCGGCAGCAGCAGTAGACTTCGAGGATGAATTCTAAGATAAGTGGGGGAAAGTTGTAACGCTTAATTTCTGGAATGTGATTTAAATAAAGTAATTTCATTTTTGGAGTGGTACTCGACGAGTCTGTAGCCCGAATCGTCGAGTAGAGACAGGATAACCACGCAAATTGAGTTGGGTACTCGACAAGTCCATATGCTAGGACTCGGTGAGTCAACCTGTCTGGATGAAGCCCTAATTTTAAGGGTTTTCACTCTATTTAAACACGCTTATACGCCCCCAACCTCGCCTTTATCACTCTTAGAACATTTCCCCATTAAAACCTAGCCCTATTGTTGAGTTTGAGTGTGTTTGTGCTAGCTTGGAATACTTGGGAAGAGAAAGAAGGAAAGAAGGTCCATAGAAGAGAAGGGAGATCCAGGAGTTAGCTTCCATCTGTTTCTCATTCAGGTAATGAAGATTTGACGTTGTTCATTCCTCCATTAAAATGCTTGTTATGCCTTCTCATTCAGGTAATGAAGATTTGATGTTGTGCTAGACCCTCATTGTATTCTAGAAGTGTAAAGTTTCAGTCAAAATCGTGATTAAGGTGCATCTTGAGCTTAGAACCCCATTAAGAGCTTAGTTTTGTCATTTGAAGCCTTTAAAGCCATGCATGCATGTAAAGTTTGCAACTTTACGTGATCAGCATGCCTTAGAAGTTTGGATCTGTGATTTGGAGCCGCTGCATGGCTCAAATCAGGTTTGTATGGAAAAGGGATTGAATGGACTCGGTGAGTCATATGGAGATAGCCGTGGACTCGACGAGTTGGATGAGTAACTCGGCAAGTCCGATGAAGATTGCCTTAGACTCGACGAGTTGCTTGAACAACTCGGCGAGTCGGATGAGTTTTCCCGATAAAATTAGTGTTTGAGTGAAATAGCTTCATTCCTTCTTAGTTACACATAAAGTTAGCAACTTTACGTGTTCAGATGGTTCCAGGGGCTCAGATCTACAAGTTAGATTCTCTGGAATGGATTATAATTCGATTGCATGGAATCCCCGTCCTTCTTCGGTTTGTGAGTTCAGGGTGAATCAGTGAGTGGGAAAGAGGACTCGGTGAGTTAAAGTCAAAGTTAGAAAAGAAGGGACTCGACGAGTCTGCGAACTGATTCGGCGAGTCCGGTCAACTGGAAGTTGACTTTGACTAGGGAGTTAAATTTGACTAGGGGTAAAATAGTCATTTTACCCTGAGAGCATTTACCAGTAACTGATCTAGTATTTTGGAATTTGTAGCCGGATAGTTCCAGATCAGCAGTCAGCCACTTTTAGAGTTAGCATCTCAGCAGCCAACACTATGGGGTGAGTTTTCCTTCCAGTAGGAACGGGTCTACGGTCACAATTTCGACCCATCTAGTTAGCAGTAATTCCAGACTTTTGTCTGATGCAGTAGTTTAGTGTACTTGATGTCTTTGTGATTCAAGCATGTCTTTGTGATATGTGTTCCGGACTTCGATTCGATGCAGTATGTGGTATATGTGTTTATGCTAGTTGATATGTTTATGCTATGCTATGCTATGCTCAGTCAGTTTCCGGACTTCGGTCCGATGCAGGGGACAAGGTCCCAATTAGTTCCGAATTTCGGTCCGATGCAGTTAGTTCTGGACTTCAGTCTGATGCAGGGGACAAGGTCCTAGTCAGTTCCGGAATTTGGTCTGATGCAGTTTTCAGATTTCGGTCCGATGCAGAGGGCAAGGCCTCAGACTTCGGTCCGATGCAGTTTCCGGACATTGGTCCGATGCAGTGGGTAGGGCCTAGTATGTGCTTTATATGTTATTGTATGGTTTGTGGTAGTTTCGGGGAGCTCACTAAGCTTTGTGGTTATAGTTTCAGTTTTGGTTTCAGCTACTTCCGAAAGCAAAGGGAAGAGCACGGGATGATGGCATTGCACATACCATAGCTTCCATTTTTGTCATGGGAGTTTATTTCAGATACTATGTTATGTTGTTACAGTTCTTTTGTTATGACACATCTATTATAACTTTTTGGGATTTATGACGTACGATTTCATGATATATTATAAATCGTTGAAACCTTAGTATTATTTAATGAAAAAATTTTAGGTCGTATTTTGGGCTGTCACAAGTTGGTATCAGAGCCTTGGTTTGAGGGATTCAGGTACACTTATATGTATGACTGAACTCAAAATAAGGAAATAGAACAACATTTTTTTGAAAGGAAAATGTTTTCAAAGGAATTTTTGAAAAAGAGAGTTAAAAAGAAAAGAGTTTTGAAAACGAGAAAAGGGTGTGGTGCATGCGATTAGCCGAGCTCATGTAAGTACTCCCAGATTACCCATACAAGTTTACATTATGATTATCTGTTTCATTTAAAGTAGAACAACATGCTAGAATAGGACTAAGGATCTAGGGAGATACCTTGTGTTCCTGCTATATGTGTTTCAGCTTTATGAGAATTGCATGAAGTATTGAGCAGACAGTAGTAGGATAGCCTGATTAGGTTATGTCTGATATTGTGAGCTTAGCATTGTATGCTAGTACAGTTTCTTGTTACGAGTGATCATGAGACGATAATATCTTATATTCTTCAAACCTAGAGACATGAGTTGATAGTACATTGATTGCATGAAAACGCATTGGTAACTCGATGTTATAAAACGTGCCTTTGTGTATGATTCGACAAGTAGTAGAACAAGCCATATGAGTCAAAGTTTATCCATTCCTTTTACCTTCAGGATAAAACAAATATATGTGGGCCCTCGATGATTTAATGATAACACATGTATGTGATTGGCCAAGCCATGACTGATTTGATCTGTTCAATCAGTCAGTCATCATAAATCGGAAATTGGGAAACAACAAATGGATAGAGAGAATGATTTTAATCCATGTATCAGTCCATATGATATCTAGAATGGAGGAATATATGATCCCTTATCTAATGGACAAGTCATTGACAAAGGTCAGAGTTCATCGACAACGTCAGAGTTCGACAGCGACCTTTGAGAGCTACGATTTCTAGTTAGGTTTTGAAGTCATACTCAATAATAGAGTTAGACTTATCCAAGTGGGGGACTGTTAGATTAGTGTCTAAGTCCATAACTATAATTGGTATGTACTTGGCCCGACTCGGCACGGTCCTTTTAGGTTGCATGGCATCGGAACATTTGGATAGACCGTTTGTGAGAAGAGGATATTTGTGACATATTAATATTTATAAGTTCTAATATGTTAATATTGATGGGTTTTGGTCATAAGACATCCTATGTGCTCATACAAACCCTAATGCTTGGATCTAGGTTTCTCTATTGTACATGCAAGTTATCTAAGAGTATAAACCCTAATTCTAGCATTCAAATAATCATATTAGCCATAAGAATAAGTTTATAATGTTGCCTTGATTGTTATGTAGCAATAACAATCCCAAATCTCCTTGAATTGACTTTGGAAGGCTTAGAGTCACAAGTGTCACTCCTCTAATGGTTCACAAACACCAAGAGCAAATGGAGATGATATGAGGAGAGAGGGGAGGTATTGAATTCGTCCCTAAGAAGCCTTGCGAAGGTCTTACATGAATTCATGAGCCAAGGGGGTTTATATAGGTGGACATATAGGGTTTCAGTCATTATCCTTATCTAGTTGCTTGCTTACCAAGCAACCCATAAGATAATCCTTGAATCCTTATCATAGTCGAATTCTAAGGCATTATCACCTTAAATTCGTCCATCATATTCTTAGGATAATCCTTACCTTATTTTGTAACTATCATATAATTACAAGTCAACCCCTTTAGTTTAATTAATTACACTTGATCACAAAACTAATTCCTAATTAATTATTGACCAATATTAATTAAACAAATATGATTTCTCCTTTAATATATTATTCTTATAACATATTAATAAATCATAATAACCTTTCTCTTTATTTATTTATCCAATCAAGTTGCTTTGGTGAAGGCAACCCAAAAGGACCATGCACCATCGGGTCAAGTACATACCAAAATAGTTATGGACTTAGACACTAATCCAACAGTCTCCCACTTGGATAAGTCTAATAACTATTCTGTGTATGACTTCAGATCCTGATCTGGAATCGTAGCTTTCCAAATCCGCTGTCAACTCTGATCCTATCAGATACGCGTGTCCTTAGATAAGGGATCATATATTCCTCCATTCTAGATATCATCTGAGATATGATTTCTAATCATTCTCTTTGTACCATTTCTCGATCTCCGATTTATGACGACTGACTAATTGAACAAATCAAATTAGCCCTAGCCCGGCTGAGCATTTACTTTTGTCATCAGTAAATCATCGAGGGGCCTAAAGATATTGCATTTATCCTACTTGGGATAAAAGGAACGGATAAACCTTGATACAATGGTCGCTTGCACTCACTCACTGAATCACACACAATAATAGGTTTTATAACACCAAGTTACTAGTGCGTTTTCATATTATCAATGTGCAACCGATTAGCAAGATACAACTCACACATCTCAGTTCAAGAATATAAGATGTTATTGTCTCACCAATCACTCGTGATACAATCCATGGAGTGATCCAAGTGAACGTGGGTTTAATCCAATGCTCAAATTCATATTCATAAGCACTCATGAACGTTGCAGAAAACATTTGCTTATGTCTAATACTCTTTTAGACAATCCACACACCAATTCATGACAGTCTTCATTCATACCTACTTCCAACATATGAACGACTGTGGCCCATTCGAATAATTTGACTGTTCTTAACCAATTAAATTATTCAGGAAGTCAAAACATGCAAAGTGAAACACAAGAATAATACTAATCCCATATGGCCTCAAACCTTTGAGTATAAATAAAACTCCTTTTATTTATCACCATATCGATTACTCATTATTTGTCGTTTCGGGTAATCAACTTCTTACTTGAATTATTACACTTGTCCCATGCTCCTAGCATGCACACAATGTTTACCTATGGTTCTTACTTTGTGAAATAGATCAAATTGAACAGATTTCCAATCATTCTCATTTCACAACTCCAAATCCTTTTTTCATAAGTGAAAGAATATCAAATTCTTGGTACTTATAGAATACGCTAGATTCTAACATTCTATGCAATGATTCTTTCATAATGTCACTGCACCAAAATCACAAAGACTATTGCCAATGATATTACAAAATCCTCTATTCAGAGATTGTTACAAGACAATTCCTTAGATATGATGTCTCTTACTCAAAGTACATTCCTTTGAACATTCTTTTGCATAAAAGTTTGTAATCTAGACATAGATTTTCAATATTCAATTCCCAATATGGACACATTTCCATATTTTCCATATGACAACTCATTCTTAATAGAATCTTATCTATTCATAATAATGTCAATATGGCCATCCAATACCATGCTTCCAACTACTCACAAGCAACCAATCCTCGTCGACCTTTGGATTGTCCTTTGATAGTTGTTTAATGATTTTAGTCAAAACCGATCCTAGTCCCTTTTCCCTCTAAATGCGCTAGAAATTTGGAAAATTTTAGAATGGTCAAATATTAAAGCATTTGCAATCAATCCTATACCCAAAGCGTATTTGACACGATGCATAATGTTTTATTTGCTATGTTCTCAAAATTCGAATTGTGAAGAGGAATACCGTAATCATAATCGAAAATTTTAAGAACACACTATGTACCTTTGACTAAATTTATCAACATTTCTCAACCTAATCCTTTAGATTTGAAATGAAGCATAATATTCTCTCCCTTAATTATAGCAAAACAACTTTACAACCCTTACGACTTTGCAAGGTATAACTCTTGTTTTCTATAATTAATATTGCCAACTTGCAATACTTTCCTTAATAATCATACAATCATAACATTTATGCTCCCACTATCATGATGATTATTTTAAAACATAACATTTATGCTCCCACTAGCTTCGACATGTATTCAAAACATCTTAACTTCCAGAAAAACAATATCTATTGAATTTCTTAAGACCATGTTTCTAATACTTAATGCTTTGATAATCTTTTATCAAGGACTCTTAAGCTTATACACATTTGCCTTAGATAGTTCATATGTGTGTCTAAACAATTAAGACTAATTGCCAAACCTCACAATTCAAATCATGGAAAGGGATACCGTAACCATAATTGAATTCGAGAATGCAACTTTACAATCACTATCTTCTTAAAATCTTTCTTAGTGAAAGCATTTCCTCACAATCATTTTCATGAAGGAGGAAATCTTATGACACTTAGATTTAAACGGTGTATGTGTTCCTATCCATGTGAATTTGTTAAAACCAAGGTTTACGACAAATTCAAACTCATATGGACCGAACTTTCTTAATCTGGATTTCTTGACTTATGGTAGCACAGCTGCCCACTACGTCCTCCAAGTAGTTAAGCAGCTCACCTTTTCCTATCAATGTACCTTCCATTGATCAAGGTGCCTTGCCTTTTACGCGTTCAAAATGAGAACTCATAGAACTCACATGCATAATTAACTCAATTGGAAACAACACGGAAACAAAATAATGTTAACACGATAGGTTGTAAACCTCAACTCGTGTGCTAGTGATGATCGATAAGGTTTATTTGATTTGTTCTTGAAACCTTTCAAGACCATTAAGACTCCCACTGACTCCTTGACATATAAGATTCTCTTGTCAATAAACATTTGTTGACAACCAAATATTCAAGAGTTAGTGTAGCTTTTATCAAAACACTTCATAAATTGGTCCTAGTTAGCCTTTGTCTTATCCAAGACATCACAACTTTCCACATTTGATGAATGTTATAAACCTTCTTAATACTTGTCACTCATTGTCACAATCTTAACTTTAAGACTTGTTATTAGAACGATGTATGATTGACCTTTTGATTTAATCATTTCTTCAATTCTTGATTCCTCTTCTTATACATACAATTGTACTAAGACTTACTTAGAGGATCAACTGAGATATGGTTCTTAATCATAAAGACCTATCATAAAGCATAAAAGGTACTCTCCCTTCTTCTTAGAATGGAAAAACTTTTATCTTTCTGCCTACTTGATTCTTATTCGTTTTGCTATTGATTTAAACCTTTTTAATCAATTCCGAATTATAATTAATCTTATAAGTATAATCATATTTACTAAACCTTTAGTAAATCATGACGAATATCTTTGTTTCACTTATGGTGGACTTGATCAACACACAACTTTGTATGCTCGATCTCCTAGTCCTTTCACTTGACACTTTGTCAACGAATTAGTCTAATTTCCAAATATGAAATTTCTCATTCATCATGCAACCAAGTTGCGTGATTCCAAATTTCTATCCAATTGAAATTTGGGCGATGAGAAACTCTCGCTATTTGGTAAATTCTCGACATTTCCATAATCACCATAAACAAGAATCATATCCATTTGTTGTAAAAATATGCAAACATCAATTTTCATAACGATTTCATTGCAAGGAAGTGAACAAATAAATAAATAAGTCAAACAAAATTTATTTTGTTTATAAAAGCAGCGGAAAACATTTGTCCTTACAATGCAAAATCCATTGAAAACTATGTATTTCAAAAGGAAAATTTCTAACAACTCTATCATAACTATCTAAGCTGAAAATCTAATCTTCAAGTCCATGCGATCAAGATCTCTTTCTTGTGATTAGATTCATCTTGCTCTTCCACCAAGCTTCCTTCCTTTTCACCGATCCTATAAAAAACATTCAAATGCAATCTTATCACATCATGTATTTTGAATCAATCAATAGGAACTTAACGAAGTTAGATAGTGGATTTTACCTGAAGCGTAGTCATACTCTTTGACTCTCCCATCTTTGGAATTTTCAGGCTCTTGGGGCAGACTTCTATCCAACGCCTTTTCTCTTGGTAGCAAACGCAGGTCGGTTCTCCTAGAACGTCCTCGGAAGCATGGTCGGTTGACTTTCCCAACAAATACGCTCCATTGCTTCGCCAAATCATTTCTGATTCAGCAGCAATGAGCATATAAGTTAGGTCAATGAGGTTATCGTCATGATCCATCATATAATATTTTCTTTTGAACTCATTATATGATTCAGGGAGTGACTGCAGAACCAAGTTCACAGCCAACTCATCGGGGAATGACACACCCAACATTATCAACCTATCAATGTGTGATTTCATTCCTAGAATGTGGGCACACACAGATTTACCATCTTCATGTTTCATTTCCAATAGGGCCTTAGTGATATTGAACCTTTCAATTCTTTGATCTTGTAGGTTAGGGAGAACAATTAGAGGAGGAGGAGGAAGTGAAGCATGATTTCTTGTTCCTTGATCGAATCATGGAATATCATCTCCATGTGGAATGCTTGTTCCACGGGATTTGGGAAGACCATAGTTGTCGAACTTTGACATCTACAAAATCGGAGAAACAAATTCAGGTTAGTTGATTGATTGAGTCCTTGGTAAATCACCCAAATGAAATTCCAAGGCTAGGACCCAACACAATACGCTACAACCTAGAAAAGGGATGCCATAATCTAGTTGCAGAATATTTGAAGGTAAGTGAATGACGATTCACTAATTTCCACCATGAAAAACGAAAAAGAAATTTAAGTTTTAAATCTATGAAAACTCCTAGATCCTTTGAGATTCATTGAAAATTTCAATGGCATGTTTAAATCTCGATATGCCCCTCTTGTTTGTGACTGGGATGCCGAGGATCACAAAGCGGGTGTGAATAACCATGCAAACATACATGGTGCCCTCACATGTTACAATCACCTATTCGATGTGCCGGTAAACCACACACGCTCCACCGAACTATGACAAGCATTGAGTCACCCTTTGCTACCTTTGCTTAGAACCATTTAGTGTGTCGGTAAACCACACATGCTCCACTAACGTCATCGCAAGGGCACAAAGTTTAATTTCATGGAATTGCATCAATTCACTTTTGCCTAAGTAACTAAGATTGGGAATTTGAAAAACATTTAGTTACTTTGTATTTCATTATACTTATAATGGAAGGTTTCGTCCTATCCTACCCGTTCGGCTAATGACCCTCCACTAGTCAAGAGTGTGGTGGGTAAGAGTGGATACCCATTCAATCGCCATATTATAGGCAATTTCCTTAAACACCCGTTATAGACCAGCTTCGTGAAAGAGGCCTACTAACGGTAAGACTGACTTTTACTCATACGTATATAATGTTAGACTTTTAATGGTATATATAGTATAGGGTGTATTTTACACTTTTAAAATACTAGGTGGTCTAATTTAACAATTATACTTTTAATTCAATTAAATTGTAAACCTAAACTATTATGGATTTATTAAACCTCTTTTAATTATACACCTTAATTAATTAATAAAACCATAAGGGTGTGATTGAACCTTTTCAAAACATTACTAGGGTTTTAGAATTTAACATTCCTAATTAAACCTTTTAATCAACTTTTAAATTCCAAAACTTGAGGGCAAGTTTTGAAACCTTTTTCAAAACATTAGGGTTTCAACTATTTAAATTTCAAAACAACAAAACTTTTGGGTTCAAATTTAAACTATAAAACCTAAGGGGAAAATATGAAACTTTTCATAACAACAAGGATCAAATAACAAATAAACTAAAATTAACATTGAATCACATAATTATCCATATTTGATTTATTTAATGATTTCTTGCAAAACAATTTATCAATTTACTCAAAATAATTAATCAATTATCACATAAGGAAACAATTATCTTATTAATTGATAAATATCTTCAATTAGATCAAAATTATAGTCAAATATATTATATAATCGGATTAATATTGATCTAACATGATAAGGTAACTATCCATAAGCAAAAACAGCAAGAAAACCCGAGACACCCTCCATCAGACGAGTTGACTCGTCGAGTCAGGCTTGGACTCGTCGAGTCAGCATGGACTCGACGAGTTCAGCTATGGACTCGGCGAGTCCAGCCTCCAAAACACCAAAAAACGAATTTTTTGAACATGTAATGCATCAATACAATTGAAACCAGTCTAGGCTCTGATACCACTGATGGGTTTTGGTCATAAGACATCCTATCTGCTCATACAAACCCTAATGCTTGGATCTAGGTTTCTCTATTGTACATGCAAGTTATCCAAGACTATAAACCCTAATTCTAGCATTAAAATAATCATATTAGCCATAATAATAAGTTTATAATGTTACCTTGATTATTATGTAGCAATAACAATCCCAAATCTCCTTGAATTGACTTTGGAAGGCTTAGAGTCACAAGTGTCACTCCTCTAATGGTTCACAAACACCAAGAGCAAATGGAGAAGATATAAGGAGAGAGGGGAGGTATTGAATTCGTCCCTAAGAAGCCTTGGGAAGGTCTTACACGAATTCATGAGCCAAGGGGGTTTATATAGGTGTACATATAGGGTTTCAGTCATTATCCTTATCTAGTTTCTTGCTTACCAAGCAACCCATAAGATAATCCTTGAATCTTTATCATAGTCGAATTCTAAGGCATTATCACCTTAAATTCGTCCATCCTATACTTAGGATAATCCTTACCTTATTTTGTAACTATCACATAATTACAAGTCAGCCCCTTTAGTTTAATTAATTACACTTGATCACAAAACTAATTCCTAATTAATTATTGACCAATATTAATTAAACAAATATGATTTCTCCTTTAATATATTACTCTTATAACATATTAATAAATCATAATAACCTCTCTCTCTATTTATTTCTCCAATCAAGTTGCTTTGGTGAAGGCAACCCAAAAGTACCATGTACCATCGGGTCAAGTACATACCAAAATAGTTATGGACTTAGACACTAATCCAACAAATATGACATCATGTTATTTAATTAGTATTGATCAATAATAAATTTGGACTTAATTTAGTGATCAAAAGAGACTAATTAAATATATGGGGATTGATTGTGTAAATCATTCATTCTTATATATGTGGGCTTATGATCCATGATTCCTTATGTTGGGTTTAACACATGTGTGACCCATGGATACTCCATGGAGGTTAAAACCCATGGAGCATAAGGAATGGGTAAAGTCATGGGTTACATGATGTAACCCTAATGTGCACACTATATAAGGATCCCTTTAGCTCAAGAAATTGGCACTAGTGATACATATATGACGGCTAACCGATTTGAGCATGAAGTCTCTTCTTCTCATGGTTATTCCTTGTTTTGGTGATGTTATGTGAACCATTTGAGGTGTCACACTTAGGACACTAGGCTCTCGAGCATCATGGAGTCAAGCTACATCAAGAGGTATGTATTCTAACTTGTTATATTACCCCAAGTATCAAAAGATTGTATGCTAGATAGGGTAATACCTTGGAATATTCATATTTGCATGTATAATAGAGAAAACATAGATCCAAGGTATTTAGGGTTGCATGTACACTTAGGAGTGTTAGAATGTTCAAAACCCAATAGTATGGCTCACGGTTATGTATGGAATGTATGGTTCAGTTGATATGTATGGTATGTGGTATTTGGGGAACTCACTAATCTTCGTGCTTACGGTTTTCAGTTTTGGTTTCAGTACCTCTAGTTTTCAAATAAAGGAGCTTGGGATTATCACAGCACATACACCCGTGTTTTCCGCAATATGTGATTTATGGGAATGAACTATGATAAATGTTTTATTTGAAATGTTTTTCAATGTGTGAACAAAGTTACAATAGTGTTTTAGTTTTACTAAAAATGAAAATTTTATCGTGAAATTTTGGGATGTTACAGCAGAGGCAGAATACCGGGCAATGGCTACTACAGTTAGCGAGATTATATGTGTACATTGGCTACTTGAAGAACTTGATGTGATGATGATAGACAACACCATTATTTTGTGATAATGAAGTCGAAAAACATATAACTAACAATCCTATTTTTCATGAAAGAACAAAGCATGTTGAGATGCACTGTTTTTTCGTCCGAGAACGAGTCGAACCAAAGGAGATCCTACCGGTTCACCTCAATTAGAAGAGACAATTTGCCTACTTTCTTACCAAACCTCTTGGCTCTCATCTACTACAAACACTACATGTCAAGTTGGGCATTCAAAACTTACATGTGCCAACTTGAGGGGACTATTGGAAACCATTTTTTCTCCCTCTTCCTCCCCCGGTTCTCTCTCTCTCTCTCTCTCTCTCTCTCTCTCTCTCTCTTATATTTCCCTTCCATGTATACCCCTGAATAATAGTTGTCTTTTTTTTTCTTTTGTCTACTGTTGTATATGTAGATTGCTTCTGTGATAATGTAAGATACTTATTTTGGTATCAATTTGTTTATATATATATATATATATATATATATATATATATATATATATATATATAATTGTTAAATTATTGAATTAAAATGCCGAGTGTGGATGGTATGATGGCCAGATCCTTGGAACCAACGTTTCTCCTTTTTGTTGTTATCAATACTCTCACTTTCATAACCCTTGTGGTTTTGCCTTTAAAAAGGCTGTTAATGGTCCCAACTAATTAATTATATTATTTATTATTCTTAGGTCAAATTATTATCAATTTCTATAAATTTAATACTTTTTTAGGAAAACATAAACCTTTTTTTTTCAGAAATACGCATCATTTTGGGTATTATATTGTTTTAGTTTGAAAATAAACATATATATTGTTATTGCATGAAAGTTTCTCTTTTTTTTTCTTAAACCATTTTCCTCTGTATTTAATCAACGAGAACCAAAGTTTTATGTCCTCCTTGAGTTTGTTTTGATTAAACTCCGTCTTCGACTGGAAGTATGCTTTCCTCACAAAACCAATACGTAAGCTCTATTATGAAAAATAAACAATTTACAACGAGTGATTATTCAATAGGCAACTACATACCCTTAATAAATTGATTGGCAAAATATGAGAGTTTAATGGGAAATATATACTTCCAATGGGGATATTGACATCAAAATCTTTAAGTTTATTTTATTTATTTATTTATTTATTTCTTTATTTTTTAAATACTAACATCATTTTTTTTAATTTCTTTAATTTCGTTAAAACTGAAAATTTACAAATATATATATATATATATATATATATTGTTATAATCAGTTACATATATTCACCTTATATAAATACATGTTTATATATATATATATATATATATATATATATATATATATATATATATATATATATATATATATATATATATATATATATATATATATATATATATATATATAGCTTCAGATGTTTAATATATTTATTGTGTTATTGTATGCATAAATGTGGGTCAATCAATTTTTAAGAAATATTAAATAATTGATAAATTGTTTAAGGAGTATAATAGTAAACTTGAACCATTTTATTTTTAGTAAATATTGAAAACATTTAATATCCCTTTAAATTAGGAATTTAATTTAAAACCCTACAATATATCTCCGTCTCACGCCGAGGCAGGAGACTTCACCGTGGGTTTTCCTTAAGGACGTCGACGTTTCCCCCAAAGGTTCGTTGTTGGTTATATGAATACGGTTCGTGGGTTTTGCTATTACTCACAATTGATGATTTGTTTTCCTCCTACGTTTTGGTGGTATCGGCTCCAGGGAAATTCGCCAAGATTCGTTTATACCTCTGAATATTAGTCTCCCTTTTACTATGGAGTTTCAATTTTAACTTATTGTGTTTATAATCTTCTGATTATTGACTTGATTTTGGTTCTTCATCTTGAGTGCTTTTTAAATATGCAAATGATGGTTTCTATTTTATATTGGTTTAGAATTTTTGTACTTTCAGTTTCGGCACTCTAACTGTTTGATATAATGGTTAGGTGAAGTTTTTAACTTTTTTATGAAAATTTAACACTTTTAGCTATGCTAGGTTATGATTTGAGTTTGATAGACTGTGTGATAAACACACTTAGTAATCTGTGTATTTCATGTCTGAATCTCAACAATATAACAAATGATAACTGGATTCTCCATCAAGAATTTTATGGAGAAGAGTTCATAAGTGGTGATGTCAAGATTTTGTTTCCTACAACTAGTATTTCTTTAACTATGGGGTAATAAAGTTGTAAATTTTTTAAAGTAAATCAATAACTTTCTCTCATAAAATTTCCCTTCATTTAACATCTGTTGATGACAGTTGCTCTTGAGGACTTGATTGATCTTAACTCATAAGGCTAATATTGTCCCCTATTCCTATTAATCCTATACCAATTAGGAATTCATAATCCATTGTTAGCAGTCTTTTCTGAAGGCCCTTTTTTGACAATCCCATGGAATGATATAAAAATCTTGAATTACTCGATGATGCTCATGCTATTAAGAAAACAAAGTGTTGACCAGAACAAGGCATATCCTTATCTAGGCGTGGATTTGGTTTTCTTGTATTTTTTTTTTTGCCATTTTTAAACAATTTTCATAAGTCTTCATCAATTCATGTGGAATTGATATCTTTATCTGTGTTTCTTTCAAATGGTCTGATTGATGCAGCAAAGGGACTGATTCAAATGTTCTAATTCATATTTCAATTTATGTTTTTTTTTTTTTTTTTCTGATTTAACACTTCATTTATGTGGACAATGCAGGATCTTGGCAATGTTAAATTCTGAAAAGGTATCAAGTATGTCTATGTAGATGATTCAATGGATGATATTGGTGAGATTCAAATTCTATTGGAATGGAATCGCGTATTCCAATTCTGTTGGAATGGAATCATGAATTCCAATTCTGTTGGAATCACATAAGCTGATGCTTGAAGAATGGACCACAAAATTGAAACAGCCCACAAAATTGAAACAGACCACCTTAAAATATGCAATTTTCCTTTATTAAATCTATATTAATTGACAAAAATACCGTTGTAATTAAACTAGATGATATTTTTCAATTACATTTAATTCAATAATATATATTAATCACTTTTTTAAAATAAGTAAAATTGATTGGCTCACAGTTATGCATACAATAACACAATAATTACTTATATATATATATATATATATATATATATATATATATATATATATATATATATATATTTCTTGGCAAGGTTAAATTCCGAGGGCTGTCGTGACTTAATTGAATACCATAACATTGAATATATATGAAACATAACATCATTCATCACCATGCATTAATATAGTACAACTGATAAAGTTTACACTAAGTACATTGTTTTAGCATTACATTCCCAAAAATAAATTGTTCGGTTCATAGATAAACAAACTGCAAGCCATCACTGAGTACATTTTTCCTTCCGTTTACTTGTTACCTGAGAATACAAGTATTTTGAAAAACATCAACATATGAATTGCTGGTGAGTTCATAAGCGGTATTTGAAAAGCAATGTTTTGTATTGTTATGAAAAACTACCAGAAAATCCGATATTTTCTAAAAAGAGTTTATGAAAAAGTTTGTGAAGATCCATAAGTATGCTTATTTGTTTCTATGGTTGTAAAAATTGTTCATTAAACTTGTGTACATTTCGAAAACCGTATGCATTGAAAAAAAACCCTAGGAAAACCCGGTGTTTTCCTAACACTTTGAATTCCATGTAGTTGTAGAACCATCGAGGCGTGTGAAGTCATTGATTCCAGGCGACGTCGGATTATTGCGCATGGTGAATTGCTATAAACACGTGTTACACAAACGACCAGTTTACAACTATACTAACAATCCCGTAGGTGTCGTCCGTACTATTCACGTAATCCATTTCCCCTGACTTCTTGTAGACCCACATCCGAAGAGAAAGAGGGCACGAAGACCTTAATAACTCCGATAGTCGATTGGGGATAAAAAAAAGAGTGCGAAGGGCCCCTGACCCGACTCGCATTTGAATAACCGACTTTACTAGCAGTACCAAAGGACCCTTGGGGACCAATAGTATAAAAGTCATTGAAAGTCCTTTTACGCTGTGTTGGATCATGTAAGACCCAACAACTCGTAAGGTTGAAGTCTTCGGGCCTAAAGATCAAGTCATTGGGCTAGCTAGGCCCAATAAACAAGATTTTACACTTTTGGGTCCAAAGGTGGTGCGTCGATGTCTGTGCACTCTCACGTGTGTATTGATTTCCCCAAATTTTCCGTGTATGAATCGGGTTATTGTCGAGTTAGTAGTTTCGGGTTTGTTATTGATTCGAGACCGAATCAATTCGTTTGATAACGATTTTTGGTGTTGTGTAATATAATTTGTCGGTAGTCGCAGTGCCAGTGTTTGATCACAATGGATGTATTGAATTAACATTGCAACCTTTCTGTTACAGCCCCTCTTTTTGTTGTAAATTTACTTTTTCAACCCTTTGAATAAATAAATTTCCGGTTTAGTCCTTAAACCATTTTTCTTGACATTTTAACACCAAAACTTATTGAAATTGATATTTTTCAGCATACTTTTAGTTAAAAACAGTTTTAGTCCCTGAAAATATAGTTTTCTCGGTTATAACCCCTCTTTTCGCAATTTTTACACTTTTGGCCCAAATTGTAAAATTTTTGCAACTTTGGTCCTTTTTAATTATGAAAAGCGTTTTTAACCTTTGAAAAGGACTTATAACACTAATAGTCCACTGTATTACCGAGAAACACAGTTTCAGCCCTCCAAAATAGAAAATTTCGCATATTGGGCCCTATTGGGCCGAAAACGTCATTTTTAGCCCATTAAGCTTGAAATTTATATTTTTAATCCTCCAAATGAGTATATTTCCAAAAAATATTTTATTGAAACTGTTTTGACTCCTCTCATCCATCAGAATTCGTAATATGTCAATTTGACCCCCTTTAACTTTATTTATTATTTTTTTTAAAATTTTGTGTCCAAAAAAATGAGTTTTTAGCCCAAAGAAGATGTTATCAAGTCACTTAGCAATTTTTCTTGGAATACTTTGTATGTAGTAATATAATTTATGCTAATATCATTTAACATAACATATATCTCGATTTTTAGGTGTTTATGGCTAGATCCAACATCATAATCACACAAAAACACACATAGAAGCATAGAAATCATACAAGACGTACAAACATATATAGATCTACACTTTCACTTGTATTCCCCCCCCCCCCCCAACGAAACTTATAAAACCGAAAATAGGGAGTATGAAGCTCACCTTAGGGTGTGGTTTCGGTTTTTTAAGAAAAGATGGAAGAAAGCTTGGTGATTTTTGGCCTTAGCAACCCCTTGATGATGATCTCGACTTTGAGATGATTCTAGGAGCATGATTACCACAAATGTTTAAGAGAAAGGATCTAATCATGAGAAAAGAGTTATAAAATCCTTAGATATGTGTAGCTTACCAAGAAGTGATGATATTTTCTTGAAATCCTTTTGATGCACAAGCAAAATTTCGAGATTTTTGAAGGGAGAGGAAGGATGATTTCTTGAGTAATCTAGAGAGAGTTTGTGAGGTGTGTGTGTGTGTGTTACTCACGGCCGAAACAAGAAGAGAGAGGGGGAGAAAGAGTTGCATGGAGAAATGAGATTAGCATGGATGTTTGAGGAATAATAGCTTGGATAACCACCATATAATAATGAGGTGGCATGCATTAAGTCAACCCTTTATCTTTTCTTCTTGGATTTGGGCCTTGGGCTGAGAATTTGGATGGAAAAGGAAATATTTGGGCTTTAATGCCCTCAAGCCCATATAGAAGTTAAGTTGGATGATTTTTGACCTAAAAGAAATATAACATGCTTTTTACACTTTGTTGGGCTAGTTTAGGTTAATCATGGTTCAAAACTTTCAATTTATTTCATTCTTGGTCCAATATGGCCAACAATGTTGAAATAAATTAATGTGGGTCCAATTTGAGCCCATTCAAGGGTTCTAAGCCCATGATAGTCAAATTGGAAGCTTATTGGTCCATTGAGTCCAATAAGGAAGTCCTAGTCCAAAATGGACCTAACAAGAACTTCTAGGGTTTCCAATTGCTTGATGACTATTTGTAGTATTTGTATGATGTATTTGATTGAAGTTTTTGATGTCATAATAATAGGTATCACACATGCTCTTAAGTTTTTGATTCAACATTTTACTTAAGTATCATGATTACAAGACACAAAATTTCTAGTTGTCACAACATAACACGGTAAGCATAAATGCTTAGTGAGTTCCCCAAAATACTGTTGGAATTGTGTCTATATCTGTAACTATATTTGGTATGTACTTTACCCCATTGTGCATGGTCCTTTTGGGTTGCCTTCACCAAAGCAACTTTACATGGTAATTTATGGAGAAAGAGAGAATATTATGGTTTATTAATATATTATAAGAATTATATATTAAGGAGAAATCATATTTATTTAATTAGTATTGGTTATAAATTAATTAGGAATTAATTTGGTGAATAAAAGAGATTAATTAAATAAAGGGGTATAAACTATCAAATGTATGATAGTTAAGTTTGGGGATAAGGAAACCTTATGCACTTAAGGGGGAACGAAATTATTATGGGGATCCATCATATTTTCATCCAAGGCCTTATTCCAGAAGGTTCCTTGGGATGCTTGGTGGTTAAGCTGTCCATTAGGGTTTAGACTGAAACCCTAGCAACCTGCAAGTATAAATAAGACCTATTGGCTATGGAAATCGGCTACACATGCTTCTAAGAGAACCCTAGGGTCGATTTCAGCACCTCTCATCTCTCCTTATATTGCCTTCTTGCTTGTGGGATTTGTGAACCATTAGAGGAGTTACAATTGTGACTCTAAGCTCAAGATCAAGAAGACTACAAGGATTTCAAGCTTCTTGAAAGAGGTAAAACACTTAGATTTGTTTTCTTTATAATAATTTCGAATTATATATGATAGAACTAGGTTTTTAAGTATTGGATTCAAAGTATGTACAATAGAGAAACCTAGATCCAAGCATTAGGGTTTGTATGAGCACATAAGATTGTTTCTTATGCATAAAACCCATCAGTGGTATCAGAACCTTGATTGGTTTCAATTGTATGTGATGCTTAATTGTTTTGCTTGCTAAAAATCGAGCTTTGTGTCTCTACCCGACTCAACTCGGCGAGTCAGTATCTGGAATCAGTGAGTTGGCCCCTACTCGGCGAGTTCAGAGCTGACTCGCGCGAGTTCGTGTGTCAGGCAGATGATATTTCGGGATTTAGTTGTTGTTTTGTTTGTGATTTGATACCTAAATTGTTTTTTAAAGTTAAAATCCGAATTTTACCTTAATTAAATGATTATCCATGCCAAAACAATAGATAATTTCAAATCTTTTGAATATTGTTTATTTATGTGATAAATATGGATTATTTAAAATTATTTGGTAATTATCTTCTGACTAAAATTGGATTAGGTCAAATATAGATAATCATGAAATTAATTGTTTAATTTAAATTATTTATTATTTGATCCCTTTAGTTTTCAAAAAGCTCAAAACTTAAACTGCTAGTCTTACCGTTAGTAGGCCTCATTCACGAAGTTGGTCTATAAGGTGGGTATAAGGTTACTGCTTATAAAATGACGCTTAATGAGTGTACACTCACACCCACCGCTTGCTTGACTGGTGGAGGGTCGTTATTCGAACGTGTAGGATATGGCAATGCTCTTCTCATTAAAATAATAATGTAAGATACAAAGTAACTACATGTTTTACAAAATTCCCAATCTTAGTTACTTTAGGGTAAAATGTGAAAATGATGTTATTCCATGAAATTACAGTTTGTACCCTTGTCAAACGTTAGTGGAGCGTCTGTGGTTAACCGGCACACTAATTTGGGATTGACATTGGTGGCGAAGGGTGACTCGATGTTTGTCGTAGATCAATGGAGCGTGTGTGGTTTACCGGCACATTGATTAGGTGATGGAGACATTGAGTGCACCATGTAGATTCGCATGGTTATTCACAACTTGTTTGCGATCCTCGGCATCCCAGTCGCAAATTTGAAGTGCATATTGAGATTTAAACATGCCATTGAAAAGTTCAATTAATCTCAAAGATCTAGGAGTTTTCAATACATTTAAAAACTTAAATCTTCTTTTTTGTTTTTCATGGAGAGAATTAGTGAATCGTCATTCACTTACCTTCAAATTATTTACTTTTAGAGTACGACATCCCTTTCTAAGTTGTAAATAATGTTGTTGGGTCCTAGCCCTAATTTCTCATTTGGGTGTTAAATTAGGGACTCATTTCTAATCAAACTTTGATCCTTTTCCTTTTCAGATGTCTGCAAACAACAACAACAACAACAATGCTTCTAGGTCATTCTTGTTGATGAACCTATGTCAAAGGTGACATTTAATGGCCCAAACTTCAAAGAGTGGATGAGGTATATTCGCATGATCAATCGCTACGAGGACAAAGAATATGTCCTCGATGAAAAGCTTGAGAAGATCATCCCAGATGTTGCTACTCCTGAAGAGTTGGCCGCCTTTGATGCCCACGAGCGTGATGCTATGAAATTTCATTGCATCATGCTGGCCACCATGAACCTCGAACTCTAAAAGTCCTACGAGGACATGTATCCGTATGAAATGCATCAAGATAGGGCTGCCAATTCTCGACACGACCCGCAACACGACCCACGATACGACACAAAATAAATGGATTTGGATTGTGCTTTTCAACCCGCCAACCCGCTAACCCACCAACCCGCCAACCCATTTATTAAACGGGTCATATAAGGGTTTCAAAAAAAATTGGGTTGACCCGCCAACCCGTTTATATTTTTAATAAATCAATTTATTTTATTTTTAAATGTATTTATGTATCAAGTATTAATATTTAATAAGTATTATATAATATATACCATTGATTCATAGACCATTTGACTATTTTAACATTTTGACTTGTGGTGGATGACCTAAGGTCGTAAGTCGTAACCTTTAAGGCTAAGTCTATAACCATTTTTCAATTTTCTCTAAGGTTGTAAGTCATAACCTGACTCACAAACCCAAATCAGACTCACGAACCCATTGACCTATGAACCCATATAAATAAATGGGTTGGCGGGTCATATATGGGTTTATCTTTCAAAGTCGTCAACCCGTGATACGCTAACCCGTGACCTGTACATTTAAATGGGTCGTGTTTGGCTTAGCATTTTTTTACACGCCAACCCGCGACATGCCAACCCGAACACGGCATGATTGCCAGGCCTACATCAGGATTTGCTGGACTGGTACCACCAAAGCGCGAGGCAAGAGCACTATTAGATCATTACTAACATGATCACTGCTAAGATGGGGAGTGGAGAATCCCTGCAGAAAACGCAGAGGTATGCTAATCGTCTTCTCAAACTTAATGTTAAGTTTGATGAGGATTTGGATATCGACATAATCCTCCACTCCTTGCCCTCCTGTTACAACCAGTTCAGAATGACCTATCACATGAACAAGGAGGAGGTCTCCTTGAGCAAGCTCCAAGGACTACTGAGGACTGCTGAGAGCAACCTCAAAGACAAATCTGTTGCACCATCCCCTGCTGTGGCTGCTCCCGTGTTGGTAATTGGCCAAGGAAAGGGTAAGAAGAGAAAGGCCCCCTGTAAGGGCCACCATAAGGGTAAGACCCAAGATGGTTCCTCTTCTAGTGGAACCAAAGCTGGTTCGGTCAAACCCTCTTCTGATCCCAAAGAAGCAGAGTGCTATTACTGCCACAAGAAGAGCCACTAGATACGAAGCTTCCCTCAATTTCTGCAAGACATAAAGGATGGGAAGATTAAGCCCACCTTCACAGGTATGTATTCTATTGAATCTAATAACTCATCATTTGCTACTTCATGGGTTCTTGATACAGGTTATGGTTACCACATTTGTTCTGATTTGCAGGGCGTAAGAAGAAGTAGGGAAATGGAACATGGGAAGATAAACTTGATTATGGGAAACAAAAGATCGTCATCTATGACTAGAGTCGGAGTTTATTCTTTAGTGCTGAGTAATGGGTTAGGGTTAGATTTAGAAAATTGTTGTTATTCACCAGATATAGCAAAAAACATTATTTCATTTCATGGATTATTTAGATAGGGTTTCAGATATTCTTTTGATAATAGTACTGGTTCTATTAATATTTATTTGAATGGTGTCTTTTATTTCATTGCATTACCTTGTAATGGGATTTATGAATCTGTGATGGTTGTTGATAATTTAGGAAATAATGTATTGAATATTGATTCCTCTAAGCATGCATGTGGCATTGTCGCCTTGGCCATGTCAACAAGAAACGCATAGCCCAAATCCAAAAGGACGGAGTGTTGGAGTCATTCGACCTTAGGGACGATGACGCGTGTGAATCTTGTTTACTTGGGAAGATGACCAAGTCACCCTTTCCTGGAACTTGTGAAAGGGGTGAGGGTCCATTGGATCTCATACACACCGATGTGTGTGGTCCCTTTAGATCCACCACAAGGGATGCTTGCCGCTTCTACGTGACTTTTACGAACGATTATAGCAAATATGGATATATCTACTTAATCAAGAGAAATTCAGAAACATTTGAAAAGTTTAAAGAGTTTCAGAATGAAGTGGAGAATCAACTGGGCAGGAAAATCAAGATGCTTCGGTCAGACCGAGGAGGAGAGTACCTAAGTCTTGAGTTTCATGACTATCTAAGAGAATGCAATATTGTTTCATAATTGACGCCTGCGAGAACGCCACAATTGAATGATGTGGCTGAGAGACACAATCGAACCTTGTTGGACATGGTTCATTCTATGATGAGTCAGACTTCATTACCAATATCTTTCTGGGGGTATGCCTTAGAGACTAACACCCACATCCTTAACTTAGTTCCCACCAAGAAGGTTACCAAGACTCCTCACGAGATGTGGACAGGGAAAGCTGCCTCGTTAGCACATATTAAGGTTTGGGTTGCGAGGCTTTCGTAAGACGAGAGACTCACAACAAGCTCGAACCTTGTAGTGAGAAGTGTTATTTCATCGGCTATCCACATAAGTCTTTTAGCTATCTTTTCTATAAACCTAATGACAATGTTGTCTTTGTTTATAGAAGAGGAGTGTTCCGAGAAAGGGAATTGATAAGCCAAGAAAATAGTGGGAGTCAAATTGATCTTGAAGAGATTCAACAGCAAAGCGATGAAGGAACCTCTAACATTGGCGCTCAACCCGAGGAGGAAACTCCTGTTGAACCCATTGACGATTCCTTACCTCTTAGACGTTCTAATAGGGTTAGTGTTCAACCCCAGTTTTATGGTTTTTATATTACTACTGAAGGGGATACGTTTATTAGTGATGAAACATTAATGAATTTGGACGAACCTAGCAGCTACAAAGAAGCCATGGCAGGCCCAGAGTCTGCTAAATGGAAAGAGGCGATAGACAGGGAGATTCAGTCCATGTACGACAATCAAGTTTGGAACTTGGTTGATAATGTATCGAGTCGTAAGACACTCAGGTGCAAATGGATCTTTAAGAAGAAGACGGACATGGATGGGAATATGCATACTTATACAGCGCGATTGGTTGCGAAGGGCTTTACTTAAAGTCTCGGAGTTGACTATGATGAGACCTTCTCACCAGTTGCGAACATAAAGTATATTAGGGTAATGCTTGCAATAGCTGCGTTTCATGATTATGAAATTTGGCAGATGGACGTGAAAATCGCTTTCGTTAATAGGAAGTTGGCTGAGGATGTGTATATGAATCAGCCAGAGGGTTTTGTCGATGCGAAGCATCCAAATAGAGTGTGTAAACTTGAGAAATCCATTTTTGGATTGAAACAAGCGTCTCGCAGATGGAATCTTTGTTTTGATGAGAAAGTTAAAGAGTTTGCCTTTCTGCGAAGCGAAGATGAATCTTGTATATATGTCAAAGCCAGTGGGAGTATAGTGAGCTTCCTCGTATTGTATGTTGCTGACATACTACTCATAGGAAACGATGTCCTAACCTTGCAGGAGGTTAAGTCCTGTCTTGGGAAATGTTTCGCTATGAAGTACCTCGGAGAGGCTACTTATATTCTGGGAATAAGGATAGTAAGAAACAGGGAAAAGAGACTGATAGGACTTAGTCAGGATACATACTTGGATAAGGTACTAAAGCATTTTAGTATGGAAAATTCCATGAAATGGGAGTTGCCAATCCAAAGCAATACCAAGTTGAGTAAGACTCAAAGCCCGAGTACAGAGGCAGCGATAGCTGATATGAGCCGATTACCTTATGCTTCCGCAGTAGGCTCTATCATGTACTCTATGACTTGTACTCGCCCTGATGTGGCCTTTTCTTTGAGCATGGTCAGCAGATATCAGGGGAATCTTGGTAGAGCTCATTGGATTGCGGTAAAGAATATTATTAAGTACCTACAAAGGACCAAGGAATGGTTCCTAATCCTCGGTGGGAGTGATGACTTAAGAGTACGAGGGTATAGTGATGCTAGTTTTTATACGGATCGAGATAGTTACCGATCGCAATCGGGTTAGGTCTTTACCCTGAATGGAGGAGCAGTGACTTGGAAAAGTTCCAAGCAGGAGACCGTGGCTGATTCAACGTGCGAATCAGAGTACATTGCCACAAGCGAAGCGTCGAAGGAGGCTATATGGTTGAAAAACTTCATTGGGGACCTTGGAGTTATGCCATCCATAAAGGAGCCAATGGAAATTTTCTGTGATAATGAAGGAGCGGTTGCCTTAACCAAGGAACCAAGAGATCATGGTAGATCTCAACATATCAATAGAAAATACCATTTTATCAGACATTAGGTAGAAGAGGGACTCCTCGTTGTGAAAAGGGTATCATCAGAGGAAAATCCAACAGATCCACTTACGAAGGGACTAAGTAGGGTCAAACACTTGCAACACGCCAGGAGCATTGGGCTGAAGGATGATATAAGTTTGGATTAGATAGGAAATGTGTAATAGATAGTTTGTACTTGACATTTGATGAATAAATAAAGTGGTGTTATTTATAAGTAAAAGTTACTGTCTTGTGTTGGTTATTTATCTATTGTTTCTATTTTGCATGTTTTGACTTCCTGAATAATAAAATTACTCAAACAGTCCACAGTCGTTCATGTTTTGAAAGTAGATGTGAATGAAGACTGTCATGAATTGTTTGTAGAGTGTCTAAAAGGCTTTGGGCAAAGCAAAGGGTTGCTGCAAAGTTCATGAGTGCTTATGAATTTGATTTGAGCATTGGAATAAACCTGCGTTTGCTGGTATCACTTCGTGATCGAAAAGTGATAATATCATATAGTCTTAAAACTTAGAGATATGGTTGTTGTTTGCTGGTTGGTTATGCATTGATGATGTGTAAATGCATCAGTAACTTGATGTTATAAAACTCATTGTTGTGTATGACTTAATTAGTAAATGATAGATGCATATGAGTCGAAGTTGATATGTTTTTTATTCTATGAGAATAAAAGTGATATTTTGGCCACTTGATGATTTGGTTTGACTTATGTGTTGGGCCCAGTTAGAATGAAGTTGATGTGTTCAATTAAATTTTATATCAAACAAATCAGAGATCAAGAAACAAGTGCTGGACAATAAGTATTGTCAGCGTGATATCCAGAACAGAGGATTATACGATCCCTTATCTGAAGGACAAGCTGATCAGTGTTGACAGCGAAGTATAACAGCTACGATTGCTAATCGGATTCTGAAGTCATATGTAAGATATAGTTACTAGACTTATCCAAGTGGGAGACTGTTGGAATAGTGTTTAAGCCCGTAACTATATTTGGTATCTACTTGACCCGGTTGCGCATGGTCCTTTTGGGTTGCCTTCACCAAAGCGACTTGACAAGGTAATTTAAGGAGAAAGAGAGAATATTATGGTTTATTAATATATTATAAAAATAATATATTAAAGGAGAAATCGTATTTATTTAATTAGTATTGGTTACAAATCAATTAGGAATTAATTTGGTGACTAAAATAGATTAATTAAATAAAGGGGTATAAACTGTCAAATGTATAATAGTTAAGTTTTGGGCTAAGGAAACCTTATGGACTTAAGGGGGAACGAAATTATGATGAGGATCCATCATATTTTCATCCAAGGCCTTATTCCAGAAGATTCCTTGGGCTGCTTGGTGATTAAGTTGTCCATTAGGGTTTAGACTGAAACCCTAGCAGTCATCTACTATGCATCCAAGACTTTGGATAATGCACAAGCCAACTACACAACAACTAAAAAGGAGTAGCTATCCATTGTCTTCGCATTAGATAAATTCCAAAAGTACCTCCTTGGGACCAAAGTGATTATCTATTCAGACCATGCAGCCTTAAAGCACTTACTACTCAAGAAAGATTCAAAGCCGAGGTTACTACGGTGGATGTTGCTGCTGCAGGAGTTTGATATAGAAATCAAAGATAAAAGTGGGAAAAAAAACTTGGTCACGGATCATCTCAGCCGTATTATGCTGATATTGCCATATTTATACACATTTTTAGCCAATATTGATCTAAATTTTTATAAATATTTTGGTAATTTGCATAGAATTATGGTACTTATAAGGATAAATTGTAATGTGCACCCCAATAGAAGTATTTTAGAAGAAAGGGACCAGAAGTGACAAGACCTGGAACTTTAAGGAGCTTGAAGAAAAGAAGAATGAAAAAATCAGAAAAAATCAAGTTCACGATGTGAGGAAGTAATATTCACGACGTGAATATGGAATTCTAGAAGATAAGTATCCGGGTGACGGAATCCTTGTCAGTCACGATTATCATGAATTCACGACGTGAGACTCAAATTCTCATGACGTGAACGGAAAATTTAGAGATATTATAAATACCCTTGCCCATTACGATTGAAGGACTTTTTAACTGACCTATAAGGGTTCCTGGTGACGAATTTCAGAGGAAAAGAAGATTTGGAAGTTGGTTTTAACACTAAGGGAGAAGAAATTCATAATTTGGTTTATAGATTGGTACACTTAAACATGTCTTTGATTATAGTTTTTGTTTGTTTAGCCGTTAGGATGTCCAGCTAAATCTAGCTACTTTTGTTAGCTAGATGAAGCTGGAACTCATGATTTTAATGCATTAGATTTGACTTTACTTGTTGGTGATATGCTTGTGTTGATTGATTTTACCTAGCATGCTTTAATTAATTATTAGATTGCTTAAAATTCTTGTTCTGTGTAGTTAGTGAACACAAATTTGCATGAATCTAAATAACTAATAATATAGTGAACACTAGTTTATTAGAGCTAAGATCAAACCAATCTTAGATAAGTAATTGAATCATTAAATTGAGTTGTGTTAGAGAACTCATATTATGACTATAATTATGTTTTGATTAATCAATCTTTCATGGCTCTAATCTTATTTAATAATTGATTATGTGTTAACTATTGTGTGACCATACATAGATTTACATGAATTGATTAATAATTAGTAGATTTAGAACTAAATTGCTAATACTTCTTTAATTGGTAACCAACAGTAATAGTTAAAGCTAATGTATAACCATTGAGTGAAAGCGGATTCGAACTAACAGAAGTGTTTGTTTATTGATTGAGTTTTTGTTAAATAATTAAGTTCATCTAAACTTGAAAAATTAGATAAAAACCCCTTCCTTTGTTAGTAATTAGGTTAGTTTAGTAGTAAATAAATTAATTAGTTAACACCGTTCCTTGTGATCGACAGCCGACTTACCAAACTATTCTATAATTCGACTAGGTACACTGCCTAGGTTCATTTTAGTTAGTTAAGTTATTTAGGTTATAAATTATAAACTTAGTGGGTACTTTCGTGCACATCATATGCCACCCGAAGACACAACACCAATCCATGACACATTTCTAGATGAGCATTTATTCATAGACAGAGAAGCACCATGGTATGCAGATATCGTCAACTACTTGGTCACAAATCAATTTCCCTTGGATTCCACTGTCAGAGATATTTCTTAAGATTTCTTGCTGATTTTATGCTTTAGATTAATCAGCAAAATATCTTTGTTATTACAGTATTTTATTGTCAATAATTGTAGATAATCTAGTAAAGCTGATTTATAGGCTAAAATCTGTAATTTAGGCTGATAATTAGCTTGTATATTAAGTATATATTGATGATTCTTCTGAAAGAGAAAAACATACTTTTTTTCCGAAAAATAAGTCTCTAAATTGTCATGGTATCAGAGCCACAATTCTGATCAGTGTCTAGTCCTTCTTTTCTCTTGATCCTAGTTTAATATCTTGCTCTTAGTTATTCTTGATCGAGTTCTTGTAGCTTCATGTCTACCATGTCCTCAGAAAAATGTGATGCTTTCTTGGTTCACTTCAATGGGAAGAATTACTCATCATGGTCATTTCATTTCCAAATTTTTGTCAAAGGCACGGACGTATGGGGCCATATTGATGGCAGCACTCCAGTTCCAACTCTTGACAAAGACAAAAATAGGACTGAACAGGCCAAATGGGAAGTCCAGGATGCCCAAATCATGGCAGGTATTATTAGTTCTGTTGAATCATATATTGTGATAAATCTTTGCCCTTTCAAGACTGCAGCCCAGATGTGGGAATACCTGAAGAAACTCTATAGTCAGAACAACACCGCTCGAAGATTTCAATTGGAACATGAGTTAGCTTCCCTTCAACAGAATAGTCTTTCCATCTCTGACTTTTACTCTTGCTTCATGAATCTTTGGGCTGAATATACAGATATCGTTTATGCCACTTTACCTCAAGAAGGTCTTAGTTATGTTCAAGCTGTCCATGAAACTACTAAAAAAGATCAATTCCTTATGAAGCTTTGATCTGATTTTGAAATCACTAGATCTAATCTTGTGAATCGAGACCTGATTCCTTCTTTGGATGCATGCCTCAATGATTTATTCTGAGAAGAACAATAATGTCTTCTCACTCAAAATAACTTGGACAAACAAAGATCCATGACGGCTCCTATGGCTTATGCAACACAAGGTAAGCCAAGAGGTAGGGATATGCGCACAGTTCAATGTTTTTGTTGCAAAGAATTTGGACATTACGCTTCAAATTGTCCAAAGAAATTCTGCAACTATTGCAAAAAGGATGGTTATATTATCAAGGAATGCCCTACCAAGCCTCCTAAAAGATCAGAAACAACATATACTGCATCATTTGGGTCTTCAAGTGCTGGTGGTTCTATGAATACAACTCATTCAACACAAAATGCCTCTACACCACAACCTATCACTCCTAAAATGATTCAACAAATGATCTTTTCTGCATTTTCTGCCTTGGGAATATCCAGTAAATCTCTTTCACCTACATGGTATTTTGACTCAGGAGCCTCAAACCATATGACAAATTCTTCTCATTTTCTTACCAATCTAAAGAAATACATTGGGAATATTGAAATCCACATTGCTGATGGTAATCACTTACCTATCACAGCTACCGGTGACATCTCAGCATCCATAAAAAATGTTTTTGCTTCTTCCGGTCTTAATACTAATCTTATTTCTCTTGGCCAACTCGTCGATAATGATTGCAAAGTGGAATTTTCTAAGCTTGGTTGTATTGTGCAGGATCAACAATCGGGAAAGATGATTGCGAGGGGGCCTAAATCTGGACGTCTTTTTCCTCTTGATTCTTTTTTTTCTTCATATCCAACGCTGCTTTTGTTGCTTGTAATTTTTGCTCTTGTTGATTACAAAGTGTGGCACAAGCGTCTTGGACATTCGAATAAACATGTTCTTTTTGATTTGTTGAAATCTGGTTTGCTATGGAATAAAAAACCATCATCTTTTGAGAATATTCAGTTTGAATGTAGTTCTTGTAAACTCGGGAAAAGTAAAACTTTGCCTTTTCCCACTTATTCATCTAACGTAACTCAACCTTTTGATTTGATACGTAGTGATGTTTAGGGTATGGCATCGGTTACTTCTCATGCAAATTATAAATACTTTGTTACCTTTATAGACGATTACATTCGTTTCACATGGATTTATTTCATGCGTTCTAAAGATGAAGTATTTTCAGTTTTCAAGTTGTTTCATGCTTATGTTCAAACCCAATTTTCAGTTCGAATTAAAATCCTTCGATCCGACAATGGGGGAGAATATATGTCTCATACTTTTCAAGAATTCCTACAAGAACATGGCATAATTTCTCAAAGATCGTGTCCTTCAACACCTCAACAAAATGGGTTGGCTGAAAGAAAAAAGTGCCACCTTCTTGATGTGGTTCGTACACTTGTCTTGGAGTCATTTGTACCTGCTAGGTTTTGGTGTGAAGCTCTTTCTACGGCTGCACACCTTATTAATAGACTCCCTTGTCCCTCGTTGAACCATCTCTCTCCTTTTACTCGATTATTTGGTCGCAACCCGAATTATTCTAATCTTCGTACCTTTGGTTGTGTATGTTATGTTCATCTCCATACACATGAACGTACAAAACTAAAAGCTCAATCTGCTCAGTGTGCTTTCCTAGGTTATTCCACTCACCATAAAGGTTTTCTTTTTTATGATCCTAAAGTGTGTCGTATTCGTGTTTCCAGAAATGTGATTTTTATAGAGAATCAATATTTCTTTTCCACTTACAAAGATCACGTTTCCCCTCCATTTTCTGCAGTTCCTATATTTGATGACTCTTTTGCAGAATCTTCCTCTTCGAAACTGATATTGGTTTATCATAGACGTAAAAAGGACATAACAAATCAACCTCCCACACCTCCAGCCCCCTCCCAATTTGATTCCCCTGCTGCTGATCCAGTTTCAACAAGTGAACATGCCACTCAAGGACAAGGTACCCGGGTTAGTAAACCTCCTGATAGGTATGGTTTTTCCAATCATGCATCCTTCACAACCACTTTTTCCTCTATTTCCATTCCTTCATCTTATAAACAGGCAATGGAGCATGATTGTTGGAGAAAAGCTATTGAAACAGAACTTCTCGCACTTGAAGAAAATCAAACTTGGGATGTTATCAAATGTCCCTCATCCGTGAAACCTGTGGGCAGCAAGTTTGTATTTTCTATCAAGTTATGTTATGATGGATCCATTAACCGTTACAAGGCTCGTTTAGTAGTCCTTGGAAACAAACAAGAGTATGGCTTAAACTATGATGAAACATTCGCACCGGTGGCCAAGATGACTACTGTACATACCATATTAGCCATCACAGCCTCTCAGTCATGGCCTTTACTTCAAACGGACGTCAAGAATGCATTTTTACACGGAGATTTGAAAGAAGAAGTTTATATAAAACTACCTCATGGTATGCCTACCTCACCTGGTGATTTTTGCAAACTAAAACGATCCCTATATGGCTTGAAACAGGCACCAAGAGTATGGTTTGAGAAGTTTCGATCTACCCTTCTTGGTTTTTCATTTGTTCCAAGCCAATATGACTCGTCCCTTTTTCTTCAAAAGACATCTAAGGGAATAGTTATTCTTCTTCTTTATGTGGATGATATTGTTGTGACTGGTTCTGATATGGAAGCTATCACTGAGATTAAAAAGTTGTTGCATTCACCATTTCATATGAAAGACCTTGGCCCTCTCACTTACTTCTTGGGGTTAGAGGTGCATTATCAACAAGAAGGGATTTTTTTGAATCAACACAAGTATATTCAAGATTTGGTTGAGTTAGCTGCACTCACAGGAAGTCATCCTATTGATACCCCCATGGAAAGTAATGTAAAATATCAACAACATGAGGGAAAACTTCTTGAGAATCCTACTCTATATCGAAAGTTAGTTGGTTGCTTAATCTATCTAACCATCACTCGACCCGATATCTCTTTTGTAGTTCATACCGTGAGCAAATTCATGCATTCTCCTCGACATCTCCACCTCAGTGCAGTCAAACGCATCATTCGTTACATCCTCGGGATAGCCACGATTGACAATTTAGAGACTTGTTTTTCGGAAAAAGGATGTTTTTCTCTTTCAGAAGAATCATCAATATATACTGAATATACAAGCTAATTATCAGCCTAAATTACAGATTTCTAGCGTATAAATTAGCTTTACTAAATTATCTACAATTATTGACAATAAAAGACTATAATAACAAAGATATTTTTCTGATTATTCAAAACCATAAAATCAGCAAGAAATCTGTACAAATATCTCTGACATCCACACGTTGGCAAAAGGATAAAATCAAGAAGGAAGTCAAGCAATACGTATGGGATGAGCCTTACCTTTGTAAGTATTGTGCCGACCAAATGACCCGAAGGTGTGTTGAGCATCAACAGATACAATCCATTCTTAATTTTTGTCATTCATATGCTTGTGGAGGTCAGTTTGGACCCCAAAGGACAGCTAGAAAAGTCTTAGATAGCGGATTCTTTTGGCCTACCATTTTTCATGATTCTTATGTATTTTGTGCACATTGTGATAAATACCAATGATCCGGGTCCTTAAGTTCTGGAAATCAAAGGCCCCTTACTCCCATTTTAGTATGTGAGATCTTTGATGTATGGGGTATTGACTTTATGGGACCATTTCCGCCCTCTTTTGGTTGTTCATATATCCTTTTGGTGGTGGACTATGTGTCCAAATGGGTGGAGGCCAAAGCCACCCATACTAATGATTCCAAAGTTGTGGTGGGTTTACTTAAAGCACATATTTTCTCCCAGTTTTACACTCCAAAGGCTCTAATAAGTGACCGTGTTACTCACTTTTGCAACGGGATGCTTGAAGTTGTCCTGAAGAAGTATGGGGTGACTCATAAAGTCTCAACAGCCTATCACACCCAAACCAATGGGCAAGCGGAGGTCTCAAATAGGCAAATCAAAAGCTCTTGGAGAAAACAGTCAATCCAAACCGCAAAGACCGGAGCATAAAGCTGGATGATGCCTTATGGGCATACCGTACCGCTTTCAAAACTCTCATTGGTATGTCCCCATGTAGCCTAGTGTTTGGAAAAGCATGTCACCTCTTGGTTGAACTCGAGCACAAAGCTTTTTGGGCCATCAAGCAATTCAACTTGAATGAAGATGAGGTGGGACACAAAAGGAAGCTAGACATCCAAGAGCTAGAGGAGATCCGAAATGATGTGTACGAAAGTAACATGATCTACAAAGAAAAGGCAGGCGGGCCCCAACAGAAAACACTTTTGGCCCTAATGACTCGATTCTAGGATACAATTATCTTACATGGTGGACCGATCTTACTCATCTACACCAGTATGTCTCAAATTCTGCTAAGGCTTCATCTATCATCCATCTTGTGATAAAAGTGGCCCATCGGATTCTTGCTTCGCTTGTCGCCCCTAGAGAAGAGTGAAGCACCATTAGCGCTCTTGAGCTCAAAATACTCTATGCTATGGCCCACCCGGACGATAATATCATTCCTCACTATGGTTTATTCCTTTGTAACAAACTCACCCGCCTCAGCACATCACGGTCCGTCAAAATATCTTGTGGTGGCATTGTTAGTTTATTTGCCAAAAGTGCTCCAATCCTGGCCCCATATCCTGAAATTCACCAACCTCTACCCAGTGAGACCTACCTTACGATGGGAGTTCTTGAATATATCAGAATGTTTCGAGCGGAGGATGGGAACCAGACTTGGACCATGGGTCAAAACCACAATCCAAGGCTCCTCATCACCCCTGAGAACCGGGACATCCTTTCCCTCAGGCATCCAAACAACTTCACCAACTAGAAAATCACACCATATCTCTTCCTCGACTCCTTCTCCAAAGAGGAAGAAGAGGAAGATAGAGAAAGTGCTGAGAGTGGCGGGGCAGCACCACAAAATTCTCCTCCCATGGATGGCGCCAGCTCATCCCATCAGGCTAGACACCCATCCTATCACCAACAATATATAGTTCAATTCCAAATGATCAATATCCGCCTCGACACTTACAATCAAGATCTCGCAAGCCTAACTCAAAGTTTCTCTTCTTTCACCACTCAATACACTCGGGATCAAGAGCGTCACATAAACATGTAGATGACATTTGGGCTTGGCCTCGAAACTCTGAGTATTACCCTTATCCTCTGCCTCCTTCGCAATAGATTGTTCCACCCTTTCCAAGCATCGGGGATGATGCTTATCTTTAATCTTGGGGAGGGTTAGAGTTGTACATTAGGTGCCTTTTCATTTTTCGTATTCATGCATGCATTTTCAAAAAAAATTCAAGTTTTTGCATTCCATCCTTTTTATGCATCTGGTTTTTCATATTTCATATTCATGCATGCATTTAAAAAATGTGCGAGATGATGACATTCTTTACATACAATAGCTCCATGAAGTGGGAAATCAAGAACTCAAATGAAAAAAAGAATACTGAGGCGACCAGATCGTTACCAAAAGTGTAGAATAAGCTATCATAACTAGGGGACCCAAACACCATAACTCGAGACCCCAACTTAGATAATAAAAAAATGACATACTGGAACGTTTTGTGGGCGGTAATAATAGATTTAGGATGATTTGCTTCTGAATGTTGAAAAAGAATTTTTATCGACAACTCTGGATCCACAGAACGTAGACATATTTGTTGAGACGTGTTACCCTCACAGTAATAGAGAGCTTAAGTATCAGATCCACACAGTTAAGAAAGAAGGAAGGGTAAAACTATCATATCCAGTACACAAATCAGAATTTCAAGTGTGAAAATGAAAAAATTATCAGAAATTCAAAATTGGTTGAAGAATTCAAGCTCAAAATGAAGATACAAATCCAAGTCAATCAAAAACCAAAAGCCGCCTCAAAGTCAAATTTGGCAAATGAAGAACTGTGTGATATGATACTTGGGGCTCTCAAAAAAGTGAAAGCATAGGAGCTAGGCCCCTTTGGGTAGGCTCAATGTTTCAGCGAAAGCTGATTTGCCCTGACGGGTTCTTAAGGATGTGTCGATTCTGATTCTTGACCATCTAGTCTTAAGGAAATGAGATCCGGACTCTGTTATTTTCGCCCATAAAGCTAATTAAGGTATGAAGTTAAATAAAACTATGGTTGGGTTATTGGATTACATAGTTTCGGGTCTTCCTCACTTTGAGAGTCTGTAATATGTGGAAGGAAGCAAGATGGTTGCCTAGGTATTAATGATTGGAGCCACATTGATGTAAAGCCTAATCGTACTTATATAGATGATTTACTTGTGTCTTAAATTTCTTTTTGGTACTTTTTTCTTTAGTGATTTTGTACATATTTTTTTCTCTTTTTCATGGTTTTCATTACATGCATTCATTCCTATCCTTTAGGATCTTTCTGTCCCTTTTTGCTCTATGTTTCCTTTTGCCATCTAGAAATCGTCATGTTTCGTCTGATTCTTGTTCTTTCTTGAGGACAAGAAAGGTCTAAGCTTGGGGAGATTTGTTAGGTGCATTTTGTGCACCTTTTTGCATATATTTTATTCCCTTCTTATGCATCTATTTAGCATAATTGTCCTTCATTTGTCTTGCATTTCATCATATTTCATGTTACTCTCTAGAACAATCTTATTTGCACATTTTCATCTCTTTTTCAAGTAGACCGGAGGTTGGAACGCGCATTGGAAGGTGCCATGAATCATTGGTGAGGATTTCGAGATGATCGGGCGAAGAATGAAAAAGTTTGGAATTGGAGTCATAGAGGTACACGGGCCATGTCGGATTTACACTACAAAGGAACAAGCATCGTGTTGACCAGAAAAGAAGAAGATGTTGATCATGCTAAACACGGGCCGTGTCATTTTTACCTTATGCTCAACACGGGCCGTGTTCGACCAAAAAAAAACAACTTTTGGTAGTTTTTCCTATCTTTCATATTACGGGTTGAGGGCCATTTTTACAAAAACACAACATATCATAACACATTTTGAGAAGGGATTTCAAAGGCTTTTGTAAGGGCTTGATCAGTAATCATTTGGAAACATTATTTCTAGTATTTTTAAGTTGTAATTGCACATTATTTCCATATTTTGAATTGGTGATCTTGTTCTAGCCATGTATGGCTAGAACTCTAATTTCTCCAATTTCATGTTTTGACTTCTTGGTAGTGATTTCAGTCATATGACCTGATTAGGGTTAGGTCATTCATGTTATCTCTTTTACAAAGTCCGTAATTGTTTTGTAAAATTGAACAAGTAACAACCATTAAATTGATCTCTATTGAATGAATTTTGTGTAAATCTTATTCATACGCTCTTACACTCTCAAGCTTGTGAGGAGCATTGGGTGTTATTGGGAACATTCACATAAAGCTTCATGCAATCTTTTAATCTAATTCTACGAGCTTGGTTAGATTAGGTTAGTAAGGTTAGGGTTAATCAAAGAGCTTGTTTTGGTTAATTAATGTGGTGAATGGGAAGTGTTAGAGCTTATTAACGCTTTAAGTACCAACTTAGATAGAACTGAATGAATATTGAGTCATCTTTGAATCACATTGCTAAGTGGTCATACATGAAGTTGGATCCCTTACAAATTATGAATTTAATTCAATCATTTAGTTGATTACTTGTGTTTTTAATTTGTTTGTTTAATCATTGCATTCAAAACCCCCCTCTTTAATCTTTTATGAACATGTACCTTGCACAAAGAGGTATTAGACCGATTGTCACGTGTCTCTGTCGATCGACCCTACTTTCCCTGTACTACATGTTAGTGCAATATAGTAGTGTTCTTAGGAGTATATTGTACCCCCTATCATTTGTTGGGTTTGACACACCTAACAGCAACCCTTGTGAAGGTGGTTCCTCGCCCTCGCTGTTGTACAGAACAGCGGTCCACGTTGTGGCCTCTCACCTTGGATCACTAGCCCTCCCTCACTAGGAGTGCAAACCTCACTAGTTGTTGCTCACAGTCAATCATTGCCCCATTGGGCTCGACCAATCCATACCTATTATAACCTTATTCCCACACAGGGAATAGGAACCATGTCTACTGAAAACTCCTGATCGGATAACTATAGCGTACATCCTCTGTGAACCCTTGTAACCCTGACAGTCCTGTCATCTGCTATCTCCACATCCAGTGGGCAATCCGACTCCCCTAGAGCTCGTACAAATTGTTTGCTGAGCGAAAGTGACACAAAAGATCGGGTGGCATCTGAATCAAACAGTACCAAAGCTGATATATCGTTCACTAAGAATGATCCTATAACAAAACATATAAACATAAGTAACAAACAATATCAATAAAGATATAAGAGAAAGATACATATCTGTCACCACGTTACGAGCTGTTCGTGACTCCTCTACAGTAAGCTGAAAAGCCCTGTTCCGTGCCGTAGGTGCCTCAGCCCGACCCTAACGGCCATCTGTAATCCTCAATATGGCAGGAGAAGGTGTTGCCACCTTCCTTACTGCTGCTAAACTCAGGCACTGGGACCACTTGTGTCCCCTCTGATTACACTGAAAGCAAATCAAATCTGATGTTATTGTGGTGGTGATAGTAGCTATGTAATCTCGACTCATATGACCAGTGTGGCCGAACTTGTAGCAACCTGAACCCCCTGCCTTGCACGTTCCCTCGTGCATCCTGCTGCATTTGCCACAATGGTCGTGGCTCTGCTGGCTCCAAGATATCTGATCTGATACCTTGGGCTTCTTGCTGAAACTCCCTAACTGAACCCCCCTCTGGTTTCCTCTTCATCTGCATCTCTAAATCCAACTACCTCTCTCGATCCCTAGAAATCATGTCCTTCAGCGTCTTGTAGCTGAAGCAGCTCACAAACTGGCAGATATCACTCTACAATATCTCAAGATACCAGACCTTTTTCATCTCCTCATCCGCCACATACTGTGGAATGAGAAGGGCCTTCTCCCTAAATTTGGAGGTGATATCTGCTACTATCTCTGTCATCTGCTCAAGATCCTGAAACTCTCATGCAAGCTGCTACACCTCTATCACGGGTGCAAACTCTACCCTGAATTAGGTCATAAAATCACTCCAAGTCATCGCATCAAGAGCTGCATCATCACCAATGGCATGTCCGACCTCCTCCCACCAGTCACGTGCCCTTTCCTTCAGAAGATAGCATGCAAGTCGGAACTTGTCCCCCTCGGGACATCTGCTGGTGCAGAATGCGTTTGCAACATCCGCAAACCATCTAGTACTCGCAATGGGGTCCCGAGCCCTATGGTAATTGGGTGCTCCACAAGCTCTGAACTTCCTGAAAGTTAGTGTGCGCGCCCCATCAATGCCGCCACCTTAGTCCGAAAAGCACTCAACCTCTCATCCAAAAGCTCAAGAATGTCTTCCTTGATCATGCCAAAGATCATAGGAGTCTGATCTAGGATACTGTGTATGATCTCAGAGGAGATAAACTGCTAGTCTGGTCATCTAGCTGCACGACTCCTAAGCCTGAGCCTGATCCCTTATTATGACATCCCCAAAATCTCGGACAGAAAAGACCGATTTTCATTTATGCTTTTAAAATAAATTCAGAGTAAATCCTTTTGATTTGAAAGAGTTGTGGAATTTGTTACCAAAACAAAACATGATAAAATAATATTTATCAAAGCATTTCATCAAGAGATGCATTTTCATTATATAATTAAAACTCGGGGTGTCATGTTCCGATACAGACCATTAAACATAAACAATAACATTACAAGTCATTCAACAAATATATACATATACAGACTTGTAAACAAAACAACTTGATGGTTCGTCCATCTTATGCCCTTGCGCCACATCCTGTAATACAAATAAAACTGAGTGGGTCAGGCTTCGGAGCCTGGTGAGCATATAGGGTTTTCAACCCACAATAAATAAATTATATTTAATTTCACCAACCAATCACTATCCCGATTACCCATTCCCGTTATCCTCACTTTACGTCCCTAAAACAACATCTATCTCAAGGGACCTAATCTAGGATTTTCATCGGGACGGACATTACAGCCAAGGGGTTTCCTCAACAATAGATATCCTAAGGCAACCATGAGGGGCATAGAGTACACCGGTGAACACATCGTTCACAACACCTACAGGTTATGAACCTGCTAGCGTTCCACGAGACTGTCTAGAAGGAGTCTGTGGTCATTATCCATACTCCGCTGAATAACTAGGTCAACAACAACAACAACATCGAGGCCTCTTATCTGTTTATTACACACCAACTATCTACCCATGTTCTACCCAACATATTAGTAGAAAAAAATATATATATTTATATACATAGTTTAAAACCTGTATATCATTTTATAGATGAGGCAACATCGAGGCCTCTTATCTGTTTATTCCACATAACAGATGAGGCACACCCACATAACACGTATTTTATTGAAAGTAAATCGGATCTATGAGATAGAAGAGAGTGAATATACATTCACTTACATAACAACAAAACTATACACATAACACGTATTTCGTATAAAATACTTCATAATTATGCGTTAGAAGAAAGTAACTACACACTCACACATATAAACAACAATATACTTAATACACTCAAAGCATACTTGTATTATTATTGCGTTTATGAAAGGTAGTATACACTCACTTGATCAGAAGATGATCGGACAGCACTACGACTTGTAGAAGTAGTAATCCTCAGCAGATCTGGAAGATCTCTACAAAAATCGAACTTCTCGCGGGCAGAGCTTCGGCTCGGAAACCGCACTTCTCGGGACTTGCTTCGGGACTCGGGAATATTACCGGGGCTTCGGGAGTAAAAACGTAGAGCTTCGACACAAAAACGAGAGGAAATTAGTAATTAAACCCGGACCCTTCGCATCCTATTTATAGGAGGCTGGAACCCCCTCGTACGCGGGGCGTACGCCAGTACGCTGGGTGTACTGGGCTCCGAAATGCGTCACTGCATGCGTCATCCGAAGTGTCGACACTCTGGCTGTACACGGGGCGTACTCGAGTACGCTGGGCGTACTCCGGATCAGATTTGTGACTTGCCTTTGGATAATACCGAAATTAAATAATTAAATATAATTATTAATTATTTAATAAACTTCGAAAATTCATATCTTCTTCATACGAACTCCATTTTCGACGTTCTTTATATCCACGCGAAGGTGAGACTACGCTCTACATCTTTCGTTTAGACTCCGTCGGCTAATTTTGAATTTATTCTTATTATTTATTTCTAATAGGTCGGGACAGAAAATTTCGTTATAAATTCATAACTTCTTCGTTTTACGTCCGTTCTCGCCTAACTTTTTATCGCTTTGATACTAACAACGAGACCTTCGATTATCGTTTAGATCACTAAGGCTAAATATCGCTCTAACGTAAATTTCACTTTTTACGTTATTTAGCGGTGTCGGTTTTGGCGCGAAACTTCGACAGGTCATAACTTCGTCGTTATAACTCGGATTTCGGCATTCTTTATATCTTCAGAAACCTTGTTTCAACTACTACAACATTATCTAAAGATATTAAGTTTATTATACACTTAAATTTTGATGCTTATTTTTATTCTTAATTAATCAAATCACATAATTAAGTAATTAAGCACAAAACACATAATACGCAAATAATACACTTATATTATTTCGAAACGGGTTGCAAAGGTTAACCTAGACTATCACATTGCTAAAAATGCCAAGCCCAGAAACACAGGCGTTACAATTCTCCCCACCTTAGAATGATTCCGTCCCCGGAATCACACATCAACAAACAAATGCGGATAGCGACCCATCATGTCACTCTCCGTCTCCCAGGTGAGATTCGGCCCATTCGTGTGTTTCCATTGGACAAGCACTAACTCAACCATCTTGCGTCGCAACTTCTTAGTCTTTCGGTCAACAATTGCCTCTGGTTCTTAAATCAACCTTTTGTTCTCATCGATTCTCAACTCCGAAAGTGGAATCATATCGGGAACTTCCCCCGTGAACTTCCGTAAATAACACACATGAAAAGTGTTATGAATTCCATTAAGTTCTTCTGGTAGTTTGAGCTTGTAAGGTTGGTTCCCAATCCTCTGAAGAACTTTAAACGGTCCAATAAACCTTGGACTCAACTTTCCCGTTTTACCAAGTCTTATAAGTCCCTTCCACATCGAGACTTTAAGCAAAACGGAATCCCCAACTTCAAAAGTCATCGGTCTTCGCTTTTTGTCAGCGTAGTTCTTTTGACGATCCTGAGCCGCTAACATTCTATCACTAATTATTTTCATCTTTTCAGTAGTTTGATGAACCATCTTCGGTCCCATAAACTGCTTTTCCCCAGCCTCATGCCAACAAGACGGCGTACGACACTTTTGTCCATACAAAGCTTGGTAAGGTGCCATCTTAATGCTCGAGTGAAAACTATTGTTATAGGAAAATTCAACCAATGGTAATTGTTCATCCCAATTACCTAGGAATTCCAAGGTACATGCTCTCAGCATATCTTCAAGTGTTTGTATCGTTCTTTCACTCTGACCATCAGTTTGCGGATGGTAAGCTGTACTTAAACATAACTTGGTACCCATTTCCTCTTGTAGACATTTCCAAAACCTTGAGGTGAAACAACTATCACGATCCGAAACAATTGTTAGCGGAACACCGTGAAGTCTCACAATTTCCTTCACATAAGAATTCGCAAGCTTTTCCATAGACCATTTCTCCCTGGCCACTATGAAATGCGCACTCTTAGTGAATCGATCAACGACCACCCAAATCATGTCGTGGCCATTCTTTGTTTTGGGTAGTTTAGTGACAAAATCCATAGCAATGTCTTCCCACTTACCCATAGGCACAAGTAAAGGCTCTAAACTCCCATACGGTTTCTGATGTTGTGTCTTGACTCTCGCACAAGTCACACACTCTGCCACATACCTTGCAACATCAAGCTTCATCGTCGGCCACCAGTAGTAGGGTTTCAGGTCCGTATACATTTTAGTGCTACCAGGATGAATTGAATACATGGTCTTGTGAGCTTCTTCCATCAAAAGATCTCTGACTCCTCCTATCTTAGGTATCCAAATCCGATCTTGGAACACCTTCAATCCATGAGTGTTTCTACCAAACACCAACGCTTTGCCCAAACGTTCCTCCTTCCGATCATTCTTCTCAGAAGCTTCGCTTTGAGCTTTCTTTATACTTTATAAAATAGTCGAGACAACTTCAATTCTCAACGCTCTTGGCCTTTTCCTTTCAAGATTGACATTCCGACTGAGAGCATCAGCAACAACATTAGCTTTACCGGGATGGTAAAGTATCTCACAGTCGTAGTCCTTGAGTAACTCTAGCCAGCGTCGTTGCCTCATGTTCAATTCCTTCTGATTAAAGAGATATTGGAGACTCTTATGATCAGTGAAAAGTTTGCACTTTGTGCCATAGAGGTAATGCCTCCATATTTTCAGAGCGAAAACTACCGCTGCCAACTCCAAATCATGAGTCAGGTAGTTCTTTTCAAGCTCTTTCAGTTGTCGAGACGCATATGCTATCACCTTTTCTCTTTGGGTTAAAACAAAACCCAATCCAACCCCAGACGCATCGCTATAAACAGCAAAGTCTTCAACTCCATCGGGTAGAGAAAGTATCGGTGCCTCACATAGCTTCTTCTTTAGCTTCTCGAATGCTTCTTTATGCTTATCACTCCAAGCATAAGCAGCTTCTTTGTGGGTCAAAGTTGTCAATGGAGTAGCAATCGAAGAAAAGCCTTGGATAAACCTTCGGTAATATCCAGCTAATCCTAAAAAGCTTCGGATCTCCGTGGGACTTTTCGGTTGTTCCCACTTCATCACAGCTTCGATCTTCGTTGGATCAACCATTATCCCTTCTTGGTTGACCACGTGACCCAAGAATTGGACTTCACGAATCCAAAAATCACATTTGGAGAATTTAGCATACAACTTCTCCTTCTTCAAGACTTCTAACACTTCTCGCAAGTGTCTGCCATGCTCCTCCTAGCTTTTTGAGTAAATCAGAATGTCGTCGATGAACACTATCACGGATTTATCAAGGAACGGATTACAAACCCTATTCATTAAATCCATGAATGCTGCCGGAGCATTGGTTAGTCCAAACGACATAACCAAGAACTCGTAGTGTCCATATCTAGTTCTGAACGCAGTCTTCTCTATATCCTGCTCTCTTACTTTCAGCTGATGATATCCTGACCTTAGATCGATCTTCGAGAAGTAGCTCGAACCTTGCAATTGATCAAATAGGTCATCAATCCTTGGTAACGGCTATCTATTCTTTATTGTTGCCTTATCCAGCTCTCTGTAATCGATGCACATTCTCATACTTCCATCTTTCTTCTTCACGAATAACACCGGAGCTCCCTAGGGTGATGAACTAGGTCTTATGAAACCTTTGTCCAACAACTCCTGAAGTTGCATCATCAGCTCCTTCATCTCCGTCGGTGCTAATCGATAAGGTGATTTTGCTATTGGCGTGGTAACAAGTCAATTCGGAAATCCACTTGTCTATCAGGTGGTAATCCAGGAAGATCTTCGGAAATACTTCCGGATAATCACACACCACAGGAATACTTTGCATCACCTTCTTTACCTTCTTAGCATCAATCACGAATGCTAAATATGATGTACATCCCTTGGTCAAACACTTTCTAGCTTTCATTAAGGAAATGATTCCAGAATTTAATCGGCGTTTGTCCCCATACACCATAAATGATTCTTTCCCTGGCAGGTTTACCTTCACTATCTTCTTCTTGCATAATATCTCGGCATCATTGGCACTAAGCCAATCCATTCCCAACACGATTTCGAAACCATTAAGTTCGATAGGCAATAATTCCTCGTGGAACTTATTCCCATTTAGATCGATTAAGATGTTTTTCATACGATGGCTAACAGGTACAAACTTTCCACTAGCAACTTCGACTAATAAAGCATCATCTAGTCTATCAACTGGCAAGGCTAGTTTTCTACCAAATTCATGTGATATAAAGGAGTAGTTGGCTCCAGAATCAAATAAAATTTGGGCAAGAAAATTGTTAACGAGAAAGGTACCTGAAGCGACATCGACTTCATCTTTAGCAGCTTCCAGTGTCATCTGGAATGCTTTCGCCTTTGGCTTTGGCGGAATGTTGGGTCTAGCTGCCTCCTTCTTCTTCGGGTAGTCCCTCGACACGTGTCCCTCCTCACCACAACCATAACAAACTTTCTTAGTGAGGGTACATTCATTGGCATAGTGACCTGGCTTTCCACACATGTAGCATGTGGTCACTACCTCACATTTTCCATGATGCTTCTTCTTACATTTGTCGCACCATTTCGCTTCGCCTCCACTTCCCCTCGAACCAGACTTCGAGAACTTGTTTTTCTTATTGGACCCTAAAGTTCCATCGAACTTCCTCTTCTCACCAACTTCTATCCTTTCCAGACCCTTTTCCTTCTGCTGGGCCTCCACATTCTTAGATGCACGAACAGCCGTTTTCAAAGTAGTTGCCATCTTGACTGTCGGGCCAAAGTCGCCAGGAAGTCCATTAGCAAACCTCTCAATTTTGGAGAGTTCCGTTGGCACTAGGTACGGAAATAATTTCATTTTCTCAGTGAATGCCATAGCATAGTCGTCTACGCTCATCCTCCCCTTCTTCATGTTTTGGAACTCATTGTTCAGATCAATTAGATCTATCTCTGAACAATATTGCACCCTTAACTGTTCCAAGAATTCTTCCCATGACATTTTCAGGGCTTTCCCTTGTGGCATAGTATTTGCCAACAACTTCCACCAACTTAATACTCCAATCTTCAGTTGTCTGACTGCAAAGACAGTCTTCTGTTTGTTGCTACAGTCGCAACTTTCAAATACCATCTCCATTTCGGAGATCCAATCCATTATTTCAACAGGCTTTGGGCTCCCAGAAAGACTCGGCGGTTTGGCGCCCAAGAAATTCTTGTACATTCGCCCATCATTGTTGTTTCTCCTTTCCGGATTGTTCCTTTGTTCTTCTTGAGTCCCAACTTGACTCGAAATGCGACTATTGTTCCCTTCCTCCGATTGCTCGGGAATCAATTCAGGTTCCTCAATAGGTATGAAAGGTTCGTCCCTATTATTATGCAACATTTGTCGCATCTCCTCCCTTTGTTCGGCTAACATAGCCCGAATCATGGCTTGCACTCCAGCCATGGTGATTTGTTCTGGTGCTGTTGCTACAACAGGTATTTGCTCAATCACTGGCGGTTGATTCCTGTTTTCATCCGCGTTTCCAACGCCACTTCTTGTTCTCACCATTTTTTTATCTATACACCGAATAAGGTGAAATTTAGATCTTAATTCATGATAGATTTTCAAATCATCCTTATCACTCCGAAACGATTACATGCTAGTTCTAATACCGTACACATACGCTTAAAATCCTAAACACATAAATCTTCAGATCCGGTTGGCAACAAACCGTAGATCCGAACAAATAAGATCATATATGGCAACATATAACATTTAGCACATAAAAGCGTTTTAGGTAACGTTCCTAAAATAAACTAGTGCTTGTGTCTAAAATCCAACAGAAACACATCTCAAATTCCACTTAGCATTCTAAGTTTAAGTTTAGAAATCCTACAAATTCCTAGTTTGCTTAAACTAATGCTCTGATACCAACTGTGACATCCCCAAAATATCGGCCAGAAAAGACAGATTTTCATTTATGCTTTTAAAATAAATTCAGAGTAAATCCTTTTGATTTGAAACAGTTGCGGAATTTGTTCCCAAAACAAAACATGATAAAATAATATTTATCAAAGCATTTCATTAAGAGATGCATTTTCATTATATAATTAATACTCGGGGTGTCATGTTCCGATACAGACCATTAAGCATAAACAATAACATTACAAGTCATTCAACAAATATATACATATACAGACTTGTAAACAAAACAACTTGATGGTTCGTCCATCTTACGCCCTTGTGCCACTTCCTGTAATACAAATAAAACTGAGTGGGTCAGGCTTCGGAGCCTGGTGAGCATATAGGGTTTTCAACCCACAATAAATAAATTATATTTAATTTCACCAACCAATCACTATCCCGATTACCCATTCCCGTTATCCTCACTTTACGTTCCTAAAACAACATCTATCTCAAGGGACCTAATCTAGGATTTTCATCGGGACGGACATTACAGCCAAGGGGTTTCCTCAACAATAGATATCCTAAGGCAACCATGAGGGGCATAGAGTACACCGGTGAACACATCGTTCACAACACCTATAGGTTATGAACCTGCTAGCGTTCCACGAGACTGTCTAGAAGGAGTCTGTGGTCATTATCCATACTCCGCTGAATAACTAGGTCAACAACAACAACAACATCGAGGCCTCTCATCTGTTTATTACACACCAACTATCTACACATGTTCTACCCAACATATTAGTAGATAAAAATATATATATTTATATACATAGTTTAAAACCTGTATATCATTTTCATTCAATACATATTCCACATAACACGTATTTTATAGAAAGTAAATCAGATCTATGAGATAGAAGAGAGTGAATATACATTCACTTAAATAACAACAAAACTATACACATAACACATATTTCGTATAAAATACTTCATAATTATGCGTTAGAAGAAAGTAACTACAGACTCACACATATAAACAACAATATACTTAATACACTTAAACCATACTTGTATTATTAGTGCGTTTATGAAAGGTAGTATACACTCACTTGATCAGAAGATGATCGGACAGCACTACGACTTGTAGAAGTAGTAATCCTCAGCTGATCTGGAAGATCTCTACAAAAATCGTACTTCTCGCGGGCAAAGCTTCGGCTCGGAAACCGCACTTCTCAGGATCTTCGGGATCTCGGGATTTGCTTCGGGACTCGGGAATATTACCGGGGCTTCGGGGTGGCTTCGGGAGTAAATATGCAGAGCTTCGACACAAAAATGATAGGAAATTAGCAATTAAACCCGGACCCCTCGCATCCTATTTATAGGAGGCTGGAACCCCCTCGTACGCAGGGCGTACGCCAGTACGCTGGGTGTACTGGGCTCCGAAATGCATCACTGCATGCGTCATCCGAAGTGTCGACACTCTGGCTGTACGTGGGGTGTACTCGAGTACGTTGGGCGTACTCCGGATCAGATTTGTGACTTGCCTTCGGATAATACCGAAATTAAATAATTAAATTTAATTATTAATTATTTAATAAACTTCAAAAATTCATATCTTCTTCACACGAACTCCGTTTTCGACGTTCTTTATATCCACACGAAGGTGAGACTACGCTATAGATCTTTCGTTTAGACTCCGTCGGATAATTTTGAATTTATTTTTATTATTTATTTTTAATAGGTCGGGACAGAAAATTTCGTTATAAATTCATAACTTCTTCGTTTGACGTCCGTTCTCGCCTAACTTTTTATCGCTTTGATACTAACAACGAGATCTTCGATTATCGTTTAGATCACTAAGGCTAAATATCGCTCAAACGTAAATTTCACTTTTTACGTTATTCAGCGGTGCCGGTTTTGTCACGGAACTTCGACATGTCATAACTTCCTCGTTATAACTCGGATTTCGGCATTCTTTATATCTTCGGAAACCTTTTTCAACTACTACAACATTATCTAAAGATATTAAGTTTATTATACACTTAAATTTTGATGCTTATTTTTATTCTTAATTAATCAAATCACATAATTAAGCAATTAAGCACAAAAGACATAATACCCAAATAATACACTGATATTATTTCGAAACGGGTTACAAAGGTTAACCTAGACTATCACATTGCTAAAAATGGCAAGCCCATAAACACAGGCGTTACACTTATCGACACCTGAACCGCCAACTTGTCAGTTGCGTAAAATCGCCATTCTGAAGAAGACAACATAACAAACATTAGTATACTAAGCAAATGTTGAAGGATCATATGCACTACAAGTTCTGTGGATTCATCTCAGCCTTCCTTGACTCGAGTACGGATCCTCCTCTTTTAGTAGTATGGGCCCATACTACCTTCCACAACTATCCGTACTTTCCTCAAGAACTGCCTTGACTTCACCAAGTCCCTTTTACTACTAATGCTTCACGCGCTACTCTCATCCTAGGCATGCCCAAGGGTAATCACCATTCCACTTTTCTTCATTAGCTGCACAAGAAGTCCCTACTATCTTCCCCGAACTAGCTCGCGAATACTGTTACATATCACTAAGACTAGACAATTCTTCTAATGAGAGGTTCTACCATACAACGGTTAGACTCAAATGAGAGCTACGAAATAAGGCTAAACCTAACCTTCTGAAATTATTTAGTCCTCGCAATAAGTAACTTAACATATTCTTTTACTAGTTAGTACAAGATAACTAGAACTCCTAAAAGCACAAAGCAAACAACATTCAAGCATTGAGTACACATAACTCAACATATTCTAATCATGCCATCATACTATCTAATCTATACTAGCATGTAGTTCATAAAGCTAATTCACACAAAACAGACATATATGGCATCCTCCCTAGATCCTTAGCCTTAATCTAGCATGCAGTTCTCTTAAAACTAATAAACATATCATATCATAAACTTGTATGGGTAATTTGGGAGTACTTACTTGACCTCAGCTGATTGCATGCACCACTCCCTTTTCTCTTTTTCAAAATCCTTTTCCTTTTGCTTTTTCTAAAATTCTTTTCTTTTCTCAAAAATCCTTTTATAAAAATGGTTTTTCTTTTGAAAATTCTATACCAATTCCTTAGATTGAGTTCAGACACACCCAAAAGTCTAACCGAATTCCTCAAACCAAGGCTCTGATACCAACTTGAAACATCCCAAAAATACGGTCGAAAATTTTCATAATTAATTCATTAATAAAACCATAATAACATCAAGTAAACATCATAAAACATGTATCTCAAAAATATCACACCAACTATCAAAATATCAAAATATCATCTTAATTATCAGAGTGAATATCCCAGGCTATAAAACTATGGTGTGTGCCATGCGATCATCTCGAGCCCTTCCCTTTGCTAGCAGAAGTACCTGAAACCAAAACTGAAAACTGTAAGCACGGAGTTTAATGAGATCCCCTAAACTACCACATACCAGACAAATAACATATAACATATAACATAACTTTGGGACTCCGCGCCAACTACATCAGGAAAAAAACTGGCATCGGTTTACCAGACATCGGACTACTGTCCGGCATCGGGCTCACCTCGGTATCAGACAAAATCTGTCATCGGGCCTCGCCCAGCATCGGGCTTACCCTGACATATACATTGCATATCATATATCATAAACACATAACATAAACATATAACATACATCAGGCTTGCCCCGGCATCGGAACGAAGCTTGGAAAGCTTAACACATAACATATAATCTAACATACATCGAGCCTGCCCCAACATCGGACCGAAGCCAGGAACACATAACACATAACACATAACATGCATGAATCACATATACATCAAGCATACATAACTACTTCTCGGGACCTCCCCAACATCGGACTGAAGTCCGAAACACATACTCTACATTGGGCTAGCCTCGACATCGGACCGAAGCCCAACACATACTAACATACATAAACGGGTCGGCATTGGTGCCTTTGACCCATTCTTATTGGAGGAAAACTCACCTATCAAACAAGATGCTGATCTCATACGTGAGGAATCTGCAGGTTGCTCCCACTACTCCCAGGCTAAATCTATACAATAATACTTAGTCAGAAACTATAAATCCGTCTAAGGGTAAAATGACCATTTTACCACTGGTCAAAGTCAATGCTCTAGTCAAATTCAACATTCAGGGTTGACCAACTCGCCGAGTCAACCTTTCAAATCGCCGACTTTTATAACTCAGAAATCCTAGAATCGCGACTCAACTCGCCAAGTCGTCCTTTGATTCGTTGAGTCCTATCAAGTTGCTCATAGTTACGACTTGGGGAATCAGCTCGTCGAGTCCCTCTACAGACTCGTCAAGTTCTACCATAAACTGGAATGAGACAGTACAAACCAACTCATCGAGCTCCCTCATGGGCTCGATGAGTCCTTCTTTCTGTTGGGCCATCTTAACACATTAAGCCCTTGTTCTCTAGATCTAAAGCCCATACTTCGATTGTTCAATGGAAATGACATTTCTAAGGGTAAAGTTTCCAAATTTACCCATTGATAGCCCATTTTGAGGGTTTAACTAAAGCTCTAATTCCTTTAGGACATAGATCTTTTCCAAATAGCCTTAGTGTCCTAATCCAAAGCATGAAAACCTAGATCTAGGGCCTAGATACCAGTTAACCACGTAAAGTCTCGAGCTTGCTTCCATGCATGGCCTTTTTAAGCTCAAAAAGCCATTATAATGTCCTTAGCACTTGCATGGGGACTCTAAGGGCATATAGTTTGGACTTTTATGTCCTCATAACCCCTTTAGACATTAGATCTGGAAGAATACCCACCAGGATCGATCTATTCCCAAAAACTATCAATCTTGGACTAAAAACCCACATACAATGGAAATGAATAGATCTAAGAAAAGAATGATCAAGTTTGAGGCTTTATTACTAAAAACTGCAGCTATAGGGATGAAGCTTCTGGATCTACTCCTTCTCTCTTGGGTCCTCTACCTTCCTCTTCTTTCACAAGCTTCAAAAGTCACAAAGAACACTCAAAATGGCTCTCACACTTAAAGAACACTCTAGGGTTTCATGGACTAGGGTTTAGGACAAGGAGGCTGTAAATGAGGCCAAGTGGTGGATTAGGATGCTTAAGTATGGTACAAAACCCCGAAATTACGGTTTCACCATGGTCGGGTTATTCGCTGAGTCAGGGACTTCGACTCGCCAAGTAGGTAGCTTAAACCCCATACATACTCCGCACTCTACTCGACGAGTAAGGGCCACCAACTCGTCAACTCCTTCTTTCAAAAGAATAAATACTCAAATTAAATACGTACCAAGAAACCAGGAGTTACATTTTATATGTTTATTTATCTAAATAATTAGCTTAAATTTAAAAAAGAAAAAAAAAACTTTAATTTTAATAATTGATTAATTTTCTAATTTTTATTATAATTTCAAATTTCTCAAAATGTTAAGAATTTCATAGTTAATATTTCTTTTAAATAAACTCATTTAATACATTAATCTTTTATATATATATATATATATATATATATATATATATATATATATATATATATATATATATATATATATATATATTTTGTGGTTTCGATTATTATTTACATGGCTCCAATAAGGATGCCAACTAGATATACATTTATTTCCGAGAGTAAGAGATTGGGCTATCGAACGGTATCAATGAAGTCTTTTTGGTCTACATCAAGCACCATTAGATGCCCCACAATCAAAATTAAAGAGGATGTGTACATCACTCCATTTATAACCCATGAGGTATAAGAGAAGAAGCTTTTTGTAGGATTTTGATCGAAAATGAACTTCAGTCCGTTGTTTAATATTATCCATTCCTCAATTCAACCTTACGCTGGAGGTGTGAACTTGGAATGTTAACTTTATAAAAAAAATGGCTGCCAAATTTACTGGTTTTGGGGTTGAAATTTGATTTTGTCTATTGTATTTGATAATCTAATTCCCACGGATTTTTGCTTTAAGATTTAGAAAGATGATTTTGTTTCCCATAATGTTTGTTTTTTTCTGAAGCAAAATGTTTGCAGTTTGCGAACCACATCTGTAGATCTCTGCAGTATAAGAGGTGGATCAAACGTCTGCAGTCTGAAAAAAAAAATTTGTTTTTTTTTTAACATCTACGGACTAATAAAATAAACTGAAATCTAAATAAACTGAATTTTTTTAAACTTCAAAGTGATTTTTTAATATTTTTACGACTTTATTATAAATAATTAACGAATCTAGATCAACTTTTATGTATTATTGTATAATATATATATATATATATATATATATATATATATATATATATATATATATATATATATTCAATTAAGTCTCAAAAACCGTTAATCGTATTCAACTTAACAATTTTATGTGATCAACAGGTCATCCAACTTACAAATTATATTTATAGCCCAAATTTCTTATTTTATCACAAATATGGTCCAAAATTTAGACTTTTAGCCCAGATTTTAAAATTTATTACAAATTAGGTACAAATTTATCCTTTTTGCCTAATTTCAAAATTTTCTTATAATATAATCGTAACGTTAGTTTTTTGACAACTTTCTTTTTCAAAAAAAAAAATTTGAATGTGCTTTTTCGGTAAAAAAAATCATATTTATACAATATATATATATATATATATATATATATATATATATATATATATATATATATATAACACCTGGTTCCTGGTATGTATTTTAAATTAAACATTTTGCATTTTGGCCTGAGATTCGGCGAGTTGGTGGCTGTAACAACTCGAAATTTTCATTCGGTCAAACCCTAAAAGTCAACCACTTCTTATCATAAGTTAATATCATTATTTCTTATTTTTAAGAAATTTAAAGTTCGTTTAGTTATTTTAATATTATTTTTAAGCGAACGGGTGAAAGAAAGTGTCGTCTCGGGTTTTGAAATTTAAAAACCGCAAACACCTCGTGTCTTAGAAGTTCACGACCAAACTTTTATGTTTGGGTCGAAAAAACTTCCAAAAATCGTAAACTCATGTATATACATGAGTTTACTCCCCAAGTTATTCCCTTTTCACTTTTCACCCCAAAAGAGTAAACTCAAGAAATCCTCTCAAGTAGAAAACTAGAAACAATTCAAGATCTTCAAACTTGTAAGTGTTGTAACCATTTCAAGTTGGTAAAACACTTAATCTAGTGTTTGTGCATCTATTCATCCATTCATTTATGTATTTTGTCTAGATTTCCAAAAACACCAAGAACACACACTAAGTGTTCTTGGCCTTTTGGCTCAAATCAAGCCTCGTAATAGTAAGTACTTCCATTCTTGAGTGTTATTAAGCTAGTATTACATTTAAACATCAAGAAATTATTCCAAGAACACAAGGTTAGAGGTGTTCACGGTCCAAGAAGGTTCTTGGGCTGTAAACACCATAAATGGCACCAAAGTGTGCCTAAGTCACTTGTTTAGCCTTAGTTTGATGTTTAAGACTCACCTTGACATGTTTAAACATTTCATGGATGTGTTCAAGCCTTGAAAAACACCAAAGATCACCCTTTTTAGGTTTTTACTGTTTGGGGAGCTCCTAAAACCGTAAACACGCTAAAGTATGTATAAATGGGTAAAAATCCTTCCTTAGGCTTAAAAACCAACTTAGACAATTACCTTGTTGTGTTAAGGACTTGAAAACATGGCAATACCCTTTTCCATAAGGGTTTATGGTAGTAAACCCAAATGGAAATGACCATGAGGCCGTAAACTCCTCCAAGGATTGTTTTTGTTGCCCTAGTCCTTTCCAAAGGCCAAAGCACCTTGTAGAAATGCTTCAAAAGGCTTGATAAACCACAAAACAACACATGATCAATAGAAGTAGAGTTTACGAACGTAAACCCTAGAGTTTACGGCCGTAAACTCCTTGGTTTATAACCATCAAAACCGTAAACTCCAAAGGAGTTTACCCTTGAACTCCAAACACCCTAGCTTTGCCCTACCAACACTTGGATGCAATCCTTGTGATCTTTAACACTTGAAACAAAGTGTTTTCAAGTTCTAGAGTGTCCGAACTTAATTTATTAGTTATAAATTGGCTAATTAGTTATATATATATATATATATATATATATATATATATATATATATGTTCATTATATGATAACTAGGCTTGTGTGTGTGTGCAAGTCTTCATTTATCACCTAGCACCGTACCCGACACTTCAATCCAATCCACTCACCTCAAGTGAGTTCATAACCCTTTAACTAACCTTTGAAATACTTTTAAATGTTTTAAATACTTTATGGGGTGATAAAAGTTGAATACTTATAGTTATTACATCAATCACATGTGATTAATAACTATAAAACCAATGATTTTACTACTATTCAAACTGTTTATCAAAGTTGTTTTACTTCAAACTGTTTTACAAACTCTTTTACTTATCAAATACTTTTACTTAAACTTTGTTATACTTATTATAAATTGCATGCCCATATATGTATAGTTATATAATAATTATTTAAAAGGCTTAGGAAGGCCGTCCGCCTTATTTCCTTTTCGCGCTTGAGATGTGGTCTGGTGGGATATCGGGTAGCCGTCCGAAGGTCGTTTCAGTATTAATTATATATCATGTGTACATATATAGTCATAAAATTTCTTCCAGATTCATTCGTACCAGTTACTTCATTAGTATGTTACCGTATGGGTAGCACGGGATAATACTTATACAATTGCTAGATCAATGAGTCAGTTCAATCATGACTCAGTACTTATTACTATGAGAACATATACAACTATACTAGAAGAAGAACATATACAACTATACTAGAAAGAGAACATATAAAACGATACTAGAACGATTAACAATACATTACATATACATGAATATGTTAACAAATTGTGATCCACTGTATCGGAGCATGCCTTCAATGTCATGGCCCGAGTTGTAGGCAGAGTCTCTTGGAGGGAGAGCATGAGTTTGTGTATAGATCTAAACCGGATTGACTATCCTACACCTTTCTGCTAGCTACAGCTGGACCTACAGGTCTGCGGGTGCCAAACGTCATACCTTTTTACGACCTACATTTGTCGTTGTTACCTAGTCGATAGTATGGTACAATTAATCACATGATACCTTAATATAAATCCGGTTTAAGGTAGTTAGTACAGTAGTATTTCCGATAATACAACACTACATTACTGCATTAATTTACCCTTTACATATTTAGTGATCTTTTCACTTAAACATTAATGTACAAACTATGTTTTGACAATGATAGTTACACTTAGGAAAATTACACACTTTTACAGTAAACGAACATACAAAACAGTTACGCCTTGGTAGAAGGCTACTTTTAATAGAAAATATAGGTTTTTCTAAGAGATTCAAACTTTTACAAACACTTACAAACATTCACATACTTATATCACAAATGTTTACAAACTCGTGTTTATAACTACGTTCAAATGTTTTGACACAAACACCGACACTAAAATACTTATGAACTCACTAGCTTAATGCTGATACTCTCTTTCAAAATAACTTGTATTCTCAGGTCGTCAGTAGATAGGTACCTAGGCCAGCTTTTGAGAAGATGGAGCGCGTTCAAGAATCATCTTATTATTTTGATTTACTTTTTGGTGTCTATAAATGTACGGAACACACTTTTTGATGCAACGGATGATGTTGTTTGCTTATTTACTGTTATACTGTGTTGTGATACTTTACATGATGTCCTCCGCCCTAGAACGTTTCCGCCATTCTTGGTTTTGGGGTGTGACATAGTAGTATCAGAGCATTGTTTATAGTGAATTGAGTATATCAACCTATCAAAGATATACTAACTATAAACCCATTTGGGATTAAAGCACTTTGACCAAGAGTTTATACTTTAAATACTAAAATATTTAATTAAGTATACAAGTCTGCATTCAAAATAAAATCAGTGTCACATTGACAAGAACAAAAGTATTACGATTGTTAAATATCACAAGTGAGCTCGGGGATGTATGGTCAGTCCAGGGAATGGCAGAGCCTGATCAACTATGCTAATCTGAGGAGTGATTTGAATATGCCCTAGAATGGTTGTGATATGTTAACAAGTCTAAAAACTTACCAACAATACCATAAGGAGAATAGTAGAACCTAAAATTAAAATACTATAGGGGTATTTTGTGCTACTACAAGCTATTTATACACGAGATTCTTATACCTCTCTTCTCGCGTAGATTTAAAATGGTTGGATTCCATCATGGCGACCCGTACTTCCCAAATGAAAGCAATGCTGGGTGGATCGAAGAAGTGCCCGAAGATGACCATCAAATCCCTTTGGATGATCACCTTGTAGAAAGCTTTTCTGATGGATCTGACTCTGAGCCTGAAGTCAACAACCTACCGCTAGTAGGTCAAGCCCCAAACAACAACCCCCGACCAGCTTTCCCAGGTCCCATACCCTTGTGGGCAACGAACTTGAATCGTTGGAGTGACGAACAGGGTCAACCCTTACCTTACTTTGGGGACCGATGCTTTTACAACCTCATCGAAGTTTGCTCTACGGATCGAGCTCTGCCCGTCATTATCCGCAGAATAGCCCGTAATGATGAACAAGGTCGAGCAGCCATCAACCGAGTCATGGAGATTGATGCCAATTCTGGTGTCAACACAGCCCGCATCCGCCGTCTTGAAGGAGAAGTGGAATGGACCAGGAGAACCAATGAAACCCTGCAGCAACAGCTGGCTGCCTCCCGAGCCGAAGTCCTAGAACTTCGAGTTCGTCAAAGGGCTCATGAACGACACCTTCAAGAGGTGGTCCGTCAATTGGAAGACCTCTGGGTTCGCCTGAGGAATTCCCATCACCGTTAGAAGATGTCTAATACATATTTGTCTTTTGGTTAAGGAATAGCCTTTAGTATATGTGCCCTAAGTAGCACTTGTCTGTAAAATATTCCTAACTTTCAGTACTCTAACTAGGAATATAGGAACTATCAAACTTTCCGTATGGTATGATGTAAGACCTACTGTTAGGTCGAGTTTCCCTGAACTTATTACATCAGTAATACCAGTATTATTGACAACTACCTAATCTGTGGGAAAAATCTGTACACTTTTGTTTTCTTACTAATCTTCTTTGTTGTGGTCTCAAACACTCATTCAACTGTTAGGCTATGGTTAGTTAGTCCATGTGTCACTCTCACTTACAATTGAGTCTTACCATTGTTTTTATCTTTATAAACTTATACCTGAAAGATGCCTCCTCGCAAATCTCCCAGGAATAACCCTGCGCCTCCACCACCTCCTCCTCCGGTCATCGATATTGCAGCCCTGAATGTTGTCGTAGTTGCAGCAGTGGCAACTGCCATGGCTCAGTATCACTCTACTAATGGCAGCAGAGGTGGAACCCCTGTTAACTCTATTCTTGTTGAAATCCCTGTGCGCTCGAGAGAGTGCTCCTACAAGGATTTCACCAACTGCAAGCCAAAGTCCTTCCAGGGAATCGGCATAGTCATTGCCCTCTCGTAATGGTTCGAGAAGACTGAATCAGTCTTCGAAATTTTTTCGTGCCCTGCTGTGAGCAAGGTCAAATATGTCGCATGCACCTTTGAAGGAAAAACCCTAACGTGGTGGAACGGCCACGTTAAAGCACTAAGTCTAGTAGTGGCGAATGACATGTGTTGGGAAACCAAGGAAGACCTGATGATTTAGGAATACTGCTCGAGGGGCGAAATACAGAAATTAGAGCAAGTGCTGTAGAGCCTAAACATGAAAGGCTCCAACATACTCGCATATACCGCCAGATTTAGCGAAATGGTGGCCCTCTGCCCCAATATGGTTCCCATTGAAGGGAAAAGGATCGAGATGTACATATGGGGGCTAGTGCCTCCGTATCAAGGGAATGTACTATCATCAAACCCTACTACCTTCGACAGTGCCAAGCGACTGGCACATAGACTCATTGACCACGGAGTCAAAACCCCTGTAGCAACAACAACCCTAGCCATCTCGGAACCCTACAAACCCGCTGACACTAAGCGGAAGTTCTGGGAGGAAAAGAAGAAACAGCGAGCTGCAAAAAGCAGCAAGTTGTGGCAGTGCATGCCGCGATAATCCCTGCTGCTACTACTGCTCCGGTGGGGCAGTATGCTGGAAATTTGCCTAAGTGCAACAAATGCAACTACCACCACAACGGCCCCTGCCGTGAAATTCAGTGCTCTAACTGCAACAAGAAAGGACAGACAGTCTTCATCGCACCGACATTATCATCGGCATGGATTGGTTGAGTCTTCATCGCACCGACATCATGTGCAACGAGAAATCAGTCTGTCTAAACCTCCCGTCTAACGAAACTCTTATCATCTACGGCGACAAACCCGGTGCAAGTCTTCGTATTATATCAAGTATTCAAGCACAGTATTATCTACGTAAAGAATACCATGCATTCCTTGTTCACGTCGTCGATACGAGCCTCGAAACGAAAGAACCAAAGAATATTCCAGTAGTGAGCGACTTTCCCGACATCTTCCCAGAAGAGCTACCAGGATTACCTCCGCAACGACAGGTCGAGTTCAGAATCGACTTAGTCCCAGGAGCTACACCAGGAGCCAAGTCGCCCTACCGATTAGCACCAGCAGAGATGCAGGAACTATCTGGTCAACTTAACGAACTGCTCAGCAAGGGCTTTATAAGACCAAGTTTCTCGCCTTGGGGAGCACCAGTCTTGTTCGTTAAGAAGAAAGATGGATCATTCTGTATGTATATAGACTACAGAGAACTCAACAAACTAACTGTCAAGAATCGTTACCCTCTGTCTCGCATAGACGATCTATTTGACCAACTGCAAGGGGCGAACTACTTTTCCAAAATTGATCTAAGATCCGGATATCACCAGTTACGAGTTCTAGAGGAGGATGTCCCAAAGACAACCTTCCGAACTCGTTACGGACACTACGTGTTCGTGCTGATTCCATTCGGATTGACCAATGCGCCCGCAGTTTTCATGGATCTAATGAATAGAGTATGTCGACCTTACTTGGATCAGTTCGTCATTGTCTTTATAGATGACATCCCGATCTACTCCGGAAGTAAGGAAGAGCATGGCGATCCCCTGCGACAAGTTCTAGGAACTTTACGAACGGAGAAGCTCTATGTGAAGTTCTCTAAATGCGAATTTTGGATCCGAAGAGTCGAATTCTTAGGACACATGGTAAGTGAAGAAGGAATCCAGGTGGAACCATTCAAAATTAAGGCCATTGAGAACTGGTCAACACCGAAGACGCCTACAGAAATTCGTCAATTTCTAGGTCTCGCTGGCTACTACCGCTGGTTCATACAGAACTTCTCCTGAATTGCGAAACCTCTTACAAAACTGACCCAGAACGGCGTGGTCTTTGACTGGGAAGAGAAACAGGAGAGAGCGTTCCAAACGCTCAAACGAGCCTTGTTCACCGCACCAGTATTATCCCTCCCCGAAGGGATAGAAGACTTCGTAGTCTATTGCGATGCATCAAATCAAGGGCTCGGGTGTGTTCTGATGCAGCAAGGTAAAGTCATCGCCTATGCCTCGAGACAGCTGAAGACACATGAGGTCAACTACACAACCCACGATCTTGAACTAGGAGCAGTTGTGTTTGCTCTGAGGATCTGGAGACATTACCTCTACGGTACGAGGAGGACTATCTTTACAGAACACAAAAGTCTGCAAAATATTTTCAACTAGAAGAAGCTCAACATGAGACAACGACGGTGGGTCGAGCTACTCAGTAACTACGAATGCGAAATTCATTATCATCCAGGTAAAGCCAATGCAGTAGCTGACGCCCTAAGTCGAAAAGAATATTCTGGTCGTAGAGTCAAATCTTTAACTATGAAAACGTGGCAGGTGAATCCCTGAGAGGAATGGATAAGAACTTAGAGGTTAAGGGTGATGGAGCTTATTATTTCATGGACCGGATCTGGACCCCAAGATTTGGTGGTTTCAGAGACTTAGTCATGACCGAGGCGCACAACACTCGGTATTCGGTCCACCCAGGTTCAGATAAGATGTATCTAGATCTCAAAAAGTTATATTAGTTGCCTAACATGAAAGCAGAGATTGCTACCTTCGTAGGTAAATGCCTTACTTGCGCAAAGGTTAAGGCTGAGTACCAGAAGCCCTCCGAGAACACCAAGAACATACACTAAGTGTTCTTGGCCTTTTAGCTCAAATCAAGACTCCTAATACCCTGAGTGTTATTAAACTAGTATTACATTTAAACATCAAAAAATTATGCCAAGAACACAAGTTTAGAGGTGTTCACGGTCCAAGAAGGTTCTTGGGCCGTAAACACCATAAATGGCACCAAAATGTTCCTAAGTCCCTTGTTTAGCCTTAGTTTGATGTTTAAGACTCACCTTGACATGTTTAAACATTTCATGGATGTGTTCAAGCCTTGAAAAATGTTGGAATAGTGTCTAAGGCTGCAACTATATTTGGCAAGTATTTGATCCGGTTGTGCATGGTCCTTTTGGGTTGCCTTCACCATATCAACTTGATGGATGATTTGTTAAGAGAGAGTAAATATTATAAGGAATAATATATAGTTATTTGATTAATATAAGTCATATATTAATTGGAATTAATTTGGTGACTTAAAGAGATTAATTAAATAAAAGGGTATAAACTGTCAATTGTTTGATAGTTACACTTTAGACTATAAATCCTTATTCAAGATAGGATGGACGATTTCTAGGGCTTGGATAAGCCAAAATCGTCCATAGGGTTATCAAGGAAAGGATACGGATTAACTTAAAGTCTAAGTTATCCAATTAGGGTTAAAGCTGTAATCCTTAAGGAGTCTATAAGTATAAATAGACCCTAGGGGTGAGGGAATTCGACACACCATCTAAAGTAGAGATACTCTGGATGAATTCCTCCCCTCTCCTCTCTCCTAACTCATCCTTCTTGCTATTGGTGTTTGTAAGCCATTAGAGGAGTGACATTTGTGACTCTAGAAGCTCCAAGACAACAAGATCAACAAAGAATTCAAAGGTATGGTTCTAGATCTATTTCAATGTTGTTATTTAACCTAATTAGGCATTAGAAGTCTTGGATTCAAAGCATGTTTAATTAGAAAGCCTAGATCCGAGCATTAGGGTTTTGCATGCGCACATAGGAAAGTTCTTATGGCAAAAACCCATCAGTGGTATTAGAGCCTAGCTTGGTTTTCTTTAAATTGTTGCTTGATTAACTTAAACAAACCTGCAAAACTCGATTCTTTGTGTACTCGGCGAGTCCGGGCGTCAGGATTAACCAAAACCGGGATTTTTTCATGTTTATCTTATGGAAACTTACCTTAATCATATTAGATCAACCCTAATCCGATTTTTTGATATATATGACTATAATCTTTATCTAATTAAAGATATTTATCATCTAATAAAATATTTAATTTCCTTATATGATAATTAATTAATTATTTTGATTATTTTGGTAATTATCTTAAAAGAAATCTTGGATAAATCAAATATAGATAATTAGGATATTAATTGTTAATTGGAATTATTTGTTATTTGATCCTCCATGTTTTAAATGTTTAAAACTTGCCCTCAAGTTTCAAAATTTATATTTGTGATTAAAAGTTTTAATTTAGACAACTTAAATTTCAAACCCTACGTTTTAAAAGGTTTAAAACACAACCTTATACTAATATGATATTACTAGAATAATATATATATATATGTATAACTAAATGCTAGTCTTACCGTTAGTAGGCCTCATTCACGAAGCCGAACTATAAGGTGGGAATAAGGTTGCGGCCTATAAAATGGCGCTTAATGGGTGTACACTCACACCCACTGCTTGCTTGATTGGTGGAGGGTCGTTAGCCAAACAGGTAGGATAGGGCAACCTCATCCTCTCATTAAAAGTATAATAAGTAATACAAAGTAACTACACATTTTAAAAATTTCCCAATCTTAGTTACTTTAGGAAAAGTGAATTGATGCAATCCCATGAAATTACACTTTGCACCCTTGCTAAGAAGTTATTGGAGCGTGTGTGGTTTACCGGCACACTAATTGGTTCTAAGCAAAGGTGGAAAAGGGTGATTCATTGTTTATCATAGTTCGATGGAGCGTGTGTGGTTTACCGGCACATCGAATAGGTGATCGTTACAATGAAGGCACCATGTGAATTTGCATGGTAATTCACACCCGCTTTGTGATCCTCGGTATCCCAGTCACAAACAAGAGGGGCATATCGAGATTTAAACATGCCATTGAATAGTTTCAATGAATCTCATCCGAACCCAGGAATTCTCAATACACTTAGGACTAATAGTCTAGGTTTTGTAATGGAGAATTAGTGAATCGTCATTCACTTACCTTCAATTTATTTTCATGTTAGATTACGGCATCCCTTTTCTAATATGTAAATGTTATTGTTGGATCCTAACCCTAATTTTTCTTATTGGGTGATAATTAGGGATTCTTATTCTAATCTATCTTTGTCCTTTCTATAGATGTCGAACGCAAACAACGCTGCTTCTAGTTCTTTCATGTTGATGAGCCTTTGCCAAAAGTTCACCTTCGATGGAACAAACCTTAGCGAATGGATAAGATACATTCGCACCATTGCTCGCTATGAGGATAAGGAGTATGTCCTCGATGAAAAGCTTGAGAAGATCAACCCCAAAATCGCTACTCCGGCCGAAATCACCGCTTTTGAGACTCATGAGCGAGATGCAACGAAGGTACATTGCATCATGATTGCCACCATGAACTCTGAATTCCAAAAGTCCTACGAGGACATGTATCCATACGAGATGCATCAAGACTTATTGGAGAGATACCACCAAAAAGCGAGACAAGAGCGTTATGAGATTTTCACTAACATGATTTCCGCTATGATGGGTCATGGAGAATCTCTTACCGTGCACCTGCAAAAGATGCAAAGGTATGTCGATCGCCTTCGCAAGTTAAATGTTGACTTTGGGGAAGACTTGGCGATCAACATGGTGCTTCACTCTTTGCCTTCGATGTACAACCAATTTAGGATGACCTACCACATGAACAAAGACAAGTCTGTTGCACCTAAGCAAACTCAAAGGTCTTTTGAGGGTCGCTAAGAGCAACTTCAAAGACAAGTCTGTTGCACCTACTCCCAATCCGTCTGCTGCTCCTGTCTTGGCAATTGGTCAAGGAAAGGGAAAGAAGAGGAAGGCTTCATCGAAGAACTATCGCAAGGTAAAAGCCCGAGATGGTGCCTCTTCCAGTGGGACCAAAGTTGATCCCACTAAGCCATATCCTAACCCGAAGGAGGCAGAGTGCCACCACTGCCACAAGATAGGACATTGGAAGAGAAACTGCCCAGAATACCTGCAAGCAATCAAAGAAGGAAAGATCAATCCATCTTTCGCAGGTATATACACAATTAAATCTAACGATTCTAATCATGCTATTTCTTGGGTTCTTGACACCGGTTGTGGTTATCACATTTGTTCAAATTTTCAGGGACTAAGAAGAAGTAGGGATGTGGAGCAAGGAAGGATCAATCTAATCATGGGGAATAGAAGATCGTCACCTGTTACCAAGATTGGAGTGTATTCTTTAGTGCTTAGGAATAATTTATGTTTAGATTTGAACAATTGTTGCTATTCGCCAGAAATGGCTAGAAACATCATTTCATTTCATGGTTTATATAGACAAGGATTTAGATTTTCTTTTAATAATGAGAATGGTTCTATTTTGGCTTATCTAAATAGTGTCTTTTACTTTGAAGCTATACCGTGTAATGGAATATATGAAACTGTTTTGATTGTTGATAACTTAGGAAATGATGTTTTGAATATTGATTCTTCCACTAGTATGGATAAAGCATCCTTGTGGCATTACTGTCTTGGACATGTCAACAAGAAACGCATAGCCCAACTCCAAAAGGATGGAGTGTTGGAGTCATTCAACCTTAGAGAAGATGACACATGCGAGTCTTGTTTACTTGGAAAGATGACTAAGTCACCCTTCACGAACACTTGTGAAAGGGGTGAAGGGCTATTGGACCTAATACATACCGATGTATGTGGACCCTTTAGATCAACCACGAAGGATGGGAGCCGCTTCTATGTGACTTTTACCGATGATTATAGTAGATATGGGTATATCTATTTAATCAAGCAAAAGTCAGAAACCTTTGAAAAGTTCAAAGAGTTCAAGAATGAAGTGGATAATCAATTGGGCAGGAAAATCAAGATGCTTCGATCCGATCGAGGAGGAGAGTACCTAAGTCTTGAATTCCACGATTATCTAAAGGAGTGTGGAATAGTTTCGCAATTGACGCCTCCTAGGACACCGCAATTGAATGGTGTGGCAGAAAGGCGTAATCGAACCTTAATGGATATGGTTCGCTCTATGATGAGTCGTGCTTCACTACCTATCTTCTTTTGGGGGTATGCCTTAGAGACTGCTGCCCATATCCTTAACCGAGTCCCTACTAAGAAGGTTGCCAAAACACCTCACGAGATGTGGACGGGGAAAGCTCCCTTTTTGGAACACATCAAGGTTTGGGGTTGCGAGGCTTTCGTAAGACGAGATACTCACGACAACCTCGAACCTCGAAGTGAGCGATGTATTTTCATCGGCTACCTGCAGACATCCTTTGGATATCTCTTCTATAGACCGAAGGACAATGTTGTCTTTGTTGCGAGGAGAGGAGTTTTCCGAGAGCGAGAACTCATAAGCCAAGGAGGCAGTGGGAGGCAAATCGAACTTGAAGAGATTCAAGAGTCGATAGATGAAGGAACCTCTACCGCTGGCATTCAACCCGAGGAGGAAACTCCGGTTGAACCGATTGACGAGTCCTTACCTCTTAGACGTTCCGATAGAGTTAGAGTTCATCCCCAGTTTTATGGTTTTCATATTACTACCGAAGGGGACACGTATATTAGTGATGGTACACTAGTAAATCTTGATGAACCTAATAGCTATAAGGAAGCCATGGCAGGCCCGGAGTCTGCGAAATGGAAAAAGGCAATGGATAGCGAGATCCAATCCATGTACGATAACCAAGTTTGGAATTTGGTTGATTATGTGCCCGGACGTAAGACCGTTGGGTGCAAATGGATCTTCAAGAAGAAGACCGACGTGGATGGAAACGTACACACGTATAAAGCGTGATTGGTTGCGAAGGGCTTTACTCAAACTCCAGGAGTTGACTATGATGAGACCTTCTCACCAGTTGCGAAGATTAAATCTATTAGAGTGATGCTAGCAATTGCCGCATTTCATGATTATGAAATTTGGCAAATGGATGTCAAGACCGCCTTCCTTAACGGAAAGTTGGTAGAGGATGTTTATGTTGGGTTTTGAGCATTCTAACACTTCATAAGTGTACATGCAACCCTAATAACCTTGAATCTATGTTTTCTCTATATACATGCAAATTTCTTTTTCAAGGTTATTTCCTAACTAGCATGGCATGGGGATTACATAAAACATAAAGAACTAGTAGAAATACATACCTTGTTGTCGCTTGGATTCCTTCAAGACTTTGTGAGCCTAGCACCCCAAATGTTGTGCCTCAAATGCTTCACACAACACTACAACCTTGGAATAACTAGAGAGAATATTTCTACACTCCAAAATCGGCTATGCCCTCACAAGAATACTCTAGTGCCAATTTTGCATGCTATAGGGTTTCTTTTATAGTGTGTCATAATTAGGAGTTACAAATGTAAACCCTAATTGTCATGACTCTTCATTTCTCATGACCCATGGGTTTGTAACTCCCATGGACTATCCATGGAGCTCCATATGGTTATAACCAAACCCATAAACCATGGATCATTAATCCACCATAAAAGAAATGATGATTGTCATAATCAACCCTATATATTTAATTAGTCTCACTTTGATCACCAAATTAATTCTAGATTAATACTTGATCAAATACTAATTAAATAATACTATTATTAATATATTAGAACTTATATTAATAATCATAAGTGCCTTATTCTCTCATTTAGTCTATCCAAGTATTGCAATGCCATGCAACCCAAATGGACCATGCCGGGTCGGGTCAAGTTCATACCAAATAAAGTTATGGACTTAGACACTATATCCAACAGTCTCCCACTTGGATAAGTCTAATAACTATATTTGCAAATACGACTTCAAAATCCGACTAGTAATCATAGCTCTTTCAAAGTCTATCGGAACTGAGATGATGATGATACGCCATTTAAGATAAGTGATCATATAATCCTCTGTTCTCATGATATCAGCCGGACAAACACATGGAACATGGTCTTACTTATTGTCCAACATTTGTTTCTCGATCTCCGATTTGTTTCGACATAGAACTAAATTGAACACATCAATTAGGTTCTGATCGGGCCTGGTACATAGGTCAAAACCAAATCATCGAGGGGCCCAGATATCGCTTCTATTTCTAGAAGGAACAGATAAACTTCGACATATATGCTTGTACTAACTACTTGTTGAATTATTCACAAAGGCACGTTTTATAACATCGAGTTACCAATGCGTTTTCGTACAATCAATGAATAACCAACTCATAGTCAGCAACTCATATCTCTAGGTTTGAAGATTTATATGATATTACCGTCTCACGATCACTCGAGATAAATTCCATGAAGTGATGCAAGTGAGCGTGGGTTGAATCCAATACTCAGCCCTTATGAGTACTCATGAATGTTGTAGCAACCATTGCATTGTCTAAAGCACTTTAGACAAATCATACAAGCCAAATTCATGATAGTCTTGATTCATATCTACTTCCAACATGTCACACCCCCGAACCAGACGGCGGAAACGTCCGGGGGCTATCGTGACTCATTGAATACCATAACAATGCATATACATGAAACATAACATTATACATCACCAACATTTGGAAATGATACAACTGGTAACGTTTACATTCATTACATTGTTCAAAAATTACATTCAAAGAAAATAACTGATTGATGCTACTTAAGCCACAGCAAAACGTCAGAAAGTACAAATCATCTTCACTTTATCTGTTACCTGAGAATACAAGTATTTTGAAAAACGTCAACATATGAAATGTTGGTGAGTTCATAAGTAGAGTTTGAAATCCAATGTGTTGTTTGAAAACCTTTAGAAAATCCGATATTTTCTAGAAATAGAATAGTGTAACAAAAATAGGTGATGATCCATGAGTATGCTTGTTTGAATTCTATAGATGTAAGCGTAAGAGTTGTGAAATTCGACCGGAAATTCGTAATCGTTATTGAAATCCTAGGAAAACCCGACGTTTTCCTATCATTGTATTGTTGTATTCCGGAGGCATCGAGAATACAGAGAGTGGTGAAGTGTTGGGACATGCGTTAGTGAAAACGTCAAGTCAACAACCTTACAAGTGATCCTTTTAGGCGTTACTCGTAAATCTTCACGCGACTCGATCCTCCCGGACTTGTAAAGTCCCACGACCGGAGGGAAGGGAGAAGGTACGAAACCTTCGGTATTTCCCCGCGTCGTTCGAGACCAAATGCAATTGCGAAGGGCCCGAAGCCCAACTCGCAATCGTGAGTTACAGACTTTAGTAGCAGCACTGAAGGACCCTTGGGGACCAGCAACATGTTTGCCATTGAAAGTCCTTTTACGTTATGTCGAGTCGGTAAAACCCAACACTTCGTAAGAGAGAGACCTTCGGGCCTTAAGATCAGGTCGTTAGGCTAGCTAGGCTCAACAGACAAGATTTTACACTTTTGGGGCCCAAAGATGGTGCGTAGACGTCTGTGCACACTTGCATTGTAATAGTAATCGGTATGGTTATGAATCGAAATGTCGTAGCTTCGTCGTGTTAGTGATTTTGGATTTTTATTGGTTCGAGACCGAACCAATTCGTTTAACAACGACTTTTGGTATTGTAGTATATTGTATTTCGTCGACAAGCGTGGTACCATCAATTGGTCAAATTGAATGTATTAACTAGCCTTGAAGATTTTCTATTTTTAGCCCTTCGTTAATTATGGAGTTTACTCTTTTCACCCCTTTATTTAAAAACTTTCCGGTTTGGTCCTTAAACAAATTTTCTTGACATTTATATATCAAAAATCATTGAAATAAGTATTTTCTAGCATTTTTATCATAGAAAACAGTTTAAACCCTTGTAATATCAGTTCTCTTGGTTATAGCCCTTGTTTTTCGCAACTTTTACATTTTTGGCCTGATTTGGAAAATTTTTACAATTTTGGTCCCTTTTAAATTTGAGAAGCATTTTAAACCCTTGAAAAACACATGGAACACTTATAGTCCACTGTTTTATAGAAAAATGCAGTTTTGGTCCTCCAATTTAGAAAATTTCGCTTATTGGGCCGAAAATGTCACATTTAGCCCAATAAGCTTGGAATTTAGGTTTTTAACCCTCTAAATAACATATTTTCAGAAAAATACATTATGTAAACTGTTTTGGTTCATCTCACCCATCAGATTTCGAAATGTTTCATATTGGGCCCTTCAACTTTGTATTTTCAACATTTTATGTCAAAAAAATGAGTTTTTAGCCCAAATGAAGTGTTGTAAAGCCATTTGGCTATTTTTCTTAGTATACTTTGCATGTGATAGTCTATTTTGTGCTATGATAAAATATATGTCTCGGTTTTTAGCATATCACCCTAGATCTATCAATAAAATCATACAAAACATACATGTAAGCATAGAAATCAACCACAACATACACATAATGATGGATCTACACTTTTTCTTGTATTCTCCCCCATAAAAACTCATAAAAATCGAAAATAAGGGGATATGAAACTCACTTTGGGTGTTGATTCGGTTTTTTGGAAGAAAGAATGGAAGAAATGAAGTAACTTTGGCCTTTGCACCCTTGATGAAGTTTTCGAGTTTATGAAGCTTTCTAAGGTGAAAAATCACGATTTTTGCATGGATTAGGAAGGGATTTGATAACAAAAAGAATATAAATCATAGATCCATGCATAATCTTACCTTAGATGAAGAATTTGTGGAAATTTCCCCTTGAATGCTTTCTAAAACTCGAGATTTTGAGTGGAGAGGGAGAAGTGTTCTTGAGTGTTCTTGAGAGAGAGTTTGAGAGATTTTTGGTGTGTGTGAGTGTGTGTTCGGCCGAGAGTGAGAAGAGAGAAGAGAAGAAGAGGTGATATTTGAGGTGATGTGCATGGAAGAATGAGAATAATGCATGGATGTCCAATGGACAATAATGAGGTGGCACAACAAGTCAACTTTCATCTCATCTTCTTGGAATTGGGCCTTGGGCCGAGAATTTGGAAAGGAAGAAGGAAAAATTGGGCTTTAATGCCCTAAACTCATGTAGATGCTAAGTTGGATGGTTTTTAGTCCCAAAGAATTATAGTATGATTTTTACACTTTGTTGAGCTAGTTTGGGTTAATCATGGTTAAAATTTTTGTTATTTATTTCACTCTAGGTCCAACATAGCCCAAAGTATTGAAACAAACAAATGTGGGTCCAATTAGAGCCCAATTAAGGTTCTAAGCTCATGATAATCTAATTGGAAGCTTATTGGTCCATTTGGATCCAATAAGAGAGTCCTAGTCCAAAGTGGACTTAAACAAGGACTTCTAGGGTTTCAAATTGTTTGGTGACTATTTGTAGTACTTGCAGGAAGTATTTGATTGAAGTTTTTGATTCACATTAGCTTGAATGTATAGACTACATGACACAAAATTTCCAGTTGTGACACAACATATGACTGACTGTGGATGGTTTGAATAATATGATATATATTCCATAACATATTTATTCTGGAAGTCAAAACATGCAAATTGAAACACAAGAATAATACTTAATCCTATATGGCCCCAACACTTGGGTGTAAATAAAACAACTTTTATCTAAGCACCATATTGATTACTCATTATTTATGTTTCAATTAATCAACTTTATGCTTGAATTAAAACATTAGTTGTCCCATGCTCCAAGCACGTACACTATGTTTTTCCAAACAACAATTATGCCATACTCCAAGTATGCATACTATGTTTACATATGGTCCTCTCTTTGTGAAATAGATCAATTGTCAATATTCCAATGATGCTCATTTCACAATTCCAATCCTTGTTGTAAATGCAAGAATACCAAACTCTTGCCATTTACTGTAATCTGTTAGATTCTAAACTTATATGCAATGATCCCCTTGTAACGACTATGCACAGAAGTCACAGAGACTTGGCAACATACATTACAAAGTATTCCAATGGGAAACAATTTCATGGAAATGAAGTCTCAAATTCAAAGTACATTCCTTTGAACATCCTTCTTAGCATTAAGTTCTTTAATCTTACATAGATTCAAAGAATAACTTCCACCTATGGAAACAATTCCATATTACCATTTTGACTATCACTTCTGAACAAGAGTTGCCTCTTTACAAAATATGTCAATATGGTCCTTACTCTATACTTCTAATTGTCCATGAGCAACCAATCTTTGGTAAACCTCAGATTATCCTTGACAATTTTGCTTAATCACTTTAGTCATTTCCAGTTCTATTCCTTTTTCCATCTTAATGCCCTAGGCATTTGGAAAATTTAGAATGGATGAATATTATAGCACATATAATCAAACCTATACCTAAAGCATATGGGACATGATTTATGCTATAAAATTTTTCTTTGCCATGTTCTCAAAATTCGAACTATGAAGAGGGATGCCGTAATCATAATCGAATTTTGAGAACGCAACATAGAATTTCCTTATGTTGAACCATTCCAGCATAACATTCATATATATTCTTGACTAAAGTAGATTAAATTCTCAATCTAAGCTTGTAGAATTGGAGTGAAATATAGAATCCTCTCCCTTAATTATAGCAAAACAACTTTCAAAGCAACTTGAAACTTTTTTTTCTATAAATAACATTGCTAACTTGCAATACTTAACATAATCATCATGCTCCCACTAGCATAATGATTACCAGCATAACACTTTATGCTCCCACTAGCTTTGACATGTACTCAGAAATCAACTGGACTTCTAGAAATCAATACTTTATTGACTTTCTTACCAAAGTTCATATTTCTGATACTAGATTGCATTGATAAGAATTTATCAAAAACATACACCTTTCCTTAGATAGCTCACATGTTTGTCTAGACCTTTTGCAATTCTCACTAGTTAGTGTGTCGATTAACCACGTACGCTCCACTAACTATATGAGAATCCAAATATCACAACCGCTATCTACTTAAAATCTTCTTAGTGGAAGAGTTTCCTTACCATCATTTTCATGAATCGAAGAGAAACCTTATGACACTTAGATTTTATGGTGTATGTGTTCTTTTCCATGTGAAATTTGTCAAAACCATAATCACATGACTAGGTTAGTGACACTTCCAAATTCATATGGACTAAACTTGTGCAATCTTAATTTCTTGCCACCTGGTAGCACAATTCCCACCATTGCTTCCGGGTTGTTATGCAAACAATTGAGAACTCATAGAACTCACAAGCATAATCAACTTTCAACTGTAATAGACATAGAAATAAGAACACGATAGGTTACAAACCTCAAGTCGTGGGCTAGTGATTAACAAAACTCTTGATTAGTTCTTGAAACTATTTCAGAATCTTTTAGACTCCCACTGTCCTCTTGACATATAAGACTTATCTGTGTCAAGAACCATTCCTTGACAATACAAATATTCAAGAGCTAGTGCGGATTCTTATCAAGTTAAACACTTCCCATAATTGGACTTAGTTGGTCTTTGCTTTATCCAAAACATCAAAACTAACCAACCTCAAATGTACAAGAGTATGACACATCTTACTCTACATTTGATAAGTGTTATAAACTTTCTAAAGATTATGTCACTCACTGGCTCAATCTTGGAGTATGACTCTAAGATTTGATGTATGATTTATCTTTTGATTTAACCATTTCAACAACTCATGATTCCTCTCCTTAGCCAACAAATGAACTAAGGTGTCTTTAGAGGATCAATTGTGATATGGTTTCATATTCACTAAGATAATCATAAAACAAAATACACAAGTACTCTCCCATCTCTTAAGATTGGAGAAACTTTTATCTTTCTGCCTTATTTGATTCTTCTTATTCATTCTGCCATATATTGAAACTTTTCCAATGTTTCAGAATGACACTTAAACTCGTAAGCATAACCATATTTACTAAACTTTAGTAAATCATAATGAATAATCTTATCTACCTTTGTGGTGGACCTAACTAGTGCACAACTTAATGTACCCGATCCGTTAGTCCTTCGCTTAAATCACATGCGAATGTGAACAAGGAATTAGTCTTAATTTACCAAAGATGAAAATTCTCATTCATCACACAATACAACTTGCATGATTCCAAGTTTCTATCCAAATGAAACTTGGGTGATGAGAATCTTTCCTTATTTGGTAAATTATGACACTACCACTAATGAAAGAATCAAATCCATTTACCCATATTGCTTATCAATGGAAACATATAAGCAAGAACCTTTTTGATAAATGCCATTGTAAGGATACTTAAAGTAAATAAAATCAAAACCATTTTCTTTTATTTTAAAACTTTGCGGAAAACTTATCCTTACAATCCATATGAAAAACTTGTTGTTATCTATTCCTAAGCAATATATCATAACTCTTAAGTAACAACTCAAAATTCTGATCACCGAACCATGCGATCGAAATCCATCTTCACGATCAGAATCAACATATACTTTCTTTAAGTTTCTTCACTCTTCTTTGATTCTTAAACATCAATATGTGACCCAGTCACATCATGCAATAAGAATCTCATAATAGAAACTTAATAGAGTTAGATAATGGACTTTATCTAAAGCAGAGTCAAACATTTGACTTTACTATCCTTATGGACTTTTAGGTAAATTTGGCAGCTTCGCAACCAATGCCCTTCCTTTGGCAACAAAAACATATGGACTCTTTGGAAACGGTATATGAGAGTATCACAGAATTAGCCTTTCTCTTTACCATTTGGTTAATCGAGTTGACTATGGCCAATCCCTTTCAATTGGGAAGATAAAGGTTTTCTGGACTTCCTATGTTACCATTGTCAATGTCGATGGAAGTTTGGGAAGTTGATCTTCCAATCAAATTTTGCTTTACCAATGCTCCAAACCATTGTTGATTCAGCATCATCAAGCGAATAGGTAAGATTATTAAGGGTCATGTCGTGATCTGTCATCAGGGAGTGACCAAGTCAATAGCCAGCTACCTTGAGACTTCGACACCCGACTCTCCCGGCTTGTCAATATGTGACTTAATCTCCAAGACCTAAGCACATATAGACTTTGTTTACCAATAGGGATTGAGTGACTTAGAACTTATCAGGTCTTGAAACTTGTGGGATAGGGAGATTTATTGGAGTAGGTGAAGGAAGTGAAGTATGATTTTCAGTCCCACTAATGCACAACAAAGGGATTGATCTTTCACCTTGATTGCCATTCGGGATATCATCTTCATTAGGAAGCTTCTTCCTAAGATTTGGGAAGAACATAGTTGTCTAAACTAGACATCTATAATGGGAGAAATTCAAGTTAGTTGATTTAAAGTCCTTAATATAACACCCACTATGAAATATTAAGGCTAGGACCCAATAACCTATTTATAACTGGAAGAGGGATGCCGTAATCCAAATTATAAAATAGTTAAAGGTAGGTAAATGACGATTTACCAATTTCCACCATGAAAAACGAAATATAACTAAGTTTTAATTGGATTTGAAACTCCTAGATCCTTTGAGATACATTGAACTTTTCAATGGCATGTTTGAATCTCGAATGTGCCCTCTCAAGTTTGTGACTGGGATGCCGAGGATCACAAACAAGGTGTGAATAACTATACAAATTGACTTGGTACCCTTAACAATATTACCTAATCGATATGCCGGTTAACCACACACGCTCCACCGATCTATAATAAAGTCAAGTTACCCTTTGCCACTCTTACTAGTCCATGTTAGTGTGTCGGTTAACCACACACGCTCCACTAACGACTTGGTAAGGTACAAAGTGTAATTTTATGGGCTAGCACCAATTTCACATTTTCCTAAAGTAACTAAGATTGGGAATTTATAATGTATAGTTACTTTATAACGCATTATACTTTTAATGAGTATTTAAAGTCGTATCCTACCCGTTCGGCTAACAACCCTCCACCGATCAAGGAAGCGGTGGGTGAGAGTGGACACCCATTAAGTCACCATTTTATAGGCAACAACCTTATACCCCCCTTATAGACCGGCTTCGTGAATGAGGCCTACCAACGGTAAGAACGACATATTCTTATACATATCTATATAATAAAATTATAATAATAGTATAAGGGTGTATTTTAAACATTTAAAATACATGGTGGTTTAATCTATTAATTAAATTATACTCTTAATTTAATTAAACTTAAACCATGTCTTTATGGAATTATTAACTCTTTTAATTAAACACTTTAATTAATTTAATGAAGTCCATAAAGTTTGAATTTTTTTTTAACCTTTAAAAAAAAAAGTTTGGAATTAAACTGTAAGACTTTACAAATTCCAAAACTTGAGGGCAAGAATTGAAACTATTCCAAGTCTCTTCAATTTGTAACTTATGAGTTTTAATGGTTCATAAGAATGAAGACTCTTCATTTTATGAAACCTCTTTAGTTCTTTAAACACAAATTAAATAAGTGACCTTTGGTTATCCATAACTTGAGGACAAGTAATGAAACCATTATTGCCATTAAGATCATGAATTAAACACACACGGAGGTTACACATAATTCCTATGATCTTCTAAAAACTCATAAGAACACAAATTCATGCCAAGCAATTTTCAAGAAATCATATAAACATATACAATACATGAAAATTAATAAAAGTCATGTAAAATGGGTTAACATAATCATTATCATTTTGAAAAAACAGATTTTATAAGTCCAAAACAGATTGGGATAATGATTTTAATCCATTTCCAGCAACAAAACACGAAAAGACAGCCCAACACGCACCTACTCGTCGAGTGCATTATCCTACTCGATGAGTAGGATGAATTTGTTCATGGACTCGACGAGTCCTCCCCATGAACTCAGCGAGTCCAGTCGTCAATGAGCAGATTTTTCGTTTTTTAAGCAGTTTTGCATCAAGTATACAGAAAACAACCCTAGGCTCTGATACCACTGTTGGGTTTTGAGCATTCTAACACTTCCTAAGTGTACATGCAACCCTAATAACCTTGAATCTATGTTTTCTCTATATACATGCAAATTTCTTTTTCAAGGTTATTTCCTAACTAGCATGGCATGGGGATTACATAAAACATAAAGAACTAGTAGAAATACATACCTTGTTGTCGCTTGGATTCCTTCAAGACTTTGTGAGCCTAGCACCCCAAATGTTGTGCCTCAAATGCTTCACACAACACTACAACCTTGGAATAACTAGAGAGAATATTTCTACACTCCAAAATCGGCTATGCCCTCACAAGAATACTCTAGTGCCAATTTTGCATGCTATAGGGTTTCTTTTATAGTGTGTCATAATTAGGAGTTACAAATGTAAACCCTAATTGTCATAACTCTTCATTTCTCATGACCCATGGGTTTGTAACTCCCGTGGACTATCCATGGAGCTCCATATGGTTATAACCAAACCCATAAACCATAGATCATTAATCCACCATAAAAGAATTGATGATTGTCATAATCAACCCTATATATTTAATTAGTCTCACTTTGATCACCAAATTAATTCTAGATTAATACTTGATCAAATACTAATTAAATAATACTATTATTAATATATTAGAACTTATATTAATAATCATAAGTGCCTTATTCTCTCATTTAGTCTATCCAAGTATTGCAATGCCATGCAACCCAAATGGACCATGCCGAGTCGGGTCAAGTTCATACCAAAAAAAGTTATGGACTTAGACACTATATCCAACAGTTTACATGGCTCACCTAGAGGGGTTTGTGAATCCGAAGCATCCAAATAGAGTGTGTAAGCTTGAGAAGTCCATTTATGGACTTAAGCAAGCGTCTCGCAGATGGAATCTTTGCTTCGATGAGAAAGTCAAAGAGTTTGGATTTGTACGAAGCAAAGACGAATCTTGTGTATATGTCAAAGCCAGTGGGAGTATAGTAAGCTTCCTCGTTCTATATGTCGATGACATATTACTCATAGGAAACAACATCCCGAGTCTGCAGGAAGTCAAGTCCTGGCTCGGGAAGTGTTTCGCTATGAAGGACCTCGGAGAGGCTTCTTACATTTTGGGAATAAGGATAGTGAGAGAAAGAAGTAAGAGACTAATTGGACTTAGTCAGAATACTTACTTAAAGAAGGTACTAAAACGTTTTTGTATGGAAAACTCAAAGAAGGGAGAACTACCGATACAAGGAAATGCCAAGTTGAGTAAGACTCAAATTTCGAGTACTGAAGCTGAAATAGCAGAAATGAGCCGAGTACCGTATGCTTCCGCAGTTGGCTCAATTATGTACGCTATGACTTGTACTCGCCCTGATGTAGCCTTCGCTTTGAGCATGGTTAGCAGATATCAAGGGAACCCTAGCAAAGCACATTGGATTGCGGTAAAGAACATCCTTAAGTACCTTCGGAGGACGAAAGAATGGTTCTTAGTCCTTGGAGGGAGTGATGACTTGAAGGTGAGAGGGTATAGTGATGCCAGTTTTCAGACCGATAGGGACAACTACCGTTCGCAGTCGGGCTGGGTCTTTACCCTAAATGGAGGAGCAGTAACTTGAAAGAGTTCAAAACAAGAAACCGTAGCTGATTCAACGTGCGAATCAAAGTACATCGCAGCGAGCGAAGCGTCGAAGGAGGCAATATGGCTAAAGAACTTCATCGGTGATCTTGGAGTTGTACCTGCCATAAAGGAGCCCATGGAGATTTTCTGTGATAACGAAGGTGCGGTTGCCTTGACCAAGGAACCGAGGGATCATGGTAGATCAAGACATATCGAAAGAAAATATCACTTCATTAGACATCGTGTAGAAGAAGGACAACTCATAGTTAAGAGGATATCATCAAAAGATAACCCAGCAGATCCGCTTACGAAGGGACTGAGTAGGGTTAAACACTTGCAGCATGCTAGGAGTATTGGGCTGAAGGATGATATTAGCATAGATTAGATAGTATTAGAAACGTATAATAGATAAATGTAATTAACATTTGGCGATTAAATAAAGGAGTTTTATTTATGAGTAATGTTACTGTCTTATGTTAATCGTTTAACTATTGTTTCACTTTGCATGTTTTGACTTCAAGAATAATTGAGTTTATTAGGAATAATCGAATTATTCAAATTGTCCACAATCGTTCATATGTTGGAAGTAGATATGAATGAAGATTGTCATGAATTGGTGCGTAGATTGTCTAAATGGTATTAGACATAGCAAAAGATTGTTGCGACGTTCATGAGTGCTTATGAACTGGTTTTGAGCATTGGAACAAACCCGCGCTTGCTGGAATCACTTTATGGAATAAGATATAAAAGGTGATCACAAGACGATAATATCATATAGTCTAAAAACCTAGATATGTGGTTTATTATTTGTTAATTGATTGTACTTTGATAATGCGAAAACACATCAGTAAATTGGTGTTATAAAACGCATTGTTGTGTATAGTTGGTTAATGAATAAGTAAATGCATATAAGTCGAAGTTTATCTGTAACTTTTATCAATAGGTAAAAGCGATATCTTGGCCACTCGATGATTTGATTTGACTTATGTGCCGGGCCCGGTCAGAACTGAATTGATGTGTTTAATTAAGTTCTATGTCGAATAAATCGGAGATCGAGAAATCAAATGCTAGACTAACCATTCCATAGGATTGTCAGCATGATATCTAACAGAGGATTGTATGATCCCTTATCTAAAGGACAAGATTGATTAGATCAGAGTTTGACAGTGTCTTTGAGAGCTACGATTGCAAACCGAATTGTACTTGTATAGGTACTAGACTTATCCAAGTGGGAGACTGTTGGAATAGTGTCTAAGGCTGCAACTATATTAGGCAAGTATTTGATCCGGTTGTGCATGGTCCTTTTGGGTTGCCTTCATCATAGCAACTTGATGGATGATTTGTTAAGAGAGAGTAAATATTATAAGGAATAATATATAGTTATTTGATTAATATAAGTCATAGATTAATTGGAATTCATTTGGTGACTTAATGAGATTAATTAAATAAAAGGGTATAAACTGTCAATTGTTTGATAGTTACACTTTAGACTATAAATCCTTATTCAAGATAGGATGGACGATTTCTAGGGCTTGGATAAGCCAAAATCGTCCATAGGGTTATCAAGGAAAGGATATGGATTAACTTAAAGTCTAAGTTATCCAATTAGGGTTAAAGTTGTAATCCTTAAGGAGTCTATAAGTATAAATAGACCCTAGGGGTGAGGGAATTTGACACACCATCTAAAGTAGAGATACTCTGGCCGAATTCCTCCCCTCTCCTCTCTCCTAAATCATCCTTCTTTCTATTGGTGTTTGTAAGCCATTAGAGGAGTGACATTTGTGACTCTAGAAGCTCCAAGACAACAAGATCAACAAGGAATTCAAAGGTATGGTTCTAGATCTATTTCAATGTTGTTATTTAACCTAATTAGGCATTAGAAGTCTTGGATTCAAAGCATGTTTAATTAGAAAGCCTAGATCCGAGCATTAGGGTTTTGCATGCGCACATAGGAAAGTTCTTATGGCAAAAACCCATCAAAAAATACCAAAGATCACCCTTTTTACGTGTTTACGGTTTGGGGAGCTCCTAAAACTGTATAGACCCTAAAGTATATATAAACGGGTCAAAATCCTTCCTTAGGCTTAAAAACCAATTTAGACAATTACCTTTTTGTGTTAAGGACTTGAAAACATGGCAATACCCTTTTCCATAAGGGTTTACGGTAGTAAACCCAAAGGGAAATGACCACGAGGCCGTAAACTCCTCCAAGGAGTGTTTTTGTTGCCCTAGTCCCTTCCAAAGGCCAAACCACCTTGTAGATATGCTTCAAAAGGCTTGATAAACCACAAAACAACACATGATCAAAAGAAGTAGAGTTTACAACCGTAAACCCCAGAGTTTATTGCCGTAAACTCCTTGGTTTATGACCATCAAAACCGTAAACTGTAAAGGACTTTACCTTTCAACTCCAAACACCCTAGCTTTGCCCTACCAACACTAAGATGCAATCCTTGTGATCTTTAACACTTAAAACAAAGTGTTTTCATGTTCTAGAGTGTCGCAACTTAATTTATTAGTTACAAATTGGCTAATTAGTTATATATATGTTCATTATATGATAACTAGGCTCGTGTGTGTGTACAACTCTTCATTTGTCACCTAGCACCGTACCCAACACTTCAATCCAATCCACTCACCACACGTGAGTTCATACCCCTTTAACTAACCTTTGAAATACTTTTAAATGTTTTAAATACTTTATGGGGTGATAAAAGTTGAATACTTATAGTTATTACATCAATCACATGTTATTAATAACTACAAAACCAATGATTTTACTACTATTCAAACTGTTTATCAAAGCTGTTTTACTTCAAACTGTTTTACAAACTCTTTTACTTATCAAATACTTTTACTTAAACTTTGTTATACTTATTATAAATTGCATGCCCGTATATGTATAGTTATATAAGAAATGTTTAAAAGGTTTAGGAAGGCCGTCCGCCCTATTTCCTTTTCGAGCTTGAGATGTGGTCTGGTGGGATATCGGGTAGCCGTCCGAAGGTTGTTTCAATATTAATTATATATCATGTGTACATATATAGTCATAAAAGTTCTTCCAGATTCATTCGTACCAGTTACTTCATTAGTGTGTTACCATATGGGTAGCACGGGATAATACTTATACAATTGCTAGATTAATGAGTCAGTTCATTCATGAGTCAGTACTTATTACTATGAGAACATATACAACTATACTAGAAGAAGAACATATACAACTATACTAGAAAGCGAACATATACAACGATACTAGAACGAGTAAGAATACATTACATATACATGAATACGTAAACAAATTGTGATCCACTGTTTCGGAGCATGCCTTCAATGTCATGGCCCGAGTTGTAGCCAGAGTCTCTTGGAGGGAGAGCATGAGTTTGTGTACATATCTATACTGGATTGACTATCCTACACCTTGCTGCTAGCTACAACCGGACCTGCAGGTCTGTGGGTGCCAAACGTCATACCTTTTTACGACCTACATTTGTCGTTGTTACCTAGTCGATAGTATGGTACAATTAATCACATGATACCTTAATATAAGTCAAGTTTAAGGTAGTTAGTACAGCAGTAGTTCCTATAATACAACACCACATTACTACATTAATTTACCCTTTACATATTTAGTGATCTTTTCACTTAAACATTAACGTACAAACTATATTTTGACAATGATAGTTACACTTGGGAAAATTACACACTTTTACAGTAAACAAACATACAAAAAAGTTACGCCTTGGTAGAAGGCTACTTTTAATAGAAAATATAGGTTTTTCTAAGAGATTCAAACTTTTACAAACACTTACAAACATTCACATACTTATATCACAAATGTTTACAAAGTCGTGTTTATAACTACGTTCAAATGTTTTGACACAAACACCGACACTAAAATACCGATGAACTCACCAGCTTAATACTGATACTCGCTTTCAAAATAACTTGTATTCTTAGGTCGTCAGTAGATAGGTACCGGGGCCAACTTTTGAGAAGATGGAGCGCGTTCAAGACTCATCTTATTATTTTGATTTACTTTTTGGTGTCTATAATTGTACAGAACACACTTGTATTGAAATAATATATTTAATGCAAGGGATGATGTTGTTTGCTTATTTACTACTATACTGTGTTGTGATACTTTACATGACGTCCTCGGCCCCAGAACATTTCCGCCGTTCTTGGTTTTGGGGTTTGACAGATTGGTATCAGAGCATTGTTTATAGTGAATTGAGTATATCAACCCATAAAAGATATACTAACTATAAACCCATTTGGGATTAAAGCACTCTGACCAAGTGTTTATACTTTAAATACTAAAATATTTAATTAAGTATACAAGTCTGCATTCATACTAAAATCAGTGTCACATTGACAAGAACAAAAGTATTACGATTGTTAAATATCACAAGTGAGCTCGGGGATGTATGGTAGGTCCCGGTAATGGCATAGCCTGAGCAACTATGCTGATCCGAGGAGTGATTAGAATATGCCCTAGAATGGTTGTGATATGTTAACAAGTCTAAAAACTTACAAACAATACCATGAGGAGAACAGTAGAACCTAAACCTAAAATACTATACGGGTATTTTGTGCTACTACAAGCTATTTATACACTAGATTCTTATAGCTCTCTTCTCGCGTAGATTTAAAATGGTTGGATTCCATCATGGTGACCCGTACTTCCCAAATGAAGGCGCTGTTGGGTGGATCGAAGAAGAGCCCGAAGATGACCATCAAATCCCTTTGGATGGTCACCTTGTAGAAAGCTTTTCTGATGGATCTGACTCTGAGCCTGAAGTCAACAACCTACCGCTACTAGATCAATCCCCAAACAACAACCCCCGACCAGCTTTCCCAGGTCCCACACCCTTGTGGGCAACCAACTTGAATCATTGGAGTGACGAACGGGGTCAACCCTTACCTTACTTTGGGGACCGAATCTTTTACAACCTCAACGCAGGTGGCTCATCGGATCGAGTTATGCCCATCATTATCCGCAGAATAGCCCGTAATGATGAACAAGGTCGAGCAGCCATCGACCGAGTCATGGAGATTGATGCCAATTCTGGTTTCAACACAGTCCACATCCGTCATCAAGTGGCAGACCTCAGGGTTCGCCCGAAGTCCTAGAACTTCAAGTTCGTCAAAGGGCTCGTGAACAGCACCTTCAAGAGGTGGTCCGTCAAGTGACAGACCTCAGGGTTCGCCCGAGGAATTCCCATCACCGTTAGAAGATGTCTAATACATATTTGTCTTTTGGTTAAGGAATAACCTTTAGTATATGTGCCCTAAGTAGCACTTTTCTGTAAAATATTCCTAACTTTCAGTACTCTAACTAGGAATCTAGGAACTATCAAACTTTCTGTATGGTATGATGTAAGACCTACTGTTAGGTCGATTTTCGCTGAACTTATTACATCAGTAATACAAGTATTATTGACAACTACCTAATCTGTGGGAAAAATCTGTACACTTGTGTTTTGCTACTAATCTTCCTTGTTGTGGTGTCAAACACTCATTCATCTGTTGGGCTATGGTTAGTTAGTCCATGCGTCACTCTCACCCCACTTACAATTGATTCTTACCATTGTTTTTATCTTTATAAACTTATAGCTGAAAGATGCCTCCTCGCAAATCTTCGAGGAATAACCCTACGCCTCCACCACATCCTTCTTCGGTCAACGATACTACAGCCCTGAATGCTGCCGTAACTGCAGCAGTGGCAACTACTATGGCTCCGTATCACTCTACTGATGCCAGCAGAGGTGGAACCCCTGTTGACTTTATTCCTATTGAAATCCATGTGCGCACGAGAGAGTACTCCTACAAGGATTTCACCAACTGCAAGCCGAAGTCCTTCCAGGGAACCGGCGGAGTCATTGCCCTCTCGCAATGGTTCGAGAAGACTGATTCAGTCTTTGAAATTTTTTTGTGCCCTGTTGCGAGTAAGGTCAAATATGCTGCATGCACCTTTGAAGGAAAAGCCCTAACGTGGTGGAACGGCCACATTAAAGCACTAACTCTAGTAGTGGCGAATGACATGGGTTGGGAAACCATGATAGACCTCATGATTGAGGAATACTTCCTGAGGGGCGAAATCCAGAAATTAGAGTAGGAGCTGTGGAGCCTAACCATGAAGGGCTCCAACATAGTCGCATATACTACCAGATTCAGCGAACTGGTGGCCCTCTGCCCTAATATGGTTCCCAATGAAGGGAAAAAGATCGAGATGTACATATGGGGGCTAGTGCCTCCGTATCAGGGGAATGTCCTATCATTAAACCCTACTACCTTCGACAGTGCCAAGCGACTGGCACAGAGACTCATTGACCATAGAGTCAAAACCCCTGCAGCAACAACACTAGCCATCTCGGAACCCTACAAACCTGCTGACACTAAGCGGAAGTTCTAGGAGGAAAAGAAGAAACAGTGAGCTGCCAAAAAGCTGCAAGTTGTGTCAGTGCATGCCGCGATAACCCCTGCTACTGCTACTGCTCTGGTGGGTCTTTCATTTGGTTGTTCATCTTTAGAATGTGGATCTTGGGTGCATTTAGGGCTTTTCAAGCCATTTTTGGATTTAAGGAGTGTTATGTGGACTCTAGCTTCAGATGTGGGCCTTAAGAGGGGTCTCATGGCATAAAGGTGCCAACTTTAGGGCCATTAGAGCACCATCCACATTGTAGGAAACTTTATATGGATTTTTGAGCTAAAACCCCCATGCATGTGCATCAAGTTTGGAACTTTACATACAAAATGGACATTAGGAGGCTAGATCTATGGTTTTGGTGTGTTAGACCTCATTTAAATCGACTCTATGGGGTTGGTGAAGATTGGACTCGGCGAGTTGTTCTTGGCACTCGACGAGTCGGTGACCATTGTGCACCAACCCCTTCCTGTGAATAGGTAAATGATAGGAAGGAAGTCCCTTGTGGGTTTAGATGCGAAAAGGGACCTGGAAGCCATGGGACTCGGCGAGTGGTATGAGCAAACTCGGCGAGTCCGTAACAATCTCCCAATCTTTAAAGATGGACTCGATGAGTTGTTCAAACAACTCGTTGAGTCATTGGCTGGCAAGTTCGGAAGTGGGAGATGAATTCGACGAGTTCAAGAAGGAACTCGGTGAGTCAGATGAATATGGTCCCGAAGTTATGACTGAAGGAGAACCCGTCAAGTTTCGCTAGACTCGACGAGTGGAGCCGAGGTTTTGTGTGGGTTTAGTGAAGCATGGACTCGATGAGTTGGTAGGCCAACTCGGCGAGTCGAGTCAACTGAATGTTGACTTTGAACAGTGTTGACTTTGACTGAACTTGGACTGACCCTGTTTAGGGTTGTATGTGATTGGTTTTGACTTGGACGTTATCGTGTAGCGATCGAGGAGTCATAGGAAGTCTACTTGTGCGCTGAGGATAGTTCAGACACTGCACGACATTGAGGTGAGTTACCTTCCAGTAGGGGTGGGTCTAAGGCCACAATGCCAGCCCACCAAAAAGGGGTATTTGTAAGATAATGGTCTTTGTGATAGTTATCTTGGCCTGGTTATGTGATTTATTTGGATTATGTGTTTAGTAGGGATTAGTTTCCCTAACAGTGGTCCGTAGGACCCAAGGGTAGGTTAGTACCCAGATATGCCTGAATGTATGCTTATATCTGTTGATTGCATGTTAGTAGTAGGGGTGAAATAGTCCTCAATTACCGGTTAAAAGATACCGATGCTGATTACCGGTTGAAAGACACCGATGATGGTTACCGGTTGAAAGATACCGATGATGGTTACCGGTTGAAAGATACCGATGAAGGTTACCGGTTGAAAGATACCGATGAATGTTACCGGTTGAAAGATACCGACGATATTGTATTGTATGTGGTATGATGGGGGAACTCACTAAGCTTTTTGATTACAATTTTGGTTTTGGTTTTAGGTACCTCTTCGTCGAAGGGGAAAGAGTCGGTGGCGTAGCAACACATCATACATACTCACATGTTCCGCAAGAAGTTTTTGGGACTATACTCTGATTTTCAATACTTATGATGTTATAGTTTGAAACACAATATTATGATTTTGTATTGGATGTTTTATTTACAATTTTTTTGTAACAATTTTGTTAAATACGTAAAACCAAAAATGACATTTTTGGCCTTGAAAATTGGGTCATTACAAGTTGGTATGAGAGCCCTGGTTTGAGGGATTCGAACACACCCTAGGGGTGTCTGGACTCAAACCGAGGGACTAAAAGATCTTTCAAGGAAAAATGGTTTTATAAAGTCTAAACTGATAAATTTTAAGAAAGACGAAGTGTATGATGCGTGCGACCGGCCGGGCTCAAGTATGTTTTCCCCAAGATACCCATACTTGTTATGTTATGTTATATGGTTTTGATTCAAACAACCGCATGCTAGAATAGGGCTAAGAATCTAGTAGGATGCCTTGTGTGCCTGATATATGATTCTGAGAATTGCATGCTAGTTAGGGCTAAGGATCTAGGAAGGATGCCTTATATGCCTGTTATATGAGTTGTATGCTAGGACTGTTTAGTCGGCAGTAGGATGGCCTGTGTAGGTTATGCATGGTTTGGTTACTCAATGCATGAATGATCCTTGCTATATGCCTTGCGGGTTCTGACCAACTTCAACTAACTAAGGAGCAGATATGTATAAGTATCCGCAAGCTAGTTAGGGGGGAGGTGGTGGGGACTCCTAGTGCAGCTGATGGCGGAGAGTATGTCGAAGAGTGCCCTAAGGAAGCCTAGGGTGTGGTCAGTGAAAAGGGTATCAGAAATAGGGACTGGGTGAAGTTGAAGAAATTATTGGGGAAAGTACCGATAAATGTGGAAGGTAGTATGGATGATGGGTTACGTGACTTCATTGCGTCCGAGATCACGGATGTATCCTTGATGCGACGCCGATTATCTTCGGGTCGATCAAGGAGGGGAGCATTGAGCTGATGGAGGATCGCCTCAGGGCGTTCCGGAGTGGCATGGCGGCTAGCTAGTCAGGACCACGCACACTGTCCTTTAAGGACTTCAGAGGGAGTGGTGCACCAGATTTCCACGGGGCGAAGGACCCCATTGCTGCCGGATGATGGATTGTGGACATTGAGTCTGCAGAGATAACCAGATTCTGCTTCGAGAGGTCGAAGGTACGATTTGCAGTAGGGTGTTTGAGGGACCGGGCTAGGGATTGGTGGGATTCGGTTGGTGATGCTCTGGGAGCCTCGGCTGTTGAGGCTATGACATGATCGGATTTCGTGACCCGGTTTAGAGCAGAGTTTGCACCAGCTGTAGAGCTTCAGCAGCTAGCCAAGGAGTTCTTGGATATGAGACAGACTATGGAGACTGTGGCGGAGATCACCGCCAAGTTTCACGAGAGGGATTTGTTAGTACCCCAGTATCCAGGTGATGAGGACATGAAGAGGACCCGCTACCATGATATGCTACGAGCTGACATACGGGAGCATGTCAATTTTTCAGCTTGCCCTACCTTGGATTCCATGATTGTTAGGGCTAGGGAGAGGGAGATTGATCTGGAGCACATCCGGAAGAGGAAAGCAGTGGAAGGGCATACGGCGGAGCTTCGGGGAAGAAGCCCAAGGGATCCAATGGTAGGCCGAAAGGCTAGTTTGGGCGGGACCACTGTGGAAAATGTGGTCTGTCACATGAGGGAGCTTGTCGCACTGGGCCGGGTTCAGGCTGCTATAAGTGTCACAAGGTTAGGTATTTTGGCAGGGATTGTACTGCTCCTACTTCGGCGATGCAGATGTCAGACCTAATTTTCTTTCATTGCAATTAGAAGGGCCATAAAAATGTCAATTGCCCTAGATTGACAGCAGCAGCGGCAGCGGCGCCGGCTGTGGTGCCGATTCCAGCGACAGCACGGTTTGTGGATTGCCGGAAGGCCAAGTTGGAGGCTCCAGTGGTCCGGAGCCGATCATTTCAGCTGATCGCCGAGGAGGCACGCGCTCCACGCGATGTGGTGACGGGTATGACTTCTTATCCGTATGCTTTTATATTATGTCGCTGTGATTTTGATATATCATGTGCCTTGTTTAGGTTTGTTCCATGTGAACGGAATCCCGGTTCAGGTGTTGTTTGATTCGGGTGCCACCCAATCTTTTGTCTCTCTTGCGCTTAACAAGAAGTTTCCAGAGTCTTCGGGCATGTTAGATTCCCTCTAGACGTCAAGATTGTGGACGACCGGTCAGTGCGAGCATCGAAGGTCTATTAAGACTGTGTTTTGAGGCTAGTCGAGGAGCATTACCTGGTATACCTGGTTCCTATTCCGTTGAGGGGGAACTAGGTGATTATAGGCATGGATTGGTTGCGCCCCAATGGGGCAGTGATAGATTGTGTGTAGCAGCTGGTTCGAATCAGGACCCCAAGTGGGGGAGAGTTGGTAGTTCAGGGCGAGGGGCAACAACAAGGACCAGCAGTATGTTCACCAGCAAGGGCTAGGTGTTACCTTTAGCAGGGTTGCGCAGGATATGTCACCTATGTTATGGACACCCGGGAGGCGGGTAAGGCGACGGTCGGCGATGTGCCCGTGGTGTGTGAGTTTAAGGATGTATTCCCC